>NC_091990.1:126530887-127177387 GCF_044704955.1 Pristiophorus japonicus | reverse complement strand
GAGGAATGAATATCAGCTAGCACACTGAGTGAACTTCCCAACTCCTCGACAAATAGCACTATGGGATCTTTTAAATCCACCTGAGTTGGCGGACAGAGCCTTGTCATCTGAAAGATGGCACCTCCAACAGTGCAGCGCTCGCTCAGTACTGCACTGGAGTGTCCACTTACATTTTGCACTCAAGTCTCTGGCTTCTGACTGAGGGGCAAGAGTGCTATCACTAAACTACAGCTGACACAAGGGAAATGTTTTCACCACAGCAACAATACATCATCATCATCATCATAGGCAGTCCCTCGGAATCGAGGAAGACTTGCTTCCACTCCTGAAGTGAGTTATTTGATGGCTGAACCGTCCAATACAAGAGCCACAGACTCTTGTCACAGGTGGGACAGATGGTCATTGAGGGAAGGGGTGGGTGGGACTGTTTTTCCGCACGCTTTTTCTGCTGTCTGCGCTTGATTTCTGCATGCTCTCGGCGTTGAGACTCGAGATGCTCAACGCCCTCTCGGATGCACTTCCTCCAGTTGGGGCGGTCTTGGGCCAGGGACTCCCAGGTGTCAGTGGGGGTGTCGTACTTTATCAGGGAGGCTTTGAGGGTGTCCTTGTAACGTTTCTGCTGCCCACCTTTGGCTTGTTTGCCGTGAAGGAGCTCCGAGTAGAGCACTTGCTTTGGGAGTCTTGTGTCTGGCATGCGAAGTATGTGGCCTGCCTAGCGGAGCTGATCGAGTGTGGTCAGTGCATCAATGCTGGGGACGTTAGCCTGAATGAGGACGCTGATGTTGGTGTACCTGCTCTCCCAAGGGATTTGTAGAATCTAGAGACATCGTTAGAGATATTTCTCCAGCAACTTGAGGTGTTTACTGTTCATGGTCCATGTCTCTGAGCCATACAGGAGGGCAGGTATTACTACAGCCCTGTAGACCATGAGCTTGGTGGCAGTTTTGAGGGCTTGGTCTTCAAACACTCTTTTCCTCAGGCGACCGAAGGCTGCACTGGTGCACTGAAGGCGGTGTTGGATCTCGTCGTCGATGCCTGCTCTTGTTGCTAGGAGGCTCCCGAGATATGGGAGGTGGTCCACGGTGTCCAGGGCCGCGCCCGTGGATCTTGATGACTGGGGGACAGTGCTGTGCGGTGAGGACAGGCTGGTGGAGGATCTTTGTCTTATGGATGTTTAGCGTCACAGAACAGATTTCGTCCCCTACGGGGCACAACGGACATGATTTTTGCAGCACGACAGCTACAGGAAAAATGCAGGGAACAGCACCAGCCCTTATACATGGCCACCTTCGACCTTACAAAAGCCTTTGACACTGTCAACTGCGAGGGTCTTTGGAGCGTCCTTCTCTGTTTCGGAGGCCCCCAAAAGTTCGTCCCCATTCTCCGCCTGCTCCACGACGACATGCAGGCCGTGATCCTTCCCAACGGATCCATCACAGACCCGATCCACGTCCGGACCGGGGTCAAACAGGGCTGCATCATCACCCCAACCCTCTTCTTAATCTTTCTCGCCGCCATGCTCCACCTCACAGTCGACAAGGTCCCCGCTGGAATGGAACTAAACTAGAGAACCAATGGGAACCTGTTCAACCTGCACCGTCTCCAGGCCAGATCCAAGACCACCCCAACCTCTGTCGTCGAACTACAGTACGCGGACGACGCCTGCATCTGCGCACATACAGAGGCTGAACTCCAGGACATAGTGACGTATTTACTGAGGTGTACGAAAGCATGGGCCTTACGCTAAACATCCGTAAGACAAAAGTCCTCCACCAGCCTGTCCTCACCGCACAGCACTGCCCCCCAGTCATCAGCAACAATACAGTTATAGTGTGAATGCACCCAACTGTTATACAAATTTTGATAAGATATGGATTAATGTACAGCACTAGCATTCTACTGAAATTAGTCAATGCAATGCAAATATTGATGTATTCCTAATCTTTCATATGTCATGATGGAATTTGAGACAATTGATTGAAGGTTAATCAGTGGTTTCTGATTTTAAGAATCAACTGGCCTTTATACATTGGAGTTTAGAAGGATGAGAGGGGATCTCATAGAAACATATAAGATTCTGACGGAACAGGACAGGTTAGATGCGGGTAGAATGTTCCCGATGTTGGGGAATTCCAGAACCAGGGGACACAGTCTTAGGATAAGGGATGGGCCATTTAGGACTGAGATAAGGAGAAACTTCTTCACTCAGAGATTGTTAACCTGTGGAATTCCCTGCTGCAGAGAGTTGTTGATGCCAGTTCATTGGCTATATTCAAGAGGGAGTTAGATATGGCCCTTACGGCTAAGGAGATCAAGGGGTATGGAGAGAAAGCAGGAAAGGGGTACTGAGGGAATGATCAGCCATGATCTTATTGAATGGTGGTGCAGGCTCGAAGGGCCGAATGGCCTACTCCTGCACCTATTTTCTATGTTTCTATATTATGCATCATTCATTGTATTATTTCACATTTCTGGCAAAATTACATTATCTTGAATAAATACGTTGCTTCTTTTAGAATATTAATACTATTTTACAGTGCAATTAATTTACAAATTTAGAATAACTGTTATGAAAATAGGACAGAAATAGAAAGTTACTTGAGCACAAAAATCTAGGCTGGCACTCAGGCAATACTGAGGGAGTGCTGCATTGTTAGAGGTGCCATCTTTCAGATGAGACGTTAAACCAAGGCCCCGTCTGTTCTCTCAGGTGGACGTAATGGATTCCATGGCACTGTTTTGAAGAACAGCAGGGGAGTTATCTCCGGTGTCCTAGTCAATATTTATCCCTCAACCACCATTACTAAAAATAAAGCCAATTATTTGGTCATTGTCACATTGCTGTTTGTGGGAGCTTGCTGTGCACAAATTGGCTGCTGCATTTCCTACATTACAACAGTGACTACACTTTAAAAATACTTCAGTGGCTATAAAACGCTTTGGGATATCCTGAGGTGTGAAAGGCGCTATATAAATGCAAGTTTTCTTTCAAGTACAGGACTAGCAAAGAAAAGAAAAATCATTCATCCTTTCTCAGCTTTTAGGTTTTGGTAACACAGACATGAAGGCCATCGACAGGAATTATCCATCCACTTTAATAGCCATTTAGCTTTCTCTGAAGCCCAGAGGTCCACATAACCCTGATTGGTAAGAAGTGCGTTTCACATAATCCAAGGCAATTTTCAATTTCAGCAAGAAAAATGCAAAGCCAATTATGGTCTTTATGTTCAAAAACAGTTTGACCCGAATGGACCAGAAAGTATTACACTAGTGATTCTCAAAGGTTTAAGTTAATTTTTTGTAATTATTGGCACAGTAATGACAACTCATTGCATCTCTGTGGAATATAATGGAAAGGGGCAAGACATCAGACTCCATGGGCTGTGTTCAGCTATTACATGAAAAGCTCTTTGCATTCCATCTGCAGACCGAAGGATCTTGTAAATAAATATCCATACACGCATGGATACTTTTCATAAAACAATATATAATCGGGGCAATTTTAACCTAATCTCCGCACACCCCTTCCCCCCCCCCTCCTCTTCCTCACCCCCCCCCCCCCTCACTGGGAGACTGTCAGGATCAGATCGGGCACCCGCTTTACATCCCGCTGGAGTTTACATTTCATTGACTTCCATGGCAAGTAAAACCGTGCCCGATCTGGCCCTGTCAGTTTTCCACTGGGGGAAGGGGGCGGTTTAGTTAAAATTGTCCCCGTGTCATTGTGCGAGTGCTACAAACTGCTCTTCTTGGCTATGGAAAAAAGAAAGACTTGGATTTATATAGTGCCTTTCACGACCACCGGACATCTGAAAGCGCTTTACAGCCAATGAAGTACTTTTGGAGTGTAGTCAGTGTTATAATGTGGGAAACGCAGCAGACAAATTGCACACAGCAAACTCCCACAAACAACAATGTGATAATGACCAGTTAATCTGATTTTTTTTTTGTCATGTTGATTGAGGAATAAATATTGGCCAGGACACCAGGGGATCTTTTATGTCCACTTGAGAGAGCAGACGGGGTTTAATGTCTCATCCTAAAGATGGCACCTCCGACAGTGCAGCACTCCCTCAGTACTGCACCGGAGTGCCAACCTAGATTTTTGTGTTCAAGTACCTGGAGTGGGACTTGAATCCACAACCTTCGAACTCAGAGGCGAAAGTGCTATTCCTGAGCCACAGCTGACACACATGGAGGGGCGGTGAGGGGGTGGAAACACCAGAATGGGTTCCTACTCCCGATTACCATCCAGCGAGTCCCGCTGGAAGGTTCGGGAGGGCAGATGCTGGACCAAGTCGGGACCCGAGACCGGTCGGGACACCTTGCACGGTTTGAAAGCTGCTTGGGGGCTCGTTGCTCAGAGGGCTGGAGCTGCCGAGCCCCCGCATCGTAACAAAAAGAGGGGGCAGAAAAAATGGCAGCAGGTCAATCTGTTGACGAAGACCACAACCAACTGTAGTGTTTTGCTCTTTTGTTCTCCTCGATTTCAAAATTCTTATCCTTATTTTCAAATCCCTCTGTGGCCTCACCCCTCTGTAATCTCCTCCAGCCCCACAACTCCCGAGATATCTACGTTCCTCTAATTCTTCCCTCATCAGTATCCCTAATTATAATCGCTCAACCATTGGTGGCCTTCTGTTGCCTAGGCCCCAAGCTCTGGAATTCTCTGCCTAAACCTCTCCGCCTCTCTACCTCTCTTTCCTCCTTCAAGACGCTCTTTAAAATCTACCTCTTTGACCAGGCTTTTGGTCATCTCCCCTAATTATGAGGCTCGGTGTCAAAATTTTTTCTCATAACACTCCTGTGAAGCGCCTTGGGACGTATCACTATGATAAAGGCGCTATAATAATACAAGTTGTTGTTGTTGCTCATCTGGATGGGGAACTGAATGGAACGATGTAAAGAGGCTTTCTAGTGCTGAGGGGGACATTTTTAAGATTTTTCTCTTCATACTGCTCGTAGTGTTGGCCACCAGAATGGAAGCTATCTCTTTAATTATGCCATTCTACGTCCTACACAACTGCATAATTACTGTTATAAAATGTGAAACAAATAAAATGTGGGTCGGTCTTGTGTAATTCTTGATGTGAGCACTGTAATTATAGGCATTGTTCAAAGAACGCAGATTACAGCTTAAACTCCGTTGAGGGTTGATGCTGCATTCTGAGTTAATGAGAAATAATTGGATTGCAGTATGAAGTAACCACTGGAACGGATTGCTTGCCGCACCCCTGACAAGCAGAAGCGTATCTTCAATGAATCAGAGGCCTTTCAGGAACCGGTAGCCTGTTGCCACCCAGGCTTCCAGCTGCCCACTTGGCAGTGAAATCTGCATCCAGTCACTGCTAAACTACTCGTTCCAGCTGGCACTTCCTTATCCAACTGCTACAGTCAGTGCTTTGTAGCCCAGGACAGCTGCAAGTTGCACATGGGTGATAAATAGACTGTGTCTTTATCGAGTGGATTTATAAAGTAAGTCAGGACCTATGAGGTAAAGTCATGGGATTTCCTGTTGGTATTAATAACTGGGTCCAGTAGAATTAAAGATAATGAGAAGCTTCTTTCAAACGGAAGCACTCAGCAATGGTGCCCAAGATCTTAACGAGAGGAAAAGTGATTGTAAATGTTTGGAGTCTAATAACAATGATTCGCCACTATCGGTTAATCACAGAATAATAGCTATACTTTAGGTTTTTTTTCTTGGTCTGTCAACCTCAATTTCATGCCTTTGGCCATATGTTTTGTGTCATGCAGCACGGAGCATCAAAAGAATGCGGTCTTGTGCGGTACGGTTGTGACAATTAATTTGTTGCATTCATTTTAAGGTACATTGTGCTTATTTGCCACAATCTCTCAACTCAAGAAAAAAGAAAGACTTGGATTTATATAACACCTTTCACGACCACTGGACTTCTCAAAGCACTTTACAGCCAATGAAGTACTTTTGGAGTGTAGTCACTGTTGTAATGTAGGAAGCGCGGTGGCCAAACTTGCACATAGCAAGCTCCCACAAACAGCAATGTGATAATGACCAGATAATCTGTTTTTGTTACGTTGATTGAGTGCTAAATATTGGCCAGGTCACCAAGGATAACGTCCCTGATCTTCTTTGAATTCGTTCCATGGGATCTTTTACATTCACTTGAGAGGGCAGACGGGACCTCTGTTTAACATCTCATCTAAAAGACAGCACTTGCTCAGTAATACACTGGAGTGTCAGCCTAGATTTTTTGTGCTCAGATCCCTGGAGTGGGATTTGAATCCATAACCTTCTGATTCAGAGGTGAAAATGCTTCCCACTGAGCCACAGCTGACACTAAGAGATTGGATTGCTAAAGATAGTTCAGCTGTGATAGCGCCAGTTGCTTATTGCGCATCATCATCATAGGCAGTCCCTTGAAATCGAGGAAGATTTGCTTCCACTCTAAAAGTGAGTACTCAGATGGCTGAACAGTCCAATACAGGAATTACAGTCTCTGTTACAGGTGGGACAGACAGTGGTTGAAGGAAAGGGCGGGTGGGGAGTCTGGTTTGCCGCACGCTCCTTCTGCTGCCTGCGCTTGTTTTCTGCATGCTCTCAGCGATGAGACTCGAGGTGCTCAGCGCCCCCACGGATGCTCCTTCTCCACTTCAGGCGGTCTTTGGCCAGGGACTCCCAGGTGTCTGAGGGATGTTGCATTTTATCGAGGAGGCTTTGAGGGTGTCCTTGAAACATTTCCTCTGCCCACCTGGGGCTCGCTTGCCGTGTAGGAGTTCCGAGTCGAGCGCTTGCATTGGCAGTCTTGTGTCAGGCATGCAATCACTGTGGCCCGCCCAATGGAGATGGTCGAGTGTGGTCAGTGCTTCGATATTGGGGATGTTGGCCTGATCGAGGACGGTGCATCTGTCCTCCCAGGGGATTTGCAGGATCTTGCGGAGACATCGTTGGTGGTATTTCTCCATCGATTTGAGGTGCTTACTGTATATGGTCCACGTCTCTGAGCCATACAGGAGGACGGGTATCACTACAGCCCTGTAGACCATGAGCTTGGTACCAGATTTGAGGGCTTGATGTTTGAACACTCTCTTCCTCAGGCGGCCGAAGGCTGTGCAGGCACACTAGAGGCGGTGTTAAATCTCATCGTCAATGTCTGCTCTTGTTGATAAGAGGCTCCAGAGGTATGGGAAATGGTCCACTTTGTCCAGGGCCACGCCGTGGATCTTGATGACTGGGGGGTAGTGCTGTGTGGTGGGGTCAGGTTGGTGGTGGACCTTTGTCTTACGTATGTTTAGTGTAAGGCTCATGCATTCGTACCCCTCACTGAAGATGTTGTCTATGAGTTCAGTCTCTGAATGTGCGCAGACACAAGCGTCATCCGCATACTGTAGCTCAACGACAGAGGTTGGGACAGTCTTGTATCTGGCCTGGAGACGACGAAGGTAGAACAGGTTCCCACTGGTTCTGTAGTTTAGTTCCACTCCAGCGGGGAACTTGTTGAGTGTGAGGTGGAGCATTGCAGCGAGGAAGATCGAGAAGAGTGTTGGCGTGATGACCCAGCCCTGCTTGACCCCGGTCCAGACATGGATTGGGTCTGTGATGGAGCCGTTGGTAAGGATCATGGCTTGCATGTTAGCGTGGAGCAGGCAGAGGATGGTGACAAACTTGTGGGGGCAACCGAAACGGAGAAGGACGCTCCATAGTTCCTTGCGTTTGACAGTTTCAAAGGCTTTTGTAAGGCCAAAGAAGGCCATGTACAAGGGTTAGTGCTGTTCCCTGCATTTCGCTTGCAGTGTCGCACCGTAAAAATCATGTCCGTTGTACCCCTTCGTGGACAAAATCTACACTGTGACTCCAAGAGCAGCTCCTCAGCCACAGGGAGAAGGCGGTTGAGGAGGATTCTAGTGATGACTTTTCCAGTGGCTGATAACAAGGAGATTCCTCTGTAGTTGCTGCAGTTGGACTTGCCCTCCCCTTTTTTAAAGATGGTCACAATTACTGCTTCCCTGAGATCTCCCAGCATGCTCTTCTCCTTCCAGATGAGAGAGATGAGGTCATGCTTATTGCGCATGGTGTAGAAGTGCGGGTCCTCCTGAAGACCAACTTTCATTTGAGAGTCAACGGCTGAGCGCACAGTAAGGCATCGTAGCCCGAGAAACCCTGGAAATTTAGGCTCAGATCAGGGATTTGTGTCCAATGAGTTATGCAGTGACCGTGTTGTTGGAGTCAGGGAGCAGTACACAAGCTGCCGAGTCACAGCAGCAACAGTTAAAGCCATGAAGGTTAAAAGAACCCATGTGTGCCCTTTTCCATAGCAAGATTTGTTTCCTTCAACCCTGACACTAGGATCACGTGATCAGAAGTCTGCCGATTGAATTAACGTTAGCTCACTGAAAGAGATAAATTGACAGTCACCCGCTTTGTGAAGTATCCCTTTGTTATTGTTTATGCAGAAATAGAGAAAGCTTCTTCAAATTAAGTAGAAGATGAAGGAACGAAACATTCTAAAGGTATTAGCTGCAGATTCAATTGATTTAGGCTTTCTTTTTGCCTCTGGCTTCAATCAGCTTTCTACCCCTTCAATTCCAGCTTATAAGTCGTTGTGATCACTCTCTCCATCGTTATGAATCAAATAACCTGAATTTCTATTCAGTCGTAAATAAATTATCTCAAGCGCATGTGTCATGACTGTTAAGAATCTGATGATATGACAAAGTATCGGGACAGAACTTGGTACAATTCTGGTGCTTGGAGCGGATTGTAGAAGAAGGAGAAATGGAATTTATGTGAATTCTAGTCTCCAGTCATGTGTTTCACCCAAAGGAACTCACAACAGGAGATTTTCAAGACTTGGTTTAGTTGACATGTTTATTATGTCAATTTATTTTTATCGGCTGCAATTTGTGTTTAAACCTGTTTAAGCCCTTTAAGTACTTCAGATTGATATATTTGTACTGATATATGCAGCGCAATGTCAGGCTGAGATGGGTTATCCATGTTTTGCTCCATTTACCAATGTAAGCATTGTGTTATGCATGGATTATACTGAGCATACTGTGTTTTGGCTCGGTGCGTTTAATCATTGAGCAGCTGAGCTATACAGGAAGGCCCATGCTTTGGTTTCCCTGTCTGGATTGGGTTAGCAGACCCCAGCTGGGCTGATCGGGGATTGTACAACTTGTCCCATCCCCATTGGGCTGGGGGAATGGATAATCAACCAGGTTTCCTATTCCTGATTACTCTCCAGCAACCTCTGCTGGAAAGTGGATGTCAGGTGAGGACAACATCACACTTAGGTTGCCACCCAATGTTGGAGCAGCTTGCTGATGCTCACTGTCAGGGTGCACACACAATGACCACTAGTGCATGGTACTGGAGGGAACGTGGTGCCCATGGAACCTGATCCAGAGTGGAGAGAGAAGCCATCAATAATTCAGGTCGGATCTGTAAAAAATAAATATTTGAAATAAGCAATTAATAGAAACAATGAATACTAACAAATTATTACAATAAATTTCTGAAACGGATAAAAAAAAGTTTTAAAAATGTACGGCTGTAAATTACTGTTGGTGTTTGTATGACATTCCTTTGCTGTTTTAACAGAGTGCTAACCCTTTTAACATCAATTAGTTAGCACTTGTAGTAATTACCAGGCTTATAGAGAAAGAGCAGGGGAGCAAAAAGCCAGTTCAGGCACGATGGGCTGAACGTCCTCCTTCAGTGCTATATCATTCTATGATTAATATAACAGATGGAGGAATGTCATACAAAAGTGTTAAACATTTGTCTCCTACATTTGGCAACAGTAATTTCTAGGCTATCGTACAATAATATTTCACAGAAAGAATCATAGAATCATAGAAATTTACAGCACGGAAATTTACAGCTCGTGTCCGCGCCGGCCAACAAAGCGCTATCCAGCCTAATCCCACTTTCCAGCTCTTGGTCCGTAGCCTTGTAGGTTATGGCTCTTTAAGTGCATATCCAAGTCGTTTTTAAATGTGGTGAGGGTTTCTGCCTCTACCACCCTTTCAGGCAGTGAGTTCCAGACCCCCACCACCCTCTGGGTGAAAAAATTTCTCCTCAAATCCCCTGTAAACTTCCTACCAATCCCTTGAAATCTATGTCCGCTGGTTGTTGACTCCTCTGCTAAGGGAAATAGGTCCTTCCTATCCACTCTATCTAAGCCCCTCATAATTTTATGCACTTCAATAAGGTCCCCCCCCTCAGCTGCCTCTGTTCCAAAAAAAACAAACCCAGCCTATCCAATATTTTCTCATAGCTAAAATTCTCCAGTCCAGGCAACATCCTCGTAAATCTCCTCTATACCCTCTCCAATGCAATCACATCGTTCCTATAATGTGGTGACTAGAACTGCACGCAGTACTCTAGCTGTGGTCTAACTAGTATTATATTTGTAATGTATCATAATAGATATAGATTATATATATTAACATCCTATAGTTTTTTTTGGACACAGGTTATAGTGGTATCTTGTATTTCTGTTGCACTCTTAAATGGGTAGAATTAGCAAAGGTTAGAAAAGTACTTGTGAAGGGAATACTTGACTCTGCTCCTCAACTTGCCAATCTCTCTTCAGTTTCAAATGTTTAGCTCCTTGACTTAGTAGTTACATGTACTCAGGTAAATGAAGTGATAAAGATGGCTGAAAGAGCTGTTGGAAGAGTGGAATTCCTCATGAAAGCTCAGCCCTAAGTGTTAACATCAACAGCTTCAATGTCCTCAAAGCCTACGTCTCATCAGTGATAGAATTTGCAGAAAAGACCTACCTGTTGTGCCTAAACTCCAATGGATTTGACAAAATTGACATTCTGCAATCAAAATCCATTCTCCACAACACTGCAGAGGTATGGATGGGGGTCAACCCTCCACAGTAATATCCCAGGAACGGCAATAAAAGTATTGTTTTTGCACTTATGTCAGACCTCTATGTTTATGTCAAGATTACAAAAGGCAATAAAGCAACACTTCTAACATTTTGCCTCAATCCAAAACATGCACATACATTATCAGCAGTGAAGGTTATGCAACACTTCTCCTACTTATAGAGCTATTCCCAAAGCAGTATTGTTCTTGGAACACTGGCCCTTTCAATCAAATGTTGAAAAGCACCAGTTGTTGAATCAGTGATGTTGGAGCATGCCAATAGACAAAGGATCTGACTTGTCCATTAGTAACCAAACAGTGGTTTGAAGTCTTTCTGTGCTTCTAGCAAGCACGGGCATCGTTTAAAACAATGGACTTTGATGGGCACTGCCAATGGAAGTGAAATACACAGCATCATTTATGCACAAAATCTACTTATTGCATTGCATATCATTGAATTGTAGAATCATACAGCACAGAAGGAGGCCATTCGGCCCATCGTGCCTGTGCCAGCTCTTTGAAGGATCTATCCAATTCATCCCACTCCCCTCCTCTTGTGCCTATATCTGACCTTCTAGCTAGTGTCCCATTAGTTTTTCCTATCAGCGTGATTCGCATTGAATTTTATTCGGAATGTATTTGGTATGAACAAAGTTACAGTAATACTTCTGCAGAATTTGGTCTCATGTTGTTCACACATCTAACTATTCCACGCAATGCATTCAACCAGGGATGGCAATGGCTTACCGAGTATTAGGAAAGATCAGAAACTGAGGATTAAGTCTTCTCAAGCAGATTACAGGGTCCTCTCTGCTTTGCCTTTTTAAATGCTTCTAAATAGCAGCTGATGTAGGAATACAGGAAACTATTATCAAGTTCATAGTCCAAAGGTGAAGCTCAATCTATTTCCTCAGGCAAAGAACAGAAAGAACAGTAGAAAACATAATGTTCCAAAGGAAATCTGATGAAAATAAGTCAGTGGTAATGTTGCGTTTACTCAGTGGGCTTAATGTGGTGGTCTCCAATTACAAAGATGTGATAACGAACCCAATAGACTAAAGTGGCAATTCGGATGGCGAAGGCATCCCTCTAGAATAAACCTCTCCCATTCTAACAGTTCTTGGTTTGCACGAGCAGTGGTTTGCCTGACTTGCACAGGCAAGCTCCATGCGAGTCCATCATTTATGAAACAAAGAATTTTGATGATGTCATCTTGGGATTTAATGGAATATTTCCAGCTGCCAGTGTTGCTCCACATTAGCAAAGTGGTGTGAGACCAGTCTGTGCCTATAACAGTACTCCAGTGCAGTACGGAGGGAGGTGCCGTCTTTCAGATGAGCCGTTAAACCGAGGCCCCATCTGCTCTCTCAGGTGGACATATAAGATCCCACGGCACTGTTTCAAAGAAGAGCAGGGGAGTTATCACCGGAATCCCGACCAATGATTGTCTCTCAATCAATATCACAAAAACAGATGATCTGCTCATTTATCACGTTGTTTGTGGGAGCTTGCTGTGCGCAAATTGGCTGCTGTGTTTCCTACATTACAGCAGTGACTACACTTCAAAAAGTACCTCATTGGCTGTAAAGTGCTTTGGGATGTCCTAAGGTTCTGACAGATGCTAGATAAATGCAAGTTCTTTCTTTCTTATGCTTTTGCTCAGTCTTAGCTCTGCCAGATTACAAAAGGACATTTCCTTTACCAATCTTCTGGCGGGCCTGGGAAGCTTAAAGATGCAAGGCTGAAGCTTCAAGCATTCAACCTTTGTGGTGGACACTGCAGTCATGGACAACACAATGGCAGCGGGTAAAATGAGCAGCAAGGAGTGAGTGACAGCTCGGGTGGCGATAGTAGGAGAGGACAGCAGATGTGGGGATGGAGGGGGGGTGGGGGGGCGGTGGGCTGGGGGAGCAGAGCAGACCAGGTTAGGTGATGGGATAGGACAACAGATGTGTGTGTGGAGGGGGGTGGGGGGAGCAGAACAGAACAGGTCAGGAAGTGAAAAGCATAAAAGGTAAGTCAGTTAGAGGCAGCCAGCCAACCTTTGCAGGAATGATTTGCATTTTGTGTTTTGGGAGAGGACTTGATTTTTTTAATGTGGAGCGGCTTGACCTTTTTGATTATTGGGGCTTGGGATTGTCTTGATGGGGTCATGCAATTTATATGCATTGGAGTTTTGCATTTTATGTGAAATCCCCTAAACTCAACATTTCCTTCATGCTGTAGACTTTTAAAACTGAATTTTGCTGTCGATACTACATGCTTTACCTTGTCTTCTCTTATTCCTTTCTTGGTGTCCTACACACTAGATCTTGGCCCTTCATCTTGGTTCCTCTGCTTACATTCAATTTTACCTTTGCACGTTCAATGACTTCAATCCAGTTGTCTCTCATAAAACCTGGTTTTGGATATCTACTGATTTTGCTAATAGCTATTTACCAATGTTATTGCACATATGAATATGATTTGCATGAAAGATTACTTTGCTAACCATCACCAAATTGTTGTGCATTAATAGAAGAAGCTACATAAGCATATGAGGGAGAAGGGAATGGAAGGTTACGCTGATAGTGAGATGAGGAAGGATGGGACGAGGCTCGCATGGACTGGTTGGGCCGAAAGGCCTGTTTCACTATAGTATATTCTATGTACTCTCATCCATGCCTTTGTTACCTCTAGACTTGAATATTCCAAGGCACTCCTGGCTGGCCTCCCACATTCTACCCTGCTTGAGGTCATCCAAAACTCGGCTGCCCAAATCCTAAGCCTCTCCTCCTCTCTACCTCTCTTTCCTCCTTTAAGACCATTCTTAAAACCTACCTCTTTGACCAAGCTTTTGGTCATCTGCCCTAATTTTTCTTTATGTTACAATAGTGACTATACTTCAAAAAGTACTTCATTGGCTGTAAAGTGCTTTGAGGCGTCCTGTGGTCGTGACAGGCGCTAAATAAATGCAAATTTTAGTTTCATTATGTGGCTTGGTGTAAAATTTTATTTTATGTTTAGTGTGGGAATTCCAGAACTTAGAACCTTGACAGTTGGAGGCACTGCCACTAATAGTTGAGCAATTTAAATCGGGGATGCTCAAGAGGCCAGAATTAGAGGAGCGCAGATATCTTGGCGATGTAACTATTTGTACTGCACTTTTTTTGACAGACATGCATCTGTCAAGCTTTCCCCCCCATGCCCATACTGCACTTTTTTGACAGACATGCGACAAGCCCCGCCCCATCAAGCTCTGCCCCCCACATTCCAGCCCGAATCATTCCATCCACGTGATGCCGAGAAGCAGGGCTTGAGGCGCCGACTCTTCGCCCGCTCAGGCCCTCTCCCCTCTCCGACTCTCTTCACCCCTGGCCGGCCTGGGGCTGAGAACGACGGGTCTGGGGGGCAAGAGGGAGAGAGAGAGACTGGGGGAGAGAGAGAGAGAGGCTGCGGGAGAGAGAAAAACTGGGGAGAGAGAGAGTGGGGAGTTGGGGGGGAGAGACACGGGATTGGAGGGGAGAGGGAACTCAGGGAAGACAGATCACGTTCTTCCAACCCCCTACAAGGGATATCATTGGAGTGGATGATATCCAGAAGTCACGACACTGTCACTATTCACTTTATACTCAATAAATCTGTAAAAAATCCGTACACAAATGCCTGCCCCATCTATGACGGGGTGAGGGGGGAAGAATGCACCTGCGCTGGGGTGAGGCACTTTGGCTGTGAGGTGGATGTACTTGGACTGGGCTAAGGCATTTCAGTTTGGAGAGGCATGCACTTGGACTGGGGTAAGGCACTTTGGCTGTCCCTTGCTGTCTTCTGGGGAGCTCTGTCCTCTGTCGCTTCAGGAAGTCAAAGTGGATCTGTTGTGTATCTGTAAAGCATGCACTCCCATGTTCCACTACCAGGGTGTGCATCCCCTGAAGTCCCAAGGGATCCCAGCATCCCTTGGGAGCAATGTATACAAGCCTCACTCTGTTCCTCACTCTGGAGTGTCTTAATAAAGACTGAGCTCACAGTTACTTTAACCTTCCTGCCTGCCGTCTCATCTGCGTTAGGAACACAATAACTGGCAACGAGTATACGAATCCAACGCAAAGATGCAGCAAACTGTAGGCATCCTGGAGAAGTTCTCGGAGAGTGAGGACTGGGAAGCCTATGTCGAATGGCTAGACCAGTACTTTGTAGCCAATGAGCTGGATGGAGAAGGAAGCACTGCAATCTGCGGGGCACCGACCTACAGCCTCATGAAGAATCTTCTGGCTCCGGTGAAACCCACAGATAGGTCGTATGAGGAGCTGTGTACACTGGTTCGGGAGCATCTTAACCCGAGGAAGAACGTGCTGATGGCGAGGTATCGGTTCTACACGTGCCAGCGATCTGAAGGTCAGGAAGTGGTGAGCTACGTCGCCGAGCTAAGGCGACTTGCAGGACAATGTGAGTTTGCTGGCTATCTGGAGCAAATGCTCAGAGACTTTTTTGTACTGGGCATTGGCCTTGAGACCATCCTACGAAAACTTTTGACTAGAGACACCGACCCTCAGTAAGACCATTGCGATAGCACAGGCGTTTATGTCCATCAGTGATAACACTAAACAAATCTAGCACACTGCAATGTTCATAAATTAACTGGAGCTGTGTTTGCAAGCAGAAATGTACAGGGCAGAAACCTCGAGTCTGCAATTGCCAGCAGGCCTCAGGTGACCCAGATGACTCAGAGTTCGCAACAAAGGATGAATGTAAGGCATTCCATTCAGCCTATTCGTGCTGCTTCAAAGGGTATGTTTGCAAGAGCTGTGGAACAATGGGGCACCTCCAACGAGCTTGCAGACGAGCTGCAAGCTCTGCAAAACCTGCTAACCACCACGTGGCAGAGGAAGATTGGTCCATAGTGGATCAAAGCAATTTCGAGCCTCAGAGAGAGGAGGCAGATGCTGAAGTACACGGGGTGCACACATTTTTGACGAAATGTCCACCTATATTGCTAAATGTAAAATTGAATGGCTTACCCGTAGCCATGGAACTGGACACAAACTAGCCAATCCATCATGGGTAAAAAGATGTTTGAGAGACTGTGGTGCAACAAGGCACTCAGACCAGCCCTGAGCCCCATCCACACAAAACTGAGAACGTACACCAAAGAGCTTATCACTGTCCTGGGCAGCGCCATGGTCAAGGTCACCTACGAGTGCACGGTGCACGAACTGCCACTCTGGATTGTCCCGGGCGATGGCCCCACACTGCTTGGAAGGAGCTGGCTGGGCAAAATCCGCTGGAACTGGGATGACATCCGAGTGCTATCACATGTCGATGGGGCCTCATGTACCCAGGTTCTTAACAAATTTCTTCCCCTTTTTGAGCCAGGCATTGGAAACTTTTCCGGGGCAAAGATACAGATCCACTTGGTCCCAGAGGCATGACCCATTCAACACAAGGCGCGAGCGGTACCTCACATGATGAAGGAGTGACTGGAAATCGAGCTGGACAGGCTGCAACGCGAGGGCATCATCTCCCCAGCGGAATTCAGCGAGTGGGCCAGCCCGATTGTTCCAGTACTCAAAAGTAATGGCACGGTCAGGATTTGCAGCGATTATAAAGTAACTATTAATCATTTCTCACGACAGGACCAATACCCGCTACCTAAGGTAGATGACCTATTTGCGACGCTGGCAGGAGGCAAGACATTCACCAAGCTCAACCTGACTTTGGCCTACATGATGCAGGAGCTGGAGGAGTCTTCGAAGAGCCTCACCTGCATCAACACGCACAAGGGACTGTTCATCTACAACAGATGCCCGTTTGGAATTCAGTCGGCTGCAGTGATCTTCCAGAGAAGCGTGGAGAGCCTATTCAAGTCGGTACCACGCATGGTGGTTTTTCAGGAAGACATATTGGTCACGGGTTGGGACACCGTCGAGCACCTACAAAACCTGGAGGAGGTCCTCCGGCGACTGGATCGCATAGGGCTACGGCGGATGGCATTCGGTCCACAAACGCCAAGACAGAGACTATCAGGAACACGCCCAGGCCACAGAACGTCTCGGAGCTGCGGTCATTCCTGGGACTCAACTATTTTGGTAACTTTCTATCGGGGTTAAACACCCTCTTAGAGCCCCGACATGTGTTATTGCGTAAAGGTGAGAACTGGGTATAGGGAAAATACCAAGTAATTGCTTTCGAGAAAGCCAGAAACATTTTATGCTCCAACAAGCTGCTTGTGTTGTGAAACCCGTGTAACAGACTTGTGCTGGCATGTGATGCATCGTCGTATAGAGTCGGGTGTGTATTACAACAAGCTAATGTTGCAGGGAAGTTGCAACCTGTCGCCTGTGCCTCCAGGAGCTTGTCTAAGGCCGAGAGGGCCTACAGCATGATTGAGAAAGAGGCATTAGCGTGTGTGTTCGGGGTAACGAAAATGCATCAGTACCTGTTTGGCCTCAAATTTGAGCTGGAAACCGATCACAAACCCCTCATATCCCTGTTCGCTGAAAACAAGGGGATAAATATTAATGCCTCAGCCCGCATACAAAGGTGGGCACTTGCGCTATCAGCATATAACTATACCATCCGCCACAGGCCAGGCACCGAGAACTGTGCGGATGCTCTCAGTCGGCTACCATTGCCCACTACGGGGGTGGAAATGGCGCATACTGCAAACTTGTTGATGGTGGCGCAGCCCGCAGACTTATTGATGGTCATGGAAGCTTTTGAAAATGATAAATCACCTGTCACGGCCCGCCAGATTAGGACTTGGACCAGCCAAGATCCTCTGCTGTCCCTAGTAAAAAACTATGTGCTGCATGGGAGTTGGGCCAGCATCCTGTTGAAATGCAAGAGCTAATCAAGCCGTTCCAGCGGTGGAAGGACGAGCTGTCCATTCAGGCAGTCTGCCTGTTGAGGCGTAACCGCGTAGTGCTACCCAAAAAGGGCAGGGAGACGTTCATCTCGGTTCACCACAGCACACACCCGGGTATAGTAATGATGAAAGCGTGTGGTGGCCCGGTATCAACTCTGACTTAGAGTCCTGTGTACGGCAATGCAGCGTGTGTGCTCAGTTGAGCAACAAGCCCAGATAGGCACCACTAAGTTTGTGGTCCTGGCCCTGCAGACCATGGTCAAGGATCCATGTCGACTATGCGGGCCCGTTTCTCGGTAAAATGTTCCTGGTGGTGTTGGATGCTTTTTCAAAATGGATTGAATGTGAAATAATGTCGGGAAGCACCGCCACCGCCACCATTGAAAGCCTGAGGGCCATGTTTTCCCCCCCGGCCTGCCTGACCAACGGGCCATGTTTCACTAGTGCCGAATTTAAAGAATTCATGACCCGCAAAGGGATCAAACATGTCACCTCAGCACCGTTTAAGCCAGCCTCCAATGGACAGTCAGAGCGGGCAGTACAAATCATCAGAGCCTTAAACGAGTCACAGAAGGCTCACTCCAAACCCGCCTGTCCCGAGTACTGCTCAGCTACCGCACGAGACCCCACTCGCTCACAGGGGTGCCCCCGGCTGAGCTACTCATGAAAAGGACACTTAATACCAGACTCTCACTGGTTCACCCCAACCCGCATGATCAGGTAGAGAGCAGGCGGCAGCAGCAAAATGTAAACAATGGTCACGCTACTGTGTCACGGGAAATTGGTCTGAATGACCCTGTGTATGTGCTAAACTATGGGCATGGTCCCAAGTGGATCGCGGGCACAGTGATAGCTAAAGAAGGGAGTAGGGTGTTTGTTTTCTAACTAGACAATGGACAAATTTGCAGAAAGCACCTGGACCAATCGAGGCTGTGGTTCACAGACTGCCCTGAACAACCCATAGCAGACACCACCTTTTTTGAGTCCACAACACACACCCGAAGGATCAACGGCACCATGCCAGACCAGGAGATCGAACCCATGACACCCAACAACCAAGCAAGGCCAGGCTCACCCAGCAGCCCTGCAAAGTCAACAACACGCCAGCCCAGCAAGGGCACAGCCAACACACCAGAACCGACATTTGTACCGAGGCGGTCCACCAGGGAAAGAAAGGCTCCCGACCGCCTCACCTTGTAAATAGTTTTCACTTTGACTTTGAGGGGGGAGTGATGTTGTGTATCTACAAAGCATGCACTCCCATATTCCGCCACCAGGGAATGCATCCCCTGAAGTCCCAAGGGATCCCATCATCCCTTGGGAGCACTGTATATAAGCCGGCCCCTAAGGCCTGTTCCTCACTCTGGAATGTCTTAATAAAGACTGAGGTCACTCTTAATTTAACCTCCCTGTGTGCAGTCTCATCTGTGTTAGGAACACAATAGGATCAAGTTACAATTTGCAAAGTCAGTGAGACCTTTGGATGGCCGGTTCCAGTTACACATTCCTGTGAAACTTCAGCTTGTGGCTTATCCTCCAAGAGGACCAATCATAGACAAAGGGTGGAGCATGGTGGCCATTTTGGCAGTACCTATAAGCACATCCATATCTTGAAGGGTTGTAGGGCTGAAGGAGATAACAGAGATAGGGAGGGGTGAGACCATGGAGAGATTTGAAAACAAGGATGAAACTTTTAAAATCGAGGCGTTGCTTAACCAGGAGCCAATGTAGGTTAGCGAGCACAGGGGTGATGGGTGAACAGGACTTGGTGTGAGTTAGGACACGGGCAGCCGAGTTTTGGATGACCTCAAGTTTATGGAGGGTAGAATGTGAGATGCCTGCCAGAATTGCGTTGGAATTGTCAATCCTAGACGTAACAAAGGCATGGATGAGGGCTTCAGCAACAGATGAGCTGAGGCAGGGTGGAGTTGGGCGATGTTCAGAAGGTGGAAATAAGTAGTGTTAGTGTTGGCGCGGATATGTGGTCAGTAACTCAATTCTGGGTCAAATATGACACCAAAGTTGCAAAAAGTATGGTTCAGCCTCAGACAGTTGTCAGGGAGAGAGATGGAGTCAGTGACTAGGGAACAGAGTTTGTGCGGGGATTGAAGACAATGGCTTTGGTCTTCCCAATATTTAATTGAAGTAAATTTCTACTCATCCAGTACTAGATGTCAGACAAGCAGTCTGACAATTTAGAGACAGTGGAGGGGTCGAAAGAGGTGGTGGTGAGGTAGAGCTGGGTGTCGTCAGCGTGCATGTGGAAATGAATGATGTCGCTGACGGACAGCATGTCGATGAGAAAAAGGAGGGGGGCCAAGGATTGATCCTTGGGGGACACCAGAGGTAACGGTGCAAGAGTGCCCTGCTACAAATACATGAAGGTGAGGAAGTGCAGCTGAGAACACCCTTTTCCAAACCTCTCGGCCCACTGAATTTATCTACATGAGTTATCAAAGATAGCAGTCAGAATTCATTATAGGAGGGCTGTACAAGCTGGTCGTCTATACAGGCTACAAGGGTACATACCATGGAGTTTCAGGGGGCCTGTGCGAAATTGAAATCCATTTGTCCATTAATCCGTTTGTATCTCATGCAAGTCTTTTATTTTGATTTTGGATTTATCCACCAATGTGGCATCATCGCTACGTACAGCTCTTTCCAAAACCTCCGAGCCCACAAAATTCAAACTTATGAATAAGAAATATAAACGCAGTTAGTGCTGAATTGTCCGGGCTGCGAGGGTTGGAAGGCTGGGGCTCTGGGGGTTGGAGGGCTGAGGCTCTGGGTCCGGGTATGGCCCACAGAGGGTATTGGGCAAAGAATCAACTGTAAAGTTGAATATTTCTTTTAAGGTTTCATGCAAATACTTGAGCCTGAAAGGGCTTGTTTTCCCTATCAACACTTACCAACATGTTTGACCACATAGTTCTTATCTAAAAGCTGTCTTTATAAACACTCTTAAAAAAATAAATGATGGCAGAGATTCCATTTACATAGCTTGGTACACTTGCCATGGCTCCTCCTTTATGATAAGCAAGATAAGCAGAAAGCCCAGTTATTGTTATAAATAAATTCTATTTGTACCCTGTTGTATTAATGTTGGAAATGTTGTTTGCATAACTTCAGGTGACAGACAGGATCATCTGCATTCCAGTTAGTGCTTCTATTTTATTTTTAACTGCCACCTTTTTTTAATTCACTTAGCCTCGAATACATTTAACAATATTTGTGGATCAAAGATTCTGTCTGGTTATCTGTTTCTCGTACAGGAATTAAATAAGGAAATGACTTCGGTATAACTCTTCAGGAGCAATGTGTAATAATCAAGAATCCCCCACACCAAGTGACTGCTCGTCTTCAGTGATTTCAAATTTGGCCGAAACTCACCCTCTCTCCACCAACTTCATTGCCCTGCTCGCTTCCATCAACTTCACCCTCCGCAATGATTGATTCCTTACCCACATGACCGCCCCCCCTCGACCTGGGGATCACACTTGACCTTGAGTCCTGAGAGGTCTCTATCATTAAGAGGGTTCTTTCTAACCAATTCTTGATCTCCACTCTTGGACACCCACATCCACCTCTCTGCCTCCTCCACTGATCCAAAGTCCGTTGCTACACTTTCCAACTGCCTGGTCAAAATGAAAACCTGAATGAGTCAAAATTTGTTCCCCCTCAATGTTGGCCAACCTCCTTCACAAGAAAAAAGAAAACTAGTAATCAAAACATTAAATACAATTTAATAAGTATAAGTGAATCTTTTTTTGACCTTTGATAGGCTAGAAAAATGGACTTAAACTCAGACAGCTCAATCATTGTAAGGGATGTATTGATTTATACATCTGCAATGCCTTAAAATCCTGCGATCAGAAATCTCTGACATTGGGAAATCGTAATTGAGTATGTTCCATTTTGCTTAATACAGACATTCTGCACAAATACCTGACTTGATCTGTTATTGCAGCATAGATGTGATTTGGAAATGTACCTTCACATTCCCATACCAAACTACACCCACACAAGTCAATTCTTGTCTTAATCAGACACCAACTGGCTAAAGGTCAATTTGTTGGTGCAAAGCAACAGATAGGGATAAAACTATCTTCTTGAGCCCTTTTGATCTATAAATTTGAAATTATCCTGGTTAATGAGTTATTTGAAGTTTGCTTCAATTTGTAATTTCAATTTTTTTGAGTGCTATTTAAGATACAGTAAAATTCTAATCATTATGGCATTCATACATACACATGACAATATCTTAACAGTGTATCTTGCATTTTGTAGCAGGAATATCTTATGTCAAGCTGCCATTACTTCCCCTGAGGACTATTACAGTTGCTTAAAAATGTTAAATAGCATATTTGAAAAAACCTAAAGCCAAATGGCGGAGTTAATCCATTCATTCCTTCATGGATTTTTCTTTCCAGTCTCTGTAATAATAGTTTCTCTGTCTTTGTCGTACTCCTGTAGGCAGAACCACTGCATGTTCATATGCTTAGGCCTCCGAGGTTACCATGACGTGGTTCCTGGAAAGAATTCTGGGTATACTGAGCCTCACTGCATTTTGCTGCTTCCTGTGTCAAATCAATCGTAATAAGAATGGCAAAAGGAGTAATCTTTCTAGATGAAATCTAGGGCTCAATTTTCCCCAATTATGTGCGCCATTTTTTTGGCGTGCACTGTTTTTTATAGGAGTAAATTAAAATCGCCAAGTATCCCCAAAGTTTCTGCGCCAGCGTAATTCACTTAGGTACGATTTTTTTAGGTTATGAGTTTTTTTCATAACCTGATGTCTGCGCCAGTTTTTCACATTTAAGCAAGTTTGGCCAACTTACATTGTTCCTAGGGCGGCGTATGTGACCACTCCCCAAAAATCTTCTGGGCACTTAAGAAAATGCAGCGCGCATTAATAAATCGGCACAGAAAGACGCCATTGCTTTTATGCAAAGTTTTGGAGGAAGTCAAGAAGGCAAAGAATATGCATCATGAAGCTTAATTGTTTCAAAGTCAAAAGGGAGAAAATGGAAGTCTAAAGCAATTCTTTAATTTTTGATGTTTTTCAAAGTACCATGCCACCACCGAACGTCTCCTCACCAGGCTCGAGGGTCAGAGCATCGGCCCGCAGAATCACTCACTCGCCTGGACAAAGGGGCTCGGCTTCAAAAGAAGCCCGGGGTGCGGGGGGGGGGGGGGGATGGGAGGGAGAGTGCGGGGTTGGGGTGAAAGCCGAACTGAACTGCCAGTCACTTATATAAGGAATGAGAACCCTTAGGCTATACAGCAGCTTCAAAAGATGTCCGGGGGGAGGGTGGGGGGGTGGGTGGAAGCCGAGCCCTTGTGTTAGGGCGAGGGAGTGATTCTGCCGGCTGACGCTCCTACCCTTGAGCCCGGTGAGGAGACATTCGGTGGTAGGGTGGTCCTTTGAAAAACATCAAAAATTAAAGAATTGCTTCAGACTTTGTTGCCCGAAATGTCTTCATTGAATGCCTAGCTTCCCGTTCTATTGTGTATGCGCAGACCAGGATGTGGTCCATACTAGAGTGTCGACCTTGGAAAGAGAGAGAGGAAAGAAGCTTTGAGTGCTTTCTCCTGCTGCTTTGAGCTTCTTGTAAAGCTACAATTAAATTATGGGGGCAATATTGACATACCTTATGCAAGTCTTCTGCATGATGGTGCTGCAGAGGAGAAGATTGATTAGGCATCATCACTTGAGGAACCTCAGAGCACGTAGGATGATGGCAGGAGGCCTTACTCACATCAGGTATATCGAGACAGGCCTTCGTACCTGCACCTGAGTGATACAGATTGTGTGAGAAGGCTGTGCTTCCGCAAAGAAGTTGTAACCGAGATCAGTGAGTTAATAAAAGTAGACCAGCATCCTAGAAGCGTCATGAGGACTGCTTTGTCAGTTGAAGTAAAGGTTACAGCTGCACTTTCATTTTATGCATCTGGATCATTCCAGGCGACAACTGCGGATGTATGAGCCATTTCTCAACATGCAACACATATCTGCATTCGGCAGGTGACTGCTGCACTATATGCCCGGAGGAATGACTACATACAGTTCCCCATAACTGCCCAGGCAATGCGTGACGGGGCTGTGGGCTTCTCCAGGATTGCTGGCTTCCCAAAGGTACAGGGCTGCATTGATTGTACCCACATCGCCTTGCGAGCGCCTTTGGAGGATTCCGAGATGTACAGGAACAGAAACAGCTTCCACTCCGTGAATGTTCAGCTCGTCTGTGACGACATGTCTCGCATCATGGCAGTTGATGTGAGATACCCTGCGAGCACCCATGATGCGTTCTTCCTACTTGAGAGCACTACATCTGCCATGTTTCAGCAGCAGCCAGAAAGACGGCCTTGCCACCTGGCCCATGATGCCCCTGCACATAACCCGGACAGAAGCTGACTGGGAATACAACATGTCGCACAAGGTGATGTGCAGCATAATAGAGAGGACCATTGGCTTCTTGAAGCAGCGTTTCCGATGCCTGGACCATTCCGGAGGCTACTTGCCATATTCCCCTGAGATTGTTGGTCAGTTCACTGTTGTCTGCTGCATGCTGCACAACTTAGCCATCATGAGGCAGCAGCAGCTGGTAGTAGAAGACTCACCTGAGGTGAGAGTGGCTGATGATGAGGAGGAAGATGCAGATGAGGAGGAGGAGGAGAAGGACAAGGAAGCCATGCAACTACATGAACCTGGAGCATGACGATGGAGAAGGGCAGGCTTTCATGCCCCTTTAATGATTGCTTTAGCCTTGCGCCAGCAACTGATCCATGAACGCTTTGCTGCCCGAAGGCTTAGCGGCAACTATTCCAAATGGACGATGTTCACTGTTTGGATCTGTTCCGTAATATTGTGTTGTGTTAATGGAACAAATAATGGAAATGATTCTTCTTTACTTCAAAAAGTTGTGTTAATGGAACAAATAACATAAATTATTCAGTTATAATTTAAAATATAGAAAATGCTGGAAATCTCAGCAGGTCAGGCAGCATCTATGGAGAGAAAGCAGAGTTAACATTTCGGGTCGATGATCCTTCCTCTCCACAGATGCTGCCTGACCTGCTGAGATTTCCAGCAATTTCTGTTTTTATTCCAGATTTCAGCATCCGCAGTATTTTGCTTTTGTATAATTTAAAATATATTTTATTCAAAATTTTAATACTTGTTTGTACTGAACTTAACTTTAATAAAAAATATTCTTGTATCAAACTTTAAAGTACTCAGTTAAGATCACTTACGAACTTTAAGATCACTTACAAACTTTTAAACTTGTAAATTTACATCACATACAGAAAACTTTAAATTTGAGAACAGTTACGACAGTAACAATAATAACAACAACAGCAGCAGCAAAGAAAGGCTGCACCCATCTCTCCGCCACCTTATTCTAAGACCGCCCGCAACGCTGGGTCTTGGTGACTCCACCCCTGCCCGCAGGCGGTGCCGCAGCGTTTCTTGGGTTGGTACTGAGCTTATTCTTTCGAGCATCTCGGGTAATGCGCACTTCTTGATGGGGGGTGTGAGCAAGCGGTAATGTGGAAGGCCTGGCTTGGGCCTCTTCAGAGGTTGGTCTGGAGATTGGAGTGGGAGTGGCAATTGATTCCGTCAATGGCCGCGGAGTCTGGGCATGTTCCCTTATTGTAGCAGCTACCTCCGACATTCCCTCCCTCATGTGCCCCGACAGCGTCTTAACTACCTGTGACATTCCCTCCTTGGTGTTCATCGACAGTATATCAGCTACCTGCGACATTCCATCCCTAATGTGTCCGGACAGTGCTCCCATTTCTCTTGTTACTTCTCCCGATAGTCCCCACACCACTGATGGTATCCAGGAGTGATCACATAAGGTCATTGCCATCATCTGAACCACATCTATTACATCCTGCACCTTCCTCTCCTCACCCTGGGTGTGGCTCAATGCATCCCATTGGGACCCGCAGCCTTGGATGGTGGGACCCTGGGTGTGGCTTGCTGCACCCCACTGGAACCCACAGCCTCGGACAGTGTGAAACCATGAAATGTCCCAACATTTGTACCACTCAGGAAAGGGGTTGGCACCTCAATGTATGGCACCGGCACCTCCTCTAGAGTGAGTACAACAGTGAGGGCTTCATCCTCCCCCTCCCCCTGTCCCTCCCCCATCCCCTCCCTCTCACCCCCATGCTCTTGGTCTGGAAGGTGGGATTGGAAGATGTTCTCCTCTTCAGGCTCATCCGCGAATCTTCTTCTGCATCAGCTTCAGCCTCGTCAGGGTTGGCCTCAAGTTCTGCAAAATATAACGGAACAGACAAATGGTTAGCAGCAGAGGTTGGGGCAGGGTGGCATGAGTAAACTTTGCCGAGGATCGCATTTGCCACCCAGAACCCGACCTACCGCCCGCTGCTGCATAGAATCAGCATGTAAGGCCATTTTTTCCGATGGCCGTTTTTTCCCAATTTTTCCACCAAACTTCCGCCCAAAGTACCGGTGGCATCTTAGCGGTCCTTTTGATGATACGTGGGCGGAACTTAGGTTTGACAAAACTCGGGCCCAAAGTTCTCACACACCACTCAAAGTGCTCACACACAACTGGCTCTTTAAAAATGGCCAATTGCAGACCAGGAGGTATACTGGGCATGCGTGCCCATAGCAATCACGTAAAAAACGTCATTTTTTTTTTGCGCATGCAAGGGCAGAGTGGGGGGGGATTCTTTTTTCGATGCAGTCATTAGGATCCACCCCCTGAAGCTAAAGGACAGGCTGTGCGGCGCCAATTTCACAAATTATAACGGGGAAACTTTCATGTTTTTTTTGACATAGTCGGGCCCCAAAAAAACGGGCGTAACTCTTGAAATGTGCCAAAAAACGGCATTGGGGAAAATTGAGCTCATATTCTGTGAGGATGTCACAATCCCTGAAATTCTTTGTTGATAATATGTCAACATAGCAGACCTAAATAGGTCATCAGATCATGGTGTGCATAGGACGATAGGAACATAGGAATGGAGCCATTTTCTCAGCACCACGGGCTGCATCTGGCATATCAGACCCGCTTGCTGTATTGCTTAGGAATATAGGAACAGGAGTAGGCCATTTAGCCCCTTGAGCCTGTTCCACCATTCAATGAGATCAAGGCTAATCTGTGAACTAACTCCATTTACCCGCCTTTGCTCCATATTCTTAGCATAGTAGTAAAACATACCTATAGATTGAAACCATTAAAGGAGAGAACTATGAGAGAAAGTATGTTCACCACTGTAGTTTAATTCCATTTTATTTAGATATTTGCAAAATAAATGTGTATTAAAGAGTTGTTACTTTAAAGTATGCCTTATAAGCTGGATGTTATAAGCTGTAGTTGAATAGCTGTGTACATTTTGCTACACTGTTAACTTTTTATGGGATATGATAAAAATATAGATTATATATGACAGACATATAGATTTTTTTCAGAGTTTTAAGTTCTTTTTTACGACCTTTTTGGTGAGAAATGAAAAATCTTCTATTTTTGACTTGAAGGGTCAGCTTCAAGTACTCCCAGGTCAGACATAGCATAGTTAGATGCAGAATAAGGCTCCCTTTACACCAATGCTTTTCCCTGTGAACACGAGAAGAGAACCCTCTGTTGCACCAGTGTGACACTTTTTTCCTGTTTCCCATACCTACTATTTTATGTCCCCTAACCTCAGCCCTCCCCCCACCCCAGCCCGGAGTGAGTTCCCAATTTAGTGTGTATTAGTGCCAAATTAAGCAGTTTTGTATTAGTGGCCAAATTCTGGTAGGAACTGGATTGAGATTCAGATTTATTTCACTGCAGCCAGCATAGATTCTCACCCTATCAGTCTTGGCTAGATTTGAACCCAGAGGTGAAAGGGTAGTGTTTATCCCACTGTACCATCCGATTCCCACAACTTCTAGTTTTCTGATTTTGTTTTCAGAGAACACACATTTTTTGCACTCATTCGCGAAAGCTTTCTATCACATATTGGGAAAAATTACCACTTTCATGTAAATGCTATTTGCTTCCTCCTTCTTCTGAATTATGCTGGACTATGGTTCCGTGGATGCCAGCAAGACTTCGGTGCCTCATCTGAAGGGATATTTTTTTTCTTATCTGCATCTAGACAAGGCAGTTATTTGCCGAACGGATCAGATGCCCTTTCTAGAAACCAGCTGATTTTCTAGCCCATTGATTTCTACAACCGTAATGAGGAAACTGGCATGAAATAACTGCAGCCAGGCAACCTGGGTGAGGATGGCAAGGTAGAGGCCGTCTTTGTCTCTGAAGAAACCACTTCAAATCATTGATGCTCTGAACCATTAAGGAAGATCGTACGCCGCAATGTGCGACTTTTCATCATCATCATCATAGGGCGGTCCCTCAAAATCGAGAAAGACTTGCTTCCACTCCAAAAGTGAGTTCTCAGGTGACTGTAGAGTCCAATAGGGGAATTACAGTCTCTGTCACAGGTGGGACAGGCAGTCGTTGGAGGAAAGGGTGGGTCGGAAGTCTAGTTTGCTGCACGCTCCTTCCGCAGTCTGCGTTTGGTTTCTGCATGCTTCTCGACGACGAGACTCGAGGTGCTCAGCACCCTCCTGGATGCTCTTCCTACACTTAAGACGGTCTTGGGCTAGGGATTCCCAGGTGTTGGTGGGGATGTTGCACTTTATCAAGGAGGCTTTGAGGGTGTCCTTGAAATGTTTCCTCTGCCCACCCGGGGCTCGTTTGCCATGTAAGATTTCCAGTAGAGCGCTTTCTTTGGGAGTGCTCGTGTTGGGCATGCAGACGATGTGGCCCACCTAACAGAGCTGGTTGAGTGTGATCAGTGCTTCGATGCTGAGGATGTTGGCCTGATCGAGAACATTGACGTTGGTGCATCTATCCTCCCAGTGCATTTGCAGGATCTTGCGGAGGCAGCGCTATTGGTACTTCTCCAGCGCTTTGAGGTGCCTACTGTATATGGTCCACGTCTATGAGCCATATAGAATGACAGGTATCACTACTGCCATGTAGACCATAAGCTTGGTGCCACATTTGAGGTCTTCAAACACTCTCTTCCTCAAACGATCGAAGGCTGCGATGGCAAACTGGAGGCGGTGTTGGACCTTATCGTCGATGTCTGTCCTTGCTGATAGTAGGTTCCCGAGGTATGGAAAATGGTCCACGTTGTCCAAGGCCGCGCCGTGGATTTTGATGACTGGGGAGCAGTGCTGTGTGGCGGGGTCAGGTTGGTGGAGGACCTTTGTCTTACAGAGGTTTAGTGTAAGGCCCATGCTTTCATATGCCTCGGTGAAGGTGTTGACGATGGCTATGAGTTCAGCCTCTGAATGTGCACAGACACAAGCGTCATCCGCACACTGTAGTTCGATGACAGAGGATGGGACGACCTTGGATCTAGCCTGGAGGCGATGAAGGTTGAACAGGTTCCCATTGGTTCTATAGTTTAGTTCTACTCCAGCGGGGAGCTTGTTGAGAGTGAGAAAGATCGAGAGAACGTTGGCGTGATGATGCAGCCCTGCTTGACCCCGGTCTGTGCATTGGGTCTGTGGTGGATCCATTAGTCAGAATCATGGCTTGCATGTCGTCGTGGAGCAGACAGAGGATGGTGACAAACTTTTGGGGGCAGCTGAAATGGAGGAGGATGCTCCACAGTCCCTCACGGTTAATAGTCAAAGGCCTTTGTGAGGTCAAAGAAGGCCATGTACAAGGGTTGGTGCTGTTCCCTGCATTTCTCTTGTAGTTGTCACACGGTGAAGATCATGTCCGTTGTACCCCTTAGTGGACAGAATCCACATTGTGACTATGGGAGGAGTTCTTCAGCCACAGGGAGAAGAGGTTGAGGAAGATTCTTGCGATGACTTTCCCAGTGGCCGACAGCATGGAGATTCCTCTGTAGTTGCTGCAGTCAGACTTATCCCATTTTCTGAAGATGGTCATGATTACAGCATCTCTGAGATCTCCCATCCTGCTCTCCTCCTTCCAGATAAGAGAGGTGAGGTCATGCATTCATGCCAAAAGTGCTTCTCTGCTATACTTTAGTGCCTCAATGGGGATTCCACCTGTTCCTGATGCCTTGTTGTTCTTGAACTAACGGATGGCCTTTTCTACCTCATGCAGAGCTGGGGTTTGCTGAGATGGTGGCGGGTAGCATGCTGTGGGATGGAGTCCAGAACACTCATGTCAAAGGCAGAATCTTGATGAAGGAAATCTTCAAAGTACTCCTTCCAGCAGGCCCTGACTGCCTCGGTGTCCTTAATGAGTGTCTCCCCATTCTTGGCCAGCAGTGGGATGGGGCCTTGGGTGCTTGAGCTGTAGGTGGACTTAACTGCGGTAAAGAATCCTCGCATATCATGGTTGTCGGCCAGCTGTTGGATCTCCTACTTTCTCCACCTACCATCTATTCTTTAGGTTGCAGGTTTTTTGTTGGACCTCAGCGTTCAGCCACATGTAGAGCTGCTTTGCTGCTCCCGAATTGGGTTGCTGCTTTAAGTTCAGAAATGCCCTGCGCTTGCGGTTCATTAGCTCCTGGATCTCCTAGCCATTCTCGTCAAACCAGTCTTGGTGTTTCCTGATTGAGTGACCGAACGTCTCTTCACAGGTGCTGGTTATGGAGGCCTTGAGGGAAGACCAGGCGCTGTGGGCACTCTGCATCTCGGGGTCATCGAGGGTTGCCAGGTTGGCAGTGAGGTGCTGGCTGTATAGGGCTCTCTTAACTGGGTCTTTGAGTGTCCTGGTGTGATTTTTCTGTGGCATTGCTTGTGTTGCTGTCGCCACTTTGGGACTATATTGATGTTGATGATGGAACAGATTAGGCGGTGGTCCGTCCACCATCTTTTCTACCTTGTGCAGATCCAAGCTGGCCATCTGCTGCCATCCTTCACTCTTCTCTCCTCCAATCTCCCCTCTCCACTGTTCAAACCTAAAAGTGGGTGTAGTTCCTACACCTAAAGTATTTCTCTTACCCCTAAAACCTGTGCTGCAAGGGCAGCTACCTGAACCCACTGCCCATCCCCCAACCATGCCTGCCCACCTCCATCACTGAGCGTTGGACTTACCTTCCAGATCGACCTTCCTACCACCAAACTTTTCGCTCCCCACTGGATGTGGCTGACTCAGCTGCTGCACCCGAACCCTGAGAGCGTCCGGTGAGCCTCCGACCAGCTCCGACCTCAGGTTTGGGCCCTCCCTTCTCTCTCTGCCCTCACACTCGGGCCTCTACTCCTCCGGCGATGTCCTGGCCTTCCTTCCTTCCACCGGCAATGTTCTGGTCGCCTTCTCCCCGCTGATCCCACTTGGCTTATCAAAGAGTAATGTTGCAACGGTGTGGGCCAACAGAGGAAGAATCAAATCAGGTATCATCGAAGATAAAACGCAAATCCAGAGAAGCTGTTGATGTTGATTGATGAAGATCTTGATGAAGGAGTCTATCATTAGTATAAAACAGCCAGAGAGAGTAACATTACATGTTGGGTGATCTGTTGACATGCAAAGGTCAAAACATCTGCCAGTCATTCCTGGAACGGAAGATCTTTTTCGATTGGTGGAAGGAAGGAAGAAATGAAGAAGGAAAGAAAGGAAGAAAGAAAGAAAGGTATTTATATAGCACCTTTCAGAACCTCAGGATTTTCCAAAGCTCTTTACAGTCTATAACGTGCTTTTGAAGTGTAGCTAGTGTTAACAATGTAGAAACAGAGTGAATTGAGAAAAAAATGAATAATATGAAGCAATAGAACCATTGAACCATAGAATAGTACAGCACAGAAGGAGGCCATTCGACCCATCAAGTCTGTGCCGGCTCTTTCAAAGAGCAATTCAGTTAGTCCCAATTCCCCCCTCTCTTTCATCATACCCCTGCAATTTTTTCCACCTTCAAGTATTTATCCAACTCCCCTTTTGCAGGTTACAATTTAATCTGTACCCATCACCCTGTGAGAAGGCCTGCGAGAGGGAGAAGGAACACTCCTGCTGATCTCTCGGTGAGCGGTGCAGCCTCCCATCAGCTAACACAGCAACATAGCCAGTGGTCATGCAACGGACAGCAGAGAAGAAACACTTGTATTTATATAGCGCCTTTCACGACCACCAGACGTCTCAAAGCGCTTTACAGCCAATGAAGTACATTTGAAGTGTAGTCACTGTTGTAATGTGGGAAACGCGGCAGCCAACTTGCGCACAGCAAGCTCCCACAAACGGCAATGTGATAATGACCAGATAATCTGTTTTTGTTATGTTGATTGAGGGATAAATATTGGCCAGGACACCGGGGATAACTTCCGCTGCTCTTCTTCGAAATAGTGGCCGTGGGATCTTTGACATCCACCTGAGAGAGCAGACAGAGTCTCGGTGTAACATCTCATCTGGAAGACAGCACCTCCGGCAATCTATGCTGTAGTTTTTTTAACAGAATAAAATGATGTTCAATTCAAATTCGTCGTTTCTTCATTTTTCTGATGCAGAAAATCACTAAACCCGACTGTAGTGAACACCCTGATATAATGATCTTTTCTGCCATCCCAAAAGACATTCGTTATAGTGAGGTTCGACTATACTCCAAACAGGTGAAATAATATGGACAAATATATCATAAAAAAGTATTTTTTTTGAATCTTCTACAATGTCAGGATGCTTTATCTTCGTTGTATATCTCTGTAGCACCTTGGCACATTTTTCTACATTAAAGACGTTATATAAAAGTAAGTTGTTACTGTTGCTTTAAATGTGCTCTTGCCAAATAAAACAGCTCCAGCCACCCATTCCATTATCTATATGAATTGCCTCGTTGGAGGTTTGCTTACGAAGAATCCTGAGAATGTACACTTCAGGAAGGAATGGTGTACCTGAGAAAGATCTGATCTTTAGTGTTTAAAGTGAAAGTATTTGGCATGGAAGGTGGGCCACCACTTTAAGTGAGAAATCTATAAATACAATCAATACAGGCATATAGATGTGAAATTATGCAGGTGCTGATATCACTGTTCCCGTTGAGTTCTGGTTGATATGAATACCTATGAATCGTGTGGTGCTTCACCTATCAATGGCACGATCCTCAAAAGGAGTGAGAATCTTACATTCAATACTCGCTGTGCAGTCACTGCGTCAGCGTGGCTCGGTGGTAACACTCTGCACTGTCGGAGGTGTCGTCCTTCAAATGAGACGTTAAACCAAGGTGCACATAAAAGATCCCATGTCACTATTTCGAAGAAGAGTAATGGAGTTCTCCCCGGTGTCCAAGCCAATCACCATAACAAAACAGATTATCTGGTCATTATCACATTGCAGTTTGTGAGAGCTTGCTGTGCTCAAATTGGCTGCTGCATTTCTTACATCACAACAGTGACTAACATTCCAAAAGTATTTCATTGGCTGTGAAGCACTTTGAGACATCCAGTGGTCGTGAAAGGCGCTATATCAATGAAAGTCTTTCTTTCTATCTGTTCATTATGACATTGCTGTTTGTGGGATCTTGCTGTGTGTAATGTATTTGCTTCATAGGTTACATAAGATCATAAGAACATAAGAAATAGGAGCAGGAGAAGGCCATATGGCCTCTTGAGCCTGCTCCGCTATTTAATACGATCATGGCTGATCCGATCATGGAATCAGGTCCGCTTCCCTGCCCGCTCTCCATAACCCCTTATTCCCTTATCGTTTAAGAAACCATCGATTTCTGTCTTAAACTTATTCAATGTCCCAGCTTCCACCGCTCTCTGCGGCAGTGAATTCCACAGATCCACAACCCTCAGAGAGAAGAAATTTCTCCTCATCTCTGTTTTAAATGGGTGGCCCCTTATTCTAAGATCATGCCCTAGTCTCCTCTATTAGTGGAAACATCCTCTCTGCATCCACCTTGTCAAGCCCCCTCATAATCCTATACGTTTCGATAAGATCACCTCCCATTCTTCTGAATTCCAATGAGTAGAGAATCAACCTACTCAACCTTTCCTCATAAGTCAACCCCCTCATCCCTGGAATCAACCTAGTGAACCTTCTCTGAACTGCTTCAAAAGCAAGTATATCCTTTCATAAAAATGGAAACCAAAACTGCATGCAGTATTCCAGGTGTGGCCTCACCAATACCCTGTACAACTGTAGTAAGACTTCCCTGCTTTTATACTCCATCCCCTTTGCAATAAAGGTCAAGATTCCATTGGCCTTCCTGATCACTTGCTGTACCTGCGTACTGACCTTTTGTGTTTCATGCACAAATATCCCCAGGTCCCGCTGTACTGCAGCACTTTTCAATCTTTCTCCATTTAAATAATAATTTGCTCTTTGATTTTTTTTCTGCCAAAGTGCATGACCTCACAGTTTCCAACATTATACTCCATCTGCCAAATTTTTTCCCACTCACTTAGTGTTATGTATGTAAACTTGTATATACCTTGTACAACCACCAGAGGGCTCATCCCCTGGAGTCCCAAAGGATCCCACAATCCCTTGGGAGTACAGATAGTTAAGAAGGCCTCACAGGCTGGAGAGGCACTCTGGAGACCTGCAATAAAAGACTAGGGTCACACTTTACTTTGAGCTCACAGTATCCAGTCAGACTCTTTGTTCATGTATAACAACTGGCGACGAGATACAGATGACGAACCCAACAATGCAGAGAACAGTGGGCATCCTGGAGAAATTCTCGGAGGGAGATGATTGGGAAACTTTCGTGGAGTGACTCGACCAATACGTCGTGGCCAATGAGATGGAAGGAGAAGCGAACGCTGCCAAACAAAGGGCGATTCTCCTCACCGTCTGCAGGGCACCAATGTATGGCCTCATGAAAAATCTGCTTGCTCCAGCGAAACCCACAGAGAAATCGTACAATGATTCGTGCACACTGGTCTGGGAGTATCTAAACCTGAAGGAAAGCATTCTGAAGACGAGGTACCGGTTCGACACCTAAAAAGGTCTGAAGGCCAGGAAGTGGTGAGTTATGTCGCTGAGCTAAGACTCCTTGCAGGGCATTGCGAATTTGAAGGACATTTGCAGCACATGCTCAGAGACCTTTTCTTACTTGGCATTGGCCATGAAATGATACTTCGCAAACTTTTGACTGTAGAGACCCCAACCTTGAATAAGGTCATAGCGATAGCTCAGGCGTTCATTGCCACCAGTGACAATACTAAGCAAATCTCTCAGCACCCAAGTGCTGCTACAAGTACTGTGAACAAAGTGATGTTGTTTTCAAATCGCAGCGTATAGGGCAGGCCCCTCTTGCCTGCAGCTGCACATCCGCAGATGTCTCAGAGTCCAGGTTGATGAATGCAAGGCCATTAACACCATGTTGGTGCTGCAGGGGTAATCATCGTTTCCATTCATGCCGCTTCAAAGGGTACATTTGCAAGGGCGGTGGAACAATGGGACACCAACAACGTATGTGCAGGCGAGCTGCAAACCGTGCTAATCCTGCAAACCACCATGTTGCAGAGGAGCACAGATCCATGGCGGATCACGATGAACCAGAGCCTCAGACTGAGGAGGCAGAGGTATATGGGGTGCACACATTTACCACAAAGTGGTCCCCAATAATGCTGAAGGTTGAATTAAATGGACTCTCGGTGTCAATGGAGCTGGACAAGGGCGCGAGCCAGTCCATTATGAGCAAAAGGACTTATTAAAAATATGGTGCAGCAAGACCTCAAGGCCAGTCTTGACTCCCATTCGCACGAAACTGAGAACTTACACAAAGGAACTGATTCTCGTAATTGGCAGTGCTACTGTAAAGGTCTCCTACGATGAAGCGGTGCACAAGCTACCACTCTGGGTGGCACCGGGCGATGGTCTCACGCTGCTCGGCAGGAGCTGGCTGGGAAATATATGCTGGAACTGGGACGATGTCCGAGCGCTCTCGCCCGCTGACGACATTTCGTGTGCCCAGGTCTTAAACAAGTTCCCTTCGCTGTTCGAACCAGGCATCGGGAAATTCCAAGGAGCAAAAGTGAAGATCCATCTAATTCCGGAGGCATGACCCAGCCATCACAAGGCAAGAGCAGTACCGAACATGATGAGAGAAAGGGTAGAGATCAAGCTGGACAGGCTGCAACGAGAGGGCATCATTTCGACGATCGAATTCAATGAGTGGGCCAGTCTGATTGTTCCCGTCCTCAAGCGAGATGGCACCATCAGAATCTGTGGTGATTACAAAGTAACTATCAATCATTTCTCCCTGCAGGATCAATACCCACTATGAAAGGCTGACAACCTTTTTGCTACACTGACAGGTGGAAAGACGTTCATGAAGCTGGACTTGACCTCGGCCTACATGATGCAGGAGCTGAAGGAATCATCGAAGGGCCTCACCTGCATCAACACGCACAAAGGTCTCTTCATTTATAACAGATGCCCGTTTGGAATTTGATCAGCCGCGGCGATATTCCAGAGAAACATGGAAAGCTTTCTGAAGTCAGTCCCGCGCATGGTGGTCTTCCAAGACAACATCTTGGTTACAATCAGGACACAGTCGAGCATCTGCAGAACCTGGAGGAGGTTCTTAGTCGACTCAACCACGTGGAGCTCAGGTTAAAACGCTCAAAGTGCATTTTCCTGGCACCTGAAGTGGAGTTCCTGGGGAGAAGAATCGCAGCAGACGGCATCAGGCCCATCGATTCGAAGACGGAGGCAATCGAGAAAGCACCAAAGCCACAGAACGCGACGGAGCTGCGGTCGTTTCTAGGACTCCTGAACTACTTTGGTAACTTCTTACCGGGTCTCAGCACACTGCTAGAACCACTGCACACCTTACTGCGTAAAGGAGACGAATGGGTTTGGGGCAAAAGCCAAGAAAATGTCTTTGTAAAAGCTAGAAAATTGTTATGCTCAAACAAATTACTTGTGTTGTATGATCCATGTAAACGTTTGGTACTAGAATGTGATGCATCGTCGGGCGTATGGCGTCGGGTGTGTATTGCAACAAGCTAATGAATCTGGGAAATTGCAACCGGTTGCCTATGCATCCAGGAGTCTGTCTAAGACTGAGAGAGCCTGCAGCATGATTGAAAAAGAAGTATTAGCGTGTGTCTATGGGGTAAAGAAAATGCATCAATATCTGTTTGGGCTGAAATTTGAATTGGAAACGGATGTTAAGCCACTAATATCCCTGTTTTCTGAGAATAAGGGAATAAATACTAATGCATCGACCCGCATCCAGAAATGGGCGTTCACGTTGTCCGCATACAACTATGCCATCCGTCACAGGCCAGGCACAGAAAACTGTGCCGATGCTCTCAGTAGGCTGCCATTGCCCACCACGGGGGTGGAAATGGCGCAGCCCACAGATTTAGTCATGGTTATGGAAGCATTCGAGAGTGAGCAATCACCCGTCACAGCCTGACAGATTAGAACCTGGATGAGCCAGGACCCCTTACTGTCCCTCGTAAAAAATTGTGTGCTTCACAGGGGCTGGTCCAGTGTCCCAATGGAAATGCAGGAAGATATAAAGCCGTACCAGCGGCGCAAAGGTGAAATGTCTATACAGGCAGACTGCCTTCTGTGGGGTAATCGGGTAGTGGTCGCCAAGAAGGGCAGTGACACTTTCATCAGTGACCTCCACAGCACCCACCCAGGCATCGTAATGATGAAAGCGATAGCAAGATCCCACATGTGGTGGCCCGGTATCGATGCGGACTTAGAGTCCTGCGTGCACAAATGTAACACAGCTCGCAGTTAAGCAACGCATCCAGGGAGGCGCCACTAAGTTTATGGTCTTGGCCCTCCAAACTGTGGTCTAGGGTCCATGTCGACTATGCAGGCACGCTTTTGGGTAAAATGTCCCTTGTGGTTGTAGATGCGCACTCCAAATGGATTGAATGTGAGATAATGTCGGCAAGCACGTCCGCTGCCACCACTGAAAGCCTGTGGGCCATGTTTGCCACGCACGGACTACCTGATGTCCTGTGAGCGACAATGGGCCATGTTTTACTAGTGCCGAGTTCAAAGAGTTCATGACCCGTAACGGGATCAAACATGTTACATCTGCCCCGTTCAAACCAGCATTTGCACCAAGACGATCAACCAGGGAAAGAAAGGCACCAGATCGACTCACCTTGTAAATAGTTACACTGTTGACTTGGGGGGGGGGAGTGTTGTTATGTATGTAAACTTATATATACCTTGTACAGCCACCAGAGGGCTCAACCCCTGGAGTGCCAAGGGATCCCACAATCCCTTGGGACCACAGGTACTTAAGGAGGCCTCACAAGCTGGAGAGGCACTCTGGAGACCTGCAATAAAAGACTAAGGTCACACTTTACTTTGAACTCACAGTATCCAGTCAGACTCTTTATTCATATATAACACTTAGCCTGTCTGTCCTTTTGCATATTTTTTGTGTCCTCCTCACACATTGTTTTTCCTCCCATTTTTCTATCATCTGTAAACTTGGTTACGTTACACTCAGTCCCTTCCACCAAGTTATTAATATAGATTGTATAAAGTTGGGGTCCCAGCACTGATCCCTACGGCACCCCACTGGTTACTGATAGCCAACCCGAGAATAAATCATTTATCCCTACTTCTATTTTCTGTTCGTTAGCCAATCCTCTATCCATGCTAATATATTACCCCCAACCCGGTGAACTTTTATCTTGTGCAGTAACATTTTACGTGGCACCTTGTCAAATGCCTTCTGGAAATCCAAATACACCACATCCACTGGTTCCCCTTTATCCACCCCATCCTCAAACATGACTTCCCCTTCATAAATCCATGCTGACTCTGCCTGACCGAATTTTGCTTTTCCAAATGTCCTGCTACTGCTTCTTTAATAATGGACTCCAACATCTTCCTAACCACAGATGTTAGGCTAACTGGTCCATAGTTTCCTTCTTTTTGTCTGCCTCCTTTTTTAAATAGGGGCGTTACATTTGCAGTTTTCCAATCTGCTGGGACCTCCCCAGAATCCAGGGAATTTTTGTAAATTACAACCAATGCATCCACTATCCCTGCCACTACTTCTCTTAAGACCCTAGGATGCAAACCATCAGGTCCAGGGGATTTATCCGCCTTTAGTCCCATTATCTTACTGAGTACCACCTCCTTAGTGATTGTGATTGTGTTAAGTTCCTCCCCCCATATAGCCCCTTGACTATCCACTGTTGGAATATTGTTAGTGTCCTCTACCGTAAAGACTGATACAAAATATTTGTTCAGAGTTTCTGCCATCTCCATGTTCCCCATTACTAATTCCCCAGTCTCGTCCTTTAAGGGACCAACATTACTGTAGCCACTCTTTTCCTTTTTATATACCTATAGAAACTCTTGCTATCTGTTTTTCTGTTTTATATTTCGTGATAGTCTATCTTCCCTTAATCATTTTTTTAGTTATTCTTTGTTGGCTTTTAAACACTACCCAATCTTCTGTCCTCCCATTAGTTTTGGCCACATTGTATGCCCTTGTTTTTAATTGGATACCGTCCTTTATTTCTTTAGTTAGCCACGGATGGCTATCTTTTCTCTTATGCCCTTTCCTCCTCACTGGAATATATTTTTCTTGAGAGTTGTGAAATATTCCTTAAATGTATACCTCTGTTCATCAACCGTCCTACACTTTAACCTATTTTCCAACTCCACTTTACCCAACTTTGCCCTCATACCTTCATAGTCTCCTTTATTTAAGCTTAGTCCGCTGGTTAGAGATCCAACTTTCTCATCCTCCATCTGAATTTGAAATTCAATCATGCTATGATCACTCATTTCAAGGGGATCTTTTACTTGGAGATTGTTTATTAATCCTGTCTCATTACACAGGACCAGATCGAAGATAGCCTATCCCCTGGTTGGTCCCGTTACATACTGCTCAAGGAACCCGTCCCTTACGCACTCTATGAACTCCTCCTCAAGGCTACCCTGACCAATTTGATTTGTCCAATCAAAATGGAGGTTAAAATCACCCATGATTATTGCAGTTCCCTTTTTACAAGCCCCCACTATTTCCTGGTTTATCCTCCGACCAACAGAGTTGCTAAATTGTTAGGGGGCCTATAGACTACACCCACCAGTGACTTTTTCTCTTTATTATTCCTTATCTCCACCCAAACTGTTTCAACATCCTGATCCTTTGAGCCAATATCATTTCTCACTATTGCAGTGATTCCATCCTTTATCAATAAAGCTATCCCACCCCCTTTTCCTTTCTGTCTGTCCTTCTGGATTGTCAAATACCCCTGAATATTTAGTTCCCAGTCCTGGTCACCTTGCAACCATATCTCTGTAATGGCTATCAGATCATACCCATTTGTCTCAATTTGTGCCATTAACTCATCTATTTCTTTGCTTAAGAATTTATCGCTATTCAGAACTAGTTGGTTTATTAGCAAAAGGTTTAACAATCACACTACATATTACCAGCTCATCCACCAGGCTCACAATCAGCTGCCTCATCGTGGAGCTCCCGAACCCAACTGACTGGGGTTGTATTGGGTCTTGTGAACATCACGTGACTGGCTAAGCCACTTCCAACTCAACAACTCTGCAACTATTTTGTTGTATACTTTAATCAAGTACCCCCTGATTAAAAGGGGTCACACTCCAAAACCTTTTCAGGTGCCCCCTTGTTTTTTTTTCTGAGGGCACCAAAACACAAATTATACAAGTGTCCCCTGGCTAAAAGGGCGGAGGAGGATGGGGGGAGGGCACTAAAACCGACAAACATAGACAAATTAACCTTTAGATAAGTGGTTCAAATTAAAATTTGGTTGCTGGGGGTGAGTCCCTCCGGCGCCCACCTCTCGCGGAAGGCCGCGAGCGTACCGGTGGACACCACGTGTTCCAACTCCAGGGATACCCTGCCTCGGATGTAACCATGGAAGAGAGGCAGGCAGTTGGGCTGAACGACCCCCTCGATTGCCCGCTGCCTGGACCAGCTGATGGCCCCCTTGGCCGTGCCCAGGAGCAGTCCTATGAGGCCGTCCTTCGACCTGCCTGCTCCCCAATGCACAGGGTGTCCAAAGATCAGGAGTGTGGGACTGAAGTGCAACCAGAATTTGAGGAGCAGCCCCTTCAAATATTGGAAGAGGGGCTACAACCTCGCACATTCAACAAAAACATGGAACGGCCTGGGAGCCCATGAACCAACTTTAAAAACTTTTTGCACAGGACTGCTCCGTGCAACACACTCCAGGCCAAGCCCCCAATAAATACAGTGAGGAATCCAGCGTAGGCAGCACTCCATTGGGAACTCACACCTCCTCCGGATGGCAAGATAGTGCACCATGGTGTGTCCGGATGGCAAACGAGGATGGCAAGGTTGAGAGTGTGCAGGAGCAGCCCGTACAGGAAACCCCTCCGCGCAGAACTGAAAGGCACGGAGGGGATTTCCCCGAGGCGGCTCAAGTTGTGAGGCACCGGCTCCCGAGGGAGGTTCCGGGGTTTGGCGCCGATGAGGAATTCCATCTGGACAGGGGTCAGTTTGGACAGGATCTCCCCACGTGCTTGAGCCTCCTCGACACACCTAACTGAGTCAGGGCCCAGTGCTGTTTTTAGCGACTCAATGGCATTGGCCGCACGGCAGACGTCGGACCAGGGTAGGCGCTGTGCCAGCTTGTCTGGCACCATCCAGCCCGTTCCTCCGCCATCGAGTAGGTCAACAGCTCTACAACTCTTTTAGTTTTAAAGTCGACTGCACCTGGTATTCCCAGGCGGTCTCCCATCCAAGTACTAACCAGGTCTGCCTCTGCTTAGTTTCTGAGATCAGACGAGATCGGGCATTTTCAGATTAGTGTGGCCATAGGCCAACAGCTCTACAAAGCTGTGAGCATGCTCACAGGTGCATACATTATAGTGTGCAAATTGGCTGCTGTGTTTCCCAACATTACAATAGTTCAGAAGATATTTCATTGGCAGTGAAGCACTTTGTGACGTCCTGAGGTTGTGAAAGGCACTATAACAATGCAAGTCCTTTCTTTCATTATCTCTTATAATTTTCCAGCCCATAGTTTCCAGTTTCTTTCTTGGGCTGCTAAAGTGGGTGAAAGTCCAGTAGTGACAAAGACTAACATTTAAGTCAGGGAATGAACTGAAAATATCACTGCAGAAATGTTATAAGAAAAGTTCCCACGGTATATTCCTGACAAAACATATTCCACTTTTCATAAATGCCACAATACACTAAGGCAGAAATGTCTCAGCAAAGAAAAAAAGCAAATAGGAATTTTGACAAAAAATGTCAGAGTAGGAATTACTGTTTGGGCTGTTAATGCATGAACGTTTCAGATGCTTGTATCAAAGTTCCTCTCTCTCGTAAACTTTAATGGAAATGTTGTGTTTTCAGTAAGGACTAAGCAGGCTGGTTCAGTACTATATTAGGTAGTGCACTTAGCCACTGGGCCAGTGAGGGAGTTGGTAAGTGGCATTTGAATCACTTCCTTGCATTTGCAGGTTGGGTGCTGAATTAAAATGGGCACTTACCTAAATGTGTGAGTCCAGACAATGAGTATCGGGAGAATATTCAACCAGTGAGGCATCAGAGCTCAAGCTGATCTTGTCCCCATTTGACATCCGCAAACATAAACTTACCAGCAGGAGTTAAGTCGCTTACAATTTGATTTGTTGCAATGTTTTGCTCTCGATTGAACGAATCGACAAACAATATTTTTGCAAGTCCCTAACCTTCTGCTGGCTCGGAATTCTCCTCACATCTATGTTGTACTACATGGTAAGCAGGCAAGAGGCCTCGTGTGTGACCATCTGTTACCTTGTTTATAGTAGAAGATAGAAGCGAAGTGAACGCTGAATTTGTTTACCGTAAACTGATGCCACTAGAATGAAGTGAAACTATTGTGGGTTTTAGGCACCAGAAGGCTCTGCAATCACAGTCATGCCACTGAAGACATAATCGGCCCGGAATAAATGAATTTGCTACACATAAACCATTTCATAATCACTGCATGCTTACTGCTAGCTACTTTTACATATAAACTTTATTTTGCGAAGCCAATCAGTACAAATCAAATAGCGCTTCATCACATCCTCGGGACATCCCAAAACAATGGCCCTAGAATTGCAGTGGCAGCCTAGCTCCAGAGTGTGCCACCACCCTTCGAACGGAATGCGCACTTGCCTGCTGCGAGACCCCAAACGAAAGGTTGCTGTCAGGCTCTGCAGCGTTGAGCACAGCGTAGTGGCTCACACATTCCGGGGGCGCATCGTGCATAAGCGTACCTGGGATCACGTGGGGCGGTGCGCCAATCAGGAAACAGAATTTCTCTCATTCTCCCCCTCTAGATACTGTGGTAGTTTCTCGGGCAAATATAGCAGCTAATGTTGATAAAAAGTTTTTTAAGCATTTTATACCATGAAAGATCACCTGAAGATACAGTGAGGGAAGTGTATTTTTGATTTTTTTTTTTAATTTTCAAAACTGTCAATTGCCTGAAAAATCTCTCACTCTACCCAGCCTGGATTTACATTCCTTTTCATATTTTTTTTTAAAGCATCCGATGAACATTTTTATCCCCTTACGCTGTGCAAGCAGGCTGCTGTGCCTGTTTACACCAGCCGTAAAAGTTTATTCCAACTCTGCGGCAACAAATAGGATTTCAGTGTCGGAGCGGATGATCTGTCAAGTCATGCGCTGAAATCCCGAACATGTTGTATATTTCACAGATGGTATGACAGCATACTCTGAGAGTACGCTGTCACACCGACCACAAATTCTGCTCCTTTGCTTTTAAAGCTCAGTCGACGTTGGCAAACACGCAATCAATTTATACACAGCAAGCTCCCAGAAACTACGATGGAGATGATCAGTTAATCTGTTTATTGGTGGTGTGAATGAGGGGGAATGTTGGCCCTGGAGACCAGAGGAACTCCCTATTCTACTTTGCGTTTACTTGAACAGGTGGGATGGGGTTGAACATCTCATCCCACAGATGGTGCCTCTGATAGTGCAACATTCCCTCAGTACGGCACTGACGTGTCAACTCAGATTATGTGCTCAAGTCTCTGAAGTGGACTGGAATCAAAAACCTTCTGAATTTGCGACAGGAGCGAGACCAACTGAGTCAAACAGGAAAGGAGTCAAACTTCCCGAGGAGCGTCACAGGAGCGATTATCAAATAAAATTTGACACCGAGCCACATAAGGAGATATGAGGACAGGTGACCCAAAAGCTTGGTCAAAGAGGTAGGTTTTATAGAGTATCTTAAAGGAGGAGAGAGAGGTGGAGGCGGAGAGGTTTATACAAACTACTATTTTTTCTTTATTGTACAGTTTATATTTACAAGTAATTGTGATTGAACAATTAGGCTAGATGCATTGAGTAGTTGAGTTTTTAGTAAGATTTAGTAGGAGCATCCCTGATTATAATCGCTCAACCATTGGTGGCCGTGCCTTCAGTTTCCTAGGCCCCAATCTCTGGAGCTCCCTGCCTAAACCTCTCTGTCTCGCTCCCTCTCTTTCCTCCTTCAAGATGCTCCTTAAAACCTACCTCTTTCACCAAGCTTTTGGTCATCTGACTTCATTTCTTCTTATGTGGCTCGGTGTCAAATTTGTTGCCTCATAACACTCCTGTGAAGCGCCTTGGAACGTTTCACTATGGTAAAGGTAAAGGTATGATAAATACAAGTTGTTGTTGTTGTTGAATTAATTCTCAGTGTCTTGTCCGGTTGCTTTCAATGTGATTTTTCAGGTAAAATCAAACTGAATACAGCCTCTCGGAATGTCAATATTTATCCCTCAGTCAATATAACAGTTTATCTGGTCATTATCACATTGCTGTTTGAGGGAGTTGCGGTGCGCAAATTGGCTGCCGCGTTTTATACACAGCAAGATCCCAGAAACTACGATGAAATGATCAGTTAATCTGTTTATTGGTGGTGTGAATGAGGGGGAATGTTGGCCCTGGAGACCAGAGGAACTCCCTATTCTTCTTTGCGTCTGCCTGAACAGGTGGGACGGGGTTTAACATCTCTCCACAGATGCTGCATTCAATTTATTGATTTCACTCACCATTCATGACTTATTCAACGGGCTTCTTCTTTCTGCCCTAAACTGCTTTTGAATGGAAAGCAGTGGGAGGAACTTTTGAAATAATCGCTGTAATTAGTTCCAAATAATTTAGTAAGTGCAGAATGAATGTAAGGCCGTGCACATTTCAGCATGTCGCTGGTGTGTTGGCAAGATTTGAAGACATACGTCACTCACTTTCCTCTGTTTATTTTTCGGGACTGAACTGTTCGAAAAGAAAGACTTACATTTATATAGCGCCTTTCACTGGACATCTCAAAATACTATACAGTCAATGAAGTACTTTTGGAGTGTAGTCACTGTTGTAACGTGGGAAACGTGGCAGCCAATTTGCGTACCACAACTCCCACAAACAGCAATGTGATAATGACCAGATAAACTGTTATGTTGATTTAGGGATAAATATTGGCCAGGACACCAGGGATAACTCCCCTATTCTTCTTCAGAATAGTGCCATGGGATCTTTTACATCCACCTGAGCAGGCAGACCTCTTGGTTTAACCTCTCATCTGAAGGACAGCACCTCTGACAATGCAGCACTCCCTCAGCATTGCACTGGAGTGTCAGCCTAGATTTCTGTGCTCAGATCACTGGAGTGGGACTTAAACCCACAACCTTCTGGCTCAGAAGCAAGTGTGCTACCCACTAAGGCACAGCTGACACTTAACAGCCGAGGTAAGGGGTTGGGGCCTGTTATCACCACTGACTAATATCCAACACTTCACTCTCTGACCACGCTTGAGGACCCTGACTGTTGAACTTCCAAGATGGCACTCAGGATGCCCCAGGACATGGGCCCCAAATACAGGTGGGTCAGGCTTCGGCAGTGCTGCCCAAGACTCTAAACGTCCTTCATTCATGCCCCAGTCGGCCAGACAGCAGATGCCGCAGGTTCATTCAACTAATGCTTAACCCAAGTCACAGAAGAACATGCTCACTTCCTTCCAGCTGCTCAGCTACAATTCATTTTTATTGGATATGTTCTTATTGCAAGGAGGATGGAGTATAAAAATAGGGAAGTCTTGCTACAACTGTACAGAGCGTTGATGAGACCACACCTGGAGTACTGCGTACAGTTGTGGCCTCCTTATTTAAGGAGGGGTATACTTGCATTGGAGGCAGTTCAGAGAAGGTTCACTAGGTTGATTCCTGGGATGAAGAGGTTGACATGAATCAAGGATAAGCAAGTCAGGCCTATACTCATTGGAGTTTAGAAGAATGAGAGGTGATTTTATTGAAACATATAAGATTCTGAGGGGGCTTGACAGGGTAGATGCTGAGAAAATGTTTCCCTTCATGGGGGAATCTAGAACTAGGGGGCATAGTTTCAGAATAAAGGGTCGCCTATTTAAGACGGAGATGAGGAGGAATTTCTTCTCTCAGAGACTCGTGAATCTTTGGAATTCTCTACCCCAGAGAACTGTGGAGGCTGGGTCATTGAATATATTCAAGGCTGAGATAGACAGATTCTTGAGCGATAGGGTTAAGGGTTATGGGAACAGGCAGGAAAGTGGAGTTGATCAGATCAGCCATGATCTTATTGAATGATGGAACAGGCTCGAGGGGCCATATGGCCTACTCCTGCTCCTATTTCTTATGTTCTTATGATAACAGCAATAAGTTGATTGTGGCATTTCAGGCAATCTCGCAAGACGGGGCTGAAAATCTAATTCGATGCCGCCTAAACTGTATGGTACTTCGACAAGTGGTCAGGTGTTCGAAAGTTATTGGTTCCAGGTAGAGATATCTGCTAAATCACACTGAAAACAACCAGACAAGACAGTCAGACATAATTCATACTGATAGCTCAACGACACAATATAACCAGCCTGATTGGTCAGTCACAATTAGTTGTCAATAGAAATTGCAGCAAAATTATACTGTGCAGAAAAAAATTAGTAGTTTGCAATTTTTGTGTATTAATATTCATGAAAACACCACCGGAGTTGTTAGTTTTATGATCCAGTTACATGTTTGTCTCTAATTAACAGAGGCCTTTATAAACTGGGTTTGTCCACATAGGTTGTATTAATAATAAAGGCCAGAATCACATTGTAATTATACATGCAAAGTATTTGTCAATGTTCATCCAGCTGCTTGGTGGGAAAGCCATGCTGGTGCTAACTTGACAAGCCTGGTCTAGCCTCAATAGGGGCTCGGCAGTCATTTCTACCCAGAGACTATGAATGTTTTGTGTTCAGTCAGACCAAAGGCTGTATTGTCTGTCTCTGTGTTGATGCAGGAGCCTAGCAGAACCATAGGGTGCACAGCTGGCTGAGAGAGCATCGGTGCAAGAACAGGGATGCCTGAAATGCCTGAGCCTAGAGGAGATCACTAAAGTGACAAGCATGGTCAGATAAGTTATTTGCATGTGAAATCCTTCTTAATCTCCACTGTTGTGATTTTCTGTCTATTTTGCCTCATCTTTTTTTCCCGCTTTATTCCCACAGTCTTGCTCTGCTCCCCACCCCCCTCCTCCCACCACCCCCCTCTCCCTCAGTTTGGTGAAGGCAAAATTATATCAAATTAATGTTTAATTATAAGAACTATGAAAAATTTTACCTGCTTTGTAATTTAGCTCCTGAATGAAGACTGACCCATGAGCGCTTAAGGCCAAAGCTGCACATTTTGAAGCAATTAATATTGTCAATCATGCTTATAATTACAGGTCCTTTACTATGCTGGAGCATAAAATAATCACCTTTCCTCATACCAAATAAATACATTGTGTATACTATATATAGTGCAGGATATCTCATTTGAAATGTGATTACACAAACATATTTAGATGTTAGTTGATCTCCTGGGACACAGTAAGTCATAATAAACCAGTATACTGTGTACATGGGTTCTGTAGCACTGGACTACTAATCCAGAAGCTGGGAGTATTGACCCTGAGACATGAGTTCAAATCCCACCATGGCAGCTGCAGAATTTAACTTCAGTTTATTTAAATAACTTTAGAATAAAAAGCTAGTACCAGTAATGGTGACCGTGTGCTAGAGTTTCCAAATAACCTGATTGCTGCCCAAAAGACTGATCAGATTCCCAAGATTATAAGAACATGAGAAATAGGAACAGGAAAAGGAGTAGGCCATACGGCCCCTCGAGCCTGCTCTGCCATTCAATAAGATCATGGCTGATCTGATCATGGACTCAGCTCCACTTCCCTGCCCTCTCCCCATAACCCCTTATCCCCTTATCATTTAAGAAACTGTCTATTTCTGTCTTAAATTTATTCAATGTCCCAGCTTCCACAGCTCTCTGAGGCAATGAATTCCACAGATTTACAACCCTCTGAGAGAAGGAATTTCTTCTCATCTCGGTTTTAAATGGGCGGCCCCTTATTCTAATATCATGCCCTCTAGTTCTAGTCTCCCCCATCAGTGGAAACATCCTCTCTGCATCCACCTTGTCAAGCCCCAACATAATCTTATACGTTTCGATAAGATCACCTCTCATTCTTCTGAATTCCAATGAGTAGAGTCCCAACCTACTCAACCTTTCCTCATAAGTCAACCCCCTCATCCCTTGAATCAACCTAGTGAACCTTCTCTGAACTGCCTCCAAAGCAAGTATATCCTTTCGTAAATATGGAAACCAAAACTGCACGCAGTATTCCAGGTGTAGCCTCACCAATATGTTCTATAGCTGTAGTAAGACTTCCCTGCTTTTATACTCCATCCCATTTGCAATAAAGGCCAAGATACCATTGGCCTTCCTGATCACTTGCTGTACCTACATACTAACCTTTTGTGTTCCATGCACAAGTTTCCACAGGTCCTGCTGTACTGCGGCACTTTGCAATCTTTCTCCATTTAAATAATAACTTGCTCTTTGATTTTTTCTGCCAAAGTGCATGACCTCACACTTTCCAACATTATACTCCATCTGCCAAATTTTTGCCCACTCACTTAGCCTGTCTATTCCTTTTGCAGATTTTTTGTGTCCTCCTCACACATTGCTTTTCCTCCCATCTTTGTATCGTCAGCAAACTTGTTACATTTTGCCGACGAAAATTTCCCCCAAAAATCTGCCCAGTAAAAAAAATGGGCGTTGCACCCTGATTTTCAGCGAAAAAGTGGAATTTAGGGACGATTGGGCGATTCTTAAAGAAAATGGGTGATCATTAAAGAAATCGCGAAAAATTTCCCTGAGGCTGTGGGTTGGGCCTAGGAGGAGAAAAACACTAAAAATATATTTTTTTAAAACAGAACATAGAAAATCATAAAGACTTTCTCAAGACCCTTTTAACTTAAATCATCACAACAGAATTTTAAAATAATACTTACCTTTTTCTTGCAGGGCTACTCACCTACCGCCCAGCTCTGCTGATTCTTGTCGGCGTTTTTTTCATACTTACATACTTACATACTTTTCCTACCTACAGGTCACCGCTGAGCCAAATATCGCGCCAGGGCGATCTCAGGGCGGTGCATACGACAGTCCGCTCCCTAGCGGTACCTCAAAACCGCCGGTGTAACTCAGTTGGGGAATTTCTCGCTGACCTGGTTATTGCCCAAAATGGCCAATACCGCCGAGAAACCGAGCGGTGAGTCACTGCAAATTCTAGCATCATGAAACTACCGGATTGTCGCCATAACCCATCTGGTTCACTAATGTCCTTTAGGGAAGGAAATCTGTCGTCCTTACCCGGTCTGGCCTATATGTGACTCCAGATCCACAACAATGTAGTTGATTCTTAACTGCCCTCTGAAATGGCCTAGCAAGCCACTCAGTTGTATAAGGTGGTGCACCACCACCTTCACCAAGGGCAATTAGGGATTGGCAATAAATGCTGGCCTTGCCAGCGACGCCCATATCCTGTGACTGAATTTAAAAAAATACTTCCCCAACAGAGGTGGAGATAGGGCTACCTGGAACTCTAGGCTGGGATCAAGTCTGTCACCACCAAGAGAAAACTTTTTTCCAAAAACAATTTGCACAGTGACCCCCTTCACAGAGGAGACTGTTGGAGGAATGGTCAAGGGGTTGGGTATAGCTACATCACATTCCTGGAAAGAGCCCCCAACTCCTCTGTGGGACTTCCTGGCCTAGTGTCCATGGTGAGTTTTCCAGATGTGCCCCTCGTGCCCCAACCATATGAAAGGGGTCAGTGGCAGAGGGTCTGCGTACAGCCATCTCGGCACTTTCCTGTGAATTTTCAGGGCCGATGTGTTTGATGAAAGAGAGGAGGACGATCTGGTATATTGGAGAATGCACTATTGTACTAATCTATTTTAAACATTGTTGGTGTTAAAAAGACTATCGGTTAAAAGAAATGAATGTAAAATAGAGTAAATAGTGGAGAGATATATAATAAAATGAATTTAATTGAAAAAGATGAAATTGTACATTGGAAATCTTTTATATAATTGTAGGTTATTTTAATTCCAAATGCCTTTGCTCATCAGATTCATTGCAAATTAGTTGTCAATAAAGGAATTTGGAATTGAAATAAATGAATCTGAAATATATGAAATGTATATATAAGTGGTGATTTTATGAATGGCATTAACGACAAGGACCTTGCCCTATTCGTTCCGGGATGTGGGCGTCTCTGGCAAGACCAGCACTTATTGTCCATCCCTAATTGCCCTTGAGAAGATGGTGGTGAGCTGCCTTCTTGACCCGCTGCAGTCCGTGTGGTGAAGGTACTCCCACAGTGCTGTTATGGAGGGAGTTCCAGGATTTTGACCCAGCGACGATGAAGGAATGATATACTTCCAGGTCAGGATGGTGAGTGACTTGGTGAGTAACTTGCAGGTGATGGTGCTCCCATGCCCCTGCTGCCCTTGTCCTTCTAGGTGGTAGAGGTTGTGGGTTTGGGAGGTGCTGCCGAAGAAGCTTTGGTGAGTTACTGCAGTGCATCTTGTGGATGGCACACACTGCAGCCACGGAATGCCAGTGGTAGAGGGAATGACTGTTTAATGTGGTGGATGGAGTAGAAAACAAGCAGGCCGCTTTGTACTGGATATTGGGATACTGTAAGTGAGCTACCCATGAAATCCCCAAGGTGAGAGGCCAGTGGGCAAGACTCCTTGCCAGGTGTCAGCCTTGGCTCAGTGCTAGCATTCTTGCTTCTGAGTTCAAAGGTTGTGGGTTTAAGGCCCACTCCAATGACACTTAAGTCCTAATACTGTGGGAATGCTGTATTGTCGAAGGTGCCGTCTTTCAGATGAGATATTAAAGTGAGGTCCTGTCTGTCCCCTCAGAATATAAAAGATCCCACAGCTTGAAAAAGAGCAGCAGAGCTCTCCCTGGTGTCATGGCCAATGTCTACATCTCAACCAGCATCACTTTAAACAGATTATCTGGTCAGTAACCTCAATGCTGTTTATGGGACCTTGCTGTTTCCAAATTGGCTGCATTGTTTCCCGACATTAAAACAGTTAAAAAAATATAACCTTGTCTGTAAAGCACTTTGGGATGTCCTGAGGTCATGAAAGGCACTATATAAATGCAAGTTCTTCCTTTACTAAAATTACCCTATAGTGTGTGTATACATAATATTATTTGTGTAGATGAATCTTTTTCTGTGTTTATTTGGTATCATTTGCATGGAGTATTTTGTACATAGATATAATAAAAATATTGATAGAATGTTCTAACTGTGTGAGTGTCAGGTTGTGTGGTGGGGAGGGCAGTCTATTTGTGTTGGTAAGTATCAAACAGTGAGTGTATCATGAAGCAGGAAGTTGAAGCATAAGGGCAATTTTCTGAGCTCTATGACCTGAGGGGACCACCGGCAACACATATCGGGAAGGTGGACATGAGCGACCCGTTTTCGCCCCAGAACGAATATTTGGCAGCGCCCCATGAAGCTGCTGTGACCAGTTTTGCAGGGCGCGTACCAGGCTGTAGGCTGCTCGCGGGGTGAAAATTAAAGGGGAGGGGAAAAATGTAAAAATTGGCGGCCTTCTTCACTGCAGGTCACGGGGTCCGTGCCGCAATCTTGCAGCCCGGCACTCCGCTTGTGTGCTGCTGCCGCGGCACCCCGCTCCCTGGTGGTCCAGCGATGGCCCCTTCTCCCTCCCGCAGAGTCGGCAGCTTTGTCCTCCCCTTTAATGGAAGGGGAGGGCCCTGTATATGCGCCAGTGCTACGCACCCCACCGCGTAACGCTGGAAAATTCACGTTCCATTGCGCGCCGGTCCCGCCCCTAAGAGGAAGTGGAGCATGAGATTTAGCGCTCCACTTCCTCTCGGGGGCAGTAAGCCCAATACAGCTAACGGGGTGGGACTTCTGTGCCTGGTGCGGCTATTGCCGCCCCCAAGCAGGGTGGTGTCGAACTTCCAGCCGTTGGTGTTTGGCAGAATTGAAAAGATGGCTCCTGAGGTCTGATAGTACTGGGGAGGAAGGTCCTGGGAGAGGTAGCCAGGGTGTGGGAGCATGGAGTCGGGTTTAATGGAGAATCAATGTCCCTCTCTTCTGGTTGTCATGTACTCACCCTCCCACTCCTGGTCTCTGCCCAAACCTACCGTTGCCAGGCTTAAGATCTGCTCAGGTCTCATCTTCCCAGGCCAAGTCTGAATTGTCCTCAAATGTCTTGCTTGTGTGATAGTCTTATGCTGTTGAACATTGGCAGCTGCCAAATGGAGGGATGTGCAGCTGGCAGCAGTAAGTGGTGAGTGTTGGCACAGGATAATGATGGCAGAAGCAGGAAATGGGAAGGAAGACGGGTGAGTGCAGAGATGAGACGAAGGTTGGTGAAGTTCAGCAAATTGCGAATGGAGACATTATCCCATCCCCTTCCCACATCTCCTCCTATCTTTTCCCCCACAATCATCCCTATGCCTTCTTCTCCCCCCCACCATCCCCCATACCTAGCCCCCAGCCAACCCGCCTTTACTGTCTTAGTAAACTGTATACAAAGTACAGGATGAGTATGTAAAGCAATTGTCAGTTCCCCGCTCTGCGCAGGGAAACTTGGATAAGGATCACAGATTTTAGGCAAGCTATTTGACTGCTGTGGCATCACAGTTGATCTTGACCCTGACCTCAGCCATACCCATATGTGTACAATTTTCAGCAGCAGATTACAGGACAAACATCAGGGTGACGGACTCTGCTTGGCCCTCCCTTTCCCAAATCCCAAGACATTGACCAACTGCAGCTTTTACTGAGATGAGCAAAGTCAGCACAGTTTTTTTGGTCAGTGAGGCTCGGCATTTTATCAGGGGCCGGGCGAGCGGAGCAGCCGGTGTGGTGGGGTAGTGGGGGCGGCGGGGGGTGTTGTATTAATTCCGTGAGCCATTGGCGTGCCATATGTGGAACTTTGACATTGGACAGTACTAGGATCAGGTAACTCAACATGTGTTTACATTTTTCTTGCCTGCGTTTCTTTTAAAGCCTAGTGCCCGTGAGTGGAAGCAGGAAACACGAGCACTTCAATTATAAAAACAATATATGATAACGCAATGCAGGTGCTCTCCACCAGAAACCTGCATTGCACCAGTTCCTTTTATTTACGGCTGGGCACAGGTCTTAACAAGAACATGTGGTATTGTGGCATGTCCCTTATTAGGAGAACTTCCAGAGAGAAAATCGTTTCCTTTATTCAAACATTCCTAATAAGAAAGCACTGTTAAAATGTGTGCACTGATGATTGTCAATGACATGTCCGGTAAGCAATGGACTCATTACTTAACATCTTTAGCAGCAGGATTTCATTAGGTGGGAAGAGGATGTAAAGCTGGCCCATTAAACCTCCACAGTACTATATCATGGTATGGTATGATATGTAAAAGCCATATGAGATATGCTTGATAGTATGAAAGCAGTCAGCACTGATCACAGACTCAGAACACTTAACTAACCCCATGAAACTTGGACTGGTGCATTTGTAACAACATTGTGTTATAATTGGACATGGAAAAGTGCTTAGGCACAATGGGCCTGAGTTTGCCATCGGGGGCTTCCCACGGGTGTATGCCTCCGACCAGCAAAAAATCTACGAACCTACCTGATGGTCCTGGATCCACGGAGACTCGCGCTCCTGGGCCTCTACGCGTAGACATGCGTAGAGGCCCATGTATTGCTGGGGCGTAGGCGGTTCGCAAGCGATACCCCCTAAGCATGATTGGGGAATCATATAAAAAAACACATTTACATAACAAATACATTTTAAAAATTTAATATTTAAAATTAATTAACATAGAATTTAATTAAACAATTAAAACAAAAATTAAATTTTTTGAAAATTAAATGTAAATGTTTTAAAAGGACTAAAAATAACCCATGAACTTATTTTACAGGTTTTAATTTTTAAATAACGGAAAACATTTTTTCTATATTAATTTACACTCTTACGCTGGCAAAAGAAGGCCTTACGCCTGCTTTTACCAGGCATAAGAATTTCACGGGCATTCGCTGGGCAGAACCCGCCCGCGGATGCCCTTTTCCCAGGGATGCAGATGATCTGTCAAGAAGATTCTTGACAGATCACAAGTACTAGGCTTTCGCTCATACGCTTTGCGGGCGAAAACCCGGAACTTGCGCAGTCCTTACGGGCGCATACACACCAGCGCAAAATACAACCCAATGTAAAATAGCTTGAGCTCATTGTTGATATTTAACTGTTATCATTTAGCAACTGTGTCAAATCTCCTGTGTCCCTAAAACTCTCTAAAGTTGAAATGGAACCAAAATAGAAACAAAATCCAGCATTTGAGGTAGCGAGACTGTATGCAGGCACTACTCATGTGTGCAACGAGACCAGGAACTGTCTCTTTAGTTCCAGCACCTAAAGTAAAGTAGTGCAAGAGCACTGGAAATCTGAAACAAAATCAGAAAATGCTGGAAACACATAGCACGTTAGTCAGGGTCTTTGGCGGGAACAGGCAGGTTTACGATTTGGGTGTGGACCTTTCTTCGTCTGTCTTTTGGATGAGACGTTAAACCGAGGCCCCGTCTGCCCTCTCAGGTGGACGTAAAAGATCCCATGGCACTATTCGAAGAAGAGCAGGGGAGTTCTCCTTGGTGTCCTGCCCAATATTTATCCCTCAACCAAGGTCACTAAAAGAAAATACAGTTTATCCGGTCATTATCACATTGCTGTTTTTGGGAGCTTGCTGTGTGCAAAGTGGCTGGTGCGTTTCCCACACTACAACAGTGACTACACTTCAAAAAGTATTTCATTGGCTGTAAAGCGCTTTGGGACATCCTCTAGTTATGAAAGATGCTATATAAATGCAAATTCTTTATTTTTTCTTTCAGGAATAAAAAATAAGTTGTGGATAATATACAAATACAATCAGGACAAGGAGACCGTATAATCTCACTTTAGAGGAATAGAAAACCTAAAATGAATCTAGGAAGAAGGATGGTAGAAAAAAGTCAACACAATGGGAAACATTATTTTGCTCACGTTAGAAGCCATAGATCAATTAGGGAACAAACAGGACCATTGTAGGGTGACTTCATGATGGTTATGGATGAAAGATGCATGATAGAACAGGTATGTTTTATCAGTTCTTAACTGTGAGAAGGTTGGCTCCATTCCTTGCTTAGGAGGTAGTATTAAAATCCAGATCATTTGCTTGTAGATCTTAAGGCACATGGTGCTAGCTAAATGAAAAGGGCTCAAGGTCAGAAAATCAGCAAGATTAACTTATCCTAGGGTACTCGTAGAAATGGCAGAGATCTTGTGTGATGTCTAAGTGAATATTTTAAATAGCTCACTGAGAACTGGGATAGTGCCAGGTGACTGGACAAAAACACAAGTGGTCCCCTTATTCAGAAAGGAATTAAAGTCAAATCGTGGAAACAGAAGTCTAACTTCTGTGATGGGGAAACTAATGGAAAGTATGATAAGAGATGCTATGAGTGAGCCCTTAGAATGTACAGAGTTACAGAGTTCTTGTTCGGAAAGTTGAGTTCATGTTTGACAAACCTGATCCAGTTATTTGAAGGAATAACTGGTCTGATGGATCAAGGGGATTTGGTAGACATAATTTATTTGGATTGATAAAGTGCCACGGACTGATGGAATGAAAGTCTCCTCTGTTTGCTGGCTGTACAGGTCCTATGTCAAGTGGGTTTGGGTAGTCTCAATCTAGTTCCTAGTGGGAATGGGCTTACAGTGGAAAACTGTGTCTAATTTAGCAGTAATTGGCAATGTCACTCAGAGGGGCCTAATCCTGTCTCCACCTGATATCCATGCACAACTACATTCAGAGCAGGCTTGAGGGGCTGTTTGGCCTACTGCTCTTATTTCTTATGTTCCCCAGCACAGCTCATTGAAAAGCAATCAGAAGTGGGAATACTGGTCGATATGCCTTTCCCTATTGATTGATATCAATCTTGATGAGACCAGCTAACTCAGCATAACCTCCTGGCCTATATTGCTCAGTAGAAACCCTCTTGCCTCTGAGTCCAAAACCTGTGGGTTCAAGCCCTGCTCCAGAGACCTAAACATATAATCAAGGCTGATGCTTCAGTGCAATACTGAGGGAGTGTTGCGATATTTTGGATGAGATGTCAAACTGAGGCCCTGTCTGCCCTCTCAGGTGGACATAAAGGATCCCATGGCAGTGTTTGAAGTCACTGTTGTAATGTCGGCAAACATGGAAGCCAATTTGCATACAACAGGATCCGACAAACAACATGAAATAAAGCAACAGATAATTTGTTTTTAATGGTGCTGGTTGAAAGGTCAATGTTGGGCAGGACACCAGGAGAACTCTCCTGCTCTTCTTTGAGGTGTGCCGTGGGATCTTTTGCGTGCATCTGAGATGGCAGATGGGGCCTCGATTTAATGTCTTATCCAAAAGACAACACCTCCTCATAGTGCTGGGCTGGGTTCCCTCAGTGCTGCATTTAATTGTCAGCCTAGATTACACTCAATTCTTGGCAGCAGAGCTTGAACTCATGAACCTTGGACTCAGAGCTGAGAGTGCTGCCACTGAGCTAAGGCTGACATATCGAAAAAAGTCTCAAAGCACTTAGAAGGGCAATGAAAACAAATGGATGCTGAACCAAACAGGTCCTGCAGGCAGATTTTATGGAGCTAGGAAAGAGATTAAAAAGCAGGACCTCAAAGATAGTAATCTCTGGATTACTCCCAGTGCCACGTGCAAGTGAATACAGAAATGGGAGGGTAGAGCAGATGAATACATGGCTAGAGAGATGATGCAGGAGCGAGGGCTTTAGATTCCTGAGGCATTGGGACCATTTCTGGGGGCGGTGGGACTTGTACAAACAGGATGGGTTGCACTTCAACAGGGACGGGATCAGTATCCTCGCGGGAGGATTTGCTAGTGCTGTTAGGGAGGGTTAAACTAGCTTGGCAGGGGGATGGGAACCTGAGAGTAGATTCAGTAGGGAGAGAAGAAAAGCTGGAACTGGAAGGCAGAAAATTAGTAAGTGAATTTGGAAGGCAGAGGAAGCAAAGGCTAGAAAATAGACAACAAGGGAGTTTGGCAGTGCTAACTGGTGTATACTTCAATGCAAGGAGTCTAGGGAATAAGGCAGATGAGCTGAGGGCACAGATAGACAGGTGGGCGTATGATATTATAGCTATTACTGAGACATGGCTGAAAGCTCAACATTCCTGGTTACAGGTTTTCAGACAGGATAGAGAGGGGATAAAAAGGAGGGGGGTTGCAATATTGATTAAAGAAACAATTACAGTTGTGAGGAGGGATGAACTGAAGACCAAAAAAAGGGCAATCACACTGCTGGGAGTGTACTATAGAGCCCCCCAAACAGTCAGAGGGAGATAGAAGAGCAAATATGTAGGCAAATTTCTGGAGAAGTGCAAAATCTATAGGACAGTAATAGTAGGAGATTTCAACTACCCTAATATTGACTGGGATAGAATTAGTGTGAAAGGTATAGAGCGAGCAGAATTCTTACAATGCATTCAGGAGAACTTTTTTAGCCAATATGTAGCAAGCCCAACAAGGGAGGGGACAGTTGTGGACTTAGTTTTAGGGAATGAAGCTGGGCAGGTGAAAGGGGTATCAGTGGGAGAGCATTTTGGTGGTCGTGATCATAATTCAGTTAGGTTTAGGGTAGTTATGAAAAAGGACAAAGTTGATCCAGGAATAAAAATTCTCAATTGGGGAAAAGCTAATTTTACTAAGCTGAGATGTGATCCAGCCAAAGTGGACTCGAAACAGCTATTTGAAGGTAAATCAGTGTCAGAGCAATGAAAGGCATTCAAGAAGGGGAAAGTGAGGGTTCAGAGCATGTATGTTCCCTTAAAGAAAAGGGGGCTAACAAATCTAGAGCTCCCTGGATGTCAAGGGGCAGACAGGGTAGGATAGCGAAAAAAAAGGGAAGCTTATGAGAGATACTGAGGGCTCAATACTGCGAAAACATGAGAGGAGTATAGAAAGTGCAGGGATGAAATTAAAAACGAAATTAAGAAAGCAAACAGAGGGCATGAAAAAATATTGTAAATAAAATCAAGGAAAACCCAACGCTATTTTATAAATACATTAAGAGCAAGAGGATAACATAAGAAAAAGTAGAGCCTAGAGACCATAAAGATAACCTGTGTGTGAAAGCGGATGACATGAGTATGGTTCTTAATGAATACTTTGCATCTGTTTTCACAAAAGAGAGGGACGATGCAGACGATTAGGGAAGAGTGTGAAATATTAGATGAAATAAACATAATGAAAGAGGATGTATTAAGGGATTTAGAAAGTGGATAAGTCCCCAGGCCCGGATGAAATGTATCCTAGGCTGTTAAGAGGAGCAAGAGAGGAAATAGCAGAGGCTCTGACTAACATTTTCCAATCCTCTCTAGCTACAGGTGTGGTGCCGGAGAACTGGAGGTCTGCTAACATTGTGCTTTTGTTTAAAAAGGGAGAAAGGGATAGACTGAGTGATTACAGGCCAGTCAGCCTAACCTCGCTGGTGGGAAAATTATTGGAAAAAATTCTGAGGGACAGGATAAATCAAGGATAGTGAGCATGGGAAGGTCATGTCTGACTAGCTTGTTTGAATTTTTTGAGGAGGTAGCAAGGAGGTTCAATAAGGGTAGTGCATTTGATGAAATGTATATGGATTTTAGCAAGGCTTTTGATAAAGTCCCACAGAGCAGACTGGTCACAAAAGTAAAAACCCATGGGATCCAAGGCAAAGTTGGATCCAAAATTGACTCAGAGGCAGGAAGCAATTGGTATTTTTGTGAGTTGAAGGCTGTTTCCAGTGGGGTTCCGCAGAGCTCAGTACTAGGGGCTACAACCTCCACTTTTTTTGCATGCTTAACGACCACTTAACGTCCATTTTACTGCTGAAATGACGTTAAACACTCAGATATCGCCCATTTTGGCACAAAATGGAAACTGACCGACTTTTTGAGGAGACTTATCAGCAAGTGTTATTTTCCAAATGGGCTTAACGTCAAGAAAAAAATATTACCACCCGCCCACCCATATCCCACTTTTTCCACCATTGACATAAATCACATGTTCAACATGTCCACCAACACAGAATACAAAGGCAAAGCAGGAGCATGGTCCCCAGCCCCCATACATTGCAACAAATTGCATATACCCAGATGGAGATATAACACAGCCATCACCTGCGCACATGCACCTTACTTTCCTTCCCCCCTCTCCTTCTTCTCACCACCTCTACCCTTCCCCTCCTTGCTCCACGGTGCCTGGCTGAGGAGCTCCTCAGGTGGTGCCTCATTGGGGGGGCGATGAAGGCAGATGCGGTGGTTGCATGGGTACAGGAGTGGGGGGTACCAAGGGGGCAACATTCTCTGATGCAGAAGCAGGATCTTGGTCCTTGCTCTCATCTGTCATTCGCAGTGCTGGTGCTGAGTCCCATGCTTGGGGACCACTGGGAGGCCTGTGGCAGCAGTATTCCTGGCTATCGCTTCCAGGGACTCTGTTATGCGCGGACTATACTCGGTCATGGTGGTCAGCTGTCGGGATATGTCCCCCAATGCTTCGATGAGCTGGTCACCAATGTCTACAGTCCTCCTGGACAACTGTACCATCTCTCTGCTGTCATGTCGCGCCCGTGGAACAGACCTGCCGCGTCCACGAGGCCTCAGCGGGATCGTCGCCATCCTGGGACTAATGGGGTGCCCTGTGGAGAGGTGCTTGGGGCCAGCATCTCCAGAGTGGAGATGGGAATGACCGGAGAACCACTAGATGGCCTTGGGGTGGAATGGCTTCTGGAGCATGGTGAGGAAGGTTCTTCGAAGTCTGCCCTCTCATCCGTCGAGAACAGACCTAACGGATTGACGGGCGACATTCGGAGCTCCTTAGCACCAGATGTAGTAGGATCGTCCGTTGACTCCTGCCCTGCGCCCCCACCTTCTGGCCTCTGTGGCCTTGCCTGGGGCCTCCCTGCTGGCTGAGCTGCAAGACACAAAAGAGGTTATTAGAGGAGAAAGGGGTGCTAGGGTGACAAGGTGAGTCCAGCGCTACACACAACATATGCACGACAAAAGCACCACCGCTCTCAAAATCATTGCAGACATCACATTTCATGACCATCAACACATTGTGCATTGCAATGATTTTCATTAGGCCAGCATTATTTCTATGACACTTTTAGAAATCATCTATCATATATGATTGTTCGGATATGAGTTGGTGTGGCATCTATTGACTTAACATCATGCAATGGTGTAAGTGTTACTCACGTGGCATCACTTCAGGCTCTGCAGATGCGTCCGTGGCTGTCCGGGGGTGCTTCCCCATGAGTGCGAGTACTCGCTCCTCCATGTCAGTGATGTCACTGGGGACTGGTGGCCCCCCACCCATTCGCCTCTGCACGGACCTCATCGTCGATAGCTTCTTCTGTAAAAGGTGACAGGACGACATCGCATGAGATCATTGCGTGATATCATTGCTAGGTACTGTCACAGAGACTGATACAACACATAAGCGACAGATGTAATCATGCTTATTCTGATTATTATCATTCTTTACCTAAGACGTACACCGTAACCGCAGGCTTTGAGTAAAACATTCCCGGTAAAAGTGCAAGACCTCACATTTCTGATAGTCACTCATTTCTGTTACAAATCAAATTATATAAATACATAAGTGTTGTGTTCTTAACACAGATGAGACTGCACACAGGGAGGTTAAAGTAACAGTGACCTCTGTCTTTATTAAGACACTCCAGAGTGAGTAACAGGCCTTAGGGGCCGGCTTATATACAGTGCTCCCAAGGGATGCTGGGATCCCTTGGGACTTCAGGGGATGCGCTCCCTGGTGTTTGGAACATGGGAGTGCATGCTTTACAGATACACAACATCACTCCTCCACAAAGTCAAAGTGAAAACTATTTACAAGGTGAGGCGGTCGGGAGCCTTTCTTTCCCTGGTGGACTGCCTCGGTACAAATGTCGGTTCTGGTGTGTTGGCTGTGCCCTCGCTGGGCTGGCGTGTTGCTGGCCCTGCAGGGCGGCTGGGTGAGCCTGGCCTTGCTGGGCTGTTGAGCGTGATGGGTTCGATTTCCTAGTCCAGCGTGATGTCATTGATCCGTTGGGTGTGTGTTGTGGGCTCGAAAAAGGTGGTGTCTGCTGTTGGTTGTTCAGGGCAGTCTGTGAACTGCAACCTTGTTTGGTCCAGGTGCTTTCTGCAAATTTGTCCATTGTCTAGTTTGACTACAAACACCCTACTCCCTTCTTTAACTATCACCGTGCCCGCGATCCATTTGGGACCATGTCCATAGTTTATCACATACATAGGGTCATTCGGACCAATTTCCCGTGACACAGTGGCGCGACCATCGTTTACATTTTGCTGCTGCCGCCTGCTCTCTACCTGATCATACAGGTTGGGGTGAACCAGCGAGAGTCTGGTTTTAAGTGTCCTTTTCATGAGTAACTCAGCTGGGGGCACCCCTGTGAGCGAGTGGGGTCTCGTGCGGTAGCTGAGCAGTACTCGGGACAGGCGGGTTTGGAGTGAGCCTTCTGTGACTCGTTTGAGGCTCTGTTTGATTGTTTGTACTGCCCGCTCTGCCTGCCTATTGGAGGCTGATTTAAACGGGCCGAGGTGACATGTTTGATCCCATTGCGGGTCATGAATTCTTTAAATTCGGCACTGGTGAAACATGGCTCGTTGTCACTGACCAGTATGCCAGGCAGGCTGTGGGTGGCAAACATGGCCCTCAGGCTTTCAAAGGTGGCGGTGGTGGTGCTTCCCGACATTATTTCACATTCAATCCATTTTGAAAAAGCATCCACCATCACCAGGAACATTTTACCGAGAAACAGGCCCGCATAGCTGACATGAATCCTCGACCATGGTCTGCAGGGCCAGGACCACAAACTTAGTGGTGCCTCTCTGGGCGTGTTGCTCAACAGAGCACACACGCTGCATTGCCGTACACAGGACTCTAAGTCAGAGTCGATACCGAGACACCACACGTGGGATCTGGCTATTGCTTTCATCATTACTATACCCGGGTGTGTGCTGTGGAGATGCGAGATGAATGTCTCCCTGCCCTTTTTGGGTAGCACTACGTGGTTACCCCACAACAGGCAGTCTGCCTGAATGGACAGCTCATCCTTTCGCCGCTGGAACTGCTTGATTAGCTCTTGCATTTCAACGGCGATGCTGGCCCAGCTCCCATGCAGTACACAGTTTTTTACTAGGGACAGCAGAGGATTTTGGCTTTTCCAAGTCCTAATCTGGCAGGCTGTGGCAGGTGATTTATCATTTTCAAACGCTTCCATGACCATCAAGTCTGCGGGCTGTGCCATTTCCACCCCCGTGTTGGGCAATCGTAGCCAACTGAGAGCATTTGCACAGTTCTCGGTGCCTGACCTGTGGCGGATGGTATAGATATACGCTGATAGCGCGAGTGCCCACCTTTGTATGCGGGTTGAGGCATGAGTATTTATCCCCTTGTTTTCAGCGAACAGGGATATGAGGGGCTTATGATTGGTTTCCAGCTCAAATTTGAGGCCAAACAGGTACTGATGCATTTTCTTTACCCCGAACACATACGCTAATGCCTCTTTCTCAATCATGCTGTAGGCCCTCTCGGCCTTAGACAAGCTCCTGGAGGCATAGGCGACAGATTGCAACTTCCCCGCAACGTTAGCTTGTTGTAATGCACACCCAACTCTGTATGGTGATGCATCACATGGTAGCACGAGTCTTTTACACGTGTTATACAATACAAGCAGCTTGTTGGAGCATAAAATGTTTCTGGCTTTCTCAAAAGCAATTGATTTTTTTCCCCAGACCAGTTCTCACCTTTACACAATAACACATGTAGGGGCTCTAAGAGAGTGCTTAACCCCCTAGGAAGTTACCAAAATAGTTGAGGAGTCCCAGGAACGACCGCAGCTCCGTGACGTTCTGTGGCCTGGGCGCTTTCCTGATAGCCTCTGTCTTGGCGTGTGTGGGCCGAATGCCATCCGCCTGATCTTTCTCCCCAAAAACTCCACTTCTGTTGCCATGAAGATGCATTTTGACCTCTTCAGACACAGCCCTACGCGATCCAGTCGCTTGAGGACCTCCTCCAGGTTTTGTAGGTGCTCGATGGTGTCCCGACCCATGACCAATATTTCATCCTGAAAAACCACCATGCGTGGTACTGACTTGAGTAGGCTCTCCATGTTTCTCTGGGAGATCACTGCAGCCGACTGAATTCCAAGCAGGCATCTGTTGTAGATGAACAGTCCCTTTTGTGTGTTGATGCAGTTGTGGCCCTTTGAAGACTCCTCCAGCTCCTGCGTCATGAAGGCCGAAGTCAGATCGTGCTTGGTGAACGTCTTGCCTCCTGCTAGTGTCGCAAATAGATCGTCTGCCTTCGGTAGCGGGTATTGGTCCTTTAGCAAGAAACAATTAATAGTTACTTTATAATCGCCGCAAATCCTGACTGTGCCATCACTTTTGAGTACTGGAACAATCAGGCTGGCCCACTCGCTGAATTCCACTGGGGAGACGATGTCCTCGTGTTGCAGCCTGTCCAAACTCGATTTCCACTCTCTCCCTCATCATGTGAGGTACCGCTCGCGCCTTGTGTTGAATGGGTCGTGCCTCTGGGACTAAGTGGATCCGCACCTTTGCCCCAGAAAAGTTTCCAATGCCTGGCTCAAAAAGGGAAGGAAATTTGTTAAGAACCTGGGTACATGAGGCCTCATTGACTTGTGATAGCACTCGGATGTCATCCCAGTTCCAGCGGCTTTTGCCCAGCCAGCTCCTTCCAAGCAGTGTGGGGCCATCGCCTGGGACAATCCAGAGTGGTAGTTCGTGCACCGTGCCCTCGTAGGTGACCTTGACCATGGCGCTGCCCAGGACAGTGATGAGCTCTTTGCTATACGTTCTCAGTTGCGTGTGGATGGGGCTCAGGGCTGGTCTGAATGCCTTGTTGCACAACAGTGTCTCAAACAAACATCTTTTTACTCATGATGGATTGGCTAGCGCCAGTGTCCAGTTCCATGGCTACGGGTAAGCCATTCAATTTTACGTTTAGCATTATAGGTAAACATTTCGTCGAAAATGTGTGCATCCCATGTACTTCAGCATCTGCCTCCTCTCTCTAAGGCTTGAAAGTGCTTTGGTTCACCATGGACCGATCTTCCTCTGCCACGTGGTGGTTAGCAGGTTTTCCAGAGCTTGCAGCTTATCTGCAATCTCGTTGGAGGTGCCCCATTGTTCCACAGATCTTGCAAACATACCCTTTGAAGCAGCATGAATAGGCTGAATGGAAGCCTCCACAATGCAAACAAGGTATGAATTGCCTTGCATTCATCCTTTGTTGCGGACTCTGAATCATCTGGGTCACCTGAGGCCTGCTGGCAATTGCAGACTCGTGGTTTCTGCCCTGTACATTTCTGCTCGCAAACACAGTTCCAGTTAATTTATGAACATTGCTAGCACTTGTGTGCTGAGAGATTTGTTTGGTGTTATCAATGGTGGACATAAACGCCTGTGCTATTGCAATGGCCTTACTGAGGGTCGATGTGTCTACAGTCAAAAGTTTTCGTAGGATGGTCTCGTGGCCAATGCTCAGCTGAAAAATGTCTCTGAGCATTTGCTCCAGGTAGCCATCAAACTCACATTGTCCTGCAAGTCGCCTTAGCTCAGCGACGCAGCTCGCCACTTCCTGACCTTCAGATCGCTGGTACGTATAGAACCAATACCTCGCCATCAGCACACTCTCCCTCGGGTTAAGATGCTCCCAAACCAGTGTACACAGCTCCTCATACGACTTATCTGTGGGTTTCACCGGAGCCAGAAGATTCTTCATGAGGCTGTAGGTCGGTGCCCCGCAGACCGTGAGGAGGACCGCTCTCCTTTTTGAAGCGCTTCCTTCTCCGTCCAACTCGTTGGCTACAAAGTACTGGTCTAACCATTCAACATATGCTTCCCTGTCCTCACCCTCCGAGAATTTCTCCAGGATGCCCACAGTTTGCTGCATCTTTGCGTTGGATTCGTGTACTCGTCGCCAGTTGTTGTGTTCCTAACACAGATGAGACTGCGCACAGGGAGGTTAAAGTAACAGTGACCTCAGTCTTTATTAAGACACTCCAGAATGAGTAACAGGCCTGAGCAGCCTGTTGGGCCCTTGGGTCCCTTGGGACTTTAGGGGATGCACTCCCTGGTGGCGGAACATGGGAGTGTATGCTTTACAGATACACAATAATCAGTACATGTAAATCAATGTAATACTTACTCTTGTGGATCCCAACAAGGTCGTTCCATCGTTTGCGGCATTGGTTGCCCTCACGCGCCTTGTTGGTCGCCGACAAGACCACCTCTGCTATCTAGGTCCATATCCTCTGGTAGGCCTTTGGGGTGGGCTCCGCACGTCCTCCCTGTGTCAAATCACCCCAGCGTAACTCGACCTCCTGCAGGAGGGAGTCATTTGTCTCGTCTGATAACCTCCTGGCTCTTTTGCGGCCTCCAATGTGCTCCTCTCCCACCTCACTGCTCTCTCCAGCGTCAGTCTCCACAGCGTGCTCTGTTGCCTCCTCCTCTCCCTCCATTATAGGGCAAATTCGGTCAAATATGTGGCTGGTAACAGCTAATTTTTGTTTGACTACTTGCTGTGAAGCTCTAAAGTCACCCTCCTTCCTCCCAAAGCAGCCACATCACACCTTCAGTCCCTCTGAGCTCCCTCTCTCTCTGTCTCCTCTTCTGCGCATGTCATGGTGACCCTTGACCTCCAGAATCCTGAGAATCGAGCGTTACCACGCCGTTGTTAATGTTGGCCACACTTTACGGCAGAAGGTCAAAAAATTTTAATGCTACCGCCAATTTGATATCGCTCGCGGTAACGCCCATTTTCATAAATGTAAACTAGTGATCTGAAAACCCTTTTTTACTGCCCACGCCGGAAATAATGCCCATTTTTGGGCGATAACCCAAAAGTGGGGTTCTAGCTCTAGGTCCCTTGCTTTTTGTGGTATATATCAATGATTAAACAGGGGGTATGATTAAGAAGTTTGCAAATGTTACAAAAATTGGCCATGTGGTTGATAATGAAGAAGAAAGCTGTGGACTACAGGAAGATATCAATGGAATGGTCAGGTGGGCAGAACAGTGGCAAGTAGACTTCAATCCGGAGAAGTGTGAGGTAATGCATTCGGGGAGGGCTAACAAGGCAAGGGAATACACAATGGGCCGAAAACCAGTAGCGCAACAAAGCTGCCGTTCCTCCCAATCGATTTTCAGCTCAAAAAGTAGAAAAATGGTTTCCAGCGCTAAGAGCTCCTTCAAAGTGCAGTTTCCAGTGGTGTGGCTGTGTTAATTGAAACGGAATCCCCACGGAGTAATTCAGTATGCTGGTAATGTGTTTGTAATGAGCCAGCTGCTCTCTGGCCTTCTTAAAGGTGAGAGTTTGCAGCTAGACCCTGAGAGGGGAAGGAGTTGACTTTGAGGATGGCTGGTGTGAGAGGAGCAAGGAGGGCAAGCCGCTTCACCGATGCCAAGCTGAACACCCTTATGCAAGGTATAGAGGGCAGGAGGAGGCTGTTGTATCCGGACGTGGGGAGACCAAGTCGCCAAGTCATCACTAATGCATTGAGGGAGATAGCAGAGGAGGTCTCGGGCACTGCCATTTATCAGAGGACTCCCGTGCAGTGCAGGAAAAGATTCCATATCATAATCCATTTTATGAAATTGACCACCTCTTCCAGCGACTGCATCTGCGAGCCTCTCCTTCAACATTCTCTTATTTCCCATACTCACTGTTTAGTCACTCAAGCAGCATTTCATTGTTCACACGTCTACAGATATATGTGTGTGTTCTCGCAATGGAGGCGCCCTTTCATCTCACACTTTCAGCTGCATGTCAGGGACAAACACTTGTGCACTCATTTCTGATGCGTCATCACAATGGTACTCACCAAGCATGCTTTCTTTTGCCGGCCAAACTGGCTCACAATAGAGCTGAGCAAAGGAGGACTGGTGGTGGTGAGGCAGACACGCAGGTCCTCACACCTCTGGAGGAGAGGGCTGAGGCGCTGATCGGCAGACATGGTGCATTCGCTGTGAGCCAGGGTAGTGCTGACGCCGATGTGGATAAGTGAAGGCTCTCCTTTAATGCCCTCTCTCCTTAAATGCGCCAGTGCTTACTGTTCCTTTCCTTCATGGAAGTCTGCTCATTGCATCTTCCATGCATTCATCCCCCACCTCCCCCTCACAGCAGCCCTTCTCCCATCTATGCTTGCAGATGACATGCCCCATGTTGGCTCCGGTACTGGTGATGTCGATGTGGGCAACATGGGTAAGTGAGGCCATCCTTGAACGCGCTCTCTACTTGAATGTGCCAGCACCTACTGTGCCTTTCCTTCTGGAAGTCTGCTATTTGTAGGCTCCATGACTCAATCCTCCACCTCCCCACCATGGCAGCCTTTCTCCCATTTATGATTGCAGCTGACAGACCGAGTGGCAACACATTCAGCAGAGTCGCCAGTGAGGAGAGACCACGCAGACCAGCTGGAGACTTGCACCACACCCTTCTCACCTTAAGGCCTGAAATCTCAGGTCTGAACAGTGATGACATTGAGGGTTCAAGCCCTGCTGCAAGCATCCACAGCACTCTCTCTTTTTGGGATGCCACTGACGAAGAAGAGGAAGACGAGGGCACTACTGGCACTAACACATCACTTCTTCCACCCACACGTGCCAACTCAGACACTGGGAATAGCCATGTGATATAGAGGAGGTGGTACAAGGGTCTGCGCTAGGTGTTGCACCAGGGCCTAGCGAATGCACCATGGTGACGGGGGTAGGCAATCTCATATGCCATCTCTCTGGAGGGGAGGGGGGAAGGGGCGGCGAGTCCACACCACAATTCTGCCGATACCATTGATAATATGTCCTACTATACAGTATAAATGCACACGAGGCCCATACTTGAGAAAAGATCACTCTGTGACCAGTTACCTTTATTACCAAGACCTCAAGAGGCAGACGATGGGTGGAGCTTCCCCTTTTATACCGGAAAGTCCAGGTTAGGAGCGTCTCCCACAAGTTCGCCCCCTTATGGTCAGTGTTCTCAAGGTATACAACTTAGGTCAGCTGATACATGGGTTACAATGACAGTTGAATACATGACATCACCTCCCCCCCAAAGTCTTATTGGGATCACAGGTTAAATCTCTCTGGTGGTTTACGCTCCCTTGTAGAGCACCTGAGTTGGGGTTCCGGTTGATGGGCGCTGGCCTGAGTGTCTGCTGTTTGCGGTGCCTCAGGCCTGTCCGGACTGCCCACAGTGACTGGGCTCTCTTCCACTTGGTTCCGGTGTTCGGTCACCTGTGGTGGAGTAAACTCTACGTCGTGTTCTTCCTCTGCTTCTTTTATGGGGTTGCAGAACCTCCTTTTAGTTTGATCCACGTGTTTGCGGCAGATTTGTCCATTGGTAAGTTTAACTGCCAAAACCCTATTCCCCTCTTTGGCAATCACAGTGCCTGCAAGCCATTTGGGCCCTGCAGCGTAATTAAGGACAAAAACAGGGTCATTGACATCAATACATCGCGCCCTCGCATCTGCGAACACAAAGTTCCAGGTCTGCATCTGTCCCTGGCCACCAAATGTGTGACCTGGCAATTGCCTTCATCATGACAATGCCCAGGTGCTCATTGTGAAGTTCTCTGATAAACACCTTCTGGGCATGACTACTCGGTTTCCCCACAGTAGGCAATCGGCCTGAATCGAGAGTTCATCCTTGCACCTATGAAATGGTTTAAACTCCTCAGGGCATGCCCCGTACGTGGCTGCCCAGTCCCCATTCAGGATACATTTTTAACTAAAGACAGTAGCGGGTCTTTATTTGTCCAGACTTTAATCTGACGGCTGTCACAGGTGAGCCTTCGCTTTTGAAAGCTTCAACAGCCATGACCATCTCAGCATCATGCTCAGCTGCCCCCTTAGTGGTGGCTAGTGGCAGCCTGCTGAGTGCATCAGCACAATTTTCAGTGCCCGGTCTTTGCCGAATTGTGTAGTCAAAGGCGGCTAACATAAGTTCCCACCTCTGTATGCAGGCCGATGCATTCGCATTTATGGCCTTGTTGTCATCTAAAAGGGACGTTAGGGGTTTGTGATCTGTCTCCAGCTCAAATTTCCTGCTAGAGCTTCCTTTTCTACCATCCCATAGCCCCTTTCTGCCCGGGACAGACTTCTGGAGGCATAAGCTACCGGCTGTAACTGACCATTGGCATTCACATGCTGCAACACACACCCGTCCCCATAGGACGTCGCATCACACGTTCAAACTAGTTTATTACACGGGTCATATAACGTTAACAGTTGTTTGGAGCATAACAAATTGCGTGCTCTACCAAAAGCCCTTTCCTGGCTATTCCCCCAGACCCAATCGCGACCTTTGCATAGGAGCACGTATAGCGGCTCTAACAGCGTGCTCAATTTGGGAAGAAAGTTGCCAAAATAGTTCAAGAGCCCCAGGAACGAACGCAGCTCCGTCGTGTGACGGGGTCTGGGTGTTCTCTGGATCGCTTCCGTTTTGGACGCAGTAGGTCTGATCCCGTCTGCTGCTACCCTCCTCCCCAGGAATTCTACCTTTGGAGCTAAGAAGACGCACTTCGTCTTTTTCAGTCGCAGCCCTACCTGGTCCAGTCTGCATAGCACTTCCTCCAGGTTGTGGAGGTGTTCTTCAGTATTGCGACCCGTGATGAGGATGTCGTCTTGAAAAACCACCGTCCTTGGAATCGACTTGAGGAGGCTTTCGATATATTGCTGAAAGATCGTGGCGGCCAAACAAATCCCAAACGGACATCTGTTATACTCAAACAACTTCTTGTGTGTCGTGATGGTGGTCAGCTTCTTCGACTCACTCGCCAGCTGCTGGGTCATGTAAGCTGAGGTCAGGTCCAATTTTGAAAAAAGTTTGCCACCGGATAGCGTCGCAAAGAGGTCCTCCGCTCTCGGTAGCGGGTACTGGTCTTGGAGTGACACCCGATTGATGGTGGCCTTGTAATCGCCACCTTTCCTGACCGACCCATCTGCCTTGAGCACCTGCACGGTCGGGCTCACCCAGTCACTGAATTCGACTGGCGAGATGATGCCTTCCCTCAGCAGGCGATCCAATTCGCATTCTATCTTTTCCCGCATCACGTACGGCACTGCTCTGGCCTTATGGTGTACTGGCCTGGCGTCCGGGTTTATGTGAATCACTACCGTGGTCCCCATGAAAGTGCCAATGCCGGGTTGAAATAATGAATCAAATTTGTCCAGGACCTGTGAGCATGATACTCGCTCCACAGAAGAAATTGCATTGATATCGCCCCATTTCCAGTTCATGACAGCAAGCCAACTCCTCCCCAGTAGTGCAGGACCGTCCCCTGGGACAATCCAGAGTGGCAACCTGTTCTCCGAATCTTTGTGGGTCATGACTACCATGGCGCTGCCTAGCACCGGAATGATCTCCTTTGTATATGTCCGTAGCAGTGCATCAATCAGCAATAATTTTGACCTCCTGGCCTTGGACACCCACAACCTTTCGAACTGTTTGATACTCATCAGGGACTGGCTGGGCCCCGTGTCTAGCTCCATTGATACTGGGATGCCATTGAGGAGCACTTTCATCATTATCGGTGGTGTCCTGGTATATGAACTGTGTATGTGCTCCACATGAACTCACTGAACTTCAGCTTCCAGCGATTTCCCCCAGTATTCATTTGGCCTCGTAGGACTTACATCAGGCCCGTCCTCCTCGTAATCAACCTGGCTGCAGGCTTCCTGCACATACGCGCCAAGTGACCGCTGACATTGCAGTTTCTGCAGGTATATTGCTGTTACCTGCAAGCTCTGGCTGGGTGTTTGCCTCCCCGTTGTTAGAAACAAAAGGTCCATTACCAGTCGATTGTCTCTGACTGTCTCTGTAACTGTCCTTAAGCGCACCATTAACATGTATTGATGGCTCCATTACTGGCCACATTGTCCATTGCGATGGCATGAATCGCCATTGTCTCTGTTGAATTCCCCCTTTGGGTTCGACTACATGCTGGGACATGTTTGATTGCCCTTGTCTGACTAGAGAACTGTGTGCCGCGTTAACAATGTTGACTCCCTGGTCGTTTGCTGCATTTGAGCCAAGATTTTTGCCATAAATCATTCTGGTCTCTTTTTCCCCTGAGATAATTGTCTGGGCTATCATAGCCGCTGCTTCCAAGGTCAAGTCTTTAGTCTCAATCAGTTTCCTGAAAACCCCAGCGTGCCCGATGCCCTCAATAAAAAAATCTCGCAGCATCTCCGCTCTGCATGCATCTGGGAACTTACATAGGCTCGCCAGTCGCCTGAGATCTGCCATGAAGTCTGGAATGATTTGCCCTTCTCGCCGCCGGTACGTGTAAAACCGGTGTCTCGCCATATGCATGCTGCTCGTCGGTTTAAGGCGTTTCCCAATCAACTTACTGAGCTCATCCAACGTCTTGTCTGCCGGCTTCTCTGGCACTAGAAGGTCCTTCATCAGGGAATACGTTCTGGATCCACAAACCGTCAGGAGATGAGTCCTGCGTTTGTCGGCTGAATCCTGTCCCAACTATTCCTTAGTGACAAAACTTTGGTGTAGTCTCTCAATAAAGTCGTCCCAATCATCACCAACACAGTACCTCTCTTCTGTGCTGCTAGTGGCCATGCTCACATGGTTTAAATCCCAGTATCTCGTCGCCAATAATATGTCCTTACTATACAGTATAAATGCACACGAGGCCCATACTTGAGAAAAAATCACTCTGTGACCAGTTACCTATATTACCAAGACCTCATGAGGCAGACAGTGGGTGGAGCTTCCCCTTTTATACCTGAAAGTCCAGGTTAGGAGTGTCTCCCACAAGTTCGCTCCCTGTGGTCAGTGTTCTCAACGTATACAACTTAGGTCAGCTTAGGCATGGGTTGCAATGACAATTGAATACATGACATAGCGGCATACGAACGAAGATTGGAGGCCATGCATTCCCAGATGTTGGGGGCACTGACAAAGGTGCCAGAGAGGCTGTCGGAAGTGGTGAGGAGTGTGGAGGAGTCTGCCTCCCGCATAGTCGACAGCTCTGCGCGCACCATGGGAGCCCATCATGGCAGGTGTGCAGGCGATGGTGGACTCCTAGAATGACCGTGTGGATCCAGCTGTGATGCTGCAACCTGCAGGTGATGTGGCAGCTGCCATTTCAGCACAGACGCGAGGGAACGAGCGCATCAGTGCTGGATTGCAGGAGATGGCCGCGGTCCTGGCAGCTCAGAATGCTCTTATGCACTTTGGGCACCAGGTCACAGAGTGTCAAACTGCTGCCATGTCTGCTACCTTTGAGACTCTGGCTGCTCTCATGCAGTCTCAGCTCCATGCCACCCGACACCTCAGTGTTGCCTTCGCGGCTGGGTCCACCGCAGGCCACAGGGGACCTTCCGATGTCGCGACACATCACTAACCTGACCTCCCTCACTTGGTGGTGGTGGTAGCGTGCTGCCCCCGGGGAGTGACTCAGGCTCCTTGGACTAGGATCCTGATGATGTGCTCTCTCAGGATCACAACAATCCTGGCTTCAGACCTGCCACTCCGCCAGTGCCTCTACGCATGACTTGGAATATTTGATAAATCTTTATTTTTGGCACATATATCTGGCCAGGTGTTTCATTTGGGAGTGGGCAATTCTGCGTGAAGGCACTCATTGGGATGGCCATGGAAAGTGGGAGCTGAAGGGTCATGTGTGGATGAGATTATGTGAATCGTGCAGCTATCAGACATAGCTGCACCTCCCTTGCAGGGTTGCGATGGGGACGGCGCCTGATGCCTGGGTGGCGACAGGGATCCTCCTCCTCCTGCGCCTCCTCATCATCAGGTGGCACTGCTGGCTCGACCTCCAGCGGCTGTCCCCTCATGAGGGCCAACTTATGCAGCATGCAGCAGACCACCATGAATATGGAGACCCGTTCAGGAGAGTACTGCAAAGCGTCACCAGACCGGTCCAGGCAACAGAACCTCTGCTTGTGGATCCCAATGCAGTGCTCGATGATGCACCTGGCGGCACAATGAGCATCATTGTATGCATGCTCTCGCGCTGTCCTGGGGTTCCGCAGTGGAGGGAGCAGCCAAGTGGACAGGGTATTTCCTTTGTCGCCAAACAACCAACCAAATCCTGATTCAGGCCAGTGAAGAAGGCGGGGCACACTGGTCTGGCACAGAATGAATGAATTATAGCTGCTGCCTGGGTACCTCGCATCAACTGCCAGGATCCAACGCTGGTGGTCACACATAAGCTGCACATTAAGCGAGTGGAACCCCTTATGGTTGACAAAGATCTCAGGGTGGTGTTGTGGTACCCTCAGCCCAGCGTGTGTGCAGTCGATTGCACCCTGCACCCTCGAGAACCCTGCAGTGTGGGAAATATCCGGCCTGCCGCTCCAGCTGCTTGTCCCTCATCATCGGAAGTTAGATGTAGTCCAGTCTTCTCCTGAACAGTGCATCGGTGATCTGGCGGATGGAGCGATGTGCAGAGAATTGAGAAATGTTGTCAATGTCTGCAGTGATAGACTGGAACGACCCTGTTGCATAGAAGTTCAAGGCAATGGTGACCTTGGTCTCAACGGTCAGGGCGGTCCTGAGCCTTGTGCGAGGTTCGAGACCTTCCCGCAACACATTGCAGAGCTCCCTCAGTCATCATCACAGGCAGTCCCTCAGAATCGAGAAAGACTTGCTTCCACTCTAAAAATGAGTCCTTATGTGGCTGAACAGTCCAATACGAGAATCACAGTCCCTGTCACAGGTGGGACAGATAGTCGTTGATGGAAAGGGTGGGTGGGACAGGTTTGCCGCACGCTCTTTCCACTGCCTGCGCTTGATTTCTGCATGCTCTCGGCGATGACACTCCCTCAGTACCTCCTTTCTGAACTTCAGCCTTCGCAGGCAAAGCTCATCACTGAGCTGGAAGAAGGAGAACTGAGGTCTGTAGACCCTTTGAGGGTAGGGCCTCCTTCTCTCACCTCTGTGCTGGCCACCTCCCATGGCAGCTGTATGATGCCCATCTCCCTGGTCTTCCTCATGGTCGCGCGCCTCTGCAGGCTGTTGCTGGCAAGGTTCCTGGCCCAGTATGTGGTGGTGGGGCCGGGGGGGGCGGCGGTCAGCTTGCCTGATCCTCCTCCTGATGTCATCTCCCTCCTGGACACCGACTCGACGTGCAGGTCTGCGCATATCTGCAGGCCCTTGTGGAGGTTGGGCAGTATTGGCTGTTGCCTCTCTTGCCCGCTGTCTCTTTGCATGTTGATGATGGTGCCGCCTTCTGCTGCATGCCGCCCTGCATCTTACAAGGTGTTCTCCAGCCAACACGGATACCATTATGCTTCAAAGCTATACCCTGACAACCAGGCCTCTGGAGCAGAGAATGCAGTGACTTGGATAGGTTAGGTGAGTGGGCAAATGCATGGCAGGTGAAGTATAATGTGGATAAATGTGAGGTTATCCACTTTGGTGGTAAAAACAGAGAGATAGACTATTATCTCTATGGTGACAGATTAGGAAAAGGGAAGGTGCAACAAGACCTGGGTGTCATGGTACATCAGTCATTGAAGGTTGGCATGCAGGTACAGCAGGCGGTTAAGAAAGCAAGTGGCATGTTGGCCTTCATAGCGAGGGGATTTGAGTACAGGGGCAGGGAGGTGTTACTACAGTTGTACAGGGCCTTGGTGAGACCACAACTGGAGTATTGTGTACAGTTTTGGTCTCCTAATTTGAGGAAGGAGGTTCACCAGACTGATTCCTGGGATGGCGAGACTGACATATCAAGAAAGACTGGATCAACTGGGCTTGTATTCACTGGAGTTCAGAAGAATGAGAGGGGATGTCATAGAAACATTTAAAATTCTGACGGGTTTAGACAGGTTAGATGCAGGAAGAATGTTCCCAATATTGGGGAAGTCCAGAACCAAGGGTCACAGTCTAAGGATAAGGGGTAAGCCATTTAGGACCGAGATGAGGAGAAACTTCTTCACCCAGAGAGTGGTGAATCTGTGGAATTCTCTACCACAGAAAGTTGTTGACGCCAATTCACTAAATTTATTCAAATAGGATTTAGATGTAGTCCTTACTACTAGGGGGATGAAGGGATATGGCAAGAAAGCAGGAATGGGGTACTGAAGTTGCATGTTCAGCCATGAACTCATTGAATGACGGTGCAGGCTAGAAGGGCCGAATGGCCTACTCCTGCACCTATTTTCTATGTTTCTATGTTTCTACAGGCCTCCACGAATGAGTGAGAGCTGAATGCCCTCAAAACCCTCACTAAAATTATCAATTGCGCTCAGCAGGTTAAATCAAAGTAAAAAACAAAGAGCAAAACTTTTCAGCAGGAATCCTCTGTTGTCCTCCTCCAGTGGTGTCGCATATCACGGCAAAGTGTACTGACCCAAAAAGCTGGCGGGGGCACTGTTCAAAAAGACCCTCCATTTTTAAACCTGCATATGGGTGGTGTGGCTGCATAGTAGTTGTGCGCACCCTGATGATGTCACTGCGGCCGAAATCCCTTTACCGCGGTTTCAGTCGGCCGATTCGGGTGGAAGTGCTCACCGCTGAAAACTCTCCACGCTGAATATGCGTCGGCGGGTGGGGGGGTGGGGAGGTGGGGGGGTAATAGAGCAGAACATGTCGATCAATTGCCCCGCGATAACAGTCCCTCCCGGACACTGAATTTCGGCCCCAATAAATGGAAGGACACTGAGAGGTTTAGAGGAACAGATGAACCTTGGAGTGCATGTCCCTGAAAGTAGCAGGCCAGGTAGGTAAGGTGGTTAAGAAGGCATAAGGGATACTTGCCATTATTAACCGAGGCATAGAATATAAGAACAGGGAGGCTGTGCTTGAACTGTATAAAACCTAGTTAGGCCACAGCTCGAGTTCTGTGTGCAGTTCTGGTCTACATTACAGGAAAGATGTGATTGCACTAGAGAGGGTACAGAGGAGATTTACGAGCACGTTGCCTGGACTGGAGAGTTTTAGCAATGAGGAAAAATTGGATAAGCTAGGTTTGTTTTCTTTGGAACAGAGGAGGCTGAGGGGAAACATAATTGATGTGTATAAAATTATGAGGGGCCTGGATAGAGTGGATAGGAAGGACCTATTTCTCTTAGCAGAGGGGTCAATAACCAGGGGCATAGATTTCAAGTAAGTGGTCGGAGCTTTAGAAGGGATTTGAGAAGAAATGTTTTCACCCAGAGAGTGGTGGGGGCCAGGGGCCCAGGGGCAGTACAAGCCAGCCCACACTGCAATATGTGTGCATGCTAGGTCCGTGCAGCAGAGCAGGTCTCCAGTTGTCTTGGTTAATCCTTGTCACTGGACCAAGATCTAGCTCTGTCAAGCCCGTGTGGTGGCTGGTGTGCAACGGCCCCCACATGTTAAAAAAATCCATGCACAGGCATCTTCCACCCGTCAAGATTTAGTTTTGGACCTGGAATATTAGGTCCTTCATTGAAACACCTATGAACTCATCCTTTTTTGGCGTGGAAGCAAGTCATCCTCATTTTGAGGGACTGCCTATGATGATGGTGGGGGTCTGGAACTCATTGACTAAAAGGGTGGTAGAGGCAGAAACCCTCATCGCATTTAAAAAGTACTTGGATGTGCACTTGAAGTGCCATAACCCAAAAGGCTATGGACTAAGAGCTGGAACGTAGAATTAGGCTGGATAGCTCTTTGTCGGGCAGCACGGACACAATGGGATGAATGGCCTCATTCTGTGCTGTAAATGTCTATGATTTTATGATTCTATGAAAAAGATGATACTAGGAGGGGGTGATTAAAATTTTGGGCAAAGAAGTGGGTTTAAGGCGGGTCTTAAAGGCGGAGAAGGGAGAGGTTCAGCGGGGGAATTCAGAATGTGGGACCTATGCACCTGAAGACCTGACTGCCAATGATGGGGCAAAGGAAAGGGGAAACACAATGGCCCAGAGAAATGGAGAAGGTTGTTGTCGGGCTTGAGAAGGTTACAGAGTTAGGGAAGGACAAGGCCATGAAAGGATTTAGATGTGAGGGGGCTGAATTTGTGGCCCCTAAGGGTGCATACGAGGTACGCCTGTAGGGGCCCCGCAAGTTCCAAGTTCAGACACACACTGTGCATGCGCCTAAACCTGGAACTTGCGATCTGTTAAAAATTCTCTTGAGAGATGTATGAATCTAACAGAAATGGACATTTGCTGGCAGAGAGTGGGGCTATTTGTCCAACTTCTGCCCAGTGAATGCCTGTGAAATTCTTACGACTAATAAAAGCAGGCGTAAGAATTTTAAATGATAGAAAAGTACTTTCTTTTCAATAATTATATCATTTAAAAACCTATGAAATAAGGTAAGTTTATTTTTAGACCCTTTAAAATATGTTTAAAAAAAATGAATTTGTTTTAAATAATTAATGACATTCCATTTTGATTAATTTTAAATATGTGATGTTTTCTTTTAATTTATTTTAAGTGTGTATATTTTGGGGGGTATTCCCTTTCATACTTGTGGTGATTCCGTACATAGGGAACTCACCACAAGTATGAATGGGAATACCTATACTTTGATTGGTTGGACCGGCCCAAATGTTCCCAGAGATGCTTGCAAAGTGCCTGTGCCTCTGGGCAGGTCTACGTGTAGAGGCCCAGGGCTGCAAGTCTCCGAACCTCTCAAACCACCAGGTAAGTTCATAGATTTTTTTCAGATCAGAGGCATCTGCCAGCAGGAATCCTCTGACCTCAATTTCTTCACCCGAGTGTTATGGGATCGGGAACATAGAAACATAGAAAATAGGTGCAGGAGCAGGCCATTCGACCCTTCGAGCCTGCACCACCATTCAATATGATCATGGCTGATCATGCAACTTCAGCACACCACTCCTGCCTTCTCTCCATACCCCCTGATCCCTTTAGCCATAAGGGCCATATCTAACTCCCTTTTGAATATATCCAACAAACTGGACTCAACAACCTTCTGTGGTCGAGAATTCCATAGGTTCACAATTCTCTGGGTGAAAATGTTTCTCCTCATCTCGGTCCTATATGGCTTACCCCTTATCCTTAGACTGTGACCCCTGGTTCTGGACTTCCCCAACATTGGGAACATTCTTCCTGCATCTAACCTGTCCAGTCCCGTCATAATTTAATATGCTTCTATGAGATCCCCTCTCATTCTTCTAAATTCCAGTGAATATAAGCCTAGTTGATCCAGTCTTTCTTCATATGTCAATCCTGCCATCCCGGGAATCAGTCTGGTGAATCTTCGCTGCACTTCCTCAATAGCAAGACTCCTCAGATTAGGAGACCAAAACTGCACACAATACTCAAGGTGTGTAGCATTGCAGATCAGGGAATTCAAGGGGATGGAAATTCGGTACTGCCCAGTTTGAGACGCTAATGGTGCATGCCGATAAATTTTGCACTGGGAAATGGCTTGCGTTTGCTACCACAAAATTCATCAGCTGGACCCCGAGTGTGGAGCATAGTGCTAAGGGAGGTGTGTTCTTTTAGGGCGCTAGGCCGGCTGAGCAACTGAAAATCCTGAACTAAAGAGCTGGCCTTAGAGCGCCCTAAGAGAGGCTTCCCTGAGAAAATAAAATTGGCAAAAAAACCACCAGAAACATTCCCAATACCTTACTGACGCCACATAAACATAAATCGCAAAAACTTTCAAATTTAAAATTTAAAAACAATCACATTTACCTCAGGTAGATATTCCTTCCCTCACTGTCATGGTACAGCTCGGACTGCCCGCTTTCTCAGGTGGTCCCACTAGGGCGCGCCACAAAGTGCTACGGGTACCCCAGAGAACAAATTTCAAAACGGTGTTGCAACCGGGGACGTTGCACATCGACTTCCACTGCTCCCGGGCGGTACTGCTCTGCACCCCCGCCAAACCAGCAAAGAATGTCTCGGTGGGGCGCTGGAAGCTGGCCGCCTGCCCAGAAATTACTTCCGCCATCATTACCGGCCCCCTGGGCTGCGAACAGAGGTGGCAACAGACCGAAAGCCCATGCCGAAATGTTTGTGGCTCATAAAAGCAACAAAAGAGTCTGGACCAATGGCGGGCAAAATATGGCCCATGGGCCTGCCAATGGATTCTATCGGGCCCGCCAAGGCCTGGTTTCAAGGCCAAACTTCCACCGCACCTGATCCTCGAACCTGACCCGCTCCCATGTAACATTAGGAAGCAAGTCACTGTCACCCAAACAGCAGGGGAGTCTAACAGTGGGCCTTCGAGATGGGAGGAGAAGATAAGGAGATGGGGGCTGAGGTGGACAGAAGGTGGCCGCAAGTTGCGGATTGGGCCATGACCCCACCTCACCCTCTACTATCCCCCACCAGGGTGAGGGCCTTTTACTGACTGGAGCGTGGCACATAATCCGGTGGAGAGCAGTGAATGCAGCAGCGGGGAGGGCGCAGGGCTTTTACCTACCCCCCTCCCCACCTCCCCCTGCACCAGCCCAGGCCCAACTCCCACTGATTGGGTGACTGATGCGTGATATCTGTTAACCAGTTATTAACTAACACCTAGTTAATTAATGCAAAACTGATTTGTGTTTACTAATTAGCATTTTAATTATTTCAAATATATTTATTTGACAATTAATTTTTACACTATCTGATAATTAGTAAATTAGTTAACATATTTATTCACAAACTTAATACCCTCGGCTGGTTAATGTTGAATCATTGTGGGTGGAGATTAGAGATAGTAAGGGGAAAAAGTCACTGGTGGGTGTAGTTTATAGGCCCCCAAATAATAACTTCATGGTGGGGCGGGCAATAATCAAGGGAATAATGGAGGGATGTGAAAAAAGAACGGCAGTAATCATGGGGGCCGATTGGTCAAAGCAAATCACACGGGGTAGCCTTGAGGAGGAATTCATAGAATGCATACGGGATTGTTTCTGAGAACAGTATGTTACAGAACCTACAAGGGAGCAAGCTATCTTGGATCTGGTCCTGTGTAATGAGACAGGAATAATAAACGATCTCCTAGTAAAAGATCTTCTCGGAATGAGTGATCACAGTATGGTTGAATTTGTAATACAGATTGAGGGTGAGGAAGTAGTGTCTCAAACGAGCGTACTATGCTTAAACAAAGGGGACTACAGTGGGATGAGGGCAGAGTTGCCTAAGTTGACTGGAAACACAGACTAAACGGTGGCACAATTGAGGAACAGTGGAGGACTTTTAAGGAGCTCTTTCATAGTGCTCAACAAAAATATATTCCAGTGAAAAAGAAGGGCGGTAAGAGAAGGGATAACCAACCGTGGATAACCAAGGAAATAAAGGAGAGTATCAAATTAAAAACCAATGCATTTAAGGTGGCCAAGGTTAGTGGGAAACTAGAAGATTGGGAAAATTTTAAACGACAGCAAAGAATGACTAAGAAAGCAATAAAGAAAGGAAAGATAGATTACGAAAGTAAACTTGCGCAAAACATAAAAACAGATAGTAAAAGCTTTTACCGATATATAAAACGGAAAAGAGTGACTAAAGTAAATGTTGGTCCCTTAGAAGATGAGAAGGGGGATTTAATAATGGGAAATGTGGAAATGGCTGAGAACTTAAACAATTATTTTGCTTCGGTCTTCACAGTGGAAGACACAAAAACCATGCCAAAAATTGCTGGTCACGGGAATGTGGGAAGGGAGCACCTTGAGATAATCACTATCATTAGGGGGTAGTGCTGGACAGGCTAATGGGACTCAAGGTAGACAAGTCCCATGGTCCTGATGAAATGCATCCCAGGGTATTAAAAGAGATGGCGGAAGTTATAGCAGATGCATTCGTTATAGTGTAACAAAATTCTCTGGACTCTGGGGAGGTACCAGCGGATTGGAAAGCAGCTAATGTAATGCCTCTGTTTAAAAAAGGGGGCAGACAAAAGGCAGGTAATTATAGGCCGGTTAGTTTAACATCTGTAGTAGGGAAAATGCTTGAAGCTATCATTAAGAAAGAAATAGCGGGACATCTAGATAGGAATAGGGCAATCAAGCAGACGCAACATGGATTCATGAAGGGGAAATCATGTTTAACTAATTTACTGGAATTCTTTGAGGATATAACGAGCATGGTGGATAGAGGTGTACCGATGGATGTGGTGTATTTAGATTTCCAAAAGGCATTCGATAAGGTGCCACACAAAAGGTTACTGCAGAAGATAAAGGTACGCGGAGTCAGAGGAAATGTATTAGCATGGATAGAGAATTGGCTAGCTAACAGAAAGCAGAGAGTTGGGATAAATGGGTCCTTTTCGGGTTGGAAATCGGTGGTTAGTGGTGTGCCACAGGGATTGGTGCTGGGACCACAACTGTTCACAATATACATAGATGACCTGGAAGAGGGGACAGAGTGTAGTGTAACAAAATTTGCAGATGACACAAAGATTAGTGGGAAAGCGGGTTGTGTAGAGGACACAGAGAGGCTGCAAAGAGATTTAGATAGGTTAAGCGAATGGGCTAAGGTTTGGCAGATGGAATACAATGTCGGAAAATGTGAGGTCATCCACCTTGGAAAAAAAAACAGTAAAAGGGAATATTATTTGAATGGGGAGAAATTACAACATGCTGCGGTGCAGAGGGACCTGGGGGTCCTTGTGCATGAATCCCAAAAAGTTAGTTTGCAGGTGCAGCAGGTAATCAGGAAGGCGAATGGAATGTTGGCCTTTATTGCGAGAGGGATGGCGTACGAAAGCAGGGAGGTCCTGCTGCAACTGTATAGGGTATTGGTGAGGCCGCACCTGGAGTACTGCGTGCAGTTTTGGTCACCTTTCTTAAGGAAGGATATACTAGCTTTGGAGGGGGTACGGAGACGATTCACTAGGGTGATTCCGGAGATGAGGAGGTTACCTTATGATGATAGATTGAGTAGACTGGGTCTTTACTCGTTCAGAAGGATGAGGGGTGATCTTATAGAAACATTTAAAATAATGAAAGGGATAGACAAGATAGGGGCGGAGAGGTTGTTTCCACTGGTCGGGGAGACTAGAACTAGGGGGCACAGTCTCAAAATATGGGGGAGCCAATTTAAAACCAAGTTGAGAAGGAATTTCTTCTCCCAGAGGGTTGTGAATCTGTGGAATTCTCTGCCCAAGGAAGCAGTTGAGGCTAGCTCATTGAATGTATTCAAAATACAGATAGAAAGATTTTTAACCAATAAGGGAATTAAGGGTTATGGGGAGTGGGCGGGTAAGTGGAACTGAGTCCACGGCCAGATCAGCCATGATCTTGTTGAATGGCGGAGCAGGCTCGAGGGGCTAGATGGCCTACTCCTGTTCCTAATTCTTATGTTCTTATGTTCTTATGTGAGGCAATTGTTGAGCAATTTAATTGTGATCAGTACTGTTGAGTATAGTAGAACTCCACGAGGCTGAGTACTGTGAACTAAACTTAGTGTGACCTTATTCTTCTTTATTGCAACTCCAGAGTGCCTAAACAACATGGCAGCCAATCTTTAATACTGGCCCTGCACGTGTGTGCAGGTGACCATTAGGATTCCAATAGTCGCGCGATCTGGTGGTAAGTATTACATAGTTAAATACATAACATCACTCCCCCCCATCCCCCAAAGTCTTCGGTACAAGTTACTTACAAGTTGAGGTGATCCGGAGCCCTTCGCTCCCTGGTTGATCATCTAAGTTCAAACCTTGGCGTGTGTGAGTTGGCTGGGCCATTGCTGCACTGCACCATGGCTGGTCTGACTGGATTGTCAGGAACGGTGGGTTCATCCTTGTGATTGACAGTGAGATCGATTGCTGGTTGTGTGTGTGTTGGTGGATTGTCGATGGTGATGTCCTCTTTAAGTCATTCCTGGTTGTCAGTAAATCGCAATTTGGTGTGATCTAAATGCTTTCTGCACGTTTGGCCATTTAACAGTTTGATTATAAACACCCTATTCCCTTCCTTGGCCAAAACAGTGCCAGCAACCCACTTGGGACCATAACCGTAATTCAGGACAAACACAAGGTCGTTAACATCAATGTCACGTGAAACAGCCGCACAATCTTGGTACATGTTCTGCCAGTGTCGCCGGGTTTCCACTTGATCATTAAAATCCAGGTGGACTAGGGAGAGCCTGGTTTTGAGGGCTCTCTTCATTAACAATTCTGCTGGGGGAACCCCGGTGAGCGAGTGGGGTCATGTCTGGTAACTGTGCAAAATGCGAGACAAGTAGGTCTGCAGGGAGCCGTCCGTCATTCGTTTCATGCTCTGCTTGATTGTTTGGACTGCCCACTCCGCTTGACCGTTGGACACGGGCTTAAATGGAGCAGACCTGACATGCTTGATGCCATTGCGGGTCATAAACTCTTTGAATTACGAGCTGGTGAAACACGGTCCATTATCACTGACAATGACATCGGACAAGCCATGAGTGGCGAACATCGCCCGGAGGCTTTCAATGGTGGCTGTGGACGTGCTGGATGACATGATTACGCATTCAATCCATTTGGAGTAAGCGTCCACAACTACGAAAAACATCTTTCCTAGAAAAGGGCCGGTAAAATCTACGTGGATCTTGGACCACAGTTTGGAGGGCCATGACCACAGACTCAGTAGAGCCTCTCTTGGTGCATTGCTCAGTTGCGAGCAAATGTTGCACTGGTGCACACATGACTTTAATTCCGAGTCAATGCCGGGCCACTAAACATGTGACCTGGCAGTGCCTTCATCATGACAATGCCTGGGTGGGTACTGTGTATGTCACGTATAAATGTTTCCTTGCCTTTTTTTGGCAAAACAATGCTATTACCCCATAAGAGACAATACGACTGGATGGACATTTCATCTTTGCGTTGGTGAAACGGCTTAATTTCATCTTGCATTTCCCCAGGAACGGCCGACCAGTTCCCATTTAGGACGCAACACTTTACTAATGATAGCACAGGATCCTGATCTGGCGAGCAATGATGGGTGACCCCTCGCTCTCAAAAGCATCCATGACCAGTAGCAAGTCTGAGGGCTGCGCCATTTCAACCCCAGTGGTGGGTAATGGTAGCCGGCTGAGAGCATCGGCACAGTTTTCAGTGCCTGGTCTGTGGCAGATAGCATAATCAGAAGCGGATAATGTTAGTGCCTATCTTTGGATGCGGGACGCAGCATTGGTATTTATACCTTTGCTCTCTGAAAACAGCGAAATGAGCGGCTTGTGGTCAGTTACAAACTCAAACCGAAGACCAAATAGATATTGGTGCATTTTCTTAACCCTATATACACATGTTAATGCCTCTTTCTCGACCATACTAAAGGCTCTCTCAGCCTTAGACAGACTTCTAGACGCGTATGCAACCGGTTGGAGGTTGCCCGATACATTGGCTTGCTGTAACACACAGCCTGTACGATGAGGCGTCACAATAGCATAAACGTTTACATGGGTCATAGTGTACAAGTAACTAATTTGAACATTGCAGGTTCCTAGCCTTCTCAAAGGCTGTGTCTTGAGATTTGCCCCAAACCCAGTCATCACCCTTACGTAGCAACATATGCAAAGGCTCTAACAACGTGCTCAACCCAGGTAGAAAGTTACCTAAATAGTTGAGGAGTCCTAGTAACGAATGCAGCTCCGTCACATTCTGTGATCTGGGTGCATTCTTGATGGCCTCTGTCTTTGAGTCCATGGGTCTGATGCCGTCTGCTGCAATCTTTCTCCCCAAAAATTCAACTTCTGGCGCCAGGAAAACACACTTGGAGCATTTCAGCCTGAGTCCCACTCTGTCTAAGCGACTTAGAACCTCTTCCAGGTTGTGTAAATGTTCGATGGTGTCACGACCAGTGATCAGGATGTCGTCTTGAAACACAACGGTGCACGGAACAGATTTCAGCAAGCTCTCCATGTTTCTCTGGATAATGGCTGCAGCCGAGCGAATCCCGAAAGGACACTTGTGGTATATAAATAGCCCTTTATGTGTGTTGATGCACGTCAGTCTTTTCGAAGATTCAGCCAGCTCCTGTGTCATGTTGGCGGAGGTTAGGTCCAACTTGGTGAACGGCTTCCCCCCCCCCGCTAATGTTGCGAACAAGTCATCCGCCTTGGGCAGCGGGTACTGGTCCTGCAGTGAGACTCGGTTAATTGTTACCTTATAGTCTCTGCAGATTCTGACCGTGCCTTTGCTTTTCAACACCGGACCAATTGGACTGGCCCACTCGTCGAACTCGACTGGCGATATGATTCCTTCACATTGGAGTCTGTCCATTTTGATCTCGACTTTCTCCCTCATCATGTACGGAACTGCCCGAGCCTTGTGATGGACGGGCCGTGCATCGGGGCCTAGATGGATCGGTACCTTGGCGCCTATGAAGTTGCCGATGCCTGGTTCGAATAGCAAGGGAAACAAATTTGCTCAGCACTTGAGCACATGAGGCATCATCCACTGAAAATAGTGCTTTGATGTCGTTCCAATTCCATCTAATCTTTTCTAGCCAACTTCTGTCGAACAGCATTGGGCCTTTGCCTGGAACAATCCACAATGACAGCTCCATCATACGATACTTTCACTGCCGCAATTCCAATAACTGCTATGAACTCTTTGGTGTAGGTACGTAGCTTTGCATTAATCGGGCTCAGTTTGGGCCTTTGTGCTTTATTGCCCCACAGTTTCTCGACAGCCTTCTGGCTCATTATTGACTGACTCACACCCGTGTCCAACTCCATGGATACTGGAACTCCATTTGATTTGACTTTCAGCATTATAGGAGGGCTCTTGGTGGTGAAGGTACCCCATACACTTCTTCCTCGGGTTGAGTTGCCTGTGCTGCGTGATCCGTGCCGGATCGATCATCCTCTGCCACGTGGTATGTCGCAGCACGTTTGCACATTCGCTGGAGGTGCCCCATCATTGCACAGCCTTTGCACACATAGTGCTTGAATTGATATTGATGGGTCTGATGATTATCCCCGCAGCGCCAACACGGTGCTAATGGATTCACATTCACCCCCGATGGCGGACTCTGACTTATCACAGGTCTTGCAGCCGCAGACATATAGGCCCTGCCATATGCAGTTCGGCCTGCTAGCAACGTCATTTTATGCACAGTCCTTGCCGGTGAGCTTCGATGTTGAGAAGATATCTGTTTGGTGTTATCGTCCGTGGCCATGCATGCTTAGGTGATCGCGATGGCCCTGCTCAGCTCTAGGATTTCGGCAGCCAGCTCGGATTTCGACGAATGACATCATGGCTGATGCCCAGCATGAAAAAGTCCTGCAGCATTTTCCCCAAGCAGCTCCAAAATCGCAAGGTCCCGCGAGGCGTCTCAGGTCGGCACATAATCTGCCACGTCCTGGCCCCTGGAGCGATGGTACATGTAAAAACAATATCTGGCCATGAAGATACTCTCCTTCAGCTTGAGGTGGTCCCGAACCAATGTGCACAACTCTAAATATTCCTGCCTATTGGTTTTGTTGGTGAGAGCAGATTCTTGATGACGACGTATATTTAAGGCCCACAGAGGTGAGGAGAACTACCCTGCGTTTGGCCGTGTTAATGTCTCCTTCCAGCTCATTGGCCACGAAGTACTGGTCGAGATGCTCGACGAACGCTTCCCAATCATCACCCTCTACGAATCTCTATAATATTCCAAAGGCAGTCATGGTTGCGCGAAGGTTCGTATTCTGTTACTTGTCGCCAATTGTTGTGTACAGAAGAACTCCACAAGGCTGAGTACTGTAAGCTAAACTTAGTCTTCTTTATTACAACTCCATAGCACCTAATCAACATGGCAGCCAACCTTTTATACTGGCCCTGCACGTGTGTGCAGGTGACCATTAGGACTCCAACCGTCGTGCCCTCTGGTGACAAGTATTACATAGTTACATACGTAACAATTACTGTACTAACTACGCAGCTATTAATTTAAAAGGTGCTAAGCGGCCTGCATGGGACTTCCAGACCGTTGCTCAACCACACAGCTGCGCAGCTTAAACGGCAACATTGGTGTGTGGCCCTTAACAGCTCAGCAAAACTTGTTAAGTGGCCCTCCAGCCCAAATCATTGCCTATCCCTGGTCTAGACTAAAGAACAAAAGTTTGGTAGAATAGTGGTTATGTTACTTGACTAGTAATCCAGAGGCCTGAACTAATAAACCGTGGCCAGGCATTCACAATCCCACCATGGCAGCTGGAGAAATTAAATTCAACTAAAATAAATTTGGAATTAAAAATAGCTAGTATCACTGTCATCATCATCATAAGCAGTCCCTTGAATGAGGATGACTTGCTTCCACACCAAAAGGGATGAGTTCGCAGATGTTTCAATGAAGGATCCGATATTCCAGTCCTGAACACCAGTTGAAAGGGTGGAAGATGCTTGTGCGTGGATTTTTTTAACATGTGGTGACTGTTGCACATCAGCCACCAGACGGAATTGACAGAGCTAGGCCTTCATCCAGTGGCAAGGGTTAACCAGGACGACTGGCGACCTGCTCTGCTGCACGGACCTCGAGCGCACACAAATCGCAGTGTGGGCTGGTCCGTACTGCCCCTGGGCCAGTTTCACTAATTAGTATCACTAATGGTGACCGTGAAACTACTGGATTATTGTAAAAACCCATCCAGTTCGCTAATGTCCTTCAGGGAAGGAAATCTGCAGTCCCTGGCCTACATGTGACTCCAGACTCACAGCAATGTGGTTGACTCTTAACTGCCCTTTGAAATGGCCGAACAAGCCACTCAGTTGTATTCAAAAAGGCAGCTCAACAGCACCTTCTCAAGGTAATTAGGGATGGGCAATAAATGCTGGTCTTGCTGGCAACGTCTACATGAATGAATAAAAAAACCCTATTAATAATGAAATGAGCCTACATGTTATTCTGGGAGGAAAAGTGCTACGACAGCATAAGGAATGATACATCAATCTGAAAGTGACAATTACATTTACTTCAAGACTTACTGGATATTGCACACAAATCAATCTGCTCTTTCCTGCAGACGTAATATGTTAATGAACATACATATTTAGCATATAAAATTCGCATTCAACACGTGCAAGTCTCCCTCAAATAAACAAGGTAAGCCTTTACTTGAAGGAGTACTAATACATTTCTTACATTATTCTTTATAATTGTAAATGAATGAAGATCCAATTTCATAACGTTTAACAGTGATGCTAATTAGTTAATAGCACAAGCTGTAATTAGGGTGTGGTATTACTTTTGCACAGATGCCAAACAACTTTGTTTTAGATTCACATGTGGGTGATTCAACTCAACACAAAAGACCATTTTATATTGAGTTTTTTATGCCTGGGTGAAGCCTAGCTTCAAATTAGAGGTGTGTTCTTATTCTTGTGACCCCTAAAGAAATTAAAGTGCAGTACAGCATCTTTTATCTGAACACCTTGCTCTGAAAAGTGTTCATAATTGGAAATGGCCATAACTTTGATGAGTAAAGATATTGAAATTGTCAGCATAGCTCCCGATAGATACTGTTCTACGACACAAAAGAAACTCAGTCTGGCTATCATAGTTCTGAGACAATCTGGAATCGAAATTTCAACTATTTGGGAGCTCTCCACAGTGGCCTGGCCAACATTTATCCCTCCACCACACCACTAAAACACGATATCTACTCATTATCTCAATGCTGTTTGTGAGACCTTTTTGCACAAGTTGGCTGCCACGTTTCCCTACATTACACCAGTGACTGCAATTCAAAAAGTATTTAATTGGCTGTAAAATGTTTGTGACATCCTGAGGTTGTGAAAGCCGGCGATGGAAATGCAAGTTCTTTCTTTCCTTGTAACAAAGGGAGTCTAAATTCAGTGAGGGGGAAGTTGACCGTTTTACCAGTCAGACTGTCTACCCCGATTTCACCCAAGATGCTGACCTAACCATTCGGTCCTATCCCAGTAACCTGACTGAGTGCTAACCATTACTGAGGGCCCTTGGTAGCTAATGGCAGCAGGCTGTTTCTTCCTCTGTCTCTTCTCTGATTCTTCCAAGCCACTTTCCTAGCTTAAAAAAAGTACTTAATTGGCTGTACAGAGCTTTGGGATGAACTGGGGTCGTGAAAGGTGCGATATAAATGCTAATCCTTCTTTCAGCCAAATGCGCCACCACAACCAGCACAGCTTCAGCTCTCGATATTGGTGGATGGCAAAGCGAGATATTCAGGACACGGATGGGCAGATGATTTTCAAATCCCTCCATGGCCTCGCCCCTCCCTATCTCAATAATCTCCTCCAGCCCCACAACCCCCTGAGATGTCTGCGCTCCTCTAATTCTGCCCTCTTGAGCATCCCTGATTATAATCGCTCAACCATTGGTGGCCATGCCTGCTGTTGCCTAGGCCCCAAGCTCTGGAACTCCCTGCCTAAACCTCTTCACCGCTCTACCTCTCTTTCGTCCTTTAAGACGCTCCTTAAAACCTATCTCTTTGACCAAGCTTTTGGTCACCTGCCCTAATTTCTCCTTATGCAGCTCAGTGTCAATTTTTCTTGTCTCATAATACTCTTGTGAAGCACCTTGGGACGTTTCACTATGTTAAAGGCGCTATATAAATGCAAGTTGTTGTTGTTGTTGTTGATCATTTTTCCTCTGTTGCTATTATTTTTGCAGGAAGCTGTAATTTAGCACTGCCCCCTGCAGCTTTGAGTGATATTTTACCTTGCCAACATTTCAACGTTTCCTCCTTGTCCTATGACTCTATGAGGTTGCTACACAACACCCTGGTTATACCGTACCATATATATATATCCAGATCATTATAAAAAACATTGGCAGTGAACAGCTACAGCTTCTACTGTCCACTTCCCTCACTGTTAAGAGGAGGAAAGCAGATCTTGGTGTCTGCTTACTCAGAGACATCTCCAGAGCTCTGCTCACTGCGCTGTGATTGCCGGTGCAGTACAAACAGCAGGATACAGCTGACTGTCCACGTCAGCTCTTCTTTGCATTCATGTTACAATTATATTTTTCCATCCTTTTTCTGCCAATTTTTCTCTACTCACCCCCACCCACATAATAGATCCCATGTCACTATTTGAAGATGAGCAGGGGAGTTCGCTCAGAGTCACAGCCAACATTTTTCCCACCACGAACACCACGAATATAGATCATCTGGTTATTATTCTCATCATTGTCACATACCCCTACATTACAGTAGTGGGTGCACTTTGAAAGTACTTCATTGGCTGTGAAGTAATTTGGAGGTGCCCTGAGGGTGTGAAAGGCACCATATAAATGCCAGTATTGTCCTTTAATAGGCCGTTCTTTATGCGTGAATTTTGATTGTGAATGCTACCGAGCCATTTGTTGACAGAAGACATCACAACTGAGCCCGATCCCATGTCATGTGACATCCACACATCTGCACTTTCCAGCAGGGTCAGAGGTCCGCTTGATAACAGAATCCTGAATGGTTTTCCCTTCCTGACCTGGAGTTGCTGGGTTTATCTAATGAGTAGCTAAACCATTGAGACCAGGAAGGTCCCAGGTTCAATCCTGGTCTGAGCCAAGTTAACTGATCTCAGTTGGGGAAGCATAAGAACATAAGAAATAGAAGCAGGAGTAGGCCATACAGCCCCTCGAGCCTGCTCCGCCATTCAATAAGATCATGGCTGATCTGACCATAGACTCAGGTCCACTTCCCTGCCCGTTCCCCATAACCCCTTATTCCCTTATTGGTTAAGAAACTGTCAATCTCTGTCTTAAATATATTCAATGTCCCAGCTTCCACAGCTCTCTGAGGCAGCGAATTCCACAGATTTACAGCCCTCTGAGAGAAGAAATTCCTCCTCATCTCAGTTTTGAATGGGTGGCCCCTTATTTTAATATTATACCCCCTAGTTCTAGTCTCCACCATCAGCAGAAACATCCTCTCTGCATCCACCTTGTCAAGCCCCCTCATAATCTTATATGTTTCAATAAGATCACCTTTCATTCTTCTGAACTCCAATGAGTAGAGGCCCAACCTACTCAACCTTTCCTCATAAGTCAACCCCCTCATCTCCGGAATCAACCAAACAGTAGCTCTACAACTGGTGCCAGTGTCTCCGGGATTGGAAAGGTGAAGATCATTATGCAGGGGATCCTGCTGGAAGTGTTTGTGCATGGACATTAGATGAGGCAAGGGTTGGGCAGTGATGCCCTCCACAGTTAATGAGCTGCTGCCACTCACTGTCAAGGCTCACACATGAATAGTGGTTCCTTGGGCAAGGCACTGTAGCATGTGGAAGTGAGCACTTTTACAGGGGTGTAGAGATTATTAGTGAGATAAAGAAAATGGACTTGCATTTATATAGTGTCTTTCTCAACCTCAGTACATCCCAAACCAACTAAATACTTTTGAAGTGTAGTCACAGTTGTATTATAGGAATTACAGCAGCCAATTCGCGCATAGCCAGTCCCACAAACAGCAATGTGATAATGAGCAGATAATCTGATTTTTAGTGAGGTTGATGGAGGAATAAATATAGGCCAGGACTCCAGGGAGAACTTCCCTGCTGTTCTTCAAAACAGTGCCATGTGATCTTTTACTTACACCTGAGAGGGCAGAAAGGGCCTGAGTTTAATGGTTCATCTGAAAGACAGCACCTCCAACAGTGCAGCACACAGTACTGCACTGGAATGTGAGCCTAGATTTTGTGCTCAAGTCTCTGGAGTGGGGCTTGAACCCACAACCTTCTGACTCAGAGTCAAGAGGGCTACCACTGAGCCATAGCTGACACCATGAGCAAGATAAATATTTTTTTTTAAACTTACGTAAATGTAAGTGTATGTACAAGCCAATAATATCTTAATTGCAACATTAACTAACAATACCATTGTTATTACGCAAGTCTCACTGGGGTTCCATACGAACAATGTATGACAAGTGAGTAACCTATTGATTGCAATGTAACACAAGCTATAACAATACTTACACTGTTGCATTATAGATCCAGGACTAACAAGGTAATTAGACATCATTAACTGGTATCTGTTGTGACAAGACTTCTGGTCAACCACAGCTGTAATCTGGTATTTGTTGCGATTCACACCCTGTTTACAACACAAGCAGTTCCAATGTCAGTGGCAGAGCACAGATGTGAATGGGGTTATCACTACCACTGTTGGAAGAAGTGCACAACACCGAAAGAAGTGGTGTTAATCCACGCCTCAAATGCCAGTGCTGCCTCTAACAGCAAATAAACGCTTACCATTGGACACAGAGATAGTTATGGTTTGGCTGCTGACTGAATGAATGGATAAACCACTCAGAGCCATCATGTACAAGCCATCAATGCTTTCATTTTGTTCAGGCAATTCAAGAAACAATTGGCCTTCGCAGTACAAATGGGGCAGTTTTCTCAAAACCACGATCTGCATTTAACATATCAGACCGCTTGCTGTTTTGCTTAGGGACGTAGGAACAGGAGTAGAGCCTGTTCCACCATTCAATGAGATCATGTCTGATCTGCGATCTAATTCCATACACCGCCTTTGCCCCATATCCTTCAATACATTTGGTTAACAAAATCAATCTCAGAATTAATATTACAGTTAACCCAGCATCAATTGCTGTATGCAGAAGAGAGTTCCAAACTTCTACCACTCTTTGGCCGGAATCTTACCGACGCTGCGAGTGGGGGTTTGTCAGCGGTCCTGCTGTCAAAATGGCGGAGATTGACAGCAGGCAGAAATCTGCTCGAACCCGCCTACTTGTCAGTTTCCAAAGTGTCAAGTCCTGCTATGGATTGCAGACCCGACACTATTTAAGCAGCATTTTACCAGCTCCAAAGGATTTGACCAAGTTGTTAACGAGGTTCCCATGACTCGGGCTTCACGTCAAGTAAGTGTGTCGGGTTCTCAGTGACTCTCCATTGCTTTGACTAGTTGACAACTGCAGAAGTGGTATAAAAGCTGCCATTTCACAGCTGTTCATTTTCCAATCTCAGGAGCTGATACCTTCAGAATTTGGAAGATACTTTTGAGCTATATGCAGTTTGGAAGTGTCTGCAGTGAACTCTGTATCCACTTTCACCTCCTTGGACCAACTGCTCTCACCATTGACAGAGCGCTTCTGTCATCTGCCATCTATTGCATCAGCATCGGTGCCCTTGAAAAAATCTCACCTTGGTCCTCAGAATCCCACCACCATCAGCTCCAACAACAACATCACTAAACACACCAGAATCACCACCAACAACACCAAATTTCTCCGCAATCACCTGATGTTGCATAGGACGCCCGGGCATCAGCACCCAACCACATTGCTGCCCAAAACACCAGGGATGGCCTCACCATGACCACATTTACTTCACTTGATGCTGTACACTCTGGCTACCACATGATGTTCCAGGTTGGCATCACCCCACACCAAGACCATAAAGTATCAATGCAATGCCCAAGCCATTCTTTTCGTATTCCTGACCATTGCGGGGGGGGGGAGGGGATACTTTTATGTCTCACTATTCACTACAACTGACTAAGCCACTTCCAAAGGTGCACACAAATCTGTCCAAGAACACAAAGTGTTCAAAATAAAGATTTCAATGTTTGACAACACATTAACAGAAACTCTATATAAACATTGGTGAAAAGACCCAAGCGCTTACCCTTGTGTTTTGGTAGTTGGTGTGAGGTGTGGCTAGTGAGATAGGGATGTGATCATGTAGATAGAGAGAGAGGGATGAGAGGAGGTGCAAGGTACGTTGCTGTGAGTAATGATGTGCAGGAGTAGGGTAGGGAAGAGTGATGGGGATATGATGAGTGGCACAGCAGGATGAGGTTGAGTGTGACTTTGCAGTAACGTTTCTACTGAGATCATTAAAAGGTTTGCGCTATTGCAGCCAGGTCCACCTGACCACATCACTGCTTGTGCCCACCTATGCAATGTGCAACCAGGTGCGTTGGTCTCCTGGGGAAGTCTCTTCCGTCCATTGGAAGGGAAGAGAATCTCCCTGTGTGCTGTATCTCCCTCTGTATGCATGGAGGGAATCATGGGAGAGCTTGGGTGCAGCCGTGTACCTTTGTGCAGTGCTTGTCAGTGTTTGCATCACCTCAATGCAGCAGAACACTGACAGAACAACTGTCAAACGCTATGTGGGCATGGTCCCTTTAAGGAAACCGGCTGATGACGTGTGATCAAATGACGTCATCAGATCTGCTTCCTTCAATTGGCCGGGAACCTCACTGGGCGGGCTTAACAAGCTCCATCAACGGAAGATTCTTCATACAGCATAGGCTGGAGCTGGGAGCGGCTTTGCCACCCGCCATCTACCCTGGCTGCCCCGGACGCGCCACAATTGGCAAGATGGCAGCTTTTGTGTGCAGAAGTGTTTCCTAGCTTCACTACTGAAAGGCCTGGCTCTAATTTTTAGACTCTGCCCCTAGTCCTAGACTCCCCAACCAGTGGAAATAGTTTCTCTCCATCTAACATTTCTGTTCCTCTTAATATTCATGAAAACTTCAATCAGGTCACCCCTTAACCTTCTAAATTCCAGGGAATACAACCCTAATTTGTGTAATCTCCTTGTAATTTAACCCCTGGAGTCCTTCTGCAATATAAACACAACATCAAATACAAAGAGCCATAAAAACGTGAGCACCATCACATCCAGGATAACGAAACAGCTGCAATATCAATAGTCACGTTGACATGTATATTAACATTAGACTTCTTTTTCTCCTATTCTCTTAAAGCCATTGACACCATGCTGAGGTATGATTCCACTGGCATTGATTGCTGTCTGGTGTCTTCTCCAAGTGAGTAGTACTCGTATGTGAAACTTGACAGTGTGTATCAGAGCCAAGTCTCAACCTGCCTTCCAGTAGGTGGTCACTGGACAGCAAACAGAAACTGTAGCTGATTTTCCCTCTGAATCATGGGCGCTGGAGCTAATTGTAAGGCACTTACCTCTAGCCCAGTTTTTATCAAATAACTCTGCACAGACTGGGCACCTGACATCTTCACGGTTCTTATGGTTCAGCTACTCACTGGAGCAACTTGCTGAGAAATGCGAGGCTTAACATTGGGACTTAGAGTATTTACCAATAACAGCTTTTCTTGCTGCATAAAGTTTGATCCAAAGTTTAGTCTAGGTGGGGTAGAGGAACAAAGGGAGCTCAGAGTACAACTATGCAAATCACTAATAGTTACGACACAGGTTAGCAAGGCCATAAGAATAGCAAACCAAATACGAGGGTTTATTTCTTGATATACAGAATTGAAAAGTAGGGAAGTTATGTTAAACCTGTATCGAACTTTGGTTAGACCACACCGAGGGGCTGAAATTCCCTTCATAATACTGCCCATTATCACGGGCGATGGGCGGCTAACGGGTGGCAAAAGCCTACCATCGGCGGAGAGCAGCGTCCACGCCTCCGTGGAAATTGATTTGGTCGTTGGTGGAGGCACCAAGAAGTAACGCTGCGCCCTCTAATGCCATCCACGTGATGACATCATCCAGCGTGCCACGCCCCCTTGGCGACGCTGTCACCATATTTGTTTTCTACAGTGGCCTTACCGGCAGACGTTTGTACAGCCGGCAAAAAGTGGTTGGAACATCGGGGATCTCAGGCGGAATCGCTCAAAGAGCAAGATAAGTATTTTTCTTTATTTATTTCAGCATTTATTTATTAATTGTACCAGTGGGGAAGTGTGTGCATGGGTCGGAGAAGTTTTTTTTCTCCCCATTTTTTCAGCTTGCATACTGGCAGCTTTCTGTCGGGAAGTGGAGTCAACCTCCTGAGCTCCCGTCACATTGGCACCCGAGGATAAGTGTGCAATGCCACCTTTAGCACTGCTCTCTAATCTTTGGGTGTAAAAACTCAATTTGGCAGTTTGAGGCTGCACCTAACGCCTGTCGCTAAAATCAACACTCAGGCGGTGACACTGCCTCAAAAACGACCATAACCAATTTCCACCCCTTAGAGTACTGCGTACAGTTCTGGTTGCGATATTATAAAAAGGAAATAGAGGCACCGGAGAGGGTGCAGAGAAGATTTACAAGGTTGATACCAGAAATGCAAGGGTATATATAATCAAGAAAGGATGAACAGGCTGTGTCGCTTTTCTCTTGAAAAAAGAAGGCTGAGGGGTGACTGCTTGCATTAGCCTTGCGTCTAAAAGGCGCCAGACGGTTCACAGTACTTGCCGGGTTAGAGTCCTGGAGATGAGTCATCTGCTTAGGTTTGAGTTGTTCCTGTATCAGCGTTGCGAGTTCCTCATAAATTTTGGTCATTGTGTTCGCTGGGGTTAGCAAGTCCCTGGTGAGGCCATAGACGGTGGGCCCACATCTGTTGAGCAGGATAGCTCTGCGTTTATCAGTCAGCGAGGCCGGGTCGTCTCCCGCCAGGTCGTTCGCAATGAAGAAGTGTTCGAGCCTTTCCACAAAGGCCTCCAAATCTTCCCCATCGGCGAATTGTTGAAACATGCTACGGTTAGCCAGTTTCGCGTGGAAATTCGTAATCTCATCGCCAGTTATTGTATCTGTAAGCACTCTAGTAATGACTCCACGAGGTAAGGTATTGTACTTAAACTGTTGTGATCTTAGTCCATTTATTGCAGCTCCTGAGTGAGGGTACAGCATGGTGAGCTCCCTTTTATACCTGGTTACCTGTCGTGTACAGGTGACTCCTAGGTCTCCACCAATTGCACCCTCTGGTGGTACAAGCATAGTATATACAGTGTGAAGGTACATCCAGTAATCTTATGTAACTGTACATTGAGTGTACAGGGAGTATACTTATGTTATACATACACAACATCTTTGACCAAACTTTTGGTCACCTACTCTAATTTCTACTTATGTGGCTCGGTGTCAAATTTTTATCTCATAATACTCCTGTGGAGTTCTTTGGGATGGTTCACTACGTTAAAGGCGCTATATAAATATATGTTGTTATTGTTCATACAGAAGAGGTCCATGAATCACCTCAGCTTCTTCCATTCAGGATCACTTTTACTGATACCTGTTGTATATTTTAGAAAGGAAGAAAGAACTTGTACTTATATCCTCAGGATGTCCAAAGTGCTTCACAGCCAATAAATTATCCTTGAATGCAGTCACTGCTATTATGTAGGCAAGCTCATGTCGGAAGCCAAATTATGCACAGCAAGGTTCCACAAACAGCATTGAGATAAGTAAGCAGTTAGTCTGTTTTTGTGGTGTTGGCTGAGGGATAAATGTTGGCCAGAATGCTGGGAGAACTGCTGCTGTTCTTTGAATAGTGACATGGGAACTTTTATACATCTGAACAGGCAAACATGACTTTCGTTTTAACATCTCATTCAAAAGACAATACCTCTGACAATGCAGCACTGATTATGTGCCCCAAGTTCCAAACATAAACCTACATCATCATCATCATCATAGGAGGCCCCTCATATCGAGGATGACTTGCTTCCATGCCAAAAAGGGATGAGTTCATCGGTGTTTCAATGAAGGACATAATATTCCAGGTCCCGAACTACATTTTGAAGGGTGGAAGGTGCCTGTGCGTGGATTTTTTTAATGTATGGTGGCCGTTGCACACCAGCCACCATACGGGCTTGACAGAGCTAGGTCATTGTCCAGTGGCAAGAATTAACTAAGATGACTGGAGACCAGCTCTGCTGCACGGACACATATCGCAGTGCGGGCTGGCTCGTGCTGCCCCTGGGCCCTCGCCTCTTCCGGGCCCCAAACTCACGCCTCTCCTGGGCCCCGATCATGTTGCACCACGATCACTCGCCTCTCCTGCACCCAACCTCGCCGCTTCTGCTGTACCTGGCCACACTCCAATCAGTAACCTGGACCTTGGTGATGTCCAATCCAGTTGCCCTCTTCACAGCCGTCGCTCTCCAGCACACGCTGTACCTTGAAGTGGTATGCTCTTTTGAAGGCCCTGACCTGCTGATGATCCTTGCAGATTGGGGCCGCCGCGCCAAATGCCGGCATACGGAGGCTTCGTTTAAAGGTAAGGTGACTTCACACTTCAGCCAAATTTCTGTCAGGGCCATGATGTCGATGCAATCATCAATGATAAGCTCATGGATGGCAAGGGCCTTGTTCGCAAGTGAACAGACATTCTTCAAGGAGATTCAGAGAGGATCCATGATGGCTGATCCACTGCGAGCATCCACAGGGTCATCGCTTGGAGGAATGAGTTTGATGGGGAGGAGATTGGCAAGGTTAGCCCCCCACAGGCAAGCTGGTCAGTAAGGTCGGTGAGACAGTAGGATGGGACAGTCAGGGTTGTTGCTCGTGAGGAGACAGCGATGAGTGCCATGGTGGGCCCTTCAATGCCAAGAGAGGCACAGAGGGAAGTTGCAGACTTGTCTAAAAGGGAGTCGAGCCTAGGATGGTGGCAGGAGAGTAGGAAGGTCAAAGAATAATGAAGGGTTGGGGGTAGGGCTTTGGGGAGATGAAGTATCCGAGACAGGAGAGATGAAAGACGGCATGATGAGGGAGGGATAGAGAGAAAAGAAAAAGCGGGAGAAAGAAGTGGAAATAGAAGTGAATGGCTCGAGTCTGAAGCGGCAGCCAAAATGGCAGCAAATAGATACGGAAAAACTCAATTTACGTAGTGAATAGGGAAAACTATAATAGGGATTCTACAATTGTAGAATCAGTACAATCAAGATCAATTATTTAAAATAAAATTGATTAATATATAGATTAATTATAAGTAAATTTAAAATAAGAACTTGAATAATTGAAAACTTAAATGTCTCTAGCTATCTTATGCTATTAAATCATTAAAAAAATAAATAACAGCAGAATCCAACTCCAACAATCACTTGTGAACTCGCTGGTGTCTCAGCAGGCTGGGTGACTGAGTGAATCGCTTCCCACACTCGGAGCAGGTGAACGACCTTTCCTCAGTGTGAACTCGCTGATGCCTCAGAACATAGAATGTGCTGTTGAATCTCTTCCCGCACATAGAGCAGGTGAATGGCCTCTCTCCAGACTGAACTCGCTGGGTGTTTCAGCAGGTTGGAAATAGCAGGCAGTAACCATGATCAAGAAGGTGATTCTCCCAAGACGAGGCTAGCCCATTGCACTTCGGGTGTGCTCACGCATCAATATCCCCAAATGCAGGATACTCGCCTGCAAAACTCACCCCCTGGAATGGCCATTCACCTGCTCCGTGTGTGGGAAGAGATTCAGCCATTCATCCCACCTGCTGAAACACCAGCGAGTTCACATGGGGAGAGGCTGTTCACCTGCTTTGAGTGTGGGAAAGGATTCACTCAGTCATCCAACTTGCTGATGCACCAGCAAGTCCACACTGGGGAGAGGCCGTTCACCTGCACTCAGTGTGGAAAGAGATTTTGTGCTATAAACCCCCAGGCTTCTACTTCAATCATAACAACTTGCATTTATATAGCCCCCTTAAATGTAATAAAATGTCCCAAGATGCTTAACAAACAAAAATTATCAAGCAAAGTTTGACTCAGAGGCAGGAGTGCTGTCACTGAGCCAAGCTGACACTTAGGCAAATTTAGTTCTTAAATTTCTTTTTCTCCTATTTAATCATAATGTCAAAACTGCACCTACCTTGAAGTATCGTTAGTAGTGGCTCATTTCTCTGTATGTTCCCTGCATTAGATGGTGATACCTGTTGGATTGATGACACATGACTCATCTCTAGTTAATCCCAAGGTTTGTTCAAGTCATTTTTAACTTCTCTGGGTCTTCAACTAATAACATAATACCAAAATTCAATGATCACCTTTATAAAAAAAACTTAGCTTTTACCATTTCTCATCAAATTGCTGCCAATCATCAATCTGATTCAAACATGTTGTCAACTTTAATAGGGCAGGAGTAGTGGCGCATGGTCATCAAGTTACTGTGAACCTTAACCCAGTTCATCAAAGCCCTCATGCTAAGACTATCCTATCACAAGAGTTCACCATTAGGTAGAGATATAGACAACTTTTTTCTCTATACTCTGTATTTGTGTCAGTAGGCAGAACCACAAAATGCAAGAGTTTTCTAAATTAAAACCAAAGACTAAATCTAATTTTATAATATATCACATGAATTTCTCAGATTGCTGACGATATCCAACTATAGCATTAAGATATATATGCACTGACGGGTTGAACATGGAAACTTCAGCTGCATTTGTACTACAAGTATAGCGTTGGTGTGAAGTGGTTTCATGTTGCAGTGACATTAAGATGTTGTGGTGTATGTCAGGTGTCGGGGGCTTGACCTGAATCCAGAGCAGAGCAGAGTGGGACTTTGGACTTCAGCTGTGAAGAAAAAGCACTTTGCACCAATGCTACCATTGTAGAATAAATGCAGCCTTAGATTACAACACCATACACACCTTCAAACTGATCAGCTCATGAACATTAGCAAATAAAGTGAACTCCCAAAGGTTCGCTGGCAAATCAGAGGCATATTCTTTCTGCAATTGCCTGCCACTAACATAACAGATGTACAATTTGATGCCTGTACAGGGACATGAATTGTATGGATATGTAGCTGCCCATCAATGGTAGAAACACTTGAAGAGGCTTACACTTCTGTGAAAGTTATCGTAAACATTATATACTTCCAATGTGTTATCTTGTGATCCAGAGAGAGGTTGTGTCTCAGTGGGAATATTGATTTGCTACTACCAAGTAAGTGAAAAGTCTTTCATCCTTTGGAATTGGTGTCAATGTTAGGTATTAGGCAGCTTCATCTTATTAGTAGTAACAGGACATTTAGAAAATCATAATACAATCAAGCAGAGTCAACATGGTTTTATGAAAGGGAAATCGTGTTTGACAAATTATTACAGTTCTTTTCAGATGCAATGAGCAGGATGGATAAAGGGGAACCAGTAGATTTTGTGTATTTGGATTTCCAAAAGATATTCGATAAGGTGCCACATAAAAGGTTACTGCACAAGATAAGAGCTCACGGTGTGCTCACAGTGTTGGGGGTAATATATTAGCATGGATACAAGATTGGCTAACTAACAGAAAACAGAGAGTCGGGATAAACGGGTCATTGTCAGGTTGGCAAACTGTAACTAGTGGGGTGCCAGAGGGATCAGCGCTGAGCCCTCAACTATTTACAATATATATTAATGACTTGGATGAAGGGACCGAGTGCAATGTAGCCAAATTTGCTGATGATACAAAGATAGGTGGGAAAGCAAGCTGTGAGGAGGACAAAAAGAGTCTGCAAAGGGATATAGACAGGTTAAGTGAGTGGGCAAAAATTTGACAGATGGAGTATAATGTGGGAAAATATCAGGTTACCCACTTTGGTAGGAAGAAGAGAAAAGTAAAATATTATTTAAATGGAGAGATACTGCAGAATGTTAAGGTACAGAGGGATCTGGGTATCCTCATATATGAAACACAAAAATTAGCATGCAGGTATAGCAAGTAATCAGGAAGGCAAATGGAATGTTGGCCTTTATTGCAAGGGGAATAGAGTATAAAAGTAGAGAAGTCTTGCTGCAACTGTACAGGGCATTGGCGATGCCACACCTAGAGTATTGCGTATAGTTGTGTCGTCCTTATTTAAGGAAGGAAAAACTTGCATTGGAGGCAGTTCAGAGAAGGTTCACTAGATTTATTCCTGAGATGAAGGGGTTGTGTTATGAGGAAAGGTTGAACAGGTTGGGCCCATATTCATTGGAGTTTAGAAGAATGAAAGGTGATCATATTGAAACCAATAAGATTCTGAGGAGGCTTGACAGAATAAATGCTGAGAGGATGTTTCCCCTCGTGGGAGCATCTAGAACTCGGGGGCATAGTTTCAGAATAAGGTGTCGCCCATTGGACGAAAATGAGGATGAATTTCTTCTCTCGGGGGTCGTAAATCTTTGGAATTCTTTACCCCGGAGAGCTGTGGAGGCTGAGTCATTGAATTTATTCAAAGTAGAGATAGACAGATTTTTAAATTACAGGGGAGTCAAGGATTATGGGGAACAAGCAGGAAAGTGGCAGTGAGGCCAAGTTCAGATCAGCCATGATCTGATTGAATGGCGGAACAGGCTCGAGAGGGTGAATGATCTACTCCTGCTCTTATTTCTTATGTTCTTATGGTCTTAATTATATCGTGGACATGTACAATAATCCCACCTACATGATAATGACGTAGAAGATCGTCTTAAGGAACCAACTAGTAAGCATTCAGGTACTAACTACCTTGTCCTTGAGTTTAAACCTAGTAGAGAGGATTTTGCCTGGAAACTAACATCCTTGCAACACATAATTGAAGACAAAGGAATGCACATCTTGCAGCGACTGTATGCAACCTTGGGTTGGGAATGCCAGTGTTGACTACCTGAATATCTTAGCGGATGAGTGAATTTTTTACTGGGTTATTTTCAAAATTCTACCAAATAGATTCACTCTATTCAGGATTTCCTAAGGATTTGAAAGATAAGATTACACACTAAAAGGCAAGGTTACAATGCATTCCCTCAATGGTTGCCTGGGAAATTAAAGGCATATTTCAGTACTGGTCTACGATGTAAAATTTGATGCCAGTTTTGTGCGATGATGAAAGTTGTTTGTTTGGTTGGGCATCTCTTGGATGCTGTAAATAAGTGCTGGAAATATTTCGAAAAGATTTGTGCTTCTGAGAAAGTATGTTCAAAGCCTTATACCTTTATCTGGTGATCCGGACAGAGATTGGCATTGAAACATTAATCATTCTTAAATTATAATATATATCAAAAGCAATAAACCATAATCACTTGCAAAAGTAAAGAACATAGACATAAGAACATAAGAATTAGGAACAGGAGTAGGCCATCTAGCTCCTTGAGCCTGCTCCACCATTCAACAAGATCATGGCTGATCTGGCCGTGGACTCAGCTCCACTTACCCGCCCGCTCCCCGTAACCCTTAATTCCCTATTGGTTAAAAATCTATCTATCTGTGATTTGAATACATTCAATGAGCTAGCCTCAACTGCTTCCTTGGGCAGAGAATTCCACAGATTCACAATCCTCTGGGAGAAGAAATTCCTTCTCAACTCGGTTTTAAATTGGCTCCCCCGTATTTTGAGGCTGTGCCCCCTAGTTCTAGTCTCCCCGACCAGTGGAAACAACCTCTCTGCCTCTATCTTGTCTATCCCTTTCATTATTTTAAATGTTTCTATAAGATCACCCCTCATCCTTCTGAACTCCAACGAGTAAAGACCCAGTCTACTCAATCTATCATCATAAGGTAACCCCCTCATCTCCGGAATCAGCCTAGTGAATCGTCTCTGTACCCCCTCCAAAGCTAGTATATCCTTCCTCAAGTAAGGTGACCAAAACTGCACGCAGTACTCCATGTGTGGCCTCACCAATACCCTCCCTCTACAGTTGCAGCAGGACCTCCCTGCTTTTGTACTCCATCCCTCTCGCAATGAAGGCCAACATTCCATTCGCCTTCTTGATTACCTGCTGCACCTGCAAACTAACTTTTTGGGGTTCATGCACAAGGACCCCCAGGTCCCTCTGCACCGCAGCAGTTGTAATTTCTCCCCATTCAAATAATATTCCCTTTTACTGTTTTTTTTCCCAAGGTGGATGACCTCACATTTTCCGATATTGTATTCCATCTGCCAAACCTTAGCCCATTCGCTTAACCGATCTAAATCTCTTTGCAGCCTCTCTGTGTCCTCTACACAACCTGTTTTCCCACTAATCTTTGTGTCATCTGCAAATTTTGTTACACTACAGTCTGTCACCTCTTCCAGGTCATCTATGTATATTGTAAACAGTTGTGGTCCCAGCACCAATCCCTTTGGCACACCACTAACCACCGATTTCCAACCCGAAAAGGACCCATTTATCCTGACTCTCTGCTTTCTGTTAGCTAGCTAATTATCTATCCATGCTAATACATTTCCTCTGACTCCGCGTACCTTTATCTTTTGCAGTAACCTTTTGTGTGGCACCTTATCGAATGCCTTTTGGAAATCTAAATACACCACATCCATCGGTACACCTCTATCCACCATGCTCGTTATATCCTCAAATAATTCCAGTAAATTAATTAAACATGATTTCCCTTTCATGAATCCATGTTGCGTCTGCTTGATTGCACTATTCCTATCTAGATGTCCCGCTATTTCTTCCTTAATGATAGCTTCAAAGCATTTTCCCCACTACAGACGTTAAACTAACCGGCCTATAGTTAACCTGCCTTTTGTCTGCCCCCTTTTTTAAACAGAGGCGTTACATTAGCTGCTTTCCAATCCGCTGGTACCTCCCCAGAGTCCAGAGAATTTTGGTAGTCTATAACGAATGCATCTGCTATAACTTCCGCCATCTCTTTTAATATCCTAGGATGCATTTCATCAGGACCAGGGGACTTGTCTACCTTGAGTCCCATTAGCCTGCCAGCACTACCCCGCTAGTTCTCAAGGTCCTCTCTTCCCACATTCCCGTGACCAGCAATTTTTGGCATGGTTTTTGTGTCTTCCACTGTGAAGACTGAAGCAAAATAATTGTTTAAGGTCTCAGCCATTTCCACATTTCCCATTATTAAATCCCCCTTCTCATCTTCTAAGGGACCAACATTTACTTTAATCACTCTTTTCCGTTTTATATATCGGTAAAAGCTTTTACTATCTGTTTTTATGTTTTGCGCAAGTTTACTTTCGTAATCTATCTTTCCTTTCTTTATTGCTTTCTTAGTCATTCTTTGCTGTTGTTTAAAATGTTCCCAATCTGCTAGTTTCCCACTAACCTTGGCCACCTTATATGCATTGGTTTTTAATTTGATACTCTCCTTTATTTCCTTGGTTATCCACGGCTGGTTATCCCTTCTTTTACCGGCCTTCTTTTTCACTGGAATATATTTTTGTTGAGCACTATGAAAGAGCTCCTTAAAAGTCCTCCACTTTTCCTCAATTGTGCCACCGTTTAATCTGTGTTCCCAGTCTACTTTAGCCAACTCTGCCTTCATCCCACTTTAGTCCCCTTTGTTTAAGCATAGTATGCTCGTTTGAGACACTACTTCCTCACCCTCAATATGTATTACAAATTCAACCATACTGTGATCACTCATTCCGAGAGGATCTTTTACCAGGAGATCGTTTATTATTCCTGTCTCATTACACAGGACCAGATCTAAGATAGCTTGCTCCCTTGTAGGTTCTGTAACATACTGTTCTAAAAAACAATCCCGGATACATTCTATGAATTCCTCCTCAAGGCTACCCCATGCGATTTGATTTGACCAATCGATATGTAGGTTAAAATCCCCCATGATTACTGCCGTTCCTTTTTCACATGCCTCCATTATTCCCTTGATTATTGCCCGCCCCACCGTGAAGTTATTATTTGGGGACCTATAAACTACACCCACCAATGACTTTTTCCCCTTACTATCTCTAATCTCCACCCACAATGATTCAACATTTTGTTCATTCGAGCCAATAGCGTCTCTCACAACTGCCCTGATATCATCCTTTATTAACAGAGCTACCCCACCTCTTTTCCCTTCTTGTCTATCTTTCCGAATTGTCAGATACCCCTGTATGTTTAATTCCCAGTCTTGGCCACCCTGCAACCATGTTTCTGTAATGGCCACCAAATCATACCCATTTGTAATGATTTGTGCTGTCAACTCATTTACTTTATTTCGAATGCTGCGTGCGTTTAGGTAGAGTGTTTTAATCCTAGTTTTTAAACCATGATTTTTAGTTTTGACCCCTCCTGCAGCCCCTTTATATTCATACATATTGTCCCTTCCTATCACCTTGTGGTTTACACTTACCCCAGTGCTACTCTGCTCTGTTGCCTCCTGCCTTTTGCATTCTTTCTTGGGGTCCTGTTCATCTGAGCTCTCAGCCACTCTAACTAGCTCAGAGCCCTCTCCTGGGTTGAGGCACCGAGTTTTCATGCTTGCCTTTTTATTACACTTTGACCCTTTAGAATTTTGCTGTACAGTGGCCCTTTTTGTTTTTTGCCTTGGGTTTCTCTGCCCTCCACTTTTACTCATCTCCTTTCTGTCTTTTGCTACATGACCTCACTAATAATAATATCACAAATCATTAATACCCATTTGTGAATGCACAAGGTATGGGCCCTTTTGTGAATGATGCCTCACATCAGGGAAATGCTGGCCTTCATCACTGATACAAGCAGTGTCAAGCAATAAAAAGGAAAAAAACTTAGCAACTAATAAAATAATTTATATTCCAAAAAATAACTGATACCGGGAAGATATTCCAGGATACAATCTTATCTTATAGTTATAATGCCACTTAACCACCTTGAAATCCAGCCTTGGGACTCATTCTCAGATGTCCATTAATCTCTATATAGTGCTGGCCAAATATTTTTGTGATTCACAGCAAGTAATTATTTTTATCCATTATCAGTGCATGCAGGTTTGTTTAGGTTGAGATGATTGCCATCCTGTTGCTGGTTACAGGCAGCTCTATGACATATTGTTTATCTCACAAAATGAACCTTCCCTCCAAGATAAAGTCAGAAGTGGGGATGTTCACTGATGATTGCACAGTGTTCAGTTCCATTCGCAACTCCTCAGACAATGAAGCAGTCCATGCTCCCATGCAGCAAGACCTGGACAACATGCAGGCTTGGACTGATAAGTGGCAAGTAACATTTGTGTCAGGCAATGACCATCCTTAGATAATGAACATAAGAACATAAGAAATAGGAGCAAGAGTAGGCCATTTGGCTCCTCGAGCCTGCTCCGCCATTCAGTAAGATCAGGGATGATCTGATCATGGACTCAGCTCCTTGTCCCTGCCCGCTCCCCATAACCCTTTACTCCCTTATTGCTCAAACAGCTGTCTATCTCCGCCTTAAATATATTCAAGCAGTCCATGCCTGCATGCAGCAAGACCTGGACGATATTCAGGCTTGGACTGATAAGTGACAAGTAACATTCGCACCACACAAGTGGCAGGCAATGACTATCTCCAACAAGCGAGAGTCTAAGCACCGCCCTTTGACATTCAATGGCATTACCATCGCCGAATCCCCCACCATCAACATCCTCGGGTCACCATTGGCCAGAAACTTAACTGGATCAGCCACATAAATACTGTGGCAACAAGAGCAGGTCAGAGGCTGGCTATTCTGTGGCGAGTGTCTCACCTCCTGACTCTCCAAAGCCTTTCCACCATCTACAAGGCACAAGTCAGGAGTGTGATGGAATACTCTCCACTTGCCTGGATGAGTGCAGCTCCAACAACATTCAAGAAGCTCAGCACCGTCCAGGACAAAGCAGCCCACTTAATTGACACCTCATCCACCACCTTAAACATTTGCTCCCTCCAACACCAGTGCACCGTGGCTGCAGTGTGTACCATCTACAAGATGCACTGCAACAACTCGTCAAGGTTTCTTCAATAGCACCTCCCAAATCTGCGATCTCTACCACCTAGAAGGACAAGGGCAGCAGGTGCATGGGAGCACCATCACCTCTAAATTCCCCTCCATGTCACACACCATCCTGATTGGAAATATATCGTAGTTCCTTCATTGTCATTGGGTCAAAATCCTGGAACTCCTTACCTAACAGCACTGTGGGAATACCGTCACCACAGAGACTGCAGCGGTTCAAGAAAGTGGCCCACCACCACCTTCTGAAGGGCAGTTAGGGATAGGCAATAAATGCTGGCTTTGCCAGCGACGCCCACATCCTGTGAAAGAATTTTAAAACAATGAAAGTAGTGGGTGTGGGAAGCTCAAGTGCTGCACAGGAGAAAGCAGGTAAACTAAAGTGCCTTAGGGCTTGTGTGTCAAATTAATTCTCAAAGTGGAAATAAAACCTTTGTGCAATGTTCTCAGGGTTGTACTGGGGCTTGGGTGCTGCAAAATTACAATTTTTTTCCCCTGCACTTGTATGTGATAACATTACCGCATTATGTTTTTTTACTTAGGCAAAAATTAATGAAAACAGTCTGCATATCTAAAAATCTGTATCTGTAACAATTTATGAAACACTTGACTTTACTACATGCCAAAACGATCCCTGGTAAATTCCCGAGGTGTGCATGCCTTCTCATTTATTTTGCCATTGGGAATTATTTAATCGTGCGCAAACAACATATTTGTGGCAAATAGAAGACTTGCATTTACATACTGTCTTATCATGTCCCTCAGAAGCATCTCAAAGCATTTTGCGCACAATGTATTTAAGATCCAGTTGCTGATCTTACGGAGACAGATAATAAACACAAAAGGTAAACTACTCCCGATGCTCAAAATCTGAAATAGAAACAGGAAATTCTGGAAACACTCAGCAGGTCAGGCAGCATCTGTGAGAGGAAGGTGGGGAACACATTTTAGGTCGCTGATCTATCATCAGAATTTTTGCCAGATAATAAAATTCATTAAATAAGATCCATCCTCTTCTTCTTAGGCAGTCCCCCGGAGTCGAGAATGACTTGCTTCCACAATAATATGGGTTCTAAGGTGACTGATGAGACCAATGCTGGACCTACAGTCTCTGTCACAGGCGGGGCAGATGGTAGTTGAAGGGACGGATGGGTGGGGTGCTTGGGTTGTCATACGCTCCTTCCGCTGTTTGTGCTTGGCTTCCGCATGCTCCCAGCGAAGAGACTCAAGGTGTTCGGTGTCTTCTCGGATGCTTCTCCTCCACTTTGAGTGGTCTTGGACCAGGGATTCCCTAGAGTCGGTGAGGATGTTAAATTTTTTTCAAGGAGCTTTGAGGGTGTCCTTGAAGGGTTTTCTCTGCCCTCCTGGGACTCACCTGCTGTGATGGAACTGGGAGTAGAGTGATTGTTTCGGAAGCCTAGTATCGGGCATGCGGACAATGTGGCCCGTCCATTGGAGCTGGTCGAGCGTGGTCAATGCTTCGATGCTGGGGATATTGGCCTGAGTGAAAATGCTGACATTGGTGCGCACATTTAGATAGAAACATAGAAAATAGGTGCAGGAGTAGGCCATTCGGCCCTTCTAGCCTGCACCACCATTCAATGAGTTCATGGCTGATAGATCGCTGACCTATCATCAGAACTTTTGTCAGATAAATAATCTGTGCAGGATGGTGCCGCTTTTGTTCTTGGGATGTGAGTGTTCCTGGCAAGGCCACATTTATTTCCTATTGCTAGTTGCCCAGAGAAGGTAGTTGTAATGTATGCTCACAGGTTTGTCTTTCAGTTCAGCGCGGAGGCGATTCCTGTATGGGCTGCTCTTGCACACTCTCCACATTGCCATCCTCGTCTGCCGTCTGGACACGCCATGGCGCACCATCTTGCCGTCTGGAGGAGGCAGGGGTCCCCTCTGGAGTGCACTCTATGTGGGAGTCCTCCCACTATTTATTGGGGACTTGGCCTGGAGGGTGGTGCATGGAGCAGTCCCGTGCAATAAATTTTTATGTTGGTTCACGGGCTCCCAGGCCGCCTGCAATTTCTGTGGTCTGGAGGAGTCCGTATTCCATGTTTTTACAGAATGTGGAGGTTGTAGCCCCTGTTCCATTATTTAAAGGGGCTGCTCCTCAAATTCTGGTTGCACTTCAGTCCCACACTCCTGACCTTTGGGCACCCCTGTGCAGAGAGGAGCGGGTAGTTCTGAAGGCCTCCTCGTAGGACTGCTCCTGGGCACAGCCAAGGGTGCCATCAGCCGGTCCAGGCAGCGGGCGGTCAAGGGGGTCGTTCAGCCTGACTGCCTGCCTCTCTTCCGCGGTTGCATCCGAGCCAGGGTGTCCCTGGAGATGGAGCTCGTGGTGTCCACCGGTACGCTCGCGGTCTTCCGCGAGAGGTGGGCGCCGAATGGACTGGAGTGCATTATCACCCCCGGCAACCAAATTTTAATTTGATTTAAGTTTTACAGTAAAAAATTAATTTGTTTAATTGTATCGGTTTTAGTGCCCCCCCCCCCCCACCCCCCGCCTTTAATCGGGGGCACTTGATTACTGTTTCTACAAAATTAGTTGTGGAGTTGTTGCATTATGAGTGGTTTAGCCAATGACATGATGTTCACAAGACTCAATAAAACCCCAGTCAGTTGAGTCTAGGCCATCCACAATGAGGTATGCAGTTGTGAGCCTAGTGGATGAACTGGGAATGTGTAGTGTGATTTATTAAACCTTTGTTAATAAACCAACTAGTTCTTAATAGCAATGTGTTACTACGAATTCTTAGCAAAGAACCTCTGCAGCAAATAAATTGCCGTGGTGATGGGCGTTCATGTTGGACTGTTGCAGTTCTTGTGATGATGGTGCTCCCACAATGGTGTTAGGCAGGGAATTTGATCCAGTGACGATGAAAGAATGGGGTATATTATCCAAGTCATGGTGGTGCATGACTTGGAGGGGCGCAGAGAAGACACAGCTCTCATTGGGGGGGGGGAAGCACCTGTCTACCGGATCAGCGCACTTTTGCCAAACACTCCTTGTCTTTGCATTCTTGCTACTGCAACAGTGCTTCCTGGGGATGCACTCCTGTCCACTTATTGCAGACTTGTGAAATCGCGCTGATTATTTGGGGCTTTTTGCTTTGCCTTTGTTTCGGCCAGAGTTCGGGCTGGTCCTTGCCTGGCCGTGCAGAATCAATCCAGATCTCCGTGCAGCACACAGCAATCAGAGGAATCAGAGACCCATCAATGTCACTTGCTTCTACTTTTTAACGGGTAAGTGAATGTTATCATTTGAGAATGCTGCTTAGTGCCAGAATGAACACAAATTGCACTTCCACGCTAAATGGTCTTTTACCTTTGGTGAAGTCTGCATTTTCTAAGTAATGCTAAGTTGACAGAGCAGGTTCCTGCAGTGAAATCTTTATCTGTTGTTGGAAATGTGAATTTGAATAAAATAGTTTTGCTGGTACGCCTGTCTGTTGACATAAAAAAAGACATTCTCCACCATATCATAATGATTTACTGAGGTCCCCAGCCACCTTGGCAAAGTATTTTCCCTGTCCTCCCACAGGCTAAATAAAACCCACCAAAAACTAGTCAAAACTTCTCTTTCTCTTCCCACACGTCCAGTAACAAGCTATATGTCTTGGCTGAGTAATCAGGAGACGTTGCATAGATAATGTACTCTGCTCCCTCCCAAAGGAGATGGAGAAAGCCAGTGTTCCAGTTAACTTGGGTTGCTCATACATATCTCTTGGTGTCTGCATTGTGGTAAGCCTGGGAGCAGTTTGTCTAGCCACCATTTTGCCTGAGGAATAGTGGGCATGTGGGGGAAGTGGTGGGTAGGAGATGGTCAAGCACATTTTATCAGCGTTGTATTGATCTGCCTTACCCGAGGTGCTGCCTTTCCTGTTGGTGTGTCCAACACATCTTCGTTATATGGTGTTAGCTGTGGCTCAGTGGTAGCACTCTTGCCTTGGAATCAGAATGGTTGTGGGTTCAAGTCCCCAATCTAGTGATTTGATCCTAAAGCCTAGGCTAACATAAGGGAATGCTGTACTGTCAGAGGTGCTGGCTGCAATATTCACTGGTTGGGAGTTCAGAGAGGGGGTGGGAGGGGGCAGAAGTTGTGGTCAGAAAATCCAGAGTACGTGTATTTTTTCAAACAGACTGCCTGCTTGGAAGCGAACCTGACTGTCTGATGGGCAAGGAAGTTGGGTGGTCAGCAGTTTGGTGGGAATAGAGTCAAGGGAGCAGCATTAAAAATAGAAATCCTGTAAGAACAGAAGCCTCCTTACAAGGTTTCAATGACCGATCCGCCTCTTGTGATTGGCCGGCCATCCCTTATCCTACCTTCATTAAAACTGGAACTGGGAGGGTTTATGGGTCAGGTTGGGTTTCTATTTCAGATTTTTAACCTCCCATCTGAATCAAACCCACCCGTTTGGTGGGGGGTTAAAATGACCCCCGCTGTCTTTCGGACGTTAAACCAAAGCCCCGTCTGCACTCTCAGGTGAATGTAAAAGATCCCAGTGTCCAGGCCAATATTTATGCCTCAAACAACACCACTGAAACACATTGCTGTTTGTGGGACCTTGCTATGCACGAATTGGTTGCCGCGTTTCTGACATCACAACAGTGACTACACTTCAAAAGTACTTTGTTGGCTACAAAGGGCTTTGGGACATTCTATTGTTGTGAAAGGTGCTATATAAATGCAAGTTCTTTCTTTTCTCTATAATACCTATTGTTGTAAGATTGTGGATATGAGTAGATGGCCCAGTCTATTTTCTCAGTCTAATTTTGCTTATTGACAACCATTGAGTTTTTTTGTGTATTGTACATGAAATATGTCTGCTGGGAGGGAAAGAGGGTTGTGGGGATGGTTGTCACTTTGAAATACAAAATTCCAACACATCGGGTATTATATTATATGTTCATACCTGTAGGGCCTAGTTTCTTTGGAAACTGGGGGAATGCAAAATACTTGGCACGTAAAAGAAATTCAATTGTTAGCAATTGCAATGCACAATCAATATTCCTTTGCATTAGATATATTTGGAAGCTTCTTATTTTAAAGAGAAACTGTAAAGAGGAGTTGGAAAGGGGGCATTTTTTGCTGTTGCATGCTGTCCCTTTAAAATCTGGGCCATCGCCTTGCGTAAATAGTTTTAATTAGTCACCCACTTCCAGGCAGAATATTTATAGAGAGTGTGGAGGGCACAGTTAAACAACTTAAGCACAATGTTCTTAGTGATTAGAGCAGTGGCTTCACAAGATTGTGATAGCCATTTGCAGGATTTATATATCGCTCACTGTAAACCAATTTGTCAAAACAGCTGAGGAAGTTTCTGTAGCAACTGTTCTGTGTGGCATCACAAATGGTGGAGATTACATTGATTTAATTGTCAAACCATTCAATTTGGAATACCATGTGTTGTGCAGGATGTGACATTTTTAGTCTTTTATTAATGCACTAATTTCCTCTAATTTCACTGCTGGACATTTAGGGGTTGAAATTCAGTTTCTTACGCCGCCTGTTATCGCCGGAGAGGGGCGGCTAACGAGCAGTTAAGTCCTTACCGTCAGTGGCGACCGGGTTCCTGGTCTGTCGGGAAATGTAGTTGGGCGGTTGGGGCGGCGGCAAGATGTATCGCTGCGCACTCGGCCGCCGCCCATGCGGTGACATCATAGAGCATGGAACGCCCCCTTGCCGCCGCCGCTGGGAAATTAGGTGAGTACGGTGGCCTTAGCGGCAGGCGTTCGTACAGCCTGGGAAAGGTGATGGAACATCAGTGATCGCGGGGCGGTAGTTTCCAGGGATCAAGGTAAGTGGTTATGTTTATTTTTTTTAGAATTTAGCAGTGGGGAAGTGTGGCTGTGGGTGAGAGAAAGTGTGGGAAACTTAAAAAAAAATGTTTTATCTTGCATGCCGGCAGCCTACCGTCAGGAAATTCAGTAGGCCTCCTGAGCTGCTACTCCATTGGCGCCTGAGGAAGAGTGTGCAGTGCCACTTTTAGCGCTCTTCTCTCATCGAAGCACTGACCACATTCAACCAGCTCTGTTGGGCAGGCCAAAACCTCCGTGTTATGTATGTGAACTTCACCTATGTGTAAGACTTGCCACTAGGGGGCACACCTATGGCAGACCTATGGGTCACCTGTGTACGCTGGTGCAAGCAGGTATAAAAGGCAGTCCACCATGCTGCTGCCTCACTTTAGAGTTATATTAAAGAGACCAAGGTCACAATGGTTTGAGCTTATAACACAGTCTCGTGGTGTTATTCTGAACTTAACAACTGGCGACGAGTTACAGATCACGAACTTTCACGCGAAAATGGCTGCCGTTGGTATTCTTGAGAGATTTGTTGGGGGTGATGATTGGGAAGCCTTTGTTGAGTGCCTCGACCAGTACTTCGTGGCCAACGAGCTGGATACGGCTGAGACGGCGATCAGGCGCAGGGCGATTCTCCTCACTGTATGTGGGTCTTCGATATATGGCCTCCTCAAAAATCTTCTGGCACCGGACAGACCAACGGACAAGTCGTACACAGAGCTGTGTGCGCTGGCTCGGGAACACCTCCAGCCGAAGGAGAGCATCTTAATGGCCAGGTATCGCTTTTACACGCACCATCGCTCCGAGTGCCAAAACGTAGCGAGCTTTGTCGCCGACCTAAGATGCCTCGCAGGACAGTCCGAATTTGCAGGATCTTTTGCAGGAAATGTTGCGGGACTTTTTCATACTTGGAATCGGCCACGAAGCTATTCTTCATAAACTGCTGTCTGCCGAATCCCTAGATCTGAGCAAGGCCATCCCGATAGCCCAGGCCTTCATATCCACGAGCGACAACACGAAACAGATATCTTCACAGCATCGGAGCTCACCGACAAGTACTGTGCATAAAATAATGCCTTCAGCAGGCAGCACTGTACATGGTAGGGCCTCCACGGCCGCAGAGGCTAGGCCTAGGGTGACTTAGAGACCGCCGTGGAGTGCTAATGCGAATCCATTAACACCAAGTTGGCGCTGTGGGGGCAGTCACAGAGCCCATCAATGTCGATTCAAGCACTACGTGTGCAAGGGCTGTGGAACAATGTGGCACCTCCAGCGAATGTGCAAGCGACCTCTGACTCACCTCGTGGCAGAGTCAGCAGAGGACGACCGATCCAGCGTGGATCACACTGATCAAGCAGGAGAGGCAACTCAACCTGAGGATGAGGAGGAAGTGTATGGGGTACTCACCTTCACCATCAAAGGCCCTCCGATAATGTTAAAAGTTAAACTTAACGGCATTTCAGTCTCCATAGAATTGGACACGGGGGCGAGTCAATCAATTATGAGCCAGAAGGCTTTTGAGAAACTGTGGGGCAACAAGGCACTGAGGACAAAACTGAGCCCGATTCACACAACCCTGTGCACTTATACCAAAACACTCATACCTATTAATTGGCAGTGTGGCAGTGAAAGTATCGTACGACGGAATGGTGCATGATTTACCACTGTGGATTGTACCAGGCGATGGCCCAATGCTGTTCGGCAGGATTTGGCTAGGCAAGATCCAATGGAACTGGAACAACGTCAAAGCACTGTCTTCGGTTGATGACGCCCCTTGCGCCCAGGTGCTAAACAAATTCCCGGCGTTATTCGAGCCAGGCATCGGCAACTTCACAAGCACCAAGGTGCAGATGCATTTTGTTCCTGGGTCACGGCCCATTCATCACCAGGCCCGAGCAGTCCCATATATGATGCGAGAAAAAGTCGAGATCGAGCTGGACAGATTTCAATGAGAGAGGATCATATTGCCAGTCGAGTTCAACGAGTGGGCCAGTCCAATCGTGCTGGTGCTAAAGAGCGATGGGACGGTCATAATCTGCAGGGACTACAGGGTGACGATCAACCGAGTCTCGTTGCAGGACCAGTACCCGCTACCCAAAGTGGAGGACATATTCGCAACGCTAGCAGGGGGAAAGTTATTCACCAAGCTAGACCTAACCTCTGCTTATATGACACAGGAGTTGGCTGAACCGTCAAAGAAGTTGATGTGCATCAACACCCAAAAAGGATTGTTCGTATACCACAGATGCCCCTTTGGGATTCGCTCAGCTGCGGCCATCTTCCAGAGGAACATGAAGGGTCTGCTGAAATCGGTTCCATGCACCGTGGTATACCAAGACGAAATCTTGATCACTGGTCGCAACACCACCAAACACTTGCACAACCTGGAAGAGGTTCTAAAGCGACTGGACAGAATGGGACTCAGGCTGAAACGCTCCAAGTGTGGTTTCCTGGCGCCAGATGTCGAATTTCTGGGGAGAAAGATTGCGGCGGACGATTGCATCAGATCCATGGACTCCAAGACGGAGGCCATCAAGAATGCACCCAAACCACAGAATGTGACGGAGCTTCGTTCGGTCCTGGGACTCCTCAACTATTTCTACCGGGGTTGAGCATTTTGCTGGAACCTTTGCATTTATTGCTACGCAAGGGTGACGACTGGGTTTGGGGTAAATAAGGCCAGAAACCTGCTATGCTCTAACAAGTTACTTGTATAGTATGACCCATGTAAACACTTGGTACTAGCATGTGATGCGTCGTCGTACGGGGTCGGTTGTGTGTTACAGCAAGCAATTGTGTCAGGCAAACTGCAACCAGTAACATAAGCGTCCAGAAGTTTATCCAAGAGTGAAAGAGCCTACAGTATGGTTGAGAAAGAAGCGTTGGCTTGTGTATACGGGGTTAAGAAAATGCACCAATATTTATTTGGTCTTCGGTTCGGCCACGTAGCTGATACTCTCAGAAAGCAAAGGTATCAATACCAATGCTTCGTCCCACATCCAAAGATGGGCATTAAAATTGCTGCATATGACTATATAATCCGCCACAGACCAGGCACTGAGAACTGCGCTGATGCCCTCAGTCGGCTGCCATTGCCCGCCACCGGGGTGGAAATGGCGCAACCTGCAGGCTTGCTTCTGGTAACGGATGCTTTTGGGAGCGAGGGGTCACCCATCACTGCTCGCCAGATCAGGATCTGGACCAGCCAAGACCCCCTGCTACCACTCGTAAAAAGCTGCATCCACAATGGGAGCTGATCGGCGGTTCCCGGGGAAATGCAAGATGAAATTAAGCCTTTTCACCGACGCAAGGACGAACTGTCCATCCAATCGGATTGTCTCCTATGGGGGGATCGCGTGATTTTGCCCAAAAAAGGCAGGGAAACATTTATACACGACCTACACAGTACTCACACAGACATAGTCATGATGAAGGCTATCGCCAGGTCGCATTCTGGTAGCCTGGCATTGACTCTGAATTAGAGTTATGCGTACACCAATGCAACGCTTGCTCTCACAGCTGAGCAACACACCAAGGGAGGCCCCTCTGAGCCTGTGATCAGGGCATCCAAACCGTGGTCCAGAGTCCACGTAGATTTTTCTGGCCCCTTTCTAGGGAAGATATTTTTAGTCGCAGTGGACGCTTACTCTAAATGGATTGAATGTATAATAATGTCATCATGTACATCCACTGCCAACATTAAAAGCCTCAGGGCCATGTTCGCCACCCATGGTTTGCCCGACGTTCTTGTCAGTGGCAATGGACCATGTTTCACCAGCTCGGAATTCAACGAGTTCACAACCCGCAATGGCATTAAGCATGTCAGGTCTGCCCCATTTAAGCCCAAATCCAACGACCAAGCAGAACAGGCAGTCCAAACCATCATGCAGAGCTTGAAACGTGTAATGGACGGCTCCTTGTAGACCCGGTTATCTAGGGTCCTGCTCAGCTACCGGACGCGCCCCCACTCACCCACCGGGGTTCCCCTGCAGAATTGTTTATGAAGAGAGCTCTCAAAACCAAGCTCTCCTTAGTCCACCCGGATCTCAATGATCATGTAGAAACCCGGCGGCACCGGCATAACATGTACCACAATCGCGTGGCGGTATCGCGTGACATTGAGGTTAAAGATCCGGTGTTTGTTTTAAATTATGGTCACGGTCACAAGTGGATAGCTGGCACTGTCTTCGCCAAGGAGGGGAATAGAGTGTTTGTTGTGAAATTGTTGAATGGGCAAACATGCAAAAAGCGCTTGGATCAGACCAAACTGCGATTCACGGACAACCAAGAACAGTTTGAAGAAGACCTTACCATCTATGATCCACCAACACACACCCAACCAGCAATTGACCTCGCTGTCAACCACGAGGATGAACCCACCATGCCCGACAGTCCAATCAGATGAGCCGTGCTGCCGTGCAGCAATGATCTGACCAACTCACCCATGCCAGGACTTCAACTCAGGCGATCGACCCCAGAGCGCCAGATTGCCTCAACCTGTGAATAACTTGTACTTAAGACTTTGGGAGGAAGTGATATTATGTATGTGATCCTCACCTATGTGTAAGACTTGCCACTAGGGGGCACATCTGTGGGAGACCTATGGGTCACCTGTATACCCTGGAGCAAGCAAGTATAATAGGCAGTCCACCATGCTGCTGCCTCACTTTGGAGTTATACTAAAGAGACCAAGGTCACAATGGTTTGAGCTTACAACACAGTCTCGTGGAGTTATTCTGAACTGAACAGTCCGCATGCCCGACACAAGACTCCCTAAGCAAGCTCTCTTCTTAGAACTCCTACACGGCAAGCGAGCCCCAGGTGGGCAGAGGAAACGGTTCAAGGACACCCTCAAAGCCTCCTTGATAAAGTGCAACATCCCCACTGGCACCTGGGAGACCCTGGCCAAAGACCGCCCTAAGTGGAGGAAGAGCATCCGGGAGGCTGCTGAGCACCTCGAGTCTCGTCGCCAAGAGCACGTAGAAATCAAGCGCACGGCAAGGAGCATGCAGAAAGGAGCATGCGGCAAACCAGACTCCCCACCCATCCTTTCCTTCAACCACTGTCTGTCCCACCTGTAACAGAGACTGTAGTTCCTGTATTGGACTATACAGCCACCTGAGAACTCACTTTTAGAGTGGAAGCAAGTCTTCCTCGATTTCAAGTGACTGCCTATGATGATGATGATGGGTGGCAAAACTGAATTTTGCAGTTTTAGGCGGCACCTATCTCTCGGTGTTAAAATCAGCATTCGGCCAGTGACACCACCTCAAAAACGGCAGGATCGAATTTCAACCCCTTAAATATTTGTGTAATTCACTGTATGTTACTTTCTTTGAGATGTTTCTCAAAGATGTGATCAGGTCATTTATAAATGTTGGCAACTCTTTCTTTCTATCTTTCTCCCTTGCTTGCTTTCTTCATTTCTGGTGAAAGAAAGAAAAAAAGACAGACTTACAATTATATAGCACTTTTCACAACCTCAAGATGTCCCAAAGTGCCTCACAGCCAATTAAGTACTTTTTGAAGTGTAGTCACTGCTGTAATGTAGGGAATATGGCAGCCAATTTGCATACAGCAAGGTCCCGCAAATATCAATGATATAAATGATCTGTTTTAGTGATGTAGGGTGAGAGACAAATATTGGCCACGACACTGGGAGAACGCCCATGCTAGTCATCGAAAAGTACCATTGGGATGTTCCACATCCACCTGAGAGGGCAGATGGGACCCCGGTTTAATGTCTCATCCAAAAGACGGCACCTCCGAAAGTGCAGCACTCCCTCAGTACTCCACTGGTCTATCAGGTGAGATTATGTGCTTAGATCTCTTGGAGTGGGGTTTGAACCCACAAACCATCTAACTCAGAGGGGGCGATCACTACCTTGAGCCACAGCTAGCATTTGCAACCTAGCTTGCTAAAGGTTGTTTGGCCTCCTACTGTACATAAAACTAATGTAAATTATTACATGACTGACACATTTGAGGATTGGATTGTCAGTCATTATTGATTGATAGTTCCCTGACTATAATTGATATCTTACTGCACAATTAATTTACTTTTATTTAGGATGAGATATAATAAAAGCCAGCATAACAAGAAGTTAACTCCCAAGCCAAATAACAAGCATTATTGCACAAGGTGACTATTTTATTAATTCCTTTCATTTGAAATGTTTTAAATCTATCGACGAGGCAATGCTATAACTGGATTAAAAATAATAAACTACCTATCAAAGCAGGTGATATGAGCTGGATTTAAAACTACAGGTGAAGGGCACCCAAGCCCTTCTCCCATGGGAATTGCTTGCTACGTGTCATATTAGTAATGGCTTTTAGTTACACCCTTTTTATCAAGAATTGATGGTTCCCACAGTCGATTTGTAAGTAGTGGCTGGAAGATTGTGTGAAGCAGTCTTGAAAGTGTGTGGGTTGTTGCCTGGACTTGTACACCTGTCAGATAGTGCTGAGCATGTCATTAAAGCTTTTACAGCACTGACAGGCTACAATAGAAGTAGATTTACTTTGAAATGGTAGGTTAATATTTTACATCACAGATTTAAAGTGATCGGCAGAAGAACCAAAGGCAACATGAGGAAAAACGATTTTATGCAGCTAGTGGTTAGGATCTGGAATGCACTGCCTGAAAGGGTGGTGGAGGCAGATTCAATTGTAGTTTTCAAAAGGGAGTTGGCTAAGTACCTGGAGGAATAAAATGTGCATGGCTATGGGGAAAGAGCGGGCGAGTGGGACTAGCTGAAGTGTTCTTGCAGAGATTCGGCACAGGCTCGACGGGCCGAATGGCCTCCTCCTGTACTGTAACCATTCTATGATTCTATACTAAATGAGGTGATCTCTTAAGCCTGATGTATTGTAAAACTGGCATTGGCTGTGACACATATCTGAGAAAATAGGTTTTCAGTCAGTTGAGCAGCAGATTGCGTTTCATCCTCAACCAATGTATTTTCCCTGTGATTTGGGCAGATGTCAAAGTTTTGCCGGGTGATTAAGCAGAGATTAAGTGATGCGTCTAAAAGAAATTTTGATAAAAGATCCTTTGTGCCTTATTAAATGCAGAGTGCTACTGCAGCATGAGTGGAAGTGGCCTATCATCTTATACTGAAGTAATTTACCAGCAATAGATTACTTTTGAAGTGTAGTCACTGTCATAAGAACATAAGAAATATGAGCAGGAGTAGGCCATACAGTCCCTTGAGCCTGCTCCGCCATTCAATAAGATCATGGCTGATCTGATCACAGACTCAGCTCCACTTCCCTGCTTGATCCCCATAACCCCTTATCTCCTTATCGTTTAAGAAATTGTCTAATTCTGCCTTAAATTTATTCAATGTCCCAGCTTCATAGCAACCATGGCACAGTGATGCCACAGAAACAGCAAATGAGACGAATGATCTGTTTTTGGTGGAGGAATCGAGGCCAGTCAGGACACCAGAAGGCAGTGCTTTCTCCCAATTGGTGCTATGGAATTCTTTACGAGGAGACCTGCCCGGGGTTTAACAGCACCTCTGAAAATGCAGCATCCCCCAGTGCCCCGCTGGGATACTAGTCCTCATCATATGCTCACGTCATGGAGTGGGAACGGGCTGAACACACAACCTTCTGAGTACAAGGGGAGAATGCCACCAACTGAGCCTAGCTGACACTACAAGACTGGTTCCATATATTACCACATTTCAGCTAACCTTTTTTGATAGGTATAATTTGCTATAAGAATTGTAACAATTAGCAGATGATAAACTTCTCATTCAGTTAATGCCTGCCCAATAAAGCCAAGCATTAATTTAGAAATTCCTACACCACTAAATATACGTTACATTAGAAACAGACTCTCGGAGACTCTGGTGGTATATTTATTGACATTTATTAAAATATCCAGAAAGTAATCACTAACAGGATTCTGAAAGATTTGCGGATTAATTTTGGTTTGTATTCTCTTGAGTTTGGGAGATTGAGGAGTGATATGATCGAGGTATTTAAAATGTTACAAGGATTCAATGGGGTAGATGGAGAGAAACTATCTTTGCTCTGGTGGGAGAATGAAGAACAAAGGGACATAATCTTAAAATTAAAACTAGGTCATTTAGGAGGGAAATCAGGAGACCCTTTTTCACACACAGGTTAATAGACATCCGAAATTCTCTCCCCCAAAAGGCTATGGATACTGAATCAATTGAAATTTCAAGACCGTGTTAGATAGATTTTGTTTGGGTAAGTGTATCAAGGATCATGGAGCTACAGTGGGTAAATGGAGTTGAGGTATAGATCAGCCATAGAAATCATAGAATCATAGAAATTTAAATCATGGAAGGAAACCATTTCAGCCTATCGTGTCCACGCCGGCCGACAAAGCGCTATCCAGCCTAATTCCACTTTCCAACTCTTGGTCCGTAGCCTTGTAGGTTACGGCACTTCAAGTGCACATCCAAGTACTTTTTAAATGTGGGAGAGTTTCTGCCTCTATCACCCGTTCAGGTAGTGAGTTCCAGACCTCAACCATCAACATCATCATCATCATAGGCAGTCCCTCGAAATCGAGGAAGACTTACTTCCACTCTAAAAGTGAGTTCTCAGGTGACTATACAGTCCAATACGGGAATTACAGTCTCTGTCACAGGTGAGACAGACAGTGGTTGAAGGAAAGGGTGGGTGGGGAGCCTGGTTTGCCGCACGCTTCTTCTGCTGCCTGCGTTTGGTTTCTGCATGCTCTCGGATGCTCTTCCTCCACTTAGGGCGGTCTTGGGCCAGGGATTCCCAGGTGTTAGTGGGGATGTTGCATTTTATCAAGGAGGCTTTGAGGGTGTTCTTGAAATGTTTCCTCTGCCTACTTGGGGCTTGCCTGCCGTGTCGGATCTCTGAGTAGAGCGCTTGCTTAGGGAGTCTCGTGTCGGGCATGCGGACAATGTGGCCCGCCCAATGGAGCTGGTCGAGTGTGGTCAGTGCTTCAATGCTGGGGATGTTGGCCTGAGTGAGAACACCGACGTTGGTGCATCTATCCTCCCAGGGGATTTGCAGGATCATCTGGGTGAAAATATTTCCCCACAAATCCCCTCTAAACCGCCTACCAATTATTTTAAATCTATGCCCTCTGCAAAGGGAAATAGGTCCTGCCTACCCACTCTATCTAGGCCCCTCATAATTTTATACACCTCAATAAGGTCTCCCCTCAGCCTCCTCTGTTCCAAGAAAACAAACCCAGCTTATCCAATCTTTCCTCATAGCTAAAATTCTCCACTCCAGGCAATATCCTCGTAAACCTCCTCTGTACCCTCTCTAGTGCAATCATAACTTTCCTGTAATGTGGTGACCAGAACTGCACGCAGTAGCCTAGCTGTGACCTAACTAGTGTTTTATACAGTTCAAGCATAACCTCCCTGCTCTTGCATTCTATGTCTCGTCTAATAAAGGCAAGTATTCCATATGCCTTCTTAACCACCTTATCTACTGTCCTTCTACCTACAGGGATCTATGGACATGTACTCCAAGGTCCCTTTGTTCCTCTACACTTCTCAGTGTCCTACCATTTATTGTGCATTCGCTTACTTTGCTATTTCACCCTATCCCACCTCTCTCACCTCTCGTTCTCCACTGCCCACCCAAGTATCATAAAAATTTTATCACCGAGATATCCTCACTACTTTCCTCCCTCAGCCTCTGCACTGAGCAAATTCTCATCCTCGGTGATTTCAACTTCCATGTCAACTCATCATGCTCGGTCTCCTATGTGTTTACTTCCCTCCTATCTTCCCTTAATCTCCCCCTCCATGTGAGCTCCCCAACCCATATTCACGGCCACCCTTTGACCTTGCCATCTCTCGCGGCCTCGCTACTCCCATCGTGTCAATCACAGATAAGGCCATCTCTGACCACTTCCTTTTATCGCTCTCCAGCCACATCCTCCTTTCCCCACCCAACCCTACTTCCTTCTGTGTCGGGCCTTGGATAAAACTGTCTCCCGACTCTCTTACAACTGCATTTATCAACTATAAACTGTCCAACCTTTGGCCCTCCAATCACCATGACATTTCTGCAGCTACCGTTCTGCTCAACCACACCCTAACCACCACCTTCGATGCCCTCGTCCCTATTAAAAAGATGACTCTCTCTCACCCTGGCTGTTCCCCCAGGTACAGCCCTGATCTTCGCTCCCTCAAGTCAAGGAATGCAGACTGGAACGGTTGTGGTGGACAACTAGTTTAACCATTCACCGCCAAATCTGGCTGAACCACATAAAGCATTACCAGGTCCTAATCTTGTCTGCCCAAATTGCTCACGATTCCAGGATCATTCTGGAATGCAAAGATAACCCCCGGCTACTCTTCTTTACTGCTAACTGTCTTATTAAACCCTTCTCCCCTGTCTCCACCTCACCTCCAACAACAAGTGCAAGGAGGTCATGGACTTCTTTGTCTCAAAGACTAAGACCATCTGATCAGTTATCTCTGCCTTTTCCCTTTCTTCCCCTAGCTCACCGGGCCAAACTTGCTCTGAGGTTCACCCCTGCCCTACCCCTGAACTCACATCTCTCTCCAGTTTTTCTCTGATCTCTCTTATTGACCACTCCACACTCATCTTGTCCATGAGACCCACTTCCTGCTCCCTTGACCCTATTCCTACTAAACTGCTGACCACCCAACTTCTTTTTCTGGCTCCCATGTTAGCTGACATTGTTAATGGTTCTCTCTCCTCATGTACTGTCCCCCTCTCCCTCAAATCTGCCGTCATCACCCCCTCCTAAAAAAACAACCCTTGACCACACTGTGCTTGCTAGCTATCACCCTATCTCTAACCTCCCTTTCTTCTCCAAAGTCATTGAAGGTGTTGTTGCCTCCCAAATCCGTTCCCATCTTTCCCGCAACTCCATGTTTGAATCCCTTCAATCTGGTTTCTGCCCCTGCCACAGTACCAAAACGGCTCTCATCAAAGTCACAAATGACATCCTTTGTGACTGTGGCAAAGACAAACTATTTCTCCTCATCCTTCTTGACTTGTCTGCAGCCTTTGACACGGTTGACCACTCTATCCTTCTCCAACGCCTCTCCACCATCGTCCAGCTGGGTGGGACTGCACTCGCCTGGTTCCATTCTTATCTATCTAATCGTAGTCAGAGAATCACCTGCAATAGCTTCTCTTCCCACTCCCGCATCGTTACCTCTGGTGTCCCCCAAGGATTTATCCTTGGTCCCCTCCTATTTCTCAACTATATGCTGCCCCTTCGCGACATCATCCAAAAGCACAGCATCAGTTTCCACATGTACGCTGATGACATCCAGTCTACCTCACCACCACTTCTCGCGACCCTTCCACAGTCTATAAATTGTCCGACATCTAGTACTGGATCAAATATTTTCTTCAAATAAATATTGGGAAGACCGAAGCCATTGGTCTTTGGTCCCTGCCACAAACTGTATTCCCAAGACACCAACTCCATCTCTCTCCCTGAGATTGAAGCAGATTGTTCACAACCTTGGTGTCATATTTGACCCTGAAATGAGCTGCCGGCCACATATCTGCAGCATAACTAAAACCACCTATTTCTACCTCCATAACATTGCCCATCTCCGCTCCTGTCTCAGCTCATCTGCTGCTGAAACCCTTATCCATGCCTTTGTTAGCTCTAGACTTGACTACCCCAACATACTCCTGGTTGGCCTTCTACATTCTACCCTACGTAAACTTGAGGTCATCCACAACTCGGCAGCCCGTGTCCTAACTCACACTAAGTCCCGCTCAACCATCACCCCTGTGTTCGCCGACCTACACTGGCTCCCAGTTAAGCTACGCTTCGATTTCAAGATTCTCATTCTTGTTTACAAATCCCTCCATGGCCTTACCCCTCCCAGTCTCTGTTATCTCCTTCTGCCACACAATCCTCTGAGATGTCAGCGCTCCTCAAATTCTACCCTCTTGAGTATCCCTGATTATAATTGCTCAACCATTGGTGTCCGTGCTTTCAGCTGCCTGGGCCCTAAGCTCTGGAACTCCCTCCCTAAACCTCTCCGCCTCTCTACCTCTTTTGCCTCCTTTAAGACGCTCCTTAAAACCAACCTTTTTGATCAAGCTTTTGGTCATCTACCGTAATTTTTTCTTATGAGGCTCGGTGTCAAATTTATTTGTTTTGTCTTAAAACACTCCTGTGAAGTGCCTTGGGATGTTTTACTACATTAAAGGTGCTATATAAATACAAGTTTTTGTTGTTGTTAACCCTCCCCAAAAGAATTACCTAAAGCACAGCCCAATTGAATGGCGGAGCAGGTTCGAGGAGTTGAATGGCCTGCTCCTGTTTCATATGTTCCTATGAATAATTGCATTCCTCAGTGTGGCACTAGGCCACCCAGCCCAGGATGACAGCAGGGTTAATTCCAAGGTCTGTTTCGAGCTAGCTGTTCTCAGTGAGGAAGGAGATGGAAGGGACGCTATAAATGGATTCAACGTCTGGGCTTGAGAGAGAGAGAGGAGGAAATTGCTCCTGTTCTTATCCGGTGACTCCTACTGAGAAATGCATAGGTGAGGACTGGATCAAGTTGGCTCAGGTAATGTCTCCAGTGGCCGTGTAACCAGCCAACCTCCATACAGCCTGCCCGATTTCTCTTTCCAATGATAATCTTAAAGTTAGGAAGTTTCTTTATTTGTTCAGATAAGGGTTAACTAGGGAAACGGTAGCATAGTGATTATGTTACTGGACTAGTAATTCAGAAGCCTGGATTAATGATCTGGAGACAAGAGCTCAAATCTCCACCATTGAAGCTGGGGAATTTAAATTCAGTTAATTAAATAAATCTTGAATGAAACAATAAAGCTAGTATCAATAATGGTGGCCATGAATTGTCGTAAAAACCCATCTGGTTCACTAATGTTCTCTCGGGAAGGAAATCTGCTGCCCTTACCCAGTCTGGCCTATATGTGACTCCAGACACACAATAATATAGTTGATTTTTAACTGCCCTGTGAAATGGCAGCTCACCACCTCCTTCTCTAGGGCAATTAGGGATGGGCAATAAATGCCTTGCCAGTGACGCCCACATCCTGTGAATTCATAATTTTAAAAAAGCCAACATTATCCAATCTTCAGTACTGAAGTATTTCATGGTTTAAACAGGACATGCTGCAGAAGTGTCATAATATATTGCTGACAACAGTAACTATGTTATGTTGGAATGTATAGTTGTACCTCGCTTTTCTAAGCATACCAATTGGCACAGTAGGTCTACTGTATTGCATATCAGGTAGCTACATATCAAATTCATATAAATACTTGACATTCTTTCCTATAACCTGGTTACCTCTTACAATCGTGTTTCAGTCTTAGAGTACAAATATAAGATATTGATAACAGATTAATATTATTTATTAGTTTTATGTGCACCAAGACCTGAGTGATTGAGTAGCATATCCAAATGTATAATAGCCGCAGAAGTCCCATCTGGAAGTAATCGGGTGATATAAACCAGTAAAGGAAGTTAACACTAAACAAAATCATGGGGTCATGGGTGTGCTGAAAGGCCCTTTCCCAGCTTGTTCACTTTAGCTGCTTTTATCTTGGGTTTAGGTGGGGTGCGAGGCCCGCTAGGGCCCAATGCAAGAGTCTCCTGCAGCGTGCAGCATCCCCAAAGCAAACATCATGGTTTCACTAATGCCAGTGACAGGGGAAAATGCAAGTAGGTCTTCCTGGCTGCGGGCCTTAGGAAATCTGGCAAGTTTCCTTTGGATTTGCTCCTCACTTTAGAGACCTGTGTGTTGGGGCCTGGCACACGACTAAAGTGCAATGTATCAACAGGAAAGAAAGCTGGAACTCTTTTCTTCAGAGAAGGGTGACCTTTTTCTTTCGTGTGGTAGTAGCAAAGCAAATCAAATATCAATATCTCAGTCAGATATCCAGGTCAAAGCTTCCTGTGTAACAGCGTGAATAACTTGTAGGCTGTCTGAGAATTTCCTCTGAGGGCAGTGCTCAATGATGTGTTCTCGGGTCTGATTAGGAGCTCCAGAGTCGCATGATGGGGATGCTTTAATCTTCCACCTATGGAGAAAGTGGCAGCATCTACCATGACCAGGTCTGAGGCAGTTGATGGTTTACCACTGTTTGCGAGGAAGTTTTGATCCTTCAGGTTATACTATGGGGTCCTCTGTAAGGAACCCATTCCGTATGTCACAGTTCTTCCAAGCATTTGTCGATCGGTCATCGAAGCTGAGGGAGGAGCACTGAAGGACTTCGGCGATGGTCCAAAATGGCCTTCTAGATTTGAGACGGGTTGGTGGTAGGTTGTTCAAGTCGGCCTGGATCAGTATGTCTTTGCTGGTGTAGCGGTTGTAATCTCTGGAGGCTGCATATTTGTGGCTTAGGTGTGGTGATGCGATATTTGCAAGCACAGGCAGCCAAGTTGTCAATAAATGCGTACCACTGATAATTCTCATAGTAGAATTCAGCTGGACATCAACAGATTTGACATACGGACTTGATAGCCATGCCGGAGAGCAGTGTACACCTACACCCAGAAGAGCAGATATAGGATATTAAACAACGGATTCTTACAGGGTTCTGTCCTGGCACCCATGTTCTTCAACGTTTACACCAGTGACCTCCCCGAAACAGAGTCCCACAAGTTTGTATACACTGATGACATTGCCTTGGCCACACAAAACATGAATCTGTCCATCACCGATGAGACACTGACCAGTGGTTTACAGAGGATGGAGGCCTACTTCCGACGATGGCGACTTCAGCCAAATCCGCAAAAGACCATCAGCTCAACATTCCACTTCAACACCCATCAAGCAAACCAAGTTTTGAAAGTCTCCTCTTGCGGTGCAGAGGTAAACCATGCCAAAAATCCCTCCTATTTAGGAGTCCTGTCATACAGACAATATCTCCAGAACCTTGGGAAGAAAGTAAAGAGTAGGGGTAAGCTGATAGAGGTCTTTAAGGTTATGAAAGGGTTTGATAGGGTAGATGTGAAGAAGATGCTTCCACTCATGGGGGAGACCAAAACTAAGGGCCGAAATATAAAAGCAGAAAATGTTGGAATTATTCAGCACGTCAGGCAGCATCTGTGGAGAGAGAAACAGAGTTAATGTTTCAGGTTGATGACTTTTCATCAGAACTGGCAAAAGTTAGAGGTGTAACAGGCTTTAAGCAAGTACAGCGGCAGGGAAAGTGGTGGGGGGTTTGCAGGAGGAAAGAACAAAAGGGAAGGCCTGGGATAGGATGGAAGGCAGGAGCGATTAAATGACAAAGGAGATTATGGAGCTAGGCAAAAGGGGGTTGGTAATGGGACAAGTAATGAAACAGAAGATGGGTCTAGTGGAGCTAAACCACTATCGTAAGCACTGCTCTCATTTTTCAGACCGCAGGTGCTGGTAATAATTCTGCTGTTGCCATTTACAGCTCCACTAGACCCATCTTTTATTTTGGAGAAACTGATATACCCAGACAGTGGTTAGAATATGGAACTTGTTACCACAGGGAATTGAGGCGAATAACATAGATGCATTCAAGAGGAAGCTAGATAAACACATGAGGAGAAAGTGAATAGAAGGTTATGGTGATAGGGTTTGATGAAGATGGGTGGGAGGAGGCTCATGTGGAGCATGGACCAATTGGGCTGAATGGCCTGTTTCTGTGCTGTACATTCTATGTAATCCGACGGAACAAGAAAGTAATTGCACTTACGTAGCATCTCATGACATCCTCAGCAAAGATCACAGCACTTCATATCAAATTAATTGCTTTTAAAGTGTAGGCAAACATGAAAACAAATTGCATAGAGCAATACCATTCAAATGGCAAATGAGATGAATGACCATCTGGTGTTGGTTGAAGAAGGAATATTGTCCAGGACACTGGGAGAACTCCCCTCTTTTTGATAGGATCTTTCATGTCCATCTGGACAGGCATGCTTCATCCGAAAGGATGGCATGACACCAATGTTCCCTTTGAGCTGCGTGGAGCCAAAAGAATTACAGGGAACATTGCATGGCACCTCTGCCAAAGCAGCATTCCTTCAGTATGGCAGCTTCAGTCTCAGTTCATATGACCAGTTCTTTTGCGAGTTCCAAGTGTAAGCTACCTTTCCTAATATTAGAAACATAGAAACTTATAGTGCAGAAGGAGGCCATTTCGGCCCATCGTGTCTGCACCGGCCGATAAAGAGCTGCACGGTCCTCGGTCAGCTGCCCTGAAGGTTACATATAAACCTATGAACAATGAACAATGGCAGAAATGTAAAGAGCACCCAGCCAAACAGTTCGGCCCACACAACTGCGACACCCCTTACACTGAAACATTTGACACTCCACCCCAACCGGAGCCATGTGATCTCCTGGGAGAGGAAAAAACCTGGCTGTTTAGGATATGCTTGGCTTTTACTGCTTTGCTACCCACAGGTACATCTCCACATTTTAAAATGATTCAATCATTCTCCATGTTAGTGTTTCAAGAACTGGGTAAAGATCCTGAACTCATCACCAAGCTGTGTATCCTATAGCGTTCTCTCAGAATTACGACCAGCTCAACAAATGCCCGAAAAATAAATAAAGCTTTCTAATATATCTCATAATTTATATTATTGGGAAAACTGACTTTTGGAATCTTATAATTCCAATATATACTTGAACAGTTTAAAAAAATGTATTTAGGGCTTAATGTTGCAATAGCACTAATTATGATTAGTTTATATTTGTGCAATTAAAACATCCAAATATAAAGATAGTGCTTGTATTGTAAGAGTTAGCATGAGTCTTATTGGCAACTCTGAGGCGAGAGAAGGGGTTCAGAAGGCATGCATAATAGTTACAGCTTAAGGTAACTTCTTCCGCTAGCATCACATTCAAGGAAAACTTTCAGGGGCCATCTCTAAAGCAATTGGGTTTGCATTATTTTTATCTTCATGAAGGATTGAACAAGCTTACGTGAAAGCATCCAGGAAGTTGCACGGAGAAAATTTATATGAAATAGTTAGCATCAGTGAATATTCATTTCTATTGGACTGTTAGCTTTTTTAGTTCGTAAAACAACATGGCGGTGACCAACAAGTTTTCACCTTTCATAAATACCTTTGTAGCCTTCTGTTTGATTTGGCCAAATGTTAAAGAGATATCTGGATCTTGCTAACTGTAATAGAGCTCCCCCTAGTGGACTACTGCTCCACCTAGTGGACTACTGGTGTACTGCAACTACTGATGTAAATGATGAAAGGATTATATGGCAAGGCCACAAGATGACAGTTTCTGTGTTAAGAGCCATCTTGTAGAATGTATTTATTAGTGATGTCATAAGAATATATTACACTAACCAGCCTCATTAATCATGACAACAGTGAAATAAATTATTTCACATAGGGTTGCTTCTTTTAAGGGCGTTGCTGAGAACTACCAAGAGGAGTAAAAATAACTTAACTATAACCAATTCTGGATGAGAGTGAGTTGGCATCCGTACAAATATTCCATGTCTGAGCTGACACAAGTTGATCTTAAAGCCAGAAATGAGCAGAAACTATAGAAGAACAGCTGACGCTGGTTGCAGCGGACTGCTAAATCTTTATCTGTATCCTTAATAGCCCCATTGACTGCTGGCTCAAGTTGCTTCCTCTGAACTGACAGCTCATAAGAGAGCACGGAATGAGAAAAGAGTGCTCAGCCCATGGAGCATGCTCCTTCCAACGCACTGTCATGGAAAGAAAGTAGAAAGAAATCAAAAGGTGACGTCACAGCCAAGAGGGTAAGTGATTGGCTGGTGATTGGTGAGTAGTTTTTCTTTTTTCTCTTCTATATCAGTGAGTAACTTTTAACATTGTTGTTGCCAATTTAAGTGTATCTAAGGGTTAAGTCATGGCAGGAGAGCTCGGTCGGGTGTTATGCTCCTCCTGTACTATGTGGGAACTCAGGGATGACTCCAGTGTCCCTGACGACGATGTGTGCAGGAAGTGTATCCACCTCCAGCTCCTGACGGTCCGCGTTGCGGAGTTGGAGCTGAGGGTGGATTCACTCTGGAGCATCCACGATGCTGAGAATGACGTGAGTATCACGTGTAGCGAGTTGGTCGTACCGCAGCCAGATAGGGAATGGCAGACCAACAGGAAGAGCAGTGCAAGGAAGGTAGTGCAGGAGTCCCCTGTGGTCATCCCCCTGCAAAACAGATACACTGCTTTGGGTACTGTTGAGGGGGATGACTCATCAGGGGAGGGCAGCAGCACCCAAGTTCATGGCACCGTGGCTGGCTCTGTTGCACAGGAGGGCAGGAAAAAGAGTGGGCGAGCGATAGTGATAGGGGATTCAATTGTAAGGGGACTAGATAGGCGTTTCTGCGGCCGCAACCGAGACTCCAGGATGGTATGTTGCCTCCCTGGTGCAAGGGTCAAGGATGTCTCGGAGCGGGTGCAGGACATTCTAAAAAGGGAGGGAGATCAGCCAGTTGTCGTGGTGCACATTGGTACCAATGACATAGGTAAAAAAAGGGATGAGGTCCTACGAAACGAATTTAAGGAGCTAGGAGCTAAATTAAAAAATAGGACCTCAAAAGTAGTAATCTCGGGATTGCTACCAGTGCCACGTGATAGTCAGAGTAGGAATCGCAGGATAGCGCAGATGAATACGTGGCTTGAGCAGTGATGCAGCAGGGAGGGATTCAAATTCCTGGGGCATTGGAACCGGTTCTGGGGGAGGTGGGACCAGTACAAACCGGACGGTCTGCACCTGGGCAGGACCGGAACCAATGTCCTAGGGGGAGTGTTTGCTAGTGCTGTTGGGGAGGATTTAAACTAATATGGCAGGGGGATGGGAACCAATGCAGGGAGACAGAGGGAAACAAAAGGGAGGCAAAAGCAAAAGACAGAAAGGAGATGAGGAAAAGTAGAGGGCAGAGAAACCCAAGGCAAAGAACAAAAAGAGCCATTGTACAGCAAAATTCTAAAAGGACAAAGGGTGTTAAAAAAACAAGCCTGAAGGCTTTGTGTCTTAATGCAAGGAGTATCCGCAATAAGGTGGATGAATTAACTGTGCAAATAGATGTTAACAAATATGATGTGATTGGGATTACGGAGACGTGACTCCAGGATGATCAGGGCTGGGAACTCAACATCCAGGGGTATTCAACATTCAGGAAGGATAGAATAAAAGGAAAAGGAGGTGGGGTAGCATTGCTGGTTAAGGAGGAAATTAAGGCAATAGTTCGGAAGGACATTAGCTTGGATGATGTGGAATCTATATGGGTAGAGCTGCAGAATACCAAAGGGCAAAAAACGTTAGTGGGAGTTGTGTACAGACCTACAAACAGTAGTAGTGATGTTGGGGAGGGCATCAAACATGAAATTAGGGGTGCGTGCAAAAAAGGTGCAGCAGTTATAATGGGTGACTTTAATATGCACATAGATTGGGTTAACCAAACTGGCAGCAATACGGTGGAGGAGGATTTCCTGGAGTGCATAAGGGATGGTTTTCTAGACCAATATGTCGAGGAACCAACTAGGGGGGAGGCCATCTTAGACTGGGTGTTGTGTAATGAGAGAGAATTAATTAGCAATCTCGTTGTGCGAGGCCCCTTGGGGAAGAGTGACCATAATATGGTGGAATTCTGCATTAGGATGGAGAATGAAACAGTTAATTCAGAGACCATGGTCCAGAACTTAAAGAAGGGTAACTTTGAAGGTATGAGGCGTGAATTGGCTAGGATAGATTGGTGAATGATACTGAAGGGGTTGACTGTGGATGGGCAATGGCAGACATTTAGAGACCGCATGGATGAACTACAACAATTGTACATTCCTGTCTGGCGTAAAAATAAAAAAGGGAAGGTGGCTCAACCGTGGCTATCAAGGGAAATCAGGGATAGTATTAAAGCCAAGGAAGTGGCATACAAATTGGCCAGAAATAGCAGCGAACCCAGGGACTGGGAGAAATTTAGAACTCAGCAGAGGAGGACAAAGGGTTTGATTAGGGCAGGTAAAATGGAGTACGAGAAGAAGCTTTCAGGGAACATTAAGACGGATTGCAAAAGTTTCTATAGATATGTAAAGAGAAAAAGGTTAGTAAAGAAAAATGTAGGTCCCCTGCGGTCAGAACCAGGGGAAGTCATAACGGGGAACAAAGAAATGGCGGACCAACTGAACAAGTACTTTGGTTCAATATTCACTGAGGAGGACACAAACAACCTTCCGGATATAAAAGGGGTCGGAGGGTCTAGTAAGGAGGAGGAACTGAGGGAAATCCTTATTAGTCGGGAAATTGTGTTGGGGAAATTGATGGGATTGAAGGCCGATAAATCCCCAGGGCCTGATGGACTGCATCCCAGAGTACTTAAGGAGGTGGCCTTGGAAATAGTGGATGCATTGACAGTCATTTTCCAACATTCCATTGACTCTGGATCAGTTCCTATGGAGTGGAGGGTAGCCAATGTAACCCCACTTTTTAAAAAAGGAGGGAGAGAGATAACAGGGAATTATAGACCGGTCAGCCTGACATCGGTAGTGGGTAAAATGATGGAATCAATTATTAAGGATGTCATAGCAGTGCATTTGGAAAGAGGTGATATGATAGGTCCAAGTCAGCATGGATTTGTGAAAGGGAAATCATGCTTGACAAATCTTCTGGAATTTTTTGAGGATGTTTCCAGTAGAGTGGACAAGGGAGAACCAGTTGATGTGGTATATTTGGACTTTCAGAAGGCTTTCGACAAGGTCCCACACAAGAGATTAATGTGCAAAGTTAAAGCACATGGGATTGGGGGTAGTGTGCTGACATGGATTGAGAACTGGTTGTCAGACAGGAAGCAAAGTGTAGGAGTAAATGGGGACTTTTCAGAATGGCAGGCAGTGACTAGTGGGGTACCGCAAGGTTCTGTGCTGGGGCCCCAGCTGTTTACACTGTATATTAATGATTTAGACGAGGGGATTAAATGTAGTATCTCCAAATTTGCGGATGACACTAAGTTGGGTGGCAGTGTGAGCTGCGAGGAGGATGCTATGAGGTTGCAGAGCGACTTGGATAGGTTAGGTGAGTGGGCAAATGCATGGCAGATGAAGTATAATGTGGATAAATGTGAGGTTATCCACTTTGGTGGTAAAAACAGAGAGACAGATTATTATCTGAATGGTGACAGATTAGGAAAAGGGGAGGTGCAAAGAGACCTGGGTGTCATGGTACATCAGTCATTGAAGGTTGGCATGCAGGTACAGCAGGCGGTTAAGAAAGCAAATGGCATGTTGGCCTTCATAGCGAGGGGATTTGAGTACAGGGGCAGGGAGGTGTTGCTACAGTTATACAGGGCCTTGGTGAGGCCACACCTGGAGTATTGTGTCCAGTTTTGGTCTCCTAACCTGAGGAAGGACATTCTTGCTATTGAGGGAGTGCAGCGAAGGTTCACCAGACTGATTCCCGGGATGGCGGGACTGACCTATCAAGAAAGACTGGATCAACTGGGCTTGTATTCACTGGAGTTCAGAAGAATGAGAGGGGACCTCATAGAAACGTTTAAAATTCTGACGGGGTTGGACAGGTTAGATGCAGGAAGAATGTTCCCAATGTTGGGGAAGTCCAGAACCAGGGGACACAGTCTAAGGATAAGGGATAAGCCATTTAGGACCGAGATGAGGAGGAATTTCTTCACCCAGAGAGTGGTGAACCTGTGGAATTCTCTACCACAGAAAGTTGTTGAGGCCAATTCACTAAATATATTCAAAAAGGAGTTAGATGAAGTCCTTACTACTAGGGGGAATCAAGGGGTATGGTGAGAAAGCAAGAATGGGGTACCTAAGTTGCATGTTCAGCCATGAACTCATTGAATGGCGGTGCAGGCTAGAAGGGCCGAATGGCCTACTCCTGCACCTATTTTCTATGTTTCTATGTTTCTATGCTCCAAAATTCATTTAATCTCCTTAGAGAAACAAATAGCCATTAGTAACGTGTCCAAGCAGGGAAAACACTGGCTTTTACTGGTTCCCAAAGGTATGTTCCCTTTGGCACAGCATAGACTCATTCTAAATCTTCTTCCACATCCTACCACCTAACTGATTGATTAGTACCCCTGACCAAGTCTGGCAATCACTGTCTCAAAACAACTTTTGACGCAGTTCGAAAACAGAATCCTGCATTTATATAGCGCCTTATCATGCCAAAGTGTTTCACACAAGAGTTTACTTATGGAAGTGCAGGGACTGTCATAATGTAGACAAACATAGCAGCTCATCTGTTTTTCGGTGAGACTAGTTGAGACAGCAAAGCTGGCCAGGTAGAGCTCTTTCAAATAGTGCCATGCGATCTTTAACATCCACGGCAGCTAGCAAAACAGGCTGATGGTGTATCAATGGCCTTGAATTCGTGGCCCTTATGGGCACGTACGAGGTGTGCATTCCTGTAGGGACCCGCAAGTTCTAGGTTTAGGTATGCGAAGCGCATGCGCCTAACCCGGAACTTGCGATCTGTTAAGAACTCCTGCCCAGCGAAGGACCCTTGAAATTCTTACGACTGATAAAAGCAGGCATAAGGCCTGCTTTTATCAATGTAAGACTTTTAAAGAACAGAAAAAAATATTTTTTCAATAATTTAAACATTTAAAATCCTGTTAAATAAAGTAATTAGACCCTTTAAAATATGTACATTTATTTTTCAATAAACTTAATTTTTGTTTTAAATAATTAATGAAATTCCATTTTGATTGATTTTAAATATGTGATTATTTTTATACATTTATTTTAAGTGTGTGTTTTGATGGGTATTCCCATATCACCATATTTCTGGTGATTCCATACCTACGGAACTCACCACAAGTATGAATGGGAGTCGCCCTATTTGGATTGGTTGGGCCAGCCAACATGATCCCAGGGAAGTGTGCGAAGCAGGTCTTTGTGTAGCGGCCCAGGACCACAAGTCTCAGAACCTCCCGGACCACCAGGTAAATTGGTAGAAATTTTCCAGGTCGGAGGCATCTGCCCGCGGGACACCTCCGACCGCAATTTCTGGGCCCCGTGTCTCAGTGGTAAGGATAGGATCCTTTCCTAGTGCGACTTTCCTTTGGCATTCCATACTTATGATAGTGCTGCAACAACAATGACTTGCATTTCTAGTGGCTTTAATGTAGAAAGCTTTTACATAGAATTACACATAATGAACAGCACAGAAACAGGCCATTCGACCCAACTGGTCTTTGTCAACGTTTATGCTCCACACGAGCCTCCTCTCAACCATCTTCATCTAGCCCTATCTGCATAACCATCTATTCCTTTCTCCCTCATGTGTTTATCGAGCTTCCCCTTAAATGCATCTACATTATTCGTCTCAACTACTCCTTGTGGTAGCGAGATCCACATTCTGACCACTCTCTGGGCAAAGAAGTTTCTCCTGAACTACCAACTGGATTTATTAGTGATTATTTTATATTTATGGCCCCTGCCTTTGGTCTCTCCCCACAAGTGAAACCATCCTTTCTACGTCTACCCGATCAAATCCTTTCATAATCTTAAAGACCTCTATCAGGTCTTTATCAAAGAGATACGTTCTGAGGAGGGGCCTTAAAGGAGGACAGAGAGATAGGGAGGTGGAGGAAATACACAAGGGCATTCCAGTGGGTGTGGCCTAGATGGCGGATGGCATAGCCACTAGAGGTAGGGCGAAGAATGGCGAGGGAATGCATAAATGGCCAGAGTTAGATGAACTGAGAGTTCATGATGAGTGGGGGGTGTAGAATTGAATGAATCTAACCTCTATGTGAGGCTCGGTAATGAGGATGGACCTCAGAAGGTGAAGTTGTGTGGCATGAATTGAGCACTATGAAAAGTAGAAGCTAATTGGCTGCAGAGTTTGTCCATATTGCTACAACGGTGTAGCTGTGTCAGGAGTGGTTCCACACCATCTCATTCATGATACTACTAACTTTCATGTTATTGTTTCTATCAAGCATGGCTGCCTTGTGTACCTTTATGCAATATTAATGCGTCATTGAAGAAACAGTTTTAGCACACTTATGGGTCAACCATAAACAGTCAAGTATACGTCCCTGATTTTAAGACCCCATGCATCATACAATGTGTATTATCCTAAGCACTCCCCTTCCCTGTAGCTCAGTAGGTAGCACTCTGGCCTCTGAGTCAGAAGGTAGCAGGTTCAAGACTCACTCCAGGGAATTTAGCACAAGAATCTAGGCTGACGCTCCATTGCAGTACTGAGGGAGTGCTGCACTGTCGGAGGTGACATCTTTCAGGTGAGACATTAAACTGAGAAGTCTACCCTTTCCATGTCTGCTACATTTCAACAGTGACTGCACTTCATGAAAATGTTTTATCAGCTGTAAAGCATTTTGGGTTGTTGCTGAGGTTGTGAAAGGTGCTATATAAATGCAAGTTCATCCTTGCACGCTTTAGCTGCAGCTTCTGACAGGTGGCTATCACCCAACCAGCTGAAATCCGAAAGTAAATGTCGCGGGATTCGCTACAGCCAGTGGCTGGAAAGATCCAGTAAAGAGGGGTCCTGCTTGCCACTGGGCACAGTAAACGGCAGCAACTTTAGCTCAGCTCCCACGCCTGCAGCTGGAGATACTCGCGTGTGTCCTGGTTCCACGTAAGACCAACCTTTGCGTTTCAAATTTCTTACCTTTGAAGTGTACGTTTCTAGTGGCTTTTCTTAAAGGTTTTAAAATGTTACGGGCTTGGTAAATTTGCTTCAGAGTTATGTTTGCTTAATGAAAGGCACCAACTTTAACCGAGAGGTTTGTCAATAAGAGAAATTTATGAATCACCTTTTCCCACCAACACTGACATTTCTACGGCAAGCAGCAGGGAAAAGAATCTTGGGCTGGATTTTCGACTCTGCCGTTTTTAGGACGAAAACAGAGGCAGGGCGGGAAAGTTACCGCCCAATTAACGTTTGTGCTGTGAGGAGTAATTTTTTCATCTGGGCCCTGCGCCAGTCAAAGGGAGGTGTTGTACGAGAGGTGCCTTGGGAGGGGAAAAAAAATTCAAAAAACATTGCCCACACCCTTACAACACAAACCGCTACAAAAAAATAAAAGAATGAAAACTGGAACTTACCTTTTTTGCAGTTTATCTACCTCACCGCGGCAAGCAGAGCTGGACCTCTGTGTTTTCTCTGGTGGTCATCGTGCAGCGTGTTTCGTGGCATACGGGTCAGGTGCGAGCCAAAACCACTGCCAGTGTTGCAATGAGAGCCGTTGCACATCCGGTGCAGCTCTCCCCAGCGGTGCTTCTAAGTGCCACCGCAAAACCCGTCCGGAGGATCGCGACTGGACGCAAAAGACCTCATCGCCACATTTTTCGCTGCGGAGGGTCAAAACCCAACGAAACCCGGGTTACAAATGACCCGAAAATCTATATATTTCTGAAACAGTGAGGAAAGCTCTCAGCATTGGGTGTGCACCTTCAGCATTTCAACATGTCCGCCCTGCAACCATCATCATCATTATCATAGGCAGTCCCTCGAAGCGAGGGTGACTTGCTTCCACGCCAAAAAGGGATGAGTTCACAGGTGTTTCAATGAAGGACCTAATATTTCAGATCCCAAACTACAGGGTGGAAGATGCCTGTGCTTGGATTTTTTTTACGTGTGGTGGCCGTTGCACACCAGCCATCACATGGGCTTGACAGAGCTAGGTCTTGGTCCAGTGGCAAGGATTACCCAGGACTAACTGGAGACTAGCTATGCTGCACAGACCAAGCGTGCACACATATCGCAGTGTGGGCTGGCCCGTGCTGCCCCTGGGCCCTCGCTTCTTTTGGGCCCCAGATTCACGCCTCTCCTGAGCTCCGGTCACTTCCCTCTACGGACTCTTGCCGCTCCTTCGACCTTCCTGCTGTGCCTGCGTGCACTGCAATCAGTTACCATCAGCTGATGGTCTTGCAGGCCGGAAACGCACCGATTTCCGGGCTGGGCCGCTGCACGCTGCTCCTTCCAATGACCCCGGATCACAGCCTGGACGTCAGGACTCAACCAGACTACATTCCACTCTCACTGGTGGGATAGAGGAGAGGTAGACTGACAAATATCAGCAATTCATATTCGACAGTGGACCTGACACAAGATCACAGGCAGTCACTAAATAGAGGGTCTGCCATTTCAATCAATGTATTTTTTTTTTAATTAAAATTTTGGAGTTAAGTGTTTGGGGCTGAAATTGCCCTCCTCCTTAAGCTCTAAGAGGCACCTCTGCAGAAGTTCATCTGCACTGTCAATTTCTGTTTTGTTTTAACATATGCAGTAATGTTATAGTCACAACTGTATCATCACCTAGTGGGGCTGAAATTCACCCCCGCCCGAAACAGGTCGCACCTTCCGCTCTTGAAGTGATTTCTCTGCCGCGTCGGATGAGGTGGCATCTTTTGTGAAATTCAGCTCTTTGTCGTTTTTTTAAAGCAGACCAGAAGTCGGTCATAATGGGGGAGGAAGTGGGGCGGTAAGTATTCAAGAGGGCGGAAGTAGAGGCGGGACAGAGTCTCCGCTGCTATCAGTCATTACGTGTGTGCATCATCACGTCTCTCCCCTTCATTTAAAGGGGAGAGAAGCAGCAATTCTTTCGGTTCGGTCCACTGGGCCACCAGGGGGGGTTTCGGCCAGGCCAACGGTCTGGCACCCGAGAGGGGGGTGCCTTGTTGGCGGCCCGGCCAAACCCGGGAGCCCAGTTGTCCGGCCAACCTGGAAGTCGGCCGGAAAAACAATAAAATGGTGTCCGTGGCAGTGGGTCCTGACCTTTAATGGCCGCCGCACAACCAAGTCCCACACACAGAAGATAAGTTGCACCAAGTGAAAAAACTGTCGGGGGCACCGCTTGGCAGATTGAGGATTTTTACAGCTGAATTTGGCTGGAGGTGCGGGAGATTGGCGATGCATGCTTTGATCACACACTTAGGACTGGTCGGCAGTGGCGGGGTGGAAGTGGGGACTGCCAGAAAAATCGCTGTTGGCGGCCATTGGCCTGGAAGTCGGCCACTGTTCGACTCCGCCGCCTGGCCTCACTTTCTGGCCTTTTTGGGGAGTTGAATTTCGGCCCCAATGTCTCTAACTCACACTTTAAGTTAAAAGCAGCAGCGCATCCTATCCCGCTCCATGTGCTTATGTTGTGTTTTCAGCTCGTTTTGCTAATTAAATGCCTTCAACACAGCGGCCACTCTGGGACCAATGTCACTTCTTAATAAAATTAGAAAACAGATGATTTTTAAAAAAAAACTATAAATCCTTATCCCCTCCCTTGGCTGACTCAACCTGTTTTCGTTCTCTTTCCATACTGAATCTGGATACTGACATACCTGAGCAAGTTCATTCTCTGATACTCCGCCCCCATACCACGCTCAGTTTCCAGGCTAGAGCTGCACAATGCTTCTCAGCTGACAGCTGCCTTGGTTAGCTGCAGAACAGCCAACCCTCTGAATTAGAACGTGTCTGAGTCAGAAAGTTGCGGGTCCGAGCCAGATTCCAGCATTTGAGCACTTAGTCTAGGCTGAGACTCTCTTGTTACCGCTAGACTTGACTATTCCATCGCACTCCTGGCTGGGCTTCCACCTTCTATCCTACGTAAACTTGAGGTGATCCAAAACACTGTTGTCTGTGTCCTGACTTGCACCTAGTCCCGCTCACCCGTCACCCCTGTGCTCGCTGGCCTACATTGACTCATGTTTAAGCAATCCTCGATTTTAAAATTATCATCCTTGTTTTCAAATCCCTCCATGGCCTTGCCCCTCCCTATCTCTGTAATCGCCTCCAGCCCCACAATCCCCTGAGATTCTGGCTCCTCCAATTCTGGCCTCTTGAGAATCCCCTTATTTTAATAGCCCAAACATTGGTGACAGTACCAACAGTTGCCAAAGTCCTAAGCTCTGGAATTCTCACCCGAAACCTCTCGCCTCTCTACCTCTCTCACTTACTTTAAGTTGCTCCTTAAAACCTACCTCTTTGACCAAGCTTTTGGTCATCTGCCCTAATTTCTCCTTATGTGGCTCGTTGTCAAATTCTGCTTGATAAAGCTCCTGTAAAGCACCTGCATTGAAGGCGTTATTTAATACAAGTTGTTGTTGTTGTTGTCATGGCCAATAGGTTTCTCTCAACCAAATAAAAAAAGATTAATTAGCCATTTGTCTAAATGCTGTTCATGTGATACTATTGTGTGCAAAATGACTGCAGCCTTTGCCTTCTTATCAACAGTTATTCCACTTCAGAGTAATTTATTGGATGTGAAGCACTTTACAAAGTCCTACGAATTGTGGTATTGAACTGTCGGATATATTTTTCAAATTAATGCTGCTCCCACAGAATTTCATGTTACAGGAATGTCTCTTGAGTGTCAGCCATGGCTCAGTGGATAGCGCTCTCTCGCCTCTGAGTCAGAAGGTTGTGGGTTCAAGTCCAATTCCAGGGACTTGAGCACAAAAATCTAGACTGACACTCCAAGGGCAGTACTGAGGGAGTGCTGCACTGTTGGAAGTGCTGTCTTTCGGGATGAAATCTTAAATGGAGGCTCTGTCTGCCCCCACAGGTGGACGTAAAAGATCCCATGGCACTATTTTGAAGAAGAGCAGGGGAGTTATCCCCGGTGTCCTGGCCAATATTTATCCCTCAATCAGCATAACAAAAACAGATTATCTGGTCATTAGCACATTGCTTCTCCTGGCAGCTTGCTGTGCAGAAATTGGCTGTCACGTTTCCTACATTACAACAGCGACTACACTTCAAAAAGTACTTCATTGGCTGTAAAGCACTTTGAGACATCCAGTGGTCATGAAAGGTGCTATAGAAATGCAAGTCTTTCTTTTTTTTCTTGAAAATTATTGATCTTCACTTCTAACTCAGGTTTGCGATGGGGCTCTATTTGGTAAAATAGATTCCCTGATATCCCTATTTCGGAAACCCCTCCAGCTCTACAACTCCCTGAGAACTCTGCGTTCCTCTAATTCTGGCCTCATGCATTCCCAATTTCCTTCACTCCCTCTTTGGTGGCTGTGGCTGCAGATGCCTCGGCCCTAAGCGCTGTAATTTCCTCCATAAACCTCTTAGCCACTGTACCTCTCTCCTCTTCTTTTAAGAAGCCCCTTAAAACCTATGTGTCCTAATATCTCCTTATGTAGCTTGGTGTAACAAAGTGTGAAGCGACTTGGGATATTTTACTACGTTAAAGGCACTAGATAAATGCAAGTTGACGTTGATATAAATATAAGTTCTTTCGTTCTTTAATCTTTCACAAGAAAGGTTCACAGCTTCAACCTCTCCTCCTGAGCTTCAGCAATATTATGAACGTATGAACAATTAACTGATGCAAAGTGTAAAGGAACTCACATTAGGCCCCAATTTTAACTTGGAGCAGGAAGCAGGCAGGGCCTGTGAGGCGGCAGCCAATACGTCTAGACCTAGGCAGCCTGAGGCCCCAGAGATTTTAATGCTCAGCCTCATCTGCATGCCCTGGTCAGTTTCCCGCCCAAAATCGGCAACTGGCGAATGGTCAGGAGCACAATGTTGGGCGGCAAGAGGGCGTCGTCAAGGACCGAAGGAACGGTTCCCCCGACACACAGTTAGGTAGCTCGGGGGCAGGTGGTATTCTTTTGTGTGGGACCCGAAGGAACGTATTCCTGATCCTCCTCACCCCAAGAGGAAAGCCCCCAAAAAAAGACTTAGGCCTAGAAATTCGGGTGCACCCCGTCTGGGGACAGAAACACTCGCGAGGCGCGAGACTTTGCGCCAGCCGCAGAAGTCTTGCCTCTCACAAGAAATTGTGGTTACCGCCCCTGAAAGGAAGTGGCGTGCTAAATCAAGCGTTCCACTTACTTTCCGGGGCCGTAGCGAGGTGCACGGCTCGGGAGCGCTATGCACTGGGCTGGGTAGCGCTGCCGCGTAGGAGGGGCTCTTCCCTGAATTTAAGGGAAGGGCCCGAGCTGTATACTCTGCAGACTGTGAACCCATCTACCTGAACTACCGGGTCTCGCCACACGGAGCCCACGTCCAAAGCCACAACGGTGAGGGGGAAAAAAAACGCCCATTGTTTTGCCAAGCAGCTGGCCATCCTCCCCTTTAACTTTCGTCCCGCTAGCGGGCAACTGCCCAGTACGTGTCCCCTGAAGCTGTCACTGTCACCGCCTGGCGCAGCTTCAGGGGGCGATACCCAATTTAGGGTGTGGGGCACTGCGCATTTGCAATGAAGTCATGATCTCCGGGCGCAGGAGATCGGGGTACAACGCCGTAGTGCCGCCACTAAATCCCCGCCAAATTTAGTGGGAGTTGTTAGTGGTGACTGGTTGCAAAGTCGTTTGGGCCTCGTTTAACGGGAGGTGCAAATTACCCCAATTTCTCCCCCTTACATTTTGTGGGCCTCATTGGGCCCAAGCTCCTGTTGTGCCCAGGTTGGTCTGATGGTAAAGCTTCAGCTTTGGCCCACGGTTAAAATAACAGTCGGGCCCCGATGACATCATCGGAGCCCAATCTGCATACTTAAAGGAGGACCCCCATCGGGTGTCTTTCTCACCTGCTGAGGAGAGCAGGTTAAAATCGTAGCCAGCAGAACCTGTGTGGGGCATCGGTAGGTGAATCCCACAGATAGTTCTAACCCACCCAGGCCGATTTCTGTTGGCTGGGCAGGGTTAAATCTGTCCCTGAAGTCTCATTACTGAGACTACTAATTTAGGGCTTCCAAGGAAAAATGATGGAATCGTGGAATTTGATTCACATACACATTAAATGGTACGACACTCAGAATTGTAGAGGAACAGAGGGACCTTGGAGTGCATGTCCACAGACCCTGAAGGTAGCAGGACAGGTAGATAAGGTGGTTAAGAAGGCATACGGAATACTTGCCTTTATTAGCCGAGGCATAGAATACAAGAGCAAGGAGGTTACGCTTGAACTGTATAAAACATTAGTTAGGCCACAGCTAGAGTACTGCGTGCAATTCTGGCCACCATTTTACAGGAATGATGTGATTGTGCTAGAGAGGGTACAGAGGAAAATTTTGCTGGACTGGAGAAGATTAACTGTGAGGAAAGATTGGGTAGGCTGGATTTATTTTCTTTGGAACAGAGGAGGCTGAAGGGAGACCTTATTGAGGTGTATAAAATTATGAGGGGCCTAGATAGAGTGGATATTACGTACCTATTTCCCTTAGCAGAGGGGTCAACAACCAGGGAGCATAGAGTTAAAGTAAATGGCAGAAGGTTTAGAAGGGATTTGAGGGAAAATTTCTTTATGGGGGTCTGGAACTCACTGCCTGAAAGGGTGGTAGAAGCAGAAACCATCACCACATTTAAAAAGTACTTGGATATGCACTTGAAGTGCCAAAGCCTACAGGGCTATGGACCAAGAGTGGAAAGTGGGATTCGGCTGGATAGCTCTTTGTTGGCTGGAGCGGACACGATGGGCTGAAATGGCCTTCTTCCGTGCTGTATATTTCTATGATTCTATGATTCCCAAAACACCAGTAAAAATTCAGCGATCCCATGTAATAAAAATAGAATTTGACTACATTAGCCACTGTAAATCTGTGGCCCTAATTGTAAACGGATGGAATTGTAGAATGTGATTCCCAAAATGCTGGTTAAAAAAAGACTTAGAATGCCATGTAATAAAAACAGAATTGGACTCATTTGGTCAACATAAATCAATAGCACTGGCGATGAACTGATGCAACCAAGTGAAAATAAGGTTCAAAAACACAGTTACTAATCACTTTCAACAATACTAATTTAAGGCTGGGTATTCTGCAGCGAGTGTCACACCTCCTGACTCCCCAAAGCCTTTCCACCATCTACATGACACAAGTCAGGAGTGTGATAGAACACTCTCCACTTGTCTGCATGACACTCAATACTCAAGAAGCTCGACACCAACCAGGACAAAGCAGCCCACTTCGTTGACACCCCATCCACCACCGTAAACAGTCACTCCCTCCACCACCGGCGCACCATGGCTGCAGTGTGTACCATCTATAAGATGCATTGCAGCAACTCGCCACAGCTTCTTTGTTAGCACCTCCCAAACCCGCGATCTCTACCACCTAGAAGGACAAGGGCAGCAGGCACATGGGAACACCACCACCTCCACGTTCCCCTCCAAGTCACACACCATCCTGATTTGGAAGTATATATATTGCCGTTCCTTTATAATCGCTGGGTCAAAATCCTGGAACTCCCTCCCTAACAGCACTGTGGGAGTACCATCACCATACAGACTACAGTGGTTCAAGAAGGTGGCTCAGCATCTTAAGAGCAATTAGGGATGGGCAATAAATGCTGGCTTTGCCAGCAACGCTCACATCCCATGAACGAATAAAAAAAACGAATTCATGCACCATGTAAATAGAAGACTGCATGATCATTACCAATCCAGAAGCAAATCGAAACCCGAAATTGATCTCAATTGGGATTCCTTTCTCACTTTCTGCTCTGAGGCAGAACTACCTGACTCAATTGTGAGCTACACATTGGACATCTCCATGGAACGTCTGGCATGTGATATGGGCACGAGGAGGTCCAATGTATACCGCAATATTATTATAGTACATGATTGTTAAGAACTAGAGTTGACTGCCAAATCTGAGTGTAAATTCAACTGACTTAAATTTATTAAAAACCTTGATCAGTTCAGACATGGTCAGCTATATTTCATGTAACTACTTCTTTAAAAAATTTACATCACGTATGAATCAATATGTAAAATGTCCTTTTGCACATGGATAAGATCATGTTTCTATGTTAAAAGAAAGACCTGCATTTATATAGCACCTTTCACAACCACCAGATGTCCCAAAGCACTTTACAGCCAATGAAGCACTTTTGAAGTGTCGTCACTATTGTAATGTAGAAAATGCAGTAGCCAATTTGCGCACAGCGAGCTCCCACAAACAGCAATGTGATAATGACCAAATAATGAGGGATAAATATTGGCTAGGACATCACAGATAACTCCCCTGTTCTTCTTCAAGTTAGTGTTGTTATGTTTTCAGTACGACATCACAAACATACAGGCTGTAAGATGGCTGATAACTTCAGGAAGCCAGTCACGTGACTTGTTCCCTCTTTATTGTTGTAAGCAGCAATGGCTGCAATGCCACAGTAGTCTACTGGGTGGAGCTATATATATTACACTTCTCTCTCCTTACTGAAGAAGTAATTATAACAAACAATCATCATACATAACTTGCATGGTTATACATAACAAAAGATATGAACTTATTTTGCCATATTTACAAATCAAGCTTAACCACTTGTTTTCTGTTTCGAAGAGGATACCTTCGCTCTCAAACAGAACCTTCCAAACATGATATTGAACTTAGACTCATTCTAGGCTGATCCTGAAGAAAGTTTTACTCCAATGGATGCCCTTGATTTATATTTGAACTCTCTATAAATTCAGACAGTTTGTCTATCTGACTTGGATTCAGACTTAAATTCTGACTTTCTCTTGGACTTGTTTCCAGTACATTTGATGTAGGATATGCTATTGGTATACTTTACTTGTATCAAAACTATCTGATGAGTCAGAAATAATTGAATCATTCCAACCTTCAGCTCCTTCCATATCTGTCGGTAAAATATGATCAATGTGAACAAACCTAACCTGTCCATGATCAAACATCTTGGCCAAATATGTGCGAGGACCACATATCTTCACCACTCTTCCTGGTAACCACTTTAACCATTTATGGCGATGGTTCTTCACTCTCACCTTCTGATTTAATTTCACATCTCTCTTTTACTCTACCTGTATCATGATTCTCTTTCTGTCTTAATTGTTTCTCTTCTATGGACTGTGCCAAGTTTGGATTTAACAATGAGAATCTGGTTCGTGACTGTCATTTGAGAAACAACTCTGCTGGTGTATGAGGAGTATTATGATACGTTATTAGAAAATTAGCCAATTTCTGGTCCAATGACAATTGTCGTTTCTTTGGATTTGGATCCAACATCTGTTTGATTAGGACACGTTCTACAATTTGTACTGTGTGCTCTGCTGCAACACTTGAAGCAGGTGGAACCTTGGTATGTTTCACACCATTTTTTGCTAGTGAACTGTGCAAATTTTTTTGAACAAAATTGTGGTCCATTATCAGAAACAATTTCTTCTGGGAGGCCAAATGAAGAAAATAATCTGCGCAAAATGGCTAATGTTTTACTTGTTGTTATTTTCCGCATTGGAAACACCTCGACCCACTTCGAACAGTTATCAATCACAATGAACAACTGTTGTTCTTCTAACTCAGCAAAATCGATATGTAACATTTTCCATGCCCTGGGAGGCCATTTCCATGGCTGTAATGGTACTGATGGTGTTTTCTTGCTTACTGATTGACATGTCGTACACTGACTAATGATGTACTCTATATCTTTATTTAGACCTGGCCACCATAAGTAACTGCATGCAAACTCTTGCTCAAGCACATTCCCAAGTGCTGGTCATGAAGATCTCCGAATAATTTGGACCTGAATTTATTTGGTATAACCACTCTTGCACCTCACATGGTACAATCTTTATCGACTGATAATTCATTCCTACGAATGAAGAATGGATGAATAACTTTGTCTGTTACCTGGTTTGGCCAGCCATTTGCGGTGTAGTCATACATATAACTGAGTCACGTTTGGTTACTCTACCAATCTCTTCAGCTATGACTGGCAGTTCATCAATGTATGAAAAATAAAACACTTCTTCCCTATCGGGTGTCACTTGTGATGGGGAAGGCAATCTAGACATTGCATCAGCATTACTGTGATCAGCTGATCATCTGTATTCAATATCATATGTGTATGCTGACAAAATCAAAGCCCATCTCTGCATTCGGGCTGCAGCTAATGTTGGAACTGGGGACTTTGGATGGAGGATTGCTGTCAGGGGCTTATGATCGGTAATGATGGTAAACTTATGACCATACAAGTATTTTGTGGAACTTCTTCACCCCAAAAATGAATGCCAAAGTTTCCCTTTTGATTTGCGCATAATTACTGAGAGTGCGTGAAGCAAAAGCAATTGGTCTCTCCTCCCCCCTATGTAGTGCATGAGAGATCACTGCCCCAACTCCCTACGGAGAGGCGTCACATGCAAGCTTGATCTCCTTAGCTACATCATAATGAACTAACATGGTGCTCTCTACCAATTGGCTTTTACACTCCTTGAATGCTGCGTCGCATTCTTCTGACCACTTCCAATGGACCTGTTTTTTCAATAGTTCATTCAGTGGATGTAACACTGCAGCCAAGTTTGGTAGGAATTTCCCACAATAGTTCAAAAGACCCAAAAATGATCAGTGACATTCTTGGGAGTGGGTACATTTCTGATTGCATCCAGCTTTCTCTTGGTTGGATGTAAACCATCTTTGTCTACTCTATGCCTTAAGTACTTCACTGAGTTTTGAAATAACTTGCGAGCAGTCACTCGTACTCTGTGCTTCTCTACCCATTTGAAGACTTAATTCAATATGTTTTTATGAATTTGCCTGTTTGGTGCTGAAATTAGTATGTCATCTAAATAACATACTGCCCCTTCAATACTTTGCAAAATCTGGTTCATCACCCCGTGGAATATGGCGGAGGCGGAAGACACTCCAAATGGTAGCCTATTAAATTGATATAGGCCTAGATGAGTATTTATACTCAAGCATGACTTGGACTCCTCATATAGTTCAAGTTGTAAGTAGGCAATCGTAAGATCCAACTTTGAGAAGATCTGACCACCTGTCAGTGTTGTGAACAAATCTTCCACATTTGGCAATGTATTGGGGAGATTACCCTCTAGAACCTGGTTTACGGTTACTTTATAATCACCACACAACCTTACCTTACCATTGGACTTAGGTACAACAACAATGGGTGTAGCCCAATTACATAGATCTATCTTAGAGATAATGTTCTCAGTCTCTAGTCTTTTGAGTTCTTGCTCAACTTTCTCCTTGAGTGCATATGGTATGGGACATGGCTTGCAGTAAACTGGTCTCGCGTCCTTCTGTACCCTGATACTCGCCTTGAAGCCTTGGATCGGACTGCCTGTTTCGCAGAACACCTTCGGATACTTCTTGATGACATCATCCTTTGATGCAAATCTCATTTCAACATGAAAAATCTCACTCCAATCCAGCTTCAGTGATCCCAACCAATTTCTTCCTAGTAAGGCAGGCTTGTCTCCTGCCACTACTAAGACAGGCAAGCTCTGAAATTGATCCTTGTATTTCACCTAGGTGATACGACCTACCACAGGAATGTTCTCTCCTGAGTAGCCTCACAGCTCTTTCTTGGATTTCTCCAAGGGAAATCACACAATTTGTCGAGGTATAGCTATTCCATTAATACACTCACGGATGCACCAGTGTCGATTTCCATGGGTATCTTGGTTCCTGCAACATCTACATGGATGATGATACTTTTCTAATCACTGCTAGTTAACCTCGTGCTCCTGATGTCTAGCTCTAAAACCTCCTCGTCCTGTTGTTTTTCTTCCATGCTATGTAGTCTCTGGGGATTTCTACTTACAGCTTTGAAAGCTGGTTTACTCTTCAGTCGGCATGCCTTCGCAAGATGCCCAGTTTTCCTGCAGAAGAAACACTCTGCCTTCACATATGGACAACTTTGAGCAATGTGTTGTCCCAGGCACCGATAGCATGACTTCAATGCTCTGTTACCATTGCCAGTTGCTGTGACCTTGGGGCCCAACTGCCTTTTACTTTTAACCTGCAGGCGATTCACCTCGGTTGTCTGACAACTGGAAATGGTATGAAATTCTAGGGAATAATGGTTGGCCATGTTCATTGGCATAGCTGTCTGACAAGCTAAGTCAAGTTAGGAGTTGTCGATAACTTTCTTCTGATCGCATCATTTTTCATCCCACAAACAAAGCGGGCATGCAATGCTCGGTCCTGAAAGTTTCCAAAATTACATAGAAACATAGAAAATAGGTGCAGGAGCAGGCCATTCGTCCCTTCAAGCCTGCACCATCATTCAATATGATCATGGCTGATCATGCAACTTTAGTACCCCAGTCCTGCCTTCTCTCCATACCCCCTGATCCCTTTAGCCGTAAGGGCCACATCTAACTCCCTTTTGAATATATCCAACTGGGCTCAACAACTTTCTGTGGTAGAGAATTCTATAGGTTCACAATTCTCTGGATGAAAAAGTTTCTCCTCATCTCAGTCCTATATGGCTTACCCCTTATCCTTAGACCTCCCCAACATTGGGAATATTCTTCCTGCATCTAACCTGTCCAATCCCATCAGAATTTTATATGCTTCTAAGAGAGCCCCTCTCATTCTTCTAAATTCCAGTGAATATAAGTCTCGTCGATCCAGTCTTTCTTCATATGTCAGTCCTGCCATCCCAGGAATCAGTCTGGTGAACCTTCGCTGCACTCCCTCAATAGCAAGAATATCCTTCCTCAGATTAGGAGACCAAAACTGCACACAATACTCAAGGTGTAGTCTCGCCAAGGCCCTGTACAGCTGCAGCAGGACCTCCCTGCTCCTATACTCAAATCCTCTCGCTATGAAGGCCAACATGCCATTTGCTTTCTTTACTGCCTGCTGTACCTGCATGCCTACTGTCAATGACTGATTGATATACCATGATACCCAGGTTTCATTGCACCTCCCCTTTTGCAAGTCTGTCACCATTCAGATAATAAGCTGCCTTCCTGTTTTTGTCACCAAAGTGGATAACCTCACACTTATCCACATTATACTGCATCTGCCATGCATTTGCCCACTCACCTAACCTGTCCAAGTCACCCTGCAGCCTCTTAGCATCCTCCTCACAGCTCAAACTGCCATCCAGCTTAGTGTCATCTGCAAACTTGGAGATATTACTCTCAATTCCTTCATCTAAATCATTGATGTATATTGTAAATAGCTGGGGTCCCAGCACTGAACCTTGCGGTACCCCACTAGTCACTGCCATCCATTCTGAAAAGGACCCGTTTATTCCAATTCTTTGCTCCCTGTCTGCCAACCAGTTCTCTATCCATGTCAATACATTATCCCCAATACCATGTGCTTTAATTTTGCACACTAATCTCTTGCGTGGGAGGGACCTTGCCAAAAACCTTTTGAAAGTCCAAATACACCACATCCACTGGTTCTCCCTTGTCCACTCTACTATTTACATCCTCAAAAAATTCTAGAAGATTTGTCAAGCATGATTTCCCTTTCATAAATCCATGCTGACTTGGACTGATCCTGTCACTGCTTTCCAAATTCGTTGCTATTACATCTTTAATAATTGATTCTAGCATTTTCCCTACTACCAATGTCAGGCTAAACGGTCTATAATTCCCTGTTTTCTCTCTCCCTACTTTTTAAAAAAGTGAGGTTACATTAGCTACCCGCCTATCCATAGGAACTGATCCAGAGTCCATGGAATGTTGGAAAATGACCACCAATGCATCTACTATTTCAAGGGCCACTTGCTTAAGTACTCTGGGATGCAGACTATCAGGCCCTGGGGATTTATTGGCCTTCAACCCCATCAATTTCCCTAACACCTGACTAATAAGGATTTCCCTCAAAGTGAATAGATATATTTTTTTTAATGCTACAATGTACTCACTGATACTTTTGTCGGTTAACTGATCTCATATTCCGAAATTATAACTTTCAGCAATTTCCTGAGGCTCAGGACTGTCGTGCTGTTCTAACTTCTGCTTAAGTGATGTGTCCTTTGTCTTGACAGGCACAAGCACATTTTTCAGGGTTTCATACACTTCGGGCCCTGCTTCAATTAAGAAAATAGCCCGTTTTCTTTCCAACACCACCTGGTTACGGTTTTCATCATCAGGGACTTAGATGATACTATTTGCAGTGAATAAGATTTCTAATTGCTCCATATACACTCCGAAACTTTCACGGTCGCGTTGAAACTCCCCCAATGCCTTATTATTCCCATAGGTGCGGCTATCTGGACTCTGGCAGTTCAGCCAAGTGTGCTTGTAATTTACCGTGGATTTGTAGCTATTAATCAAATATCACTAATGTTATGTTTTTGGTACGACATCACAAACACACAGGCTATAAGATGGCTGATAACTTCAGGAGCCTGTCAGGTGACCTGACCTGTTTATTCTTGTAAGACAACAATGGCTGCAATGCCACAGTAGTCCACTGGGTGGAGCTACATATATTACAAGTGACATGGGCACTTTTACCTGAGACGGCAGATGGGGCTTTGGTTTAACATACAATCAGAAATAAATGTTTCCTCTGCCCACCTGGGACTCGCTTGCCATGTCGGAGTTCCAAGTAGAGTGCTTGTTTTAGGGGTCTAGTATCAGGCATGCAGACGATGTGGCCCGTCAATCGGAGCTGATTGAGCTTGACAATGCTTTGATGCTGGGGATGTTGGCCTGGGCAAGAACACTGATGTTGGTGCGCCTATTCAGCCAATAGATTTGCAGGATCTTGCGGAGGCAACGTTGGTGGTACTTCTCCAATGCTTGGAGGTGCCTGCTGTACATAGTCCATGTCTCTGAAGCATAGAGTAGGGCAGGTATCACTACTGCTCTGTAGACCATGAGCTTGGTGCCGGGTTTGAGGTCCTGGTCTTCAAACACTCTCTTCCTCAGGCGACCGAAGGCTGCATTGGCACATTGAAGGCGGTGTTGGACTTTGTCATCAATGTCTGCCTTTGTTGACAGTGATGATGATGATGTTGACAGTAGACTCCTGAGGTATGGAAAATGGTCCACAGTGTCCAAGGCCTCTTCATGGATTTTGATAATCGGGGCCTGTGACCTCTTCCACTGAACCGCACGCCGTGTAATAACATCCGCAACTGACCCAAAAAAGACCATCAGCAGCCTGAGAAAAAGACTGCACCTGACATGATAGTAGCTTGCACAGGCAGATTTTCTAAATGATTTCAGTCAAGGAGATGCCCTGCTGAGAGCCAGCAGTATAAATAAGGCCGGTCCACTCAGCACTGTGCCTGGACTGTAACAGCCGTCTCAATATAAACACAACACTAAAGCAAAGAAAAGTGTGGAGGAAAAAGAAGTAAGCTGGATTTGAGTCAGACCACAGTATAGACACAGACACATATTCACTTAGACACAGACAGAGTCCGTTGGCTCAAACACAGACAGACATGCCAGAAGTCATAGTGCTGTAATGTAGGTTTAATAGATGATTCCATATGTGCAGACAGAGAGAAGCTGCACCAGTTGTACTGTGGCCTGTCAACAGCAACACTCGATGGCTGCAGTTTAATTGAGCGTGTTATTGGTTGTACATCGGCCAAGAATGTCCGTATGTCAAAACTCGGGTGTATGCGTGCATGAGCATGTCAGATATTTAAAGCGGATGCATACGCAAATGAGCTTTGTTGCTGTATGACAGTTATTGGGTAGATACAGCAGACAAAATTGGGTAGATTGGTGGATTGGAATAATTGTGGCTACAAAACTACTCAGGAGTTACTCTGACAAGGTAGGCAAGATGCTGGTTTAAAGTGATGTGCTGGCCTGGTAGGTTCTGCTGATTTTAAAAAATTCTTTCCTGGGATGTGGGTGTCGCTCACAAGGCCAGCATTTATTGCCCATCCCTTGCTGAATTTACACTGCTTATTGAAGGCCAGATTTCAGATTTAAGTTGAAAAAAGGAAAGAAAGACTTGCATTTATATCATCATCATCATAGGCGGTCTCTCAAATCGAGGATGACTTGCTTCCACGCCAAAAAAGGATGAGTTCACAGGTGTTTCAATGAAGGATCTAATATTCCAGGTCCCGAACTGCATATTGAAGGGTGGAAGATGCCTGTGCGTGAATTTTTTTAACGTGTGGGGGTCGTTGCACACCAGCCACCACACGGGCTTAACAGAGCTAGATCTTGGTCCAGTGGCAAGGGTTAACCAAGACAACTGGAAACCAGCTCTGCTGCATGAACCTAGTGCGCACACATAATGCAGTGTGGGCTGGCCCGTGCTGCCCCTGGGCCCTCGCCTCTTCTGGGCCCCAAAGTAACGCCTCTCCTGGGCCCCAATCACGCCGCTCTACAATCTCTCGCTGCTCCTTCGCCCCAACTCCGTCGCTCCTGCTGTATCTGCCCACGCTCCAATCAGCGACCTGGACCTTGGTGAAGTCCAATCCAGTTGCCCTCTTCACAGCCGTCGCTCTCGAGCACATGCTGCACCTTGAAGTGGTATGCTCCTTTGAAAGCCCCGACCTGCTGATGATCTTTGCAAGTCAGGGCCACCATGCCGAATGCCAGGTCGGGCCGCATGCTACTCCTTTGATATAGCACCTTTCGTGACCACCAGAGGTCCCAAAGTGCTTTACAGCCAATGAAGTACTTTTTGAAGTGTAGCCACTGTTATAATCTAGGAAATGCGGCAGCCAATTTGCATACAGCAAGCTCCCACAAACAACAATGTGATAATGACCAGACAATCTGTTCTAGTGATGTTGATTGAGGGATAAATATTGGCCAGGACACCAGGGATAACTCCCTTGCTCTTCTTCAAAATAGTGCGATGGAATCTTTTACGTCCACCTGAGAGGGCAGACGGGGCCTCGGTTTAACGTCTCATCTGAAAGACAGCACCTCCAATATTGCAGTACCCCCTCAGTATTGCACTGGCGTGTCAGCCTAGATTTCATGCTCAAGTCGCTGGAGTGGGACTTGAACCCACAACCTTCTGACTCAGAGGCGAGAGGGCTACCAACAAAGACACAGATGACAATACACTCAGTTCAAACTTGGACAGTGTACATCAAACAGTATATTCACATTTTCTAGGACTGTATTTCATCCTGCTCCCTCTAAAATCTAACACCAAAATATCGACAGTAGGGTGAAACTCCAGTCTTAATTTTAGTGAAAAGTAAATGAGTTGAAAGTAGTGTTTGAACAGTTTATGCTTGTATTAACTTTTACTAAGTGCCAGTTTGGCTGAGTGGTAGTGCTCTCCCCACTTGATTGGATTGTTGCTCCACTTCAGCACATAATCTCGACTGTGACTCTAGGCAGAACTGACGGAGTTCTGCATTGTCAGAGGAACTGTCTTTCAGATGACATGTTAAACTGAGTATCTGGGTATTCAAGTGGACATAAAAGATTTTATGGTGCTTTTTTTTTGTGAAGAAGAGTAGGAAGTTCTCCCAGTTTCCTGGCCAATACTCATCAACACCATCAAAACAAATTGACTGTTTTTTTATCTCATTTATCACCAGATCTGACTGGACCACATCGGGCCTGATTCACCTCTGCCAAAAACAACCACTACTCCGGGATCATCCTGGCTACTTTTCTTCACTTTTAAAAACTTCTTTCCTGCCCCCTCCAACAACAAGGGTGAGGAGATCATGGACTTCTTCATCACTAAGATTAAGACCATCCATTTACATTTATATAGCACCTTTAACATACACAAAGCCCTAAAACACTTCATAGAGGTGTAATCAAATATAACTGAAGGCTGAGCCAAAGAAGAAGCTACAGGGAGGTCTGGGAAAAAGCTTAGTTAAAGAGTTGGGTTTCAAGAAGGTTCTTAAAGGAGGAGTGGGAGGTGGAAAGATAGACTAGTTTAGGGAAGGAATTCCAGAGAGTTTTGACTTAGATGGCTGAAGGCACAGCAACCAATGATGAGACAGAAGAAGGGGGGGAGGAGAGTTGCACAAAAGACCAGAATCAAGAGGCTGTAGAGTTGGAGGAGGTTAAAGTGGTAGGGACGGGGAAGGCCATGAGGGATCTAATCACTAGGAGGAGAATTTTGAATTGGAGGTGTTGGGGGATTTGGAGTCAATGTAAGTCATCAAGGACAGGGGTAGTAGGTGTTCAGGACCTGCTGTAGGATAGGATATGAGCAGCAGAGTTTTGGATGCGCTGAGGTTTACAAAGAGTGGAGAAGGCGAATGGCATGTTGGCCTTCATAGCTAGGGGATTTGAGTATAGGAGCAGGGAGGTCTTACTGCAGTTGTACAGGGCCTTGGTGAGGCCTCACCTGGAATATTGTGTTCAGTTTTGGTCTCCTAATCTGAGGAAAGACGTTCTTGCTATTGAGGGAGTGCAGCAAAGGTTCACCAGACTAATTCCCGGGATGGCAGGACTAACATATAAGGAGAGACTGGATCGACTGGGCCTGTATTCACTGGAGTTTAGAAGGATGAGAGGGGATCTCATAGAAACATATAAAATTCTGACGGGACTGGACAGGTTAGATGCAGGAAGAATGTTCCTGATGTTGGGGAAGTCCAGAACCAGGGGTCACAGTCTAAGGATAAGAGGTAAGCCATTTAGGACCGAGATGAGGAGAAACTTCTTCACTCAGAGAGTTGTTAACCTGTGGAATTCTCTACCGCAGAGAGTTGTTGATGCCAGTTCATTAGATATATTCAAGAGGGAGTTAGATATGGCCCTTATGGCTAAAGGGATCAAGGGGTATGGAGAGAAAGCAGGAAAGAGGTACTGAGGTGAATGATCAGCCATGATCTTATTGAATGGTGGTATAGGCTCCAAGGGCAGAATGGCCTACTCCTGAGCCTATTTTCTATGTTTCTATGTTTCTATGGAGGATGAAAGGCCAGTCAAGAGTGCATTGGAGCAGGGGGTATTATTAAGAAGTTTGCAGATGATGCAAAAATTGGCCATATGGTTGATAGTGAGGAAGAAAGCTGCAGACTGCAGGAAGGTATCAATGGACTGGTCAGGTGGGCAGAACAATGGCAAATGGAATTTAATCCGGAGAAGTGAGAGGTAATGCATTTGGGGAGGGTTAACAAGGCAAGAAAATGCACAATAAAATCGTAGGACACTGAGAAGTGTAGAGGAACAAAGGGATCTTTGGAGGTCCACAGATCCCTGAAGGTAGCATGATAGGTGGATAAGATGGTTAAGAAAGCATATGGGATACTTGCCTTTATTAGCCAAGGCAGAGTACACAAGTGCAGGGAGGTTCTGCTTGATCTGTATTAAACACAAGTTAGGCCACAGCTTGAGTACTGCATGCAGTTCTGGTCACCACGTTACAGGAAAGGTGTGATTGCACTAGAGAGGGTACAGAGGAGATTTACTAGTATGTTGCCAGGACTGGAAAATTTTAGCTATGAGGAAAGATTAGATAGGCTGGGATTGTTTTCTTTGGAACAGAGGAAGCTGATTGAGGTGTATTAAAATATGAGGGGCCTAGATAGAGTGTATAGGAAGGACTTTGCTGTCGCAGAGAGGTCAATAAGTAGGGGGAATTAAAGTAATTGATAGAAAGATTAGAGGGCGGTGGGGTTCTAGAACTCACTGCCTGAAATGGTGTGAAGCAGAATCCCTCAGCACATTTTAAAGTACTTGGATGTGCACTTGAAGTGCCGTCACCTACAGGGCTACAGACCAAGAGCTGGAAGTGGGATTAGGCTGGATAGCTCTTTTCGGCCAGCACAGACTCAATGGGTCGAATGGCTTCCTTCTGTGCTGTAAATTTCTATGATGTTATGATTCTATGCGTAGTCGAGTCTGGAGGTGACAAAGGCATGTATGAGGGTTTCAGTGGAAGAAAGGCTGTCGGGGGTGGTCTTTATGATGGGAAGGATATGCAGTCGAAAGGCAATGGCTAATATGGGGATAGAATTGGTGGCGAGGGTACAGCGATTGTGGCAGGGTCCAAAGAGAATGGCTTCGGTCTTCCCAATGTTTAACTGGAGGAAGTTGCGGCTTATCCACGACTGGATATCAGATAATCAGCCTGTCAGCGCAGAGGCATTGGAGGAGTCGAGAGGGGTGGTGGAGAGATAGAGCTGGGAGTTGTCAGCGTACAAAGTCCCGTCTTCACACTGAAGACACCCTTCATCGTGTTGTGTGGCACTACCACAATGCTAAATGGGATAGATTCAGAACAGACTGAGCAGCTCAAAACTAGGCATCCATGAGGTGCTGTGGGCCAGGGGACCAATCCTGGTTCAATGAGGAGTGCAGAAGAGCATGCCAGGAGCAGCACCAGGCGTACCTAAAAATGAGGTACCAACCGGGGGAAGCTGCAACTACATGCATGCTAAACAGCGGATGCAGCACGCTATGAACAGAGCTAAGTGATCCCACAGTCAACGGATCAGTTCAAAGCTCTGCAGACATGAATGGTGGTGGACAATTAAACAACTAACCAGAGGAGGAGGCTCCATGAATATCTCCATCAACGATCACACACAAGTGCAAAAGACAAGCCTGAAGCGTACGAACATTAAACATAAGAACATAAGAATTAGGAACAGGAGTAGGCCATCTAACCCCTCGAGCCTGCTCCGCCATTCAACAAGATCATGGCTGATCTGGCCGTGGACTCAGTTCCACTTACCCGCCCGCTCCCTATAACCCTTAATTCCCTTATTGGTTAAAAATCTATCTATCTGTGATTTGAATACATTCAATGAGGTAGCCTCAACTGCTTCCCTGGGCAGAGAATTCCACAGATTCACAACCCTCTGGGAGAAGAAATTCCTTCTCAACTCGGTTTTAAATTGGCTTCCCCCATATTTTGAGGCTGTGCCCCCTAGTTCTAGTCTCCCCGACCAGTGGAAACAACCTCTCTGCTTCTATCTTGTCTATCCCTTTCATTATTTTAAATGTTTCCAGAAAATCATCCTTCTGAACTCCAACGAGTAAAGTCCCAGTCTACTCAATCTATCATCATAAGGTAACCCCCTCATCTCCGGAATCAGCCTAGTGAATCGTCTCTGTACCCCCTCCAAAGCTAGTATATCCTTCCTTAAGTAAGGTGACCAAAACTGCACGCAGTACTCCAGGTGCGGTATCACCAATACCATGTACAGTTGCAGCAGGACCTCCCTGCTTTTGTACTCCATCCCTCTCGCAATGAAGGCCAACATTCCAGTCGCCTTCCTGACTACCTGCTGCACCTGCAAACTAACTTTTTGGGATTCATGCACAAGGACCCCCAGGTCCCTCTGCACCGCAGCATGTTATAATTTCTCCCCATTCAAATAATATTCCCTTTTACTGTTTTTTTTTCCAAGGTGGATGACCTCACACTTTCCAACATTGTATTCCATCTGCCAAACCTTAGCCCATTCGTTTAACCTTTCTAAATTTCTTTGCATTCTCTCTGTGTCCTCTACACAACCCGCTTTCCCATTAATCTTTGTGTCATCTGCAAATTTTGTTACACTACACTCTGTCCCCTCTTCCAGGTCATCTATGTATATTGTAAACAGTTGTGGTCCCAGCACCGATCCCTGTGGCACACCACTAACCACCAATTTCCAACCCGAAAAGGATCCATTTATCCCGACTCTCTGCTTTCTGTTAGCCAGCAAATTCTCAATCCATGCTAATACATGGACTCCGCGTACCTTTATCTTCTGCAGTAACCTTTTGTGTTATCTTCAGCTAGAAGTGCCGAGTGGATGATCCATAATGTTCTCCTACTGATGTCCCCACCATCACAGAAGCCAGTCTTCAGCCAATTCGATTCACTCCACATCATATCAAGAAACAGTTGCACGCACTGGATACAGCAAAGGCTATGGGACCTGACAACATCCCGGCTGTTGTGCTGAAGACTTGTGCTCCAGAACTAGCCGAGCCTCTAGCCAAGTTGTTCCAGAACAGCTACAACACTGGCACCTATCCGACAATGTGGAAAATTGCCCAGGTATGTCCTGTCCACAAAAAGCAGGATAAATCCAATCCGGCCAGTTACCGCCCCATCAGTCTGCTCTTAATCATCAGTAAATTGATGGAAGGTGTCAACGACAGTGCTATCAAGCGGCACTTACTCACCAATAACCTGCTCACCGATGCCCAGTTTGGGTTTCTCCAGGACCACTCAGCTCCAGACCTCATTACAGCCTTGGTCCAAACATGGACAAAGAGCAGAATTCCAGAAGTGATGTGAGAGTGACTGTCCTTGATATCATGGCAGCATTTGACCGAGTGTGGCATCAAGGAGCCCTAGTAAAGTTGACCAGTGGGAATCAGGGGGAAAACACTCTACTGGCTGGTGTCATACCTAGCACAAAGGAAGATGATTGTGGTGGTTGGAGGTCATACATCACAGCCCCAGGGCATTGCTGCAGAAATTCCTCAAGGCAGTGTCCTAAACCCAGCCATCTTCATCTGCTTCATCAATGACCTTCCCTCCATCATAAGGTCAGAAATAGGGATGTTTGCTGATGATTGCACAGTGTTCAGTTCCATTTGCCATTCCTCAGAAAATGAAGCAGTCCATGCCCACATGCAGCAAGACCTGGACGACATTCAGACTTGGACTGATAAGTGACAAGTAACATTCGCGCCACACAAGTGCCAGGCAATAATCATGTCCAACAGCGAGAGTCTAACCAACTCCCCTTGATATTCAACGGCATTACTATCACTGAATCCCTACCATCAACATCCTGGGGGTCACCATTGACCAGAAACTTAACTGGACCAGCCACATAAATACTGTGACAACAAGTGCAGGTCAGAGGCTGGGTATTCTGTGGCGAGTATCTCACTCTTGACTCCCCAAAACCTTTCCACCATCTACAAGGCACAAGTCAGGAGTGTGATGGAATACTCTCCACTTGCTTGGATGAGTGCAGCTCTAACAACACTCAAGAAGCTTGACACCATCCAGGATAAAGCAGCCCGCTTGATTGGCACCTCATCCCCCACCTTCAACATTCATTCCCTCCACCACCGGTGCACCTTGGGTACAGAGTGGACCATGTATAAGATGCACTGCAGCAACTCGCCAAGGCTTCTTCAACAGCACCTCTCAAACCCGCAACTACCATCTAGAAGGACAAGGGCAGCAGGCGCATGGGAGCACCATCACCTCCAAGTTCCCCTCCAAGTTACACATCATCCTGACTTGGAAATATATTGCCGTTCCATCATCATCGCTGGATCAAAATCCTGGAAATCCCTCCCTAACTACACTGCGGGAGTACCTTCACTACAAGGACTCCAGCGGTTGAAGCAGGTGGGTCCCCACCACCTTCTCAAGGGCAATTAGGGATGGGCAATAAATGCTGGTCTTGCCAGTAACACCCACATTCCAGAACAAATAAAATAAAACATACAGAGGCTGACCCTATGGCCAGAATTTTCATCACCTGGGTGAGTTGGGTGCTGGCGGTTGGCATGGCGGGTTGGAACCGTGTTCTTCTTATCATCTCGTTCTTTCCATTAATGGCGCCTATTAAGGTGGGGCTGTGCGTTTCCTGGCCCTGTTCAATGGCGCGGGTCTGATGATGTCATCGATGACTCATTTCTAGCGGAGTTATTTAAAGCAGCCTTGGCCACATCGCATTTGAATGTTCATTTAGGAGTGTACAATCAGGATATATCACCATTTGGTTATTGCTCAGCCTTGCAGAGATGGCTTCACAATGATAGAGGGCTGCACCCAGGTTTTTCCAATGACTCCCTATATATTCTTGTGGAGGAGTCAGAGCACACAGGGAGGTCCTCTTCCCAGCTGATGGGTGTATGAGACCTCCCCAGGAGACATATAAAGAGCCTGGCTACAAATTACAAAGGAGGTGAACAGCAGGGATGTGGTCAGGAGGACTGGGTGCAGTGCCAGAAATGCTTCAATTATCACATGAGACTCAGAAAGGTGAGTGAAAAGCCGCACTCAACTTCATCCTGCCTTGCCTGTCACCACATCCCCATTACCCTACCTCCCCAAGCCTTATTCTGTACATCATTACTCCCACCAACATACCTTATACATCCATCCATCCCTCTCTCTATATATACTTTATCACATCCCCATCTTACCAGCCACCCCTCACACTCACCTCATCCTAATGCAATCAGACCAACTAACGCCACACAAGGAGGCCATTTGTCATTGGCACTTTGGCATTGGCACCACACTCGCTCATAGCCACCCTTTACAGATGTAACCCACACATTCCTCAAACTCATGCCCTCCTTATGCCCTCACTCTCACTCAAACATCTCTTCTCTCCCTCCTTGCAGGAAAAACAAGCGCGCAATAACAGGGAGAGGGAGAGAACCAGAGGTAGGCCTCCATCCTTCGCATGTTGACATCAGCAGAGGAGGTCGCCCTGGAGGTCTCAAGAGTTGCGGAGCAGTTGGACGTGGGAGACGGAGAGAGGGGGACATCTCAGCAACCTGGTGACAGAATCATATCTCATGCAGCCACATAACATACAGCAGTCACTTATATGGGGTATATGAGTAATACCCGCCCTCCTGTATGGCTCAGAAACATGGACCATGTACAGCAAACACCTCAAGTCGCTGGAGAAATACCACCAACGATGTCGCCGCAAGATCCTGCAAATCCCCTGGGAGAACAGACGCAGCAACATTAGCGTCCTCGACCAGGCCAACATCCTCAGCATCGAAGCACTGACCACACTGGATCAGCTCCGCTGGGCAAGCAACATAGTTCGCATGCCAGACACGAGACTCCCAAAGCAAGCGCTCTACTCGGAATTCCTTCATGGCAAACGAGCCAAAAGTGGGCAACGGAAACATTACAAGGACACCCTCAAAGCCTCCCTGATAAAGTGCGACATCCCCACTGACACCTGGGAGTCTCTGGCCAAAGACCGCCCTAAGTGGAGGAAGCGCGTCCGGGAGAGCGCTGAGCACCTCAAGTCTCATCGCCGAGAGCATGCAGGAATTAAGCGCAGGCAGCGGAAAAAGCGTGCGGAAAACCAGTCCCACCCATCCCTTCCCTCAACGACTATTTGCCCCAACTGTGACAGAGACTGTGGTTCTTGTATTGGACTGTACAGCCACCTAAGAACTCATTTTAAGAATGGAAGCAAATCTTCCTCGATTCTGAGGGACTGCCTATGATGATGATGATACGGGGACTGATATCAGAAGCCGATGAATGTTCACCATGTGCACAATGGAATCATTAACCATTCTTAATATAACATTTATACTCCCTCAGATCCATCAAGAGCCCATCCCCTGTCCAGAAGAAGACGACTCCTTAGAGGAGCCTCCAGCCTCTGAGGGTGCACCATCACCAGACATAAGCGCACGCAGCACCAGCGCAGATACGCACACCTTGGCTGATCCTATGCGACATACCTGTCTTGTCACCTGGTGTCTCACAAGTCACAAGTGAGCATGAGGAAATAGAGGAGACAGGGACAGCAGTGGAATCTCCTCGCCAGAGAGCGCAGGACGCTCCCAGCTTTGCTCAGCTGCATGCAGACTCTGAGCCTCGGGGGCCATCAAGAAATAAGATGATCCCAGAGCTGCAGGAAGGCGTGCAGGGGGCTCTGACAGGTTTTGCGGCTGCGATGTCTGCAAACGTGCAGAGAATGGAGGAGCCTATCTCTAACAGTAAATGGTGTGCCTGCTGCTGCTGGTAATGGGACCCATCCTGGTTCGATTCTGAGGACCAAGGTGAGACGGTATAAGTGGCACCCATGCTGATATAATAGATGGCAGGTCAAGTAGAGATCAGAGAAGCAATCTGTCCATAGTGATGGTTAATAGCAATGAGGTGAGAGTGGCTTCGGAAATTGCAGAAAAAACTTGCAAACTGTGAACATCTATATCTGTGCTCAAAGTGCACTCAGTAAGAACCTTTCCCCTTGGCAAGTAAGCAGGTGTCATGCGGGAGTATTTATCGTGCTTTCCGTGTTCTGCAGTAATGACCTCGATCAATGGCCGCTGAGCTTCTTCCTCAGGTTGACAGATGTGGTTCCCGAGCTGCGTGAATCCCGTGAAATCATCCAGTGAAATTCAAAAAGTCTGGTTACAAGCACTGTTAATGGTCTGACAACAAGGTATTAATGGTTAGGTCGCCTGCCTCTGCCGGTTGGATCCGTGCCACGCTGGCAAGCACTCCCGAATTATGACCAAGCTCCCATTTTTTGTGACTTTTACTCCCGACCCACCTCCAGTCCCGCGTGCACTACAGCATGAAAATTCCGGCCTTTGGGCTGGATTTTCACCAACTTTGCGACCGGGTTTTCGCTGCGATTTGACCCTCCACGGTAAAAACCCGGTCGACGGGATCCTCGGGCAGTTCTTTATGACGGCGCTTCCATGTATCACTGGGGAGAGGTGGGCCGACGTGCAACATTGCAGATTGCACTCTCCCGACCCTTATGCCACGCCCAGAATACCGACTGGGTCAAACCTGTCGGTGCAGCCCGGCCAGCAGTGGTAAGTATGAAGACCTGCAAAAAGGTAAGTTAAAGTTTTTATTTTTAAATTATTTTTCAGCGATTTAGTAGGTAAGGGTTTTTTTGAATGTTTTTTGAATGTAAAGTTACCGAAACTCACGGTTTGAGCTGTGGATCCTCGTGCAACACCAACTTTACCGCAGACACAAAGGCCGAAAGTTAAGCCAAAAAACGGTAGAGCAGCGAAAATGGTAATTTTGCCGTAAAACCCCCACTGTTTTCACCAAAATTCCAGCCCAATTTGTCTTTGAATAATATTGCCAAGCAGCATTCTTCGGGATAATAAAAACAGAAAATACTGGAAATCTCAACAGGTCAAGCAGCATCTGTGAGGAGAGAAACAGAGTTAACATTTCAGGTCTGTGACCCGAAGGATCTGACAACATGGTATTAACTCCACAGATGCTGCTTGACCTGCTGAGATTTCCAGCATTTTCTGTTTTTATTTCAGATTCCAGTGTTGGCAGTATTTTGCTTTTGTAATAGATCCTTGGGGGACTTTGGAGGTAGCAGTTTTGGGAGTTGGGGGAGGGGGGGCTGAGGGAAGAGAAACCATTGCTGGAGATACTCTGACTTAGGCCATGTATTTGGATATTGTGGCACAGTTAATACAGATATTTGAATAAAGTGCCCTGCAACAGCCAACGCTTCCTGATGCAGGTCTTTCAACTTCACGGGACAGAAGCGAAGCATCCCAAAGGAGTAACTACATCATTCAATTCAAATATAAGCATCTTGTGGACATTTTGTGTATGCGCCTTTGATTGACAGCTCTCTTTACTTTTTTGGTCCCGATTTTCCACAATCACGATTTCTGGTGCCCACTTACGATAACGTATGTCGTTCCCCCCCCCCACCCCCCTGCCCCGTTAGCGCAAAATAAACCCTCGCACTTTCCACAAAGTAAAAGTTATTTTTAGCGCTGCGCTACCCGAAGACAATTCTGGGGGCGGAGCTTGTAGTGTGCGCCAAAAAAATCACTGCGCATGCTTAAAAAAAAATCACTCACTGCGCATGCGCTGCGGATGCACGTGGTGGTTCTGCCTGGTCTGGATCACCAGTGAGAACCCATTGGTAGCAGAGGTGGATTTGCAAATTGGAAATACAGCTTCAAACAAAAGATGGATGCAAGGGAAAGGGACAGAGAATGCAAAAGGGGCAGAGAAGGAGAAAGAGAAGGGGAAGCTGTAAGGGCCAAGAGATTTCTAGCAGAAGAAACTGATCCCCTGGTAGACATAATTGAGAGGAGGTGGGATGTGCTTGAAAACAAAGGGAGAATGGGCCAAAAGGAACTTAAACCCTCTGTACTCGCAAAAGTTTGGGACCAAGTTGCAGTAGAATTTAATGCAATGTCCATTACCCTGAGAAGCGACGTACAGCTCAAAAGGAAGTGGCAGGACCTTGGACAAGCAGTGACTGTAAGTAATAGCCCAGAAATTCCTTTGGGGGTCTTCCGGCGGGCAATTGCCTCCTCGGCGGAGAATTTTTACGAATCCATCTGGTGGTCTAGGAGGCGCCCTGGATTCCGGTGGGGAGGTCTTCTCTTCCCACGCTGCGAAGCATGCTCCTGTCCCACGCAGAAGATGCAGTCACGTGTGACTGCTCAGCCAATCAGGTAAGTATTTCAAAGGTTCCCATTAATAGCACTGAGACTCACGTATCTACGAGTTCTAGTGCTATTAATGGGAACAAAACCAAACACACAAAATAATAAAAAATAAAAAACAGACCACACATATTTAAAATTAATTGAAATTAAAGTTGTGGGGCTGGATTTTCCACTTTTTGTGCATGCTTAACGCCCACCTAAAGCCCACTTTACTGCTGAAATGACATATAACGCCCATATATCGTCCATTTCGCCACAAAATGGAAACAGATGGGCATTTTTCGGGAACTTATTGCCGAGCATTACTTTCCCTGTGTGTTTAATGTCGGGAAAAAATAACATCGCTTGCCCATTTTTTGGGGGTGGAATCATCAGAATGGGCAAAATCGATGCCCATAATATCACCCAGCATTACTTTCCACACCAAATTAACGCCGAGATTCAATAATACTGACCACCCACTTTTTTTTGTTGTAAAGAGCACATTTTGCGAAACTAACTCCCAGGAGATCGGCCACCATCACTTTCATCACCTTGCACACATATTGCCTACAATATCGCTCGCCCAAAAAACCGCCCATAAACTGTTCTGAACTAACGCCTGTGGTGTGGCTACCATTTTTAAAAAGGCAGGTCACTTCATTCAAAAGGCTGCTTCAACTTCGGGGGAGTTTGCATTGACTCTGGAGTTCTTCTCAGGTGAAGTGACCATCTCAACAGACATATTTTCAGATTCTGGACTAATGGGGGTTTACTCTAGGTGTATTTTAGTGAGGAAATCATTGCTTCTAATCAATCGCAATTATACTTTCATTGCAATAGGGCCAGCCATTTCTCAGCCTGCGTCGATTAACACGCAGATGCTGCAGAGTGCAGATGGCTCAATGTGTGATGCACATCATTATGTCCCCAATTTAAGACGTGCAAGAATGAGGAGAAGGGTCAGACCACACACACCTGCCTTCGGGAACTGCGCTTCCACAAGATGGTGATCAATGAAATATGCGAGCTCATCAGGCCACATATGCAGCCTGCCATCAGGACATGTGTCGGTCGAGGTCAAGTTAACTGCGGAACTGTCTTTTTACGCGTCCGGTTCCTTTCGGGCCTCCGCCGTCGAGATTTGCCCTCTGTCTCACCATGCAACCCATCGCTGTATTCGACAGGTCACAGAGGCCCGGTGTGCGAGAAGGATGGAATTTATCAGCTTCCCCATGACCAAAGAAGCTCAGACTGACAGGGCTGGAGCATTCTACCGCATTGCTAAGCTCCCCAGGGTGCAGGGAGCTATGCAGTGCACTCACATCGCCATGCGGCCACCTTCTTAGGACCCAGAGTGTTTTCATAACACGAAAGGATTTCACTCCCTGAAGGTCCAACTAGTTGTCGACCTCAACCAGATCATAGTGGCAGTGAATGCCAAATGTCCGGGCACCTTCGATGAGGCTCACATCCTGCGTGAGAGCGCTATCTCTGACATCTTTAAGAGTCAGCCACAAGGACAATGCTGGATGCTTGGTGATAACCGATATGGCCTCGCCACCTGGCTGATGACCCCCACCTGCGTGATATCCACACCAAGGCCGAGAGCCACAGAGACACATGCAATGTGGTCCAGAAAACAATGACTGCGCTTAAGCAGCGCTTCAGATGGCTGGACCACTCAGGAGAGGAGCTACAATACAACCTGAGCAAGTAGGTACATTCATGGTCGTGTGCGCGATGCTGCACAACCTGGCTATCAGGAGGGGCCAAGAATTGCCAAAAGGCACTGATGCTGCACCTCAGGAGAGAGAGGAAGAGGACGACGAGGGGCTGGATGCTGACCTAGGGCCAGACAAGCAGGCTGTCTATGCGACCATGCCCACGCCCCCTCCAGACCGCAGGAAAGGCCCCGTGGTGGCTACATGGTTGCAAGACTCTTACGTGAAGAGCTGATATCTGAACGATTTGCCTGAAAGAATGTTGATGTGAGTGACAACGCTGACACACTGCTGTGTGTGTGCAGCTCAGACATCAATGGTGCCCATCACCTTGTTGCCAGTTAAAGTTTACGTTGACTGAAGTTAAGTTGCATTTAACCCTTTCATGTTAAGGAATTACCAATGTGTAATGGTCCAGCTATCTGAGACAATACGCATCAAGGTTATGTTCAATAACAAAAAAATTATACCAACATTGGTCTGAAATCATAAGTGTCACAGGCAATGACACCCAACTCCTGCCCACACCCCACTTTTTCCACCATCAATCAAACGTTCAACATGTCCAGCAACACAGAATACAAAGGCAAAGCCGGAGGGTGGTCCACAGCCCCCATACATTACAACAAATTGCATACACCCAGATGGAGATATAACACCGCCATCACCTGCGGACATGCACCTCACTTTCCTTGCCCCCTCCCCTTCTTCTCCCCACCTTTACCCCTTCCCCTCCTTGCTCCACGGCGCCTTGCCGAGGAGCTCCTCAGGCGGTGCCTCATTGGGTGGGATGAAGGCAGATGCAGTGATTGCACGGGTACGGGAGCGGAAGGTGCCGAGGGGACAACATTCTCTGATGCAGAAGCAGGATCTTGGTCCTTGCTCTCATCTGTCGTTCGCAGTGGTGGTGTGGAACCTAGGGGTGGAGTGCCGTGCTCTGGGACCATTGGGAGGCCTGTGGCAACAGTGTTCCTGGCTATCGCATCCAGAGCCTCCGCCATCCGCGGAATGTACTCAGATGGCCAGCTGTCGGGATATGCCCCCCAATGTTTTGATGAGCTGGTCACCAATGTCTACAGTCCTCCTGGATAACTGTACCATTTCTCCGCTCTCATCTGGCGCTCATGGAACAGACCTGCTGCGTGCATGAGGCCTCCGCGGGGTCGGCGCTGTCCTGGGGACAAATGGGGTGCCCTGTGACCAGGTGCTTGGGGCTGGTACCTCCAGAGTGGAGGCGGGAATTACCGGAGGACCATTAGATGGCCTTACGGTGAAATAGCTTCTGGAGCATGGCGATGAAAGTTCCTCGAAGTCTGCGCTCTGATCCGTGGAGAACAGACCCAACAGATTGACGGGCGAGAATCAGACCTCCTCAGCACCAGATGTAGGATCGTCCGGAGATTCAGGCCCCGCGCCCCCACCTTTGTGGCCTTGCCTGGGGCTGCGCTGCTGGCTGAGCTGCAAAACACAAATGAGGTTATTAGAGGAGAAGGGGGTGCTACGGTCACAAGGTGAGTCCAGCGCTACACACAGTACAGGCATGACAAAAGCACCACCATTCTCAAAATCATCACACACATCACATTTCATGACCATCAACACATTTGCATTGCAATGATTTTCATTCGGCCAGCATTATTTCTATGACAATTTTAGAAATCATCAATCATATATGATTGTTCGGATATGAGCGGGTGTGGCATCTATTGACTTTACACAATGGTGTAAGCTTTACTCATGTGGCATTACTTCAGGGTCTGCAGATGTGTCCGTGGCTGTCCGGGGGTGCTTCCCCATGAGTGTGAGCACCCGCTCTTTCATCTCAGTGGTATCGCTGGGGATTGGTGGTTCCCCCACCCCTTCGCCTCTGCACGGACCTCATCTTCGATAGCTTCTTCTGCAAAAGGTGACAGAACGACATGGCATGAGATCATTGTCTGATATCATTGCTAGGTACTGTCACAGAGACTGATACAGTCAGTCATAGGTTGTCCCTCGAGACGAGGATGACTTGCATCAACACCAAAAAAGGATGAGTTCACAGGTGTTTCAATGAAGGACCCAGACTACATCCTCAAGGGTGGAAGATGCCTGTGCGTGGATTTTTTTAACATGTGGTGGCCGTTGCACACCAGCCACCACACGGACTTGACCAGACCGAGCTAGGTCTTGGTCCAGTGGCAAGACGACTGGCGAGCTGCTCTGCTGCATGGACCTAGTGCACACATATATTGCAGTGTGGAGTGGCCCGTGCTGCCCCTGGGCCCCTGGCCCTGAACTCACGCCTCCCCTGGGCCCCGATCACATCCCTCCACAGTCTCTCGCCGCTTCTGCTGTATCTGCCCACGCTCCAATCACTGACCTGAACCTTGATGATGTCCCTCTTCGCTGCCGTCGCCCTCTTGCACCAGCTCGCCCTGCTCCCTGTGTTATATATATAAACTTGTATTTACTTTGTACAGCCACCAGAGGGCTCATCCCCTGGAATCCCAAGGGATCCCATAATCCCTTGGGAGCACAGCTATTTAAGGAGGCCTCACAGGTTGGAGAGGCACTCTGGATTCCTGCAATAAAAAACTAGTGCCACAATTTACTTTGAGCTCACAACGTTCAGTCTGACTCTTTCTCCGTACATAACAATTGGCACGAGATACAGATAGCGAACCCAAAGATGCAGAGAACAGTGGGCATCTTGGAGAAATTCTCGGAGGGAAAGGATTGGGAAACTTTTATGGAGCGACTCGACCAACACTTCGTGGCCAATGAGCTAGATGAGGAAGAGAATGCTGCCAAATGAATGGCGATCCTCCTCACTGTTTGTGGGGCACCAATGTATGGCCTCACGAAGAATGTGCTCACTCCACCGAAACCCACTGAGAAATCATATGATGATTTGTGCACACTGGTCCGAGAGCATTTGAACCCGACGGAAAGCATTCTAATGGCGAGGTACCGGTTCTACACCTACAAAATGTCTGAAGGCCAGGAAGTGGCAAGTTATGTCGCCGAGCTAAGACGCCTTGCAGGACATTGCGAACTTGAAGGACATTTGGAGCACATGCTCAGAGACTTTTTCATACTTGGCATTGGCCATGAAACCATACTTCGCAAACTTTTGACTGTAGAGACCCCAAACTTGAGTAAGGCCATAGCGATAGCCCAGGCGTTCATTGCCACCAGTGACAATGCGAAGCAAATCTCGCAGCACACAAGTGCTGCTACAAGTACTGTGAACAAAGTGATATTATTTTCGAATTGTAACATACAGGGCAGGTCACACATACCTGCAGCTGCACGTCCGCAGATGTCTCAGAGTCCACCATCAAGGGTGATGAATGCAAGGCCATTTACATCTTGCTGGCGCTGCGGGGGTGATCATCGTTTCCATTCATGCCGATTCAAAGGGTACGTTTGCAAGGGCTGTGGGACAATGGGACACCTCCAACATATGTGCAGGTGAGCTGCAAATTCTGTTAAGCCTGCAAACCACCATGTTGCAGAGGAGGAGAGATCCACGGAGGATCACGATGGACCAGAGCCTCAGTCCAAGGAGACAGAGGTACATGGGATGCACACATTCAACATGAATTGTCCCCCGATAATGCTGAATGTTGAACTAACTGGACTCCTGGTGTCAATGGAGCTGGACACGGGCGCAAGCCAGTCCATTATGGGCAAAAAGATTTTCAAAAGATTGTGGTGCAACAAGGCCTCAAGGCCAGTCTTAACTCCAGTTTGCACGAAACTAAGAACTTACACAAAAGAACTGATTCCTGCAATTGGCAGTGCTACCGTCAAGGTCTCCTACAATGGAGCGGTGCACAAACTACCACTCTGGGTGGTAACAGGCGATGGTCCCATGCTGCTCAGCAGTAGCTGGCTGGGAAAGATACGCTGGAACTGGGACGACGTCTGAGCACTATCGTGTGCCCAGGTCTTAAACAAATTTCCTTCGCTGTTCGAACCAGGCATCGGGAAATTCCAAGGAGCAAAAGTGCAGATCTACCTAATTCTGGGGGCGCGACCCACCCATCACAAGGCGAGAGCAGTACCGTACATGATGAGAGAAAGGGTCGAGATCGAGCTAGACCGGCTGCAAAAAGAGGGCATCATTTCACCGATCGAGTTCAACGAGTGGGCCAGTCCTATTGTCCCAGTCCTCAAGGGAGATGGCACCGTCAGAATCTGTAGCGATTACAAAGTAACTATCAATCATTTCTCCCTGCCGGACCAATACCCAGTACCAAATGACCTTTTTGCAACGCTGATGGGAGGAAAGACGTTCATGAAGCTGGATCTGACTTGAGCCTACATGACGCAGGAACTGGAAGAATTATCGAAGGGCCTCACCTGCATCAAACACGCACAAAGGTCTTTTTATTTATAACAGATGACCGTTTGGAATTCAATCAGCGGTGGCGATATTCCAGAGAAACATGGAAAGCTTACTGAAGTCGATCCTGTACACCGTGGTCTTCCAGACGACATCTTGGTCACAGGTCAGAACACAGTCGAGCATCTGCAGAACCTGGAGGAGGTTCTTAGTTGATTCAATGCATGGGGCTCAGGTTAAAATGCTCGAAGTGCGTTTTCCTGGCGCCTGAAGTGAAGTTCTTGGGAAGGAGGATTGCGGCGGACGGCATCAGGCCCACCAACGTGAAGACAGAGGCAATCAAGAACGCACCGAGGCCACAGAACGTGACGGAGCTGCGGTCGTTTCTGGGACTCCTGAACTACTTTGGTAACTTCTTACCGGGTCTCACCACACTGTTAGAACCACTACGAAACCATGTCTTACTACGAAAAGGGGATGAATGGATTTGGGGCAAAAGTCAAGAAAATGCCTTTGTAAAAGCAAGAAAATTGTTATGCTCAAACAAATTGCTTGTGTTGTATGATCCATGTAAGCGTTTGGTACTAGCATGTGATGCGTTGTCATATGGAGTCGGGTGTATATTGCAACAAGCTAATGATTTCGGAAAACTGCAAACAGTTGCTTATGCATCCAGCAGTCTGTCTAAGGCAGAGAGAGCCTACAGCATGATTGAGAAAGAAGCGTTAGCGCATGTCTATGGGGTAAAGAAAATGCATAAATACCTCTTTGGGCTAAAATTCGAATTTGAAACTGACCATGAGCCACTCATATCCCTGTTTTCCGCGAGTAAAGGGATAAATACCAACGCATCGGCCCGCATCCAGAGATGGGGGCTCACGTTGTCTGCATACAACTACGCCATCCGCCACAGGTCAGGCACAGAAAACTGCGCCAATGCTCTCAGTAGGTAGCCATTGCCCACCACGGGGGTGGAAATGGCGCAGCCCGCAGATTTAGCCATGGTTATGGAAGCATTTGAGAGTGAGCAATCACCCGTCACTGCCCGGCAGATCAAAACCTGGACGAGCCAGGACCCCTTATTGTCCCTCGTGAAAACATTTGTGCTTCACGGGAGCTGGTCCAGTGTCCCAGTGGAAATGCAGGAAGAAATAAAGCCGTCCCAGCAGCGCAAAGGTGAAATGTCTATACAGGCAGACTGCCTTCTGTGGGGCAATCGAGTAGTGGTTCCAAGAAGGGCAGAGACACCTTCATCAATGACCTCCACAGTACCCACCCAGGCATCGTAATGATGAAAGCGATAGCCAGATCCCACGTGTGGTGGCCCAGTATCAACGCGGACTTAGAGTCCTGCGTTCACAGACGTAATACATGCTCGCAGTTAAGCAATGTACCCAGGCAGGCGCCGCTAAGTTTATGGTCTTGACCCTTCAAACCATGGTCTAGGGTACACGTCGACTATGTAGGCCCGTTCTTGGGTAAAATGTTCCTCGTGGTTGTAGACGCGTATTCCAAGTGGATTGAATGTGAGATAATGTCGGCTAGCACGTCCGCCGCTGAAAGCCTGTGGGCCATGTTTGCCACACACGGCCTACCCGATGTCCTGGTGAGCAATAACAGGCCATGTTTTACCAGTGCTGAGTTCAAAGAATTCATGATCCGTAACGGGATCAAACTTGTCACATCTGCCGTGTTTAAACCAGTGTCCAATGGTCAGGCAGAGAGAGCAGTGTAAACTACCAAGCAAGGCTTGAAGAGGGTAACTGAAGGCTCACTGCAGACTCGCCTATCCCGAGTCCTGCTTAGCCACTGCACAAGACCCCACTCGCTCACTAGGATCCCACCTGCTGAACTGCTCATGAAAAGAGCACTTAAGAAAAGGCTCTCGTTAGTTGACCCTGATCTACATGAACATGTGGAGAGCAGGCGGCTTCGACAAAGCCATGATAGTGCAAATGTGTCACGTGAGATTGAAATCAATGATCCTGTATTTGTATTGAATTATGGACAAGGTCCCAAGTGGCTTTCGGGCACTGTCGTGGCCAAAGAGGGAAGCAGGGTGTTTCAAGTCAAACTTTCAAATGGACTCATTCACTGGGAACACTTGGACCAAATCAAACTCAGATTCATGGACTATCCTGAGCAACCCATCTTGGACCCTACATTTTTTGATCCCCACATACACACCAGTGGCAACCACAGTTGACCACGAAGGAGAACCCATCATCCATAGCAGCCCAGCAGGACCCAACACACCCGGCAGCCCAGCAAGGCCAGCTGCACAGCAGCCCAGCGAGGGCCCAACAAATGATTCAACAATACCAGCTTTCACACCGAGACTATCAACTAGGGCAAGAAGGGCACCAGATCGACTCACATTGTAAATAGTTATACTATTGACTTTGGCGGGGCAGTGTTGTTATATATGTAAACTTGTATTTATTCTGTACAGCCACCAGAGGGCTCATCCCCTGGAGTCCCAAGGGATCCCATAATCCCTTGGGAGCACAACTATTTAAGGAGGCCTCACAGGTTGGCGAGGCACTCTGGAGACCTGTAATAAAAGACTACGGTCATACTTTACTTTGAGCTCACAGTGTTCAGTCTGACTCTTTCTCCATACATAACAGTATGCCTCAATGCTACTCCTTTTATGGCCCCGACTTGCCGCTGGTGTTCTCAAGCAGGTCAGGGCCTCCATGCCGCTCCTGAGGCCTCCATGCCGCTCCTTTTATGTGATTAACAGATGCAATAACAACAGATTCCAACCCCTGCAGTCACTTGTGAACTCGGGGAGAGGCCGTTCACCTGCTCTGAGTGTGGGAAGGGATTCACTGTGTCATCCAACCTGCTGACACACCAGCGAGTTCACACTGAGGAGAGGCCATTCACCTGCTCAGAGTGTGGGAAAGGCTTCACTACATCAGAGACTGATACAACACATAACCAACAGATGCAATCATGATTATTATAAAAATTATCCTTCTTTACCTAAAGACATGCACCATGACCACAGGCTTTGAGTAGAACATTCCTGGTATAAGTGAAAGGCCTCACATCTGCTGATAGTCACTCATGACTGTTAAAAATCAAATTGTATAAATACATAAGTACATGTAAATTAATGTAATACTTACTCTTGCAGATCCCACAAGGTCGTTCCATCGTTTGCAGTATTGGTTGCCCTCACGCACCTCGTTGGTCGCTGACGCGACCACCTCTGCTATCTCGGTCCATATCTTCTGGTAAGCTTTTGGGGTGGACTGCCCATGCCCTCCCTGTGTCAAATCACCCCAGTGTAACTCAATCTCCTGCAGGAGGGAGGCATTTGCTTCGTCCGAGAACCTCCTGGCTCTTTTGCGCCCTCCAATGTGCTCCTCTCCCATCTCACTGCTCTCTCCAGCATCAGTCTCCACAGCGTACTGTGATGCCTCCTCCTCTCCCTCCATTATAGGCCAAATTCGGTCAAATATGTGGCTGGTAACAGCTAATTTTTCTTTCCCTACTTGCTGCGAAGCTCTAAAGTCTCCCTCCTTCCTCCCAAAGCAGCCACAGCACACCCAGACACGCCTTCAGTCCCTCTGAGCTCCCTCTCATTTTGTCTCCTCTGCGCATGTCATGATGACCCTTGACCTCCTGAATTGCGGGAATCGAGCTTTGCCATGTCGTTGCTAAGGACTGCGGCACTTTACGGCAGAACTTAAAGAAAGGTAACTTCGATGGTATGAGATGTGAATTGGCTAGGATAGACTGGCAAATGATACTTAAAGGGTTGACGGTGAACAGGCAATGGCAGACATTTAAAGATCACATGGATGAACTTCAACAATTGTACATCCCTGTCTGGCATTAAAAAAAAACGGGAAAGGTGGTTCAACCATGACTAACAAGGGAAATTAGGGATAGTGTTAAATCCAAGGAAGAGGCATGTAAATTGGCCAGAAAAATCAGCAAACCTGAGGACTGGGAGAAATTCAGAATTCAGCAGAGGAGGACAAAGGGTTTAATAGAGGGGGAAAATAGATTTTGAGAGCAAGCTTGCAGGGAACATAAAAACTGACTGCAAAAGCTTCTATAGATATGTGAAGAGAAAAAGATTAGTGAAGACAAATGTAGGTCCCTTGCAGTCAGAATCAGGTGAATTTATAATGGGGAACAAAGAAATGGCAGGCCAATTGAACAAATACTTTGGTTCTATCTTCACTAAGGAAGGCACAAATAACCTTCTGTATATACTAGGGGACCAAGGGTCTAGCTAGAAGGAGGAACTGAAGGAAATCCTTATTAGTCAGGAAATTGTATTAGAGAAATTGATGGGATTGAAGGCCAATAAATCCCCAGGGCCTGATAGTCTGCATCCCAGAGTACTTAAGGAAGTGGCCCTAGAAATAGTGGATGCATTGGTAGTCATTTTCCAACATTTTGTCGACTCTGGATCAGTTCCTATGGATTGGAGGGTAGCTAATGTAACTCCACTTTTTAAAAAAGGAGGGAGAGTGAAAACAGGGAATTATAGACCGGTTAGCCTGACATCAGTAGTGGGGAAAATGTTGGAATCAATTATTAAAGATGTAATAGCAGCGCATTTGGAAAACAGTGACAGGATTGGTCCAAGTCAGCATGGATTTATGAAATGGAAATCATAGAAACATAGAAACATAGAAAATAGATGCAGGAGTAGGCCATTCGGCCCTTCTAGCCTGCACCGCCATTCAATGAGTTCATGGCTGAACATGCAACTTCAGTACCCCATTCCTGCTTTCTCGCCATACCCCTTGATCCCCCGAGTAGTAAAGACTTCATCTAACTCCTTCTTGAATATATTTAGTGAATTGGCCTCAACAACTTTCTGTGGTAGAGAATTCCACAGGTTCACCACTCTCTGGGTGAAGAAGTTTCTCCTCATCTCGGTCCTAAATGGCTTACCCCTTATCCTTAGACTGTGACCCCTTGTTCTGGACTTCCCCAACATTGGGAACATTCTTCCTGCATCTAACCTGTCTGAACCCATCAGAATTTTAAACGTTTCTATGAGATCCCCTCTCATTCTTCTGAACTCCAGTGAATACAAGCCCAGTTGATCCAGTCTTTCTTGATAGATCAGTCCCGCCATCCCAGGAATCAGCTGGTGAACCTTTGCTGCACTCCCTCAATAGCAAGAATGTCCTTCCTCAAGTTAGGAGACCAAAATTGTACACAATACTCCAGGTGTGACAATCATGCTTGACAAATCTTCTAGAATTTTTTGAGGATGTAACTAGTAGAGTGGACAAGGGAGAACCAGTGGATGTGGTGTATTTGGACTTTCAAAGGCTTTTGACAAGGTCCCACACAAGAGATTAGTGTTCAAAATTAAAGCACATGGTATTGGGGGTAATGTATTGACTTGGATAGAGAACTGGTTGGCAGACGGGAAGCAAAGAGTAGGAATAAATGGGTCCTTTTCAGAATGGCAGGCAGTGACTAATGGGGTACCGCAAGGTTCAGTGCTGGGACACCAGCTATTTATTATATACATTAATGATTTAGACAAAGGAATTGAATGTAATATCTCCAAGTTTGCAGATGACACTAAGCTGGGTGGCAGTGTGAGCAGTGAGGAAGATGCTAAGAGGCTGCAGGGTGACTTGAACAGGTTTGGTGAGTGGGCAAATGCATGGCAGATGCAGTATAATGTAGATAAATGTGAGGTTATCCACTTTGGTGGCAAAAACAGGAAGGCAGAATATTATCTGAATGGTGACAGATTAGGAAAAGGGGAGGTGCAATATGTTGAGTATGCATGCCAATAATGTAATGATGTACTGTAACACTAGACCTGAATGTACCTTCACCCTGTATATACCTTACCTGTACACCAGAGGGTGCTGCTGCTGGAGATCTAAGGGTCACCTGTACACTGCAGGTAACCCAGTATAAAAGGGAGCTCACCTCTTGGTGTCCTCACTCTAGGAACTGCAATAAAGGACTACAGTCTGTACAGTTCAAGTGCCTCGTGGAGTCAGTAACAGAGTGCCTACATACACAATACGAGACCTGGGTGTCATGGTACATCAGTCATTGAAAGTTGGCATGCAGGTACAGCAGGCGGTGAAGAAGGCAAATGACATGTTGGCCTTCATAGCGAGAGGATTTGAGTATAGGAGTGGGGAGGTCTTTCTGCAGTTGTACAGGGCCATGGTGAGGCCACACCTTGAATATTGTGTACAGTTTTGGTCTCCTAATCTGAGGAAGGACATTCTTGCTATTGAGGGAGTGCAGCGAAGGTTCACCAGACTGATTCCCGGGATGGCAGGGCTGACATATGAAGAAAGACTGGATCGACGAGGCTTATATTCACTGGAATTTAGAAGAATGAGAGGGGATCTCATAGAAACATATAAAATTCTGACGGGACTGGACAGGTTAGATGCAGGAAGAATGTTCCCGATGTTGGGGAAGTCCAGATCCAGGGGACACAGTCTAAAGATAAGGGGTAAGCCATTTAGGACTGAGATGAGGAGAAACTCCTTCACTCAGAGAGTTGTTAACCTGTGGAATTATCTACTGCAGAGAGTTGTTGATGCCAGTTCATTGGATATATTCAAGAGGGAGTTAGATATGGCCCTTATGGCTAAAGGGATCAAGGGGTATGGAGAGAAAGCAGGAAAGGGGTACTGAAGGAATGATCAGCCATGATCTTATTGAATGGTGGTGCAGGCTCGAAGGGCTGAATGGCCTACTCCTGCACCTATTTTCTATGTTTCTATGTTTACTATGAATGAAGGGCAGTATGAAGACCCTGCTACTGAGATGGTTACACTGGAATTAGAGATGGTAAACCCCTCGAAGATTCCAAGCCCTTTCCTGAGCAAATCAACTGACGCGACATTTCAAGGTACCGTTTGAGTCTGCGAGTCCCAGTGTGTCGTAGCAAGCCACACCTGGGAGACAGCAGAGAACGGTGGGAGGGAGAGCTGAACCTGAAATACAGGATGCAGGGAATGTAGGACAGCTTGTGTGGATGAGTGGAGAGAGGATCCAACGAACGAGATCGCTCCTGGAAACTTTGGGTGGGGTGAGGGTAGAATTAGTGGGACTGACACTTAAAGTAGCAACACTGGTTGGAGGAATTGGTGAGGTGAGTGGAGAAATTGCGGGACTGTCATTAGAGGTGGCAACACTGTCGGGACAGATGAGGGAGGGGATGTCAGAGGTAGCAATAAGGGGACACACTCAGGCTGTCATTGCTGCCACTAACATTCTAACCCCCAGTCCAAAGTCAGGGGTTGATCCACAGGCTGAAGAACAGTCCGAAGAGGAACCCGTGCCTTCCACAATGACGCCTGCTCGCTCTGTTCCTGTTGCAATCCACCAACAACAAACGCGCTGTTGGAAAGAAAACAGAAAAAACCTTGGAGTGCGGCGGGGGGCGCGGGGGGTCGGGGGGGGAAATGAAGCAGAAGTCTGCAACAACGGGCACGGGTAGGGGCGGTGGTTGCAACAGGGGCAGGAGTGGCGCACAATACTAAGGGGGAGGAGAGATGGCTTGTTTGTTTGTTTCTTCATTGAAAAGTTTGATACAAAATGTATTACATTTATTAAAGTTATTAAAGTTAAAAGTTAAATTAATTTAAGTACAATTGAACTGTACAAATGTTTAATGAACATATTTATTTTTTACACTTAAGCAGAATCCTGTATCTTATTTTTTGAATCCAGCAATAGAAAATGGTTCTAGATTATGTCACGGATTCGACAGGCCAAATGGCCTCCTTCTGTGTTGTAACCAAACTGGGTAAAGATCAGTTTGAATCATCTTTACAAGACACTTTTTAGATATAAAAAGGTCATTATGAAGCAATGTAGTCTTAGGGAGAGAAATAAGAACAAAAAGGAACAAATATCGTTCACATTTAAACGCTGTGTTTTGTGCAAATGCTTTTAAAAACTGAGAATGAACATTTTGTTCAGAGCCAAATTTGCAGCATAAAACTACACACACACTTTGCAATAATCCCACTCCTTTCCAATGCTGACCGGACACCCATTCTGTGATTGTGTGCTGGAGATGTAAAGGAAACTACAAACATTAATCTTATGCCTTCATATAACAATTTTAATAAAGGCATTCAAATATATAAAAGTTAATCTAGCGAATAAATCTATTAACCTTATTATAAAATATGTAGTTTAAAAAAAGATAAGTTTAAATGAAACAGGGGCAGCTTCTTTAAGCTGTGATCTACGCTGTCAGGTGATCCCTCTGGGGCAAAGTTGAAAATTGCCTCCATCGGTCTGTTTGTAAAATCAAGCTCTGCCTTCCAGAATTGAAGTGTTCATTTGATGACTCTGTAAACATGCTTCCTCACTAATTTATATATGCAAACTGCCTCTCTTACTGCAATAATTCATAACGGTTTATGTCCCGTTGGAAGACAGAGTAATCTACATCAATGATGTCAGCAAATTAGAGCCCATCTGAAAAGTTTAAGTTATGCATTTTTGAGCAAGGCTGCTTTAAATTCTTCTGTGGCAATGGAAAAGGCTCTTCTGCAAGTTTATTTTTCAATGTGCCTGAAGTTTGTTGTTCAGTCAGGCGTGGAGGATCTTCGGCCCGGGATTGCAGTGGGCCAGTGCCGATCAACTGAACTGAAGGTAGGCTTTTTTACAACGGGGTATAAGGTCTCTCTGCGCCATTTTGAAAAAAATCGTTGCTGGGGAAACTGGCACAAGTGGCCAGAAACGGCGCGGAATCCCTTTTCAACGCAGTTCAGCGCCAAAATATCTGCCGCTGATAGTCGGCACCGGTGCCCAAACTTTGGCGAAAATTTCAACTGACCCATTACGCCAAAAAAATTGCCAGCCGCCAAAGAAATGGCGCCCAATGATGGCGAAAATTGCCCCCAAAATATGCACATTTAAATTTGCTTTGTCCTGGTCATTTTATGAAAAATATTTTTCAACCTGGGTTGCAAAATCTACAGTTATGGCATTGCCACTGCTCATTTATTCATTTACAGCTGAATAAATCTGTTTGCCACTTGTGGCCTGAGCACATTCCAGTGAACTGTTTATTCTACCACCTTCTGAAGTTGAGGAAGATTACACGGGGGCTCGTGCTCTACCAGTAAGCCAAAATACTGCAAAATGAAGGTTTTCTGTTCAAACCCTGGGCTCATTACCAAAAAATGATCTAGATGTTGAGCAAGCTGAGGCACACTCAATGTTATAGGAGGCAAAGACTCACCCATGGAAATGGTCTGAGACGCTGTATGTGAGCTATCTAAATATCGAGAGTAAAAACCACAAAATTTACCATGACATACTCAGGGAACGTAGACAGAAAAGAAATTTCCATTTATGCAAATCTTGTAGCATGTCGGAATGCAGTTTATTTGCAAGCTTCGTTGTTTTGTATCTTTCTGCGCCAGAATGTTAGATTTCTATTTCTTCAAGAAATATAACAAGCTGTGAGTGTTTATTAACCTTTGAATGGCCATTGGGACAGCATTTTAACAGAGCAAAGAACAAGTGTCAATATTGGGCAAAGATTGACTCTGCATCGTGGGCTAATTATCAGAGACTTCACTCCTGGAGTCGAGTTTCACTTGACCACACTGCAGATCGGGAATTGGCGCGGAGGTCAGCATTCCTGATTCATGACACTCCTTTAATTGGAGAACATTTCTGTTTATCCAGTACTGGATGTCAGACAAGCAGTATGACAATTTAGAGACCGTGGAGGGGTCGGAAGTGATGGGTGTCGTGTTTTTGGATGATGTCGCCAAGGGGCAGCATATAGATGAGAAATAGGAAGGAGCCAAGGATAAATCCTTGGGGGACACCAGAGGTAACGATGCGGGAGTGGGAAGAGAAGCCATTGCAGGTTATTCTCTGGCTATGATTAGATAGGTATGAATTGAACTAGGCGAGTGCAGTCCCGCCCAGCTGGACGGTGGTGGAGAGGTGTTGGAGAAGGATGAAGTGGTCAACCATGTCAAAGACTGCAGAGAAGGACGAGGAGGGATAGTTTACCTTTGTCACAGTCACAAAGGATGTCATATGTGACTTCAAGGATGTCATTTGTGACTTTGATGATAGCCGTTTCAGTACTGTGGCAGGGGCGTAAACCAGATTGAAGGAATTCAACAAAACTGATTCATAAGAAACAAAAGAAACATAAGAAGTAGGAGCAGAAGTAGTCCATTTGACCCATTGGGCCTGCTCCGTCATTTAATAAGATCATGGCTGATCTGATCATGGACTCAGTTTTGCTTCCCTGCCCGCTCCCCCGAATCCTTTACTCCCTTATCGCTCCAAAATCTATCTATCTCCGCCTTAAATATATTCAATGACCCAGCCTCCACAGCTCTCTGGCGCAGAGAATTCCACAAATTTACAACCCACTGAGAGAAGAAATTCCTCCTCATCTCAGTTTTAAATGGGCAGCCCCTTATTCTGAGACTATGCCCCCTCGTTTTCGTTTTCCCCACGAGTGGAAATATCCTCTCTGCTTCCAATTTGTCGAGCCCTCTCATTATCTTATATGTTTCGATAAAATCACCTCTCATTCTTCTGAACTCTAGTGTCCCTTCATCCAAGTCATTAATATATTTTGTAAATAGTTGAGGCCCCAGCACCGATTCCTGCAGCATCCCACTAGTTACTGTTTGCCAACCGGAAAATGATCCGTTTATCCCAACTCTCTGTTTTCTGCTAATTAGCCAATCCTCAATCCATGCTAATATATTACCCCCAACCCCGTGAACTTTTATCTTGTGCAGTAATCTTTTATGTGGCACCTTATCGAATGCCTTCTGGAAATCCAAATACACCACATCCATTGGTTCCCCCTTATCCACTCTGCTCGTTACATCCTCAAAGAACTCCAGCAACTTTGTCAAACATGATTTCCCTTTCCTAAAACCATGCTGACTCCGCTTGATTGAATTATGCTTTTCCAAATGTCCTGCTACTGCTTCCTTAATAATGGACTCCAGCATTTTCCCAATGACAGATGTTAGGCTAACCGGTCTATAGTTTCCTGCTTTCTGTCTGCCTCCTTTTTTAAATGTCTGGCGTTACATTACGGTTTTCCAATCCGCTGGGACCTCCCCAGAATCCAGGGAATTTTGGTAGATTGCAACCAATGCATCCACTTTCTCTGCAGCCACTTCTTTTAGGACCCTAGGATGTAAGCCATCATGTCCAGGGAACTTGTCTGATTTTAGTCCCATTATTTAACCGAGTACAACTTCTTTAGTGATAGCGATTATTTTAAGTTCCTCCCTCACTATAGCTCCTTGATTATCCCCTATTGGGATGTCTTTACTGTCTTCTACCGTGAAGACCGATACAAAATATTTGTTCAAAGTCTCTGCCATTTCCCTGTTCCCTATTATTAAATCCCCAGTCTCATCCTCTAGGGGACCAACATTTACTTTAGCCATTCTTTTTCTTTTTATGTACCTATAGAAACTCTTACTATCTGTTTTTATATTTTGTGCTGGTTTACTTTCATAATCTATCTTCCCTCTCTTTATCATTTTTTTAGTTCTTCTTTGCTGGCTTTTAAAAGGTTCCCAATACTCTGGCCTCTCACTGGTCTTTGCCACTTGTATGCCCTTGTTTTCAATTTGATACCATCCCTTATTTCCTTAGTTAACCATGGATGGTTATCCCTTCTCTTACAGTCTTTCCTTCTCATTGGGATATATTTTTGTTGCGAGTTATGAAATATCTCTTTAAATGCCTGCCATTGCTCATCAACTGTCCCATAGCTTAATCTATTTTCCCAATCCACTTTAGCCATCTCTGCTCTCATGCCTCATACGGCAGCGTGGCGGTCTCAACCTAAATGGGAACCTCTGTGGCAGATCGGGGCCATAAAAGGAGTGGCGTGTAGCGACCCGAGAGCAGCGTGCTGGCATGCCACTACAGGGTGCAGCGCGAGCTGGTGCAAGAGGGAGACGGCAGTGAAGACTGCGACTAGATTGGATGTCACCAAGATCCAGGTCACTGATTGGAGCGTGGGCTTGTACAGCAGGAGCGGCGAGGTCGGGGCGAAGGAGCAGCGAGCGATCGTGGAGCAACATGGATCGGGGCCCAGGAGAGGCATGAGTTCGGGGCCCAGCAGAGACAGGGCCCCAGAGGCAGCACGGGCCAGTGCACACTGTGATATGCATGCGCACTAGGTCCATGCAGCAGAGCTGGTCTCCAGTGTTCTAGATTAATCCTTGCCACTGGACCAAAACCAAGCTCTATCAAGCCCGAGTGGTGGCTGGTGTGTAACGGCCACCACATGTTAAAAAAGTTCCATGCACAGGCATCTTCCACCCTTCAATATGCAGTTTGGGACCTGGAATATTAGGTCCTTCATTGAAACGCCTGTGAACTCATTGAACTCATCCCTTTTTGGCATGGAAGCAAGTCATCCTCGATTCGAGGGACCACCTAAGAGAGAGAGAACATACCTTTGTAGTCTATTTTACTTAAGCTGAGGACACTGGTTTGAGAACCAACTTTCTCACCCTCCGACTGAATTTGAAATTCAACCATGTCATGGTCACTCATTCCTAGAGGATCCTTTACCAGGAGATCATTTATTAATCCTGTCTCATTACACAGTACCAAATCTAAGATAGCCTGCTCCCTGGTTGGTTCCGCAACATACTGTTCAAGGAAACTATCCCAGATACACGCTATGAACTCTTCCTCAATGCTACCTTAGCCAATTTGCTTTGTCCAATCAATTTGAAGGTTAAAATCGCCCATGATTATTGCCGTTCCTTTTTTTGCAAGCCTCCATTATTTCTTGATTTATACTCCGTCCAATAGTATAGCTACTGTTTGAGGGTCTACAGACTATGCCCAACAGTGACTTTTTCCCCTTATTATTCTTTATCTCCACCCAAACTGATTCTACATCTTGATCTTCTGAGCCAATATCGTTTCTCATTAACGCACTGATCTCATCCTTTATTAACAGAGCTACCCTACCTCCTTTTCCTTTCTGTCTGTCCTTCCGAATTGTCAAATACCCCGGAATATTTAGTTCCCAGCCTTGGTCGCCTTGCAACTATGTCTCTGTAATGGCTATCAGATCATACCCATTTGTATCTATTTGTGCCGTCAACTCATCTATTTTTTTAATGAATGCTGCGTGCATTCAGTTAAAGGTCTTTTAAATTTGTTTTCTTACCATTTTTTCCTGCTTTGACCCCACTTTCTGATTCATTTTTCTGTTTATACATTCTGTCCCTTCCTGTCACGCTCTGGTTTTTATTTCCCCCAGTGCTACCCTGTTCTATTGCCTTCTCCTTATTTTTTGACTTTTTAAATTTTCGCTCACCTGAATGAATCCTCTCCCCCCCGCCCCGCCCCAGTAATTAGTTTAAAGCCCTCTCTACAGCCCTAGTTATTCGATTCACCAGGACCCTAGTCCCAGCACGGTCTAAGTGGAGTCCGTCACAACGGAACAGCTCCCTCTTAGCCCAGTACTGGTGCCAGTGTCCCACGAACCAAACCCCATTTCTCCCACACCAGTCTTTGAGCCACGTGTTTAACTCTCTGATCATATTTACCTTATGCAAATTTTCTCGTGGCTTAGGTAGTAATCCAGAGATTATTACGTTTGTGGTTCTGCTTTTTAATTTGGCCCCTAGCTGTTCATACTCGCTCAGCAGAGCCTCTTTGTTTGTCCTACCTATGTCGTTGGTACCCACGTGGACCACGACAACTGGATCTTCCCTCTCCCACTCCAAGTTCCTCTCCAGCGCAGGGAGATGTCCTTAACCCTGGCACCGGGCAGGCAACACAGCCTTCGGGACTCACACTCTCGGCTGCAGAGAAACTTATCTATCCCCCTAATGATATCGTCCCCTACCACTACAATGTTTCTTTTTACTCCCCCCACTCGAATGGCCCCTGTACCACGGTGCTGTGATCAGTTTGCTCATCCTCCCTGCAGTCCCTGCTCTCGTCTATACAGGGAGTAAGAGCTTCAAACCTGTTGAACAAGAGCAAGGGCTGAGGATTCTCCATCACTCCATCCTGAGTTCCCATATCTTCCTCACTCATAGTCACATGCTCCTGTCCCTGACCATGGACCAAATTTGAATTAATTAATCTAAGGGATGTGACTGCTTCCTGGAACACAGCGTCCAGGTAACTCTCCTCTCCCTGATGTGTCATCGTGTCCGCAGCTTGGACTCCAGCTCATCAACACGGAGCCAAAGTTCCTCGAGCTGCAGACACTTACTGCCGATGTGGTCACTGTGGACCTCAATGGGGTCAACCAGCTCCCACATACAACAGCAGAAACACATCGCCTGTCCTGCTATCTCTAATGTATTTAATTAATTAAGTTTTCAAGTTTTGTTTTTAATCCCAACTCTTAATTCAAACCAATGCCCCCGAAAAGAGAGAAAAACTCACCAACCAATCACTTCCCTTCTTTCCTGTGACATCACACTTTGATTTTGGTTCTTTTTACTTCTTTATAAACATGTTTACAATCTTGCTTCACCAGCACATCAAGGAGATCTTCCCTGCAGTAAAGTTCTTGGAGTAGATCTTTGGTATGTATGTAATGAAGATACAAACTGAGTACTGTTTAAGTGAACAAGGTACAACCTTGTTCCTGCTTTATTTCGGCCCAAAGTGTCTGACTCACAAAATGGCTGGCCTTTTATACCAGAGCAGCACCATGTGCGTGCTGCTCAGTGGCCTCCAACAATGACACTATCAGGTGGCTACAAACAGCATGTACATACATGACAATACCCTTCTCTGAGATGTTATCACAGTCTTTCACAGGTTGAGACAGTCCGGTGCTATACGGTCCTGGGTTGACCGTCTCAGTTCGATTCCGGCCTTGGGTAAATGTGCAGAGTCTGTTGTGGTTGGTGGTTGGATGGCTGACTTGTTGGGGGTGGCAGTGGCCATGTCAGGAATTGCAAGTCCATTTTTATTGAACAAGTTCGTGATGGAAATTCCGGGTTCACTGACGACCCTTGAGTCCACTGAAGGCTGCTGGTAGGTTGGTTGGTCATCGACTGTTTCTTCGTCCGACTGCTCTGGCTCATCTGTGTGCCTCAGCTTTGTTTAATCCATGTGTTTCCTGCAAGTTTGCCCATTCTTGAACTTAATAACAAATACTCTGTTGCCCTCCTTGGCCATGACCGTACCAGCAATCCATTTGGGATCCTGACCATAATTCAACACATATACAGGATGATTAACAGAAGTCTCACGTGACACAGTTGCGCGATCGTGGAACCCTTGTTGACTCTGTCTTCTGTATTCAACATGATTACTTAAATCCGGGTGTACAAAAGGTAACTTGGTCTTAAGACCTCTTTTCATCATGAGTTCAGCAGGCGAGACTGCTGTGAGTGTGTGGGGTTTTGTCCTGTAACTCAGCAGTATGCAAGACAAGTGGGTCTGCAGTGACCCTTGGGTTACTCTCCTCATGCTTTGCTTGATAATTTATACTGCATGTTCAGCTTGCCCATTGGACGCAGGCTTAAACGGTGCTGACCTTACATGTTTTATGCCGTTAAGTTTTACAAACTCCTGAAACCCCTGACTGGTGAAGCACGACCCATGTCGCTTACCACGATGTCAGGCAGACCATGTGTCACGAACATGACATTAAGATTCTCTATGGTTGCCATGGACGTACTGGATGACATGATTATGCATTCTATCCACTTCGAATAAGCATTCACCACCACTAAAAACATCTTGCCCAGGAAGGGACCTGCAAAATCTTCATGGATCCTGGACCAAGGTTTGGATGGCCATGACCACAGACTCAGCGGCGATTCCGCTGGTGCTTCATGCAGGTGTTGCACTGATGCACGCATGCTTCCAGCTCAGAATCAATTCCTAGCCACAATACGTGGGACCTAGCGATGGCCTTCATCATCATTATACCAGATGTGTGCTGTGTAACTCACGCACAAACTTCTCTCTCCCTTTCTTAGGCATTACAACTCAATTGCTCCACAATATGCAATCTGCTTGAATAGGCAGTTTGTCCTTGCACCGAATGTATGGTTTGGTCTCCTCGCACATTTGTTTAGGTATGGCAGACCAATCCCCTTTGTGGATGCAACACTTTAGCACCGATAATATCAGGTCATGACTGGTCCATGTCTTAACTTGTTGTGCCGTGACAGGGGTACCTTCACTCTCAAAAGCATCCATGATTAACATTAAATCTGCCGGTTGTGGTGTTTCCATCTCCGGTGTGGCAACGGCAATCGGCTCAAAGCATCGGCACAATTCTCTGTGCCAGGTCTGTAGCGAATGACAAAATCATAGGCAGATAATGTCAGCACCCACCTTTTGGATGCCTGATGAAGCGTTGGTATTGATACCTTTGCTCTCAGAAAAAAATGAAATGAGCAGTTTGTGATCGATCTCGAATTTAAACCTCAGACCAAACAGATATTGATTCATCTTTTTAACACGATACATACACGCTAAAGCATCTTTTTCCACCATTTCTGCTTTAGACAAACTCTTGGATGCATACACAACAGGTAGCAGTTTCCTCGACTCATTGGCTTGTTGCAACACGCAACCAATTCCATATGACGATGCGTCACAGGCCAAAACTAAATGTTTACATGGGTCATAATGTGCCAGCAGCTTATTTGAGCAAAGCAGATTGGTGGCTTTCTCGAAAGCTCTGTCTTGCAATGCGTCCCACAGCCAGTTGTTGCCTTTTCTCAATAGCATGTGCAGTGGTTCAAGTAAGGTGCTCAATTTAGGTAGGAAGTTACCAAAATAGTTGAGTAGACCCAGGAACGAATGCAGCTCCGTCACATTCTGTGGCTTGGGTGCATTCTTGATGGCTTTGGTTTTCACGTCAGTAGATCTGATGCCATCAGTGGCAATTTTCCTCCCGATGAATTCGACTTTCAGTGCCATGAAGACGCACTTCGAGCGTTTAAGTCTGAGTCCCACTCTGTCCAAACACAGTAGAACCTCTTCCAGGTTGTTCAGATGCTCCTTGGAGTCATGACCGGTGATCACGATGTCATCTTGGAACACGACTGTTATCTATTTAACCCCTTGTAACCTGTATTACACTACCACCAGAGGGCCTACCTTTTGGAGTCCCAAGGTATAAAAGCAGGACACCCACGAGGTACCTGCACTCTGGAGTCTTATTATAGGAGCTAAGGTCACACTTGCTCATTGTACACTGTACTCAGTTTCATCCTTTGTTATGAGTGTACAAATTGGCGACGAGGTAACAAACAACCGCGCGAAAATGCAAAGAACAGTTGGTATCCTGGCGAAGTTCTCAGAAGAGGACGATTTGGAGGCTTTCATGGAGAGACTCGACCAGTACGTCATGGCCAACGAGCTGGAAGGGGATGAGAAAGCTACCAAATCAAGGGCAATCCTCCTAACTGTCTGTGGGGCAACAACCTATAGCCTCATGAAAAACCTCCTAGCTCCGGCACAACCAACAGAGAAATCCTATGAAGAATTGTATACTGGGAACAGTCTGGGAACATCTAAATCCTAAGGAAAGTGTCTTGATGGCGAAATATCGGTTCTACACATGTCAACGATTGGAGGGCCAGGAAGTGGCGAGCTATGTCGCCGAACTAAGGCGCCTCGCAGGACATTGTGAGTTTGAGGGATTCCTAGAACAAATGCTTGGAGACTTTTTTGTACTGGGTATTGGCCATGAGACAATCCTTCGCAAAGTGTTGACTGTAGAAACTCTGAATCTAAGTAAAGCCATAACGATAGCCCAGGCATTTGTGTCCACCAGCGACAACACCAAACAGATTTCGCAGAGTAAAGAAGTTTCAGCCAGTACTGTGCATAAAGTAACGTTGGTCTCGAGCAGAAATATACATGGCAGAACGTACACGCCGGCTGCTGCTGCCCGACCTCAGATGACCCAGAGTCCATCATCAATCGTTAATGTGAGGCAGTTAACACCTTGTTGGCGTTGTGGAGGTGATCATCGGCCCCATCAATGCCGCTTTAAGCACAATGCGTGCAACAATTGCAGAACAATGGGACACCTCCAGCGAATGTGCAGGCGAGCTGCAAATCCTGCAAACCACCACGTTGCAGAGGAAGATCGATCCACTGTGGATCAGGCTGAATTGGAGACCGTACCGAAGAAACAGAAGTATACGGCGTACACACATTCACTATGAAATGTCCACGAAAGTTGAACTGAACGGTATTCCAGCATCTATGGAACTGGACACGGGTGCAAGTCAGTCCATAATGAGTAAAAAGGCCTTCGACAAGCTGTGGGGCAAAAAGGCACACAGGCCCAAGCTCAGCCCCATTCACACCAAATTAAGGACTTACACCAAGGAATTAATCCCTGTAATTGGCAATGCTGAAGTCAAGTCTCCTATGACGGAGCAGTACACAAACTCCCGCTGTGGATTGTACCAAGGGATGGCCCCACATTGTTTGGCAGAAGCAGGCTGGGGAAAATCTGCTGGAACTGGGATGACATCCGAGCGCTTTCGTCCATCGACGACGCCTCATGTGCCCAGGTTCTGAGCAAGTTCCCATCGTTGTTCGAGCCAGGCATTGGAAGCTTCTCGGGGGCGAAAGTGTAGATCCATTTGGTTCCCGGTACGCAACCCATCCACCACAAGGCATGGGCGGTACTGTACATGATGCGTGAGAAAGTGGAAATTAAGCTGGACAGGCTGCAGCGAGAAGGCATCATCGTGCCGGTGGAATTCAACGAGTGGGCCAGTCCAATTGTCCCAGTACTTAAAGAGGACAGCATGGTTAGAATTTGTGGGGAATATAAAGTAACGATTAACCGTTTTTCGCAACAGGACCAGTACCCGCTACTCAAGGCAGACGACCTATTTGCAACCCTGGCTGGAGGGAAGACGTTCACCAAGCTGGACCTGACCTCAGCCTACATGATGCAGGAGCTGGAAGAGTCTTCGAAAGGCCTCACCTGCATCAACATGCACAAAGGTCTGTTCATCTATAACAGATGCCCGTTCGGGATTCGGTCGGCCACGGCAATCTTCCAACGGAACATGGAGAGCCTGCTAAAGTCGGTTCCTCGCACCGTGGTTTTCCAGGACAACATACTGGTTACAGGTTGGGACACCACTGAGCATTGAAGAATCTGGAAGAGGTTCTTAGTCGGTTGGATAACGTGGAGCTCAGGTTGAAACGCTCGAAGTGTGTTTTCCTGGCGCACGAGGTCGAGTTCTTAGGAAGAAGAATCGCAGCAGACGGCATCAGACCCACCGACGCCAAGACGGAGGCCATCAAGAATGCGCTGACACCACAGAACATGATAGAACTGCGGTCGTTTCTGGGACTCCTTAACTATTTCGGTAATTTCCTACCTGGGTTAAGCACCCTGCTAGAACCCCTACATGCGCGACTGCGCAAGGGAGACGACTGAGTATGGGGGAATTTACAAGAGGCTGCCTTTAAGAAAGCCAGAAATCTGTTGTGTTCAAACAAACTGCTTGTCCTGTATAACCCTTGTAAAAGATTAATTCTAGCTTGCGCTGCGTCGTCATACTGGGTCGGGTGTGTGTTACAACAGCCTAACAAATCGGGGATCTTGCAACCGGTCGCTTATGCGTCCAGGAATTTGTCCAAGGCCAAAAGGGCCTACAGCATGATTGAAAAAGAAGCTCAGGCTTGTGTTTATGGGTAAAAAATATGCACCAGTACTTATTGATGGAGTCAATTATTAAGGATGTCATAGCAGCGCATTTGGAAAATGGTGACATGATAGGTCCAAGTCAGCATGGATTTGTGAAAGGGAAATCATGCTTGACAAATCTTCTGGAATTTTTTGAGGATGTTTCCAGTAAAGTGGACAAAGGAGAACCAGTTGATGTGGTATATTTGGACTTTCAGAAGGCTTTCGACAAGGTCCCACACAAGAGATTAATGTGCAAAGTTAAAGCACATGGGATTGGCGGTAGTGTGCTGACGTGGATTGAGAACTGGTTGTCAGACAGGAAGCAAAGAGTAGGAGTAAACGGGTACTTTTCAGAATGGCAGGCAGTGACTAGTGGGGTGCCGCAAGGTTCTGTGCTGGGGCTCCAGCTGTTTACACTGTACATTAATGATTTAGACGAGGGGATTAAATGCAGTATCTCCAAATTTGCGGATGACACTAAGTTGGGTGGCAGTGTGAGCTGCGAGGAGGATTCTATGAGGCTGCAGAGTTAGGTTAGGTGAGTGGGCAAATGCATGGCAGATGAAGTATAATGTGGATAAATGTGAGGTTATCCACTTTGGTGGTAAAAACAGAGAGACAGACTATTATCTGAATGGTGACAGATTAGGAAAAGGGAAGGTGCAACGAGACCTGGGTGTCATGGTACATCAGTCATTGAAGGTTGGCATGCAGGTACAGCAGGCGGTTAAGAAAGCAAATGGCATGTTGGCCTTCATAGCGAGGGGATTTGAGTACAGGGGCAGGGAGGTGTTGCTACAGTTGTACAGGGCCTTGGTGAGGCCACACCTGGAGTATTGTGTACAGTTTTGGTCTCCTAACTTGAGGAAGGACATTCTTGCTATTGAGGGAGTGCAGCGAAGATTCACCAGACTGATTCCCGGGATGGTGGAACTGACCTATCAAGAAAGACTGAATCAACTGGGCTTGTATTCACTGGAGTTCAGAAGAATGAGAGGGGACCTCATGGAAACGTTTAAAATTCTGACGGGTTTAGACAGGTTAGATGCAGGAAGAATGTTCCCAATGTTGGGGAAGTCCAGAACCAGGGGTCACAGTCTGAGGATAAGGGGTAAGCCATTTAGGACCGAGATGAGGAGAAACTTCTTCACCCAGAGAGTGGTGAACCTGTGGAATTCTCTACCACAGAAAGTAGTTGAGGCCAATTCACTAAATATATTCAAAAGGGAGTTAGATGAAGTCCTTACTACTCGGGGGATCAAGGGTTATGGCGAGAAAGCAGGAAGGGGGTACTGAAGTTTCATGTTCAGCCATGAACTCATTGAATGGCGGTGCAGGCTAGAAGGGCTGAATGGCCTGCTCCTGCACCTATTTTCTATGTTTCTATGTTTCTATGAAACTGACCACAAGCCACTCATATCGCTGTTCTCTGGGAGGAAAGGGATTAACACCAATGCCTCTGCCCGCATTCAAAGATGGGCACTCAGCTGTGGGCACACAACTATATAATCCGCCACAGACCAGGCACAGAAAATGCACAGATGCTCTCAGTTGGCTGCCATTGCCCACCAGCGGGGTGGAAATGGCACAGCCAGCAGACTTGCTCATGGTCATGGAGGCATTCGAGAACGAAAAGTCCCCCATTACAGCCTAGATCAGGACTTGGATCAGCCAGGATCGTTTATTGTCTTTGGTGAAAAACTGTGTCCTCCATGGGAGCTGGTCCAGTGTCCCAGCAGAGATGCAGGAGGCGATTAAGCCGTTCCACAGGCACAAAGGCGAAATGTCCCTGCAGGCGGACTGTCTGTTGTGGGGCAATCGCGTGGTCTTGCCCAAGAAAGACAGAGATAAGTTCATTTGTGAACTGCACAGCACCCACCCAGGCATTGTAATGATGAAAGCCATAGCCAGATCTCATGTGTGGTGGCCTGGCATCGACTCAGATTTAGAGTCATGTGTACGCCAGTGCAACACTTGCTCTCAGCTGAGCAATGCAACCAGAGAGGCACCGCTAAGTTTGAGGTCATGGCCCTCCAAACCGTGGTTGAGGATCCACGTGGACTATGTGGGCCCATTTCTAGGCAAAATGTTTTTGGTTGTCGTGGACGCTTACACAAAGTGGATTGAATGTGTGATAATGTCTGTAAGCACGTCCACGGCCACTATTGAGAGCCATGTTTGCCACGCATGGCTTGCCTGATGTCCTAGTCAGCGATAATGGGCTGTGCTTCACCAGTGCTGAACTCAAGGAATTCATGACCCGCAATGGGATCAAACACGTCACATCTGCCCTGTTCAAGCCCGCATCTAATAGACAGGCAGAATGGGCATTTCAGATCATCAAGCAAAGCTTTAAACGTGTGTCAGAAGGCTCCCTGCAGACCCGGCTGTCCTGTGTGCTGCTCATCTATCGCACCATACCCCACTCACTCACCTGGGTTCCCCCAGCCAAGCTGCTCATGAAAAGGGCGCTAAAAACAAGGCCCTCTCTTGTTCACCCTGATCTCCATGATCACGTGGAGGGCAAGCGGCATCAACAAAGTGTGTACCATGACCGTGCAAATTTGTCACAAGATATTGAGATCTATGATCCTGTGTTTGTGCTCAATTATGTACATGGTCCCAAATGGCTCACTGGCACGGTCACAGCCAAAGAGGGGAATAGGGTGATTCAGGTCAAATTGGCCAATGGACAAACGTACAGAAAATATTTGGACCAAATCAATTGCGGTTCACCAACAGCTGCGAACAACCCGAAGAAGACACCACCAACTTTGACCCTCCAACAAACACACATGTGGCAACTGACATCATGGTTGACCACGAACCGAACTCACCATCCAGCTGCCCGGCAAGGCTGACTGCCCAAAAGCCCAGTGAAGAACTAACCAACTCACCCACACCCGCATTTGTACCGAGACGATCGACAAGGGAGCGAAAAGCCCCAGATCGTCTCACCTTGTAAATAAGTGTACTGTTGACTTCACGGGGGAGTGATGTTATGTATTTAACCCCTTGTAACCTATATCACACTACCACCAGAGGGCCTACCTGTTGGAGTCCAAAGGGATCCCAGCATCCCTTGGGAGCACGGTATATAACCAGGCCACCCACGAGGTATCTGCACTCTGGAGTCTTATTAAAGGAGCTAAGGTCACACTTGCTCGTTGTACACAGTACTCAGTTTCATCCTTTATTATGAGTGTACCAATGACGGTTCTGGGAATGGACTTCAGTAGACTTTCCATATTCCTCTGGAATATTGCTGCAGCCGAGCGAATTCCAAATGGGCACCTGTGGTAAACAAACAGTCCTTTGTGCATGTTATTGCACGTAAGTTTCTTCGACATCTCGACCAACTCCTGCGTCATATAGGCCGACGTCAAGTCCAGTTTTGGGAACGACTTCCATCTGGCTAGTGTCACAAACAAGTCATTAGCCTTTGGTAACGGGTACTGATCTTGTTTCGAAACCCTGTTGATCGTAGCCTTGCAGTCTCCACAGATTCTGACTGTGCTATCACTTTTCAGCACAGGAACAATGGGACTGGCCCATTCATTAAATTCGACCGATATGATCCCTTCACGCTGGAGTCTGTCCAGTTCAATTTTGACCTACTCCCTGATCATATACGGCACTGCCCGAGCTTTATGATCGATGGATTTTGCATCTGAGCCCATGTGAATCTGCACCTTGGCTCCTGTGAAGTTGCCGATACCCGGTTCGAACAGCGAGGGGAACTTGCTCAATACTTGGGCACATGTATCTTCCTCCAACGACAACGCCTTTATGGCATTCCATTCGTATCTGATTTTCTCCAACCAGCTCCTGCTGAGCAGCGTTGGGCCATTGCCTGGAACAATCCACAGCAGTAACTCGTGAACCGCACCGTTATATGACACATTAATTTGTGCACTGCCAATCACCTTTATCAGTTCTTTGGTGTACATGCATTAACAGGGCTCAGCCTGGGCCTCACAGTCTTAGTATCCCACAGCTTATTAAATGCCCTCTTGTTCATGATCGATTGACTCGCCCCGTGTCCAGTTCCATCAATACCGGTATCCCGTTAAACTTCACATTAATCAAAATTGGTTTAGTCTTGGTTAAGAAAGAGTACAGTCCATACACTTCCTCCTCTGGCATCTCGGATTGCGTATCCGGATCTACGCTAGTCTGACTCTCACCCTCCACGTGGTGTGTCGCAGCTCGCTTGTTTACCTGCGGACACTTGCGCTGGAGATGCCTTACTCTCAGACAGCCTTTGCAACTATATTGCTTAAATCGGCACTGCTGATGCTGATGATTTCACCCACAACGCCAACACGGAGAAGTCGGATACATTCCCGCTGGTGGACTTTGGGCAGCCACAGGTTTCGCGAATGCAGCTGGATAGGCCCTGCCGTGTGCCGTTCTGCTGAATCAATCGCATTTACAGTACTTGCCGAGGTTCGGTTCTTCACCGATATTTGCTTTAAACTCCTGTCCGTCATCATACATGATTGAGTGATATGTATGATCCTTTTTAAATCCAACTCCTCCACCACTAGAAGTTTGTGCAGGATCACCTCGTGGTTGATACCGATAACAAAGAAGTCCCGCAGCATGTCTGCCAACACCGTCCCGGACTTGCACGGTCCCGCTAGACGTCTCAGGTCGGCAACAAATTCCGCCGCGCTCTGGCCCTCCGATCGAACGCGTGTATAAAACCTGTATCTCGAGATGATAATGATGCCGTCGTCTGGCTTGAGATGATCCCGTTCCAATGTACACAACTCCTCATAAATTTTTTCTTTTGGATCACTAGGCGTGAGTAGATTCTTTATCAGACCGTAGATCTTTGAACCGCACACAGTGAGATACACGGCCTGGTGCCGATCTGCATCGTCGACCCCCTTCGGTTTGTTGGCCATGAAGTACTGGTTCAAATGGCTCACAAAGTCTGCCCAATCTTTTCCCTCAACGAATCGCTCTAAAAATCCAATCATGCTCATTTTGCAAACAAGGTTCTTGTCTTCTCGTCGCCAAATGTTATGTATGCAACGAAGGTACAGCCCAAAGTGCCTGACTCACAAAATGGCTGGCCTTTTATACCAGAGCAGCACCATGTGTGTGCTGCTCAATGGTCTCCAACAATGACACCATCTGGTGGCTACAAACAGCATGTACATACATGAAAATCTTGACTTTGGCCAATGGTGTAAAAGAGGCGAGGGTGAGTCTGCAGCCTGTTTTACATCTCTCCTGATTTTTATTTCCATGGACTCGCTATCATCTGTTTTACACCATCAGGCTAGACAAGAGCTACCCCCTTAAAAGCTTCATCAATCTATTCCATGGTGGTCTTGTCACTAAGCTGGTCAGAGTTACGAAGAACTGAGGTTCGTTGGCATTGAGTTTATGAATTGATCAGACTATGTATTGATGCCTGAACCTGAATTTCATTGGAGTGAGAGTGGATTACGAAAGAAAGACCACTGGATGTCTCAAAGCACTTTACAGCCAATGAAATAATTTTTTTGAAGGGTAGTCACTGTTGTAATGTGGGAAACATGGCAGCCAACTTGCACACAGCAAGGTCCCACAAACAGCAATGTGATAATGACCAGGATAATCTGTTTTTGTTATGTTAATTGAGGGATAAATATTGGCCCCAGAACACCATGGATAACTCCCCTGCTCTTCTTCGAAATAGTGCGATTGATCTTTTATGTCCGCCTGAGAGAGCAGACGGTGCCCCGGTTTAACGCTTCATCCGAAAGACGGCACCTCCAAAAGTGCAGTTCTTGGAGGGGGCGGGAGCACCTGGTGTTATGGAGCAGCAACGATTTATACTAAAGGGAAGGTAATGCTGCAGTGATGGGAAGAACTGGTATTCAGATAAATTCACAGCCATTTAAGTAATTTTGAAGTGTAGCCGCTGTTGTAATGCAAACACAGTTCCCAATTTATATTCAGTAAGGTCACACAAACAGCAATGAGATAAATGACCAGACAACCTGTTTTCAGTGGTATTGGTTGAAGAGTAAATGTTCTCTAGGACACCGGAAGAACATTTCTTTGAGCGGTGCCATGGGATCTTCTACATCCACGTGGGAGGGTAAACAGGCCCTCAGTTGAACAACTCCTCTGAATGGTGGCACTTGGGACAATTTCACCATATTACATAGAATGCACAGCACAGGAACAGGCCATTCGGTTCAATTGGTTCATGCCCGGTTTATGCTCCACGCAAGCCTACTCCCACCCCTCTTCATCTCACCCTATCAGCATAAGCTTCTATTCCTTTCTCCCTCATGTGCTTATCTAGCTTCTCCTTGAATGGACCTATGCGATTCACCTCAACTACTTCTTGTGATAGCGGATTCCACATTCTTACTACACACCAGGAAAAGAAGTTTCTTCTGAATTTTCTTCGACTTAACAGATATGGAGGAACAGGTGTCGGCCCTCATGGGAGCACCAGCTCGGGCAGTTGCCAGGGGTGATGCTGATCCCCCTTTGGGTAGTGAGGTTATGTCAATGGATCGCACGACTGATGTGACTTCATTGAGAGGTATTATGAAGTGGTCTAGGCCCTTCACATATATATGTGCAATGCCACCTACTACTATCACCCTGCCCCCTCCCCTGCTGCTAACCACATGTCTGTTGTTTTCTGCTGGCAGACGTCCAGCCATAATCACGACATGCGTCCAGGGAGCCATCGCCATCTGGCCATGGGGGAGATGATGAGGCGTGCGAGGAGACTGTAATGCCTGAGCTGCAGAGCCTGGTTGGCCCGTCTGCACAAAACACATCTGGGGACGAGCCTGATTTCCCTGGCTTTGAGCCATCGGAGGCTCCAGGCCTCAGTCGCCTACAGCAACGCGGTTCGAGATGGGAATCTCGGAGACCAGCTCTCCGGAGGGTGAGTTGGCAAAGTAGGTCTGCTCAACAACAGGCAGACATGGAACTGGACTTGATGGAAATGTCCAGGGAAATCACAGACATGCACCGTGTGCTCATGGGTGCATTGGGTCAGATCCCAGAGAGCATCAACAACCTTCATTTGACTGTTGCGAGGCAGCATCACGCATTGTCGGTGCAATTCAGGACTCCAGCGAGGCCATCATTGCCCACTCACAGAGGCAGCTGGCCTCCAGCAGCGACAATGGAGTTCCAGAGTGTATGGCGTATGCCATTGATCATGTTGCAGCATCGATCGATTTGCAGGCTCAAGCTACGCTGCAGCTTGGTGATTTGATGCTGTCGATGATTGGTGCCACTGTACCCCACTGTACAAGGGGTAAGGGACGGTGCCGAAGCTGACAGCAAGTTGTGAAGACATACCGTGCTCCAAATGTTGAGGCCCAGCTCCATTGGAGTGTCAATAGCTCCCAGGAAATGAAAGGTGCTGTCCTTCTTCAGGATGATAGCATTCCGGCTCCCACCACTGACTCTCCAACCATGTACCCTATGCAGTCCACACCCAATCCACCAGAGACTGCTTCCACCGATGCTGAGGTGCCCAGAGCTAGTCCAGGGTGTCATCATATGCCATCTGCACTGTCTGCCTCCCTAACACAGCAACTTTTACATCCAGAATAAAGTAATGTGACTGAGTACTGTAGACATGAGTAAGTGTGACCTTAGTCTCTTTATTCTAACTCCAGAAAGCTGGTACCCCATGGGAGGCCTGCTTATATATAATGCTCCCAAGGGATACTGGGATCCCTTGGGACTCCAACAGATACGCCCTCGGGTGGCGGTAGAATGCTGGTTACATAGGGTTGCATACGTAATCTCACTCACTCTCAAAATTAATAGTACACTTATTTACAGGGTGAGACGATCTGGGGCTTTCCACTCCCGAGTCAATCGTCTCGGTACAAATGCAGGTGCAGGTGAGTTGGTTGATTCTTCGTTCGGCTGCTGCACAGATGGTCTTGCTGGGCTGCTGGGGATGGTGAGTTCAATTTCATGGTCAACCGTGATGTCGGTTGCCACTTGTGTGTGTGTCGGAGGGTCGAAGTTGGTGGTGTCCTCTTCAGGTTGCTCGTGGCTGTCGCTTAATCACAGTTTGGTTTGGTCCAAATGCATTCTGCAAGTTAGTCCATTTGCGAGTTTGACCTGAAACTCTTTGGCTATGACAGTGCCATCAAGCCATTTGGGACCATGTCCATAGTTGAGTAGAAATACAGGGTCATTGACTTCAATATTGCGTGACAAATTTGCGCGATCCTGGTACATGCTTTGTTGATGATGTCGCCTGCCCCCAATGTGATCATGGAGATCAAGGTGGACAAGAGACAGCCTTGTTTTGAGCGCCCTTTTCATGAGAAGCTCGGCTGGGAGAACCCCGGTGAGCGAGTGGGGTCTCGTGCGGTAGCTGAGCAGGACTCGGAACAGGCAGGTCTGCAGGGAGCCTTCCGACATGCGTATTAAGCTTTGCTTAATGGTTTGGACTGCCGGTTCTGCCTGGCCGTTAGGTGTGGACTTGAACGGGGCAGATGTGACGTGCTTGATCTCATTGCAGATCATGAATTCCTTGAATTCAGCTCTGGTGAAACATGGCCCATTGTCGCTGACAAAGACGTCAGGCAGGCTGTGCATGGCAAACATGGCTCGTAGGTTTTCGATGGTGGCTGTGGACGTGCTTACAGACATTATTACACACTCAATCCACTTTGAATAAGCATCCACAGCAATCAAGAACATTTTGTCTAGAAATGGGCCAGCGAAGTCAACGTGGATCCTAGACCACAGTTTGGAGGGCCATGATCACAAACTTAGCGGTGCCTCCCTGGGTGCATTGCTCGATTGAGAGTAAGTGTTGCATTGGCGCATTCCAAGACTTCAAATCTGAATCGATGCCGGGCCAGCACACATGGGATCTGGCTATAGCTTGCATCATTACTATGCCTGGGTGGGTACTGTGTAGGTCGTGTATGAACGTTTCCCTGCCTTTCTTGGGCAAAACCACGCAATTACCCCACAAAAGACAATCCGTCTGTTTAGACATTTCATCTTTACGCCGCTGGAATGGCTTGATCTCTTCATGCATCTCTGCTGGGACGCTGGACCAGCTCCCATGGAGGACACAGTTTTTTACAAGGGAGTAAAGGATCGTGGCTGGTCTAGGTCCTGATCTGGTGGGCCGTAACGGGTGACTTTTCATTTTCAATTGCATCCATCACCAAAAACAAGTCTGCAGGCTGTGCCATTTCCACCTCGGCGGTGGGCAATGGTAGCCGACTGAGGGCATCAGCACTGTTCTCTGTACCTGGCCTGTGGTGAATTACATAGTTATATGCAGACAGCATGAGCGCCCATCTTTGGATGCGAGCGGAGGCATTGGTATTGATACCTTTGCTCTCTGAGAATAGCGATATGATCAGTTTCTAACTCAAACTTAAGCCCAAACAAATACTGATGCATTTTTTTTACCTCATAAACACATGCCAGAGATTTTTGTTCAATCATGCTGGAGGCCCTTTCGGCCTTGGACAAGCTCCTGGACGCATAAGCGACCGGTTGGAATGTCGCCGATTCGTTTGCTTATTGTGACACACACCCGACCTTGTACGAATAAGCATCGCAAGCTAGCACTAGACGTTTACAAGGATCATACAGGACAAGCAGTTTGTTGGAACATAACAGATTTCGGGCTTTCTCAAAAGCTGTCTCTTGTCATTTCCCCCATATCCAGTCATCTCCCTTGCATAGCAACATGTGTAGAGGTTCTAGGAAGGTGCTTAACCTGGGTAGGAAATTACCAAAATAATTGAGGAGTCCCAGGAACGACCGCAGCTCCGTCACGTTCTGTGGTCTCGGCGCGTTCTTGATGGCCTCCGTCTTGGCGCCAGTAGGTCTGATGCCATCTACCGCGATTCTGCTCCCTAAGAACTCGACCTCTGGCGCCAGGAAGACACACTTCGAGCATTTCAACCTGAGTCCCACACGATCTACATAAGAACATAAGAATTAGGAACAGGAGTAGGCCATCTAGCCCCTCGAGCCTGCTCCGCCATTCAACAAGATCATGGCTGATCTGGCCGTAGACTCAGCTCCACTTACCCGCCCGCTCCCCGTAACCCTTAATTCCCTTATTGGTTAAAAATCTATCTATCTGTGATTTGAATACATTCAATGAGCTAGCCTCAACTGCTTCCTTGGGCAGAGAATTCCACAGATTCACAACCCTCTGGGAGAAGAAATTCCTTCTCAACTCGGTTTTAAATTGGTTCCCCCATATTTTGAGGCTGTGCTCCCTAGTTCTAGTCTCCCCGACCAGTAGAAACAACCTCTCTGCCTCTATCTTGTCTATCCCTTTCATTATTTTAAATGTTTCTATAAGAAATTATCCTTCAGAACTCCAACGAGTAAAGACCCAGTCTACTCAATCTATCATCATAAGGTAACCCCCTCATCTCTGGAATCAGCCTAGTGAATCGTCTCTGTACCCCCTCCAAGGCTAGTATATCCTTCCTTAAGTAAGGTGACCAAAACTGCACACAGTACTCCAGGTGCGGCCTCACCAATACCCTGTACAGTTGCAGCAGGACCTCCCTGCTTTTGTACTCCATCCCTCTCGCAATAAAGGCCAACATTCCAGTCGCCTTCCTGATTACCTGCTGCACCTGCAAACTAACTTTTTTGGGATTCATGCACAAGGACCCCCAAGTCCCTCTGCACCGCAGCATGTTGTAATTTCTCCCCATTCAAATAATATTCCCTTTTACTGTTTTTTCTTCCAAGGTGGATGACCTCACATTTTCCGACATTGTATTCCATCTGCCAAACCTTAGCCCATTCGCTTAACCTATCTAAATCTCTTTGCAGCCTCTCTGTGTCCTCTACACAACCCGCTTTCCCACTAATCTTTGTGTCATCTGCAAATTTTGTTACACTACACTCTATCTCCTATCCGACTTCGAACCTCTTCCAGGTTCTGCAAGTGTTCAATGGTGTCCTGACCTGTGACCAGTATGTCATCCTGGAAAACCACATTGCGCGGAACTGACTTTAGCAGACTCTCCATGTTCCTTTGAAAAATAGCCACGGCCGATCGAATCCCAAGCGGGCATCTATTGTAGCTGAACAGACCTTTGTGCGTGTTGATGCAGGTGAGGCCTGTCGAAGATTCTGCCAGCTCCTGCATCATGTAGGCCGTGGTCAGGTCCAACTTGGTGACCATCTTCCCTCCTGCCAGCGTTGCAAATAGGTCGTCTGCCTTAGGTAGCGGGTACTGGTCCTGCAGCAAAAAACGGTTATTCGTTACTTTATAGTCCCCGCAAATTCTGACCGTGCCATTGCCCTTGAGAACCGGAACAATCGGACCGGCCCACTCGTTGAACTCCACCCTCACGATGATGCCCTCTCATTGCAGCCTGTCTAGCTCGATCTCCACTTTCTCTTGCATCATATATGGCACCGCCCGTGCCTTGTGGTGGATGGGTCGTGAACCAGGAATCAAGTGGATCTGCACCTTCGCCCCTGAGAAACCTCCGATGCCTGGCTCAAACAACGACGCGAACTTGCTCAAAACCTGGGCACATGAGGCATTGTCGACGGACGAATGCGCTCGGATGTCGTCCCAATTCCAACGGATTTTTCCCAGCCAGTTTCTGCCGAACAGTGTGGAGCCATCTCCTGATACTATCCATAGTGGTAGTTCGTGCACTGCTCCATCATAGGAGACTTTTACTGCTGCGCTGCCAATTACAGGGATCAGTTCTTTAGTGTAAGTTCTCAGCTTGGTGTGAATGGGGCTCAGCTTGGGCCTGTGTGCCTTGTTGCACCACAGCCTGTCAAAAGCCTTTTTGCTCATGATGGACTGACTCGCACCCGTGTCCAATTCCATGGATACTGGAATTCTGTTCAGTTCAACTTTTAACATGGTCAGTGGACATTTTGTGGTGAAGGTGTGTACCTGTACACTTCTACCTCCTCGGTTTGAGTCTCTAGTTCAGTTTGATCCACCATGGATCGGTCTTCCCCTGCAACGTGGTGGTTTGCAGAGTCTGCAGCTCGTCTGCACATTCGCTGGAGGTGTCGCATTGTTCCACAGCCTTTGCACGCATAGTGTTTGAAACGGCATTGATGGGGCCGATCACCTCCGCAGCGCCAACAAGGTGTTAACTGCCTCGCATTAACTTTTGATGGCAGACTCTGAATCATCTGAGGTCATGCAGCTGCAGGCGTGTACGTTCTGCCATATGCATTCCTGCCTGAAAACGACGTTACTTTGTGTACAGTACTTGCCAAAGCATCTTTATGCTATGAAATTTGTTTGGTGTTATCGCTGATGGACATAAATGCCTGGGCTATCATTATGGCTTTGCTCAGGTTCGGTGTTTCAACAGTCAATAGTTTGCGAAGGATAACCTCATGGCCAATGCCAAGCATGAAAACGTCTCTAAGCATTGCTCCAGGAATCCATCAAATTTGCAATGTCCTGCAAGGCGCCTTAGTTCGGCGATGTAGCTCACCACTTCCTGGCCTTCAGACCATTGACATGTGTAAAATCGATACCTTGCTATCAGAATGCTCTCCTTCGGATTTAGGTGCTCCCAGACCAGCGTACACAGTTCTTCGTACAATTTGATTGTTAGTTTCACCGGAGCAAGAAGATTCTTCATGAGGCCATAGGTTGTTACCCCGCAATCGGTGAGGAGGATCGCATTTCATTTGGCAGTGTTCACACTCCCTTCCAGCTCATTGGCCACAAAGTATTGGTCGAGTCGCTCCACGAAGGCTTCCCAATCGCCCCCTTCTGAGAATTTCTCCAGGATACCAACAATTCTCTGCATTTTCACATGATGGTTCCTTATCTCGTCGCCAGTTGTTATGTCCAGAATAATAGAAACATAGAAACATAGAAAATAGGTGCAGGAGTAGGCCATTCGGCCCTTCGAGCCTGCACCGCCATTCAACAAGATCATAGCTGATCACCCACCCCAGCACCTCCCCCGCCACTCCCCTCCACACCCCCCGACCCCCACAGCCGCAAGGACCACATCCAACTCCCTCCCGAACACATCCAATGAACTGGCATCAACAACTCTCGGCGGCAGGGAACCCCACAGGCCAACAACTCCCCGAGTGAAGAAGTCTCTCCCCATCCCAGCCCCAAACAGCCCACCCCCCATCCCAAAAGCGTGCCTCACCCCCCAGCTCCGGACCCACCCAACACCGGGAACACGCCCCCCGCACCCAACCCGCCCCGTCCCGTCAGAATCCTTCCCAAATTCCGAACACCCCCGGATGTCGAGCCCCCAGCCCCGGCAACCCCGGAGCCACGCCCCCGCGACGCCAACCACACCACATCCACCAACCGCCATCTGCGCAGTCAACCCGTCCACCCCACTCTGAACACTCCCCGCACCGAGGCACAGAGCTCCCAGGCCCACCCCTCCAACACACTTCGCCCCCCCCAGACCTTCGCTGCAATGTGGCCCATCCTGTCCCCCACCCTGGGTTTCTCCGCCCCCCACCTCCACCACTCTCCCCTCCATCCCTCGCCCCCGTCTCCCCTCAACTTCCCTCTGCCTCCCCGCACAGGCTCCCATCTTGGGGGCGGTAACCTTCTAGGGCAGGGAATTTTAGCCCCCAGCGTGGAAGTCCTGCTCCTGCTGCAGAATTGGCCTTACCACCCCTCAATGGAAACGGAGTGCAATCTCCCACACTCCACTTCCTTTCGGGGCAGTTACCGGGGCATGACTGGATGCTCCTGTTACAGTTGGAACTGGTGCTCTCCACTCTCCCGTCCTGTGACAGTTTGAACTGGTGCTCTCCACTCTCTGTCCTGTGATAAAGTAATGTGATTGAGTACTGTCGACGTGAGTAAGTGTGACCTTAGTCTCTTTATTCTAACTCCAGAAAGCTGGTACAGCATGGGAGGCCTGCTTATATACAGTGCTCCCAAGGGATGCTGGGATCCCTTGGGACTCCAACAGATATTTCCTCTGGTGGCAGTAGAATGCTGGTTACATCGGGTTGCATACATAATAGCAGCCCTCAAGCAGCCTTGCTGTAGACACTGAGGCCTCATTGAGGAGGAGCAGCAGGCGTGGGAGGGGGTAAAGGTGGGGTGGAAAAGCAGAGGGCAAGTCTCAATAAGGGGTCACACAACAAGATGCAAATGTATTCAGATGTAATGAGTGCTCCTGTAGATACTTCATGGGCTGTATTTTCCGGCCTTCTGTGCTCCGTGTTTCACGCTGGTGCGGTGGCAATGGCGGCAGTGAGGGGTTCTGAGCAGCTGGTCAGCCCCCAGCGCCCCACAGCGATCCTTGGGTCCGGTTTTGCAGTGGCATGGAGCAGCACCGCCTGGAAGAGCTGCGCCCGGTGTGCAACGTTCCTGGTTGCGACACTGGCACGAATTTGAATTCCTGCCCGACCCATCCGCCCAGAAGTGCCCGCAATGAACGCCTGGAAAGTCAGGGCGGTCCAACCATCCCGTTGGCAAAGAGGTAGGTAATGGACTTCTCAGGTAAGTGTGATTGGTTCTCTTTCAATTTTCTTTTGCAATTTGTGTTGTGGTGGCGTGGGCTATGTTTTGGGAATGTTTTGATGTTTGTTTGTTTTTAGGTTCCCCACCGCCCCCCTCCCCCCCCCCCCCCCCACCCAGGCGTCTCTCAGAGCACTCCCGGCCCAGCTCTTTAGCGCTTGAGGTCCCCATCCTTGCGCCTAGAGAGATGTACAATGCCTCCTTTAGCGCTGCCCCTCCTGACGCAGGGCCCAGATGCTCAAACTTAACTACTAAATACAAACTATTTCCGCCTGCTAACTTTCTCACCCCACCGCCATTATCGCTCCAAAAACATAAAAGTCTAAAATGCAGCCCCATTTGTTACAATTTAATTTAACCTGAGTAAGTTGCAGCAGAATGCTGTTTATTGTATCGTTTTATTTTGATGGCTTTAAGTGCTGTTTGCTTTTGGTGTTTTATATGGTGTGTTCAAATAGTTTGTTCATTGAATCGTTGCGTTTGTTGGTGGGGAGGTTGTCTTTGATACTTTTGTCCATTAAATTATAACTTTGAGTCTTTGCCGTTGTTGTCTTGTGTATCATTATGAAGTTCAGAGTAGATTTGCATTCATGGCGGCAGATAGCGTGGCCAGTTTTATATGCATCCCACAGCTTCCTCCATTCAAGCAAACTGGTCCATTATCAGCTGGCGACATGCGGTCCTTGCTCCGGCAGCATCTCCTCATTGCCTCCCCCATGGATGGTCTGGCTATCCAATGGGAGCCTCACCAGGTGTGTCTTCATCATCCTCCTCCTCCCAAGTGGCCTGCAATCCCCATTGGCAATGCCTGGCCCCTGTACACCATACAGCACAGCACAATGTCCTCGGAGACCTGTTGAGGGGGATATTGAAGGCTGCCTTCAGAGTGGACAAGGCATAGGTCTGCCTGTAGCAGGGGGCATATCTCTGTCAGCACTTCCCGAAGGAAGCACAACCTTATCACACACTGCTCCTCAGAGAGCTGGAGGTATGAGCGTTGGTGCCTGTAAACCTGTGGGGGTAAGTCCTCCTCCCCAGATATCTTCGGTCTCTCCTCATCTGTGGCCCGACATGGCCAGCAGCCCTTCTTCTAGCTTGATGATGCCTGGCAATGCCAACCAGCGTAATATGGTAGCAAGCCAGTAATGCCCCATTAAATTCTTCCTCTGACACTGTTAAGAGACTGTAATGGCAGATAAAAGTAGAGTTTGCAAGTCTGACATTCACACAGCATTCTAGCTCCAACTGTTGCAGTCAATGTGAGCTGTGATGCAGGATCCAATTAAATACACTGCCAATACCGGCTGCTGCACCCTAGCAATGCCTATTTTTTCAGACTTTTCCTGGAGCGGGCGTTAAATGAGGCATAAGGGGCGGAATGTTTCATCCAGGACAATAGCGTAGCATTGCACGACGACTGGTGAAAGATCTCAGTGAAACTGGAGGGCAAGTATTAAGATTTTGCGCCACTGCAAAACAGGAGCCGAATTTACCGGCCGGGCGCTAAAACCTTGAAGCCCGGCATAATGCCCAGACACACCATTTACCGCTCCTCCGGGGTGCAAACAGAAGCTTGACAGAGCATAAAATCCAGCCCATGTTCTATGTCTACTCTATCTAACCCTTTCAAAATCTTAAAAACCTCTACCAGGCCACTCCTCAGCCTTCTCTTTTCTGCAAACCATTGCCATGCTTTGTTTTGCTTGCTGTCATCTTTGGCCAAAACGACTGAGTCTCGCATCAGCAAAAAAGGGGACTGCCCCTTTAAAAAAAAACCTCCTCCGAGCCAGTTGAATCTCAACAGTGCATGTTTCTTCAAAGCAGATCTAGTGAACCTGCACACGCCGAGTATGAGCTTAGTAAATGTACTGGTAGGAATGCCTAATTTTAGTGACTTCCTTCTCCCTGACCTCTGCACAAAGCGGAAGGAAAGCTGCCTGGAATTGGTCCTTTTCACAAATACAGCTTTCAGCGCCGTCATTCTTCAATTCACTTGTGCTTATTTTAACCTGTCAGACACAACCTATCAGAACAATTATATTACTATCCTCAGCTTTGCAGTTTTAGGGGGAAAGGGATAACAGTGATGCAGTAAACTTCCTGCCAGGGACAGCATAGCGTTCTTTGACTGAATTGCTGAAGTTAGGTCGAACTAGGTTTAAATATTTCTACTCAATGCTGATCTCTCATCCTAACTCTTTCGGATAGGGATGGGCAATGATTTTCATTCATCAAGACATTCATGAGGTGACTTTGCTTCATTTTAGTTCCTGCAAAGCTGCCTATTATAAAAATGGCGAGACATTTTTTCTCTTTGGTCATAACAAAACTAAAACTTTGTTACATTCACAGAACCTGAAAATCTCTGTTGCCTGTGCTTAAACGTGTTGTATTTTTAAAAGTTATATTTGATATCCAGGACCTGCATTGTAATTTGATCTGATTCTGTAAGAGAGAGGAGAATCTGCATTTTGTGCTGGATATCTGATTAGTGATAAGCACAATCCCTGGTGGATCAGTGGGAAGCAACGCCTCGCTTTTACAATTCTCATCCTTGTTTTCCAATCGCTCCATGGCCTCGACCCTCCCTATGTCTGTGATCTCTCCCAGCCGTACAGCCCTCTGAGATATCTATGTTTCTCCAATTGTGGTGTTGTGCACGTCGCCGATTTTAATCGCTCCACCATTGGTGGTCGTGCCTTCAGCTGCCTAGGCCCCAAGCTCTGGAATTCCCTCCCTAAACCTCTCCGCCTTTCTACTTCCCCCTTCTCCTATAAGACACTTCTTAAAGCCTACTTCTTTGACCAAGCTTTTGTTCATCTGTCCAATATCTCCTTATGTGACTCGGTGTCAAATTTTGATTGCTAACACTCCTGTGAAGTGCCTGGGAATGTTTTGTTATGTTAAAGGCGCTATATAAATAAAAGTTGTTGTTGATGCATTTAATCACTGATAACTTAGTCTTAGCCGTGGCTCAGTTGGTAGCTCTCTCGCCTCTGGTGCAGACTTGATGGGCTGAATGGCTTCCTTCTGTGCTGTACCATTCTATGATTCTATGGGCCTGAGTTTGGTCGACTCACCGCCAGCTGCTGCCGAGTTTTCTCGGTGGTCTTGGTGGTTTTTGGGTGCTCTCCCCTCTGAGCGAGTTTGGTCAGGTCCTCATGCCGGCGGGGAGACAAGACGGCTGGGGACTGTCCACTGGTGTGCAATGCCCACAAGAGTCTTCCTGCTCGCTGCGTCGCCAGTTTGGTCCAGGCGGTCCTCTGCTCCAGCAGGGGAAAAGACCGGCGTGTGGAAGCAGGTCTGACCTCAACGGTAAGTATGAAGACCTGCAATACATAGTTAGTCCACTTCTTTTCTTTATTTCCTTTGCAGAGATTTAGGTGGATGGGGTCCCCTGATGGATTTATAAATTGTTTTGCAAACATTTTATTTTATCAGTTCCCCCCTCACTGGGCCCGCCTCTATCCTCGGCGGTACTTTGCTAAAGATCGCATTTGCCGCCCAGAATCGGCGTGCAAGGCCCATTTTTGCCGCCGGGCAGTTTTTTCCATATTTTTTCACAAAACTTCTGCCCAAAGTACCATCGGGATTTTAGCGATACTTTGGACGGTAATTGGGCGAAACTAAGGTTTCACCAAATTCGGGCCCTATGAATCTATGAATCATGAAAATTGTGGTTTAATTTCCCACTCCAGAGACTTGCAGTACATAATCTAGGCTGACACTCCAATCTGTGGTGGGGGAAATGTTGGAATCCATTATTAAAGAAGCAGTAGCAGGACATTTGGAAAAGCATAATTCAGTCAGGCAGAGTCAGCATAGATTTGATGCAATGAAACCTGTGCACCAAGCTCTGAACCCATGTGTTATAAATACTTCAATGAATAAAGAAAAGTCAAGCACGTGAGGAGGACACAAACAATCTGCAAAAGGACATCGACAGGCTAAGTGAGTGGGCAAAAATTTGGCAGATGGAGTATAATGTTGGAAAGTGTGAGGTCATGCACTTTGGCAGAAAAAAATCAAAGAGCAACTTATTATTTAAATGGAGAAAAATTATATAGCGCTGCAGTACAGTGGGGCCTGGGGGGCCTGGTGCATGAAACACAAAAGGTTAGTATGCAGGTACAGCAAGTGATCAGAAAGGTCAATGGAATCAACCTTTATTGCAAAGGGGATGGAGTATAAAAAGCAGGGAAGTATTGCTACAGTTGTACAGGGTATTAGTGAGGCTACACCTGAAATACTGCGTGCAGTTTTGGTTTCCATTTTTACGAAAGGATGTACTTGCTTTGGAGGCAGTTCAGAGAAGGTTCACGAGATTGATTCCAAAGATGAGGGAGTTGACATGAGGAAAGGTTGAGAAGGTTGGGCCTCTACTCACTGAAATTCAGGAGAAATGTTCTTATCGAAATGTATAAGATTATGAGGGGGCTTGACAAGGCAGAGAGGATGTTTCCACTGATGGGGGACACTAGAACTAGGGGGCATAATCTTAAAATAAGGGGCTGCCCATTTAAAACTGAGATGAGGAGGAATTTCTTCTCTCAGAGAGTTGTAAAGCTGTGGAATTCGCAGTCTCAGAGGGCTGTGGAAGCTGGGTCATTTAAGACAGAGAAAGACAGTTTCTTAACCGATAAGGGAATAAAGGGTTATGGGGAGCGGGCAGGGAAGTGGACTTTAATCCATGATTGGATCAGCCATGATCGTATTAAATGGTGGAGCAGGCTCGAGGGGCTATATGGCCTACTCCTGTTCCTATTTCTTATGTTCTTATGTTCCAGTGCAGTGCTGAGAGAGCGCTTCACTTTCGGGGGTGCAGATTAGCTGGTCATTATCACCTTGCTGTTGGTGAGAGCTTGCTGTGCACAGATTGGTTCCCGTGTTTCCTACGTCACAACAGTGACAGCACTTCAAAAGTACTTCATTGGCTGTAGTCGCTTTGGGATGTTGTGAATGGTGCTATATAAATGTATTTCTATCTTTTTAGTGAGGGTGTCTATTAACAAGAGGTCTTGGGTAAAGAAAGAACTTGCATGTGGCGTTCTTAATTATTCCTGTTTTAATTTTTATTTGTGATCAAGACCACAGGAGAATCACCAGCTGCGAAAAGCAAACAGACTTGAACTTTTCCCACTCAAACTAACTTTGACCCCTGAGGATTTGAGCACTGAAATGGATGAAAGGAATTTGCCTTTAGCTGATACGAGTTTGCTGTCTAATATAAATACTACTTAAACATGTATGTACTATTTAAGGATTGCGTGTTCTGCTGTGTATAGTAAGCTATTGTGAGAATTAGTCTGCTCAAAAGTTTTCTGGCATATAGGGGGTGATTTATTATTTATTCTACCACCCTGTTTGCGCTGCTTTTACAGCTGGTCAGATTTCGGGGGACATTAATCCTAGCTGCCAGGACTTTTGTCTGAAAGTGGGGTCATGTGATGTTGTTCTGCTGTTGATGCCATTTTCTGACCGCACCGCCTTGTCTATTGCCACATCTTGCTCCTGCCCACCATCCATACGTGGTGAAAGGAGTAAGGCGGCCATTTCAGATGCTAGTTAAAAACACCTTTAGCTGCTCTCAGATCAAGTGGCATGGAACTTTGGGAGACATTTTGTTTTTGTGAGGTTTTTTTTAACTTAAAGGATTTGAAAGTGCCTGTTGTGGCTACTGTGGGTTCTGAACTGTAAACAACAACAACTTATATTTATATAGCGCCTTTAACGTAGTGAAACGTCCCAAGGTGCTTCACAGGAGTGTTATGCGATAAAAATTTGACACCGAGCCACATTAATAGAAATTAGCGCAGATGACCAAAAGCTTGGTCAAAGAGCTATGTTTTAAGGAGCCTCTTGAAGGAGGAGAGTAATAGAGAGGCGGAGAGGTTTAGGCAGGGAGTTCCAGAGCTTGGGACCAAGGCAACAGAAGGCACGGCCACCAATGGTTGAGCAATTACAATCAGGGATGCTCAGGGGAGCAGAATTAGAGGAGCGCAGACACCTCGGGGGATTGTGTGGCTGGTGGAGATTACGTAGATAGGGAGCGTCGAGGCCATGGAGGGAATTGAAAATAAGGATGGGAATTTTGAAATCGAGGCATTGCTTAAATGGAAGCCAATGTAGGTCAGCGAGCACAGGGGTGATGGGTGAGCGGGACTTGATGCAAGTTAGGACTCGGGCAGCCTAGTTTTGGATCACCCCTAGTTTACGTAAGGTAGAAGGGTCTTCTGGCAATGCAGTTTTTGTTTGATTCGGGTTCTTCTAGGGTTCCCGTTCTGAGAGGAGGAGGAGGATGAGAAGGATGATGAGGAGGAGGAAGATGAGGAGGAGGAGGAGGCGGAGGAAGAGGATGAGGAGCAGATGGAGGATGCGGATGAGGATCAGGATGAGGAGGAGGGGGAGGAGCAGGAAGAAAGAGCATGCTGCAGCTGGAGGGACAACATATAGAATAAAGTGCACTTGGAGGTATCCTTACCCTCCCAACAGAGTTTGTAGGCTCAGAACAACATATTACCAGTTCTGTGAGAAGCACGGCATAAGAAGGCTTTAATTCTCTCAGGAGACAGTAACAGAATGGTGCTATGTACTGCAAGAAGACCTGCATCCAATTACTGCAGCCAGCAATGCCTATTGCAGTCAAGGGTCGGAATTCTCCAGGGGGTCAGCAAGCAGGATTGGCGGCGGCTCGGGTGGGAAGTTTGACATTTTTGTCAGAGAGACGAGAACCCACTCCCATACGCCTTTCCTGTCTGCTGTGCAGACCCGACAGGCAGCAGTGGGCGACCACATTCAGGTAATTGGTTTAGAGCCACTTGAGAATGGTTTTCAGCTTATCTTTGCATTTGACAGCTCGCCCATGGGGTCCACGCTGGTTGTGGACCATGTCTGTTAAGCTGAGGCGGGAGTTCAGCAGCCATTGAATCAGCTGATGAGTAGACAGCTTCAAATGTAAAGTAAACGCTCCCACATTACAGAGATACCTTCACTGTTCCTCACTGCATTTCCACAAACGATTCACTATGCTGCAAGTCTTTACACAAGTCTCCATCCAGACTGATCTCATAACCTCTCTCACCATTGACAGATCACTTCTGTCATCTCTACTTCACCGGCCATCTATTCCATCAACATCGGTGCACTTTATACTCTCCCACCTTGGTCCTCAGAAATCCCACCACAATCATCTCCAACACCAGCAGCACCAGGCACACCAGCAGCACCAACTGATGCTGCACAGGACACAGGGTATCAGCATTCAACCACATTGCTGCCTGGGAGGTCAGGGATGGCCTCACCATAGCCATGTTACTTCACTTGATGCTGCACACTCTGGCTGCCACATGATACGCCAGGTTGGCACCACCCCACATTAGCATCATAAAACATCCCTACAAGGCGTAAACCATTCCTTTCACTCATGAGCATTGCGTGGGGTAACGTTATGTCTCACCATTCACTGCAACTCACTAAGCCACTTCCAAACCTATCCAAGAACGCAAAGTGTTGAAAATAAAGGTTTCACCACATTAGCAGAAACTTTACATGAACATTGCATAAAACACCTAAGTGCCTACCCTTGTGTGTTGTTAGTTGGTATGATTGGACTCGGATGAGGGTGAATGTGAGGAGTGCGTAGTGAGATGGAGATGTGATAATATAGATACAGAGGTGTGGTGGAGTTCCAAGGTAAGTTGGTGTGAGTAAGGATGTGCAGTAGTAGGGTAGGGAAGGCAGAATTATGGGCACAGCAGGATGAGGTTCTGTGTGGCTTTGTATTAACGCTTTGTGATCTACTGAGATTATTGAAATGTTTGCGGCACTGCACCCACGTCCTCCTGACCACATCCCTACTTTTGCCCTCCTGTTCAATGTGCAACCAGGCTGTGGTGATCTCCTGGGGAGGTCTCTCCTGCCATGGAAAGGGAAGAGAACTTCCCTGCAGGCTATGACTCCCTCCCTTTTGACAAGGTCCCACACAAGAGATTGGTGTGCAAAATTAAAGCACATGGTATTGGGGGTAATGTACTGATGTGGATAGAGAACTGGTTGGCAGACAGGAAGCAGAGTCGGGATAAACGGGCCCTTTTCAGAATGGCAGGCAGTGACTAGTGGGGTGCCGCAGGGCTCAGTACTGGGACCCCAGCTATTTACAATATACATTAATGATTTGGATGAAGGAATTGAATATAATATCTCCAAGTTTGCAGATGACACTAAACTGGGTGGCGGTGTGAGCTGTGAGGAGGACACTAAGAGGCTGCAGGGTGACTTGGACAGGTTAGGTGAGTGGGCAAATGCATGGCAGATGCAGTATAATGTGGATAAATGTGAGGTTATCAACTTTGGTGGCAAAAACACGAAGGCAGAATATTATCTGAATGGCGGCAGATTAGGAAAAGGGAAGGTGCAACGAGACCTGGGTGTCATGGTACATCAGTCATTAAAAGTTGGCATGCAGGTACAGCAGGCGGTGAAGAAGGCAAATGGTATGTTGGCCTTCATAGCTAGGGGTTTTGAGTATAGGAGCAGGGAGGTCTTACTGCAGTTGTACAGGGCCTTGGTGAGGCCTCACCTGGAAATTGTGTTTAGCTTTGGTCTCCTAACCTGGGGAAGGACGTTCTTGCTATTGAGGGAGTGCAATGGAGGTTCACCAGACTGATTCCCGGGATGGCATGACTGACATATGAGGAGAGATTGGATCGACTGGGCCTTTATTCACTGGAGTTTAGAAGAATGAGAGGGGATCTCATAGAAACATATAAAATTCTGACGGGACTGGACAGGTTTGATGCAGGAAGAATGTTCCCGATGTTGGGGAAGTCCAGAACCAGGGGACACAGTCAAAGGAGAAGGGTTAAGCCATTTAGGACTGAGATGAGGAGAAACTTCTTCACTCAGAGAGTTGTTAACCTGTAGAATTCCCTGCCGCAGAGAGTTGTTGATGCCAGTTCATTCGATATATTCAAGAGGGAGTTAGATATGGCCCTTATGGCTAAAGGGATCAAATGGTATGGAGAGAAAGCAGGAAAGGGGTACTGAGGTGAATGATCAGCCATGATCTTATTGAATGATGGTGCAGGCTCGAAGGGCCGAATGGCCTACTTCTGCACCTATTTTCGATGTTTCTATGTTTCTATAAGCATACGGAGGGAGTCATGGGTGGGAGAGCCTGGGTGCAGTCCTGTGCCTTTGTGCATTCATTGTCAGTGTTTGCAGCACCTCAATGCTGTAGAGCACTAACAGCACAAATGCCAAAGTAAATTTGGACTTCGTCCCTTTAAGGAAACCGGTTGATGATATGTCATCAAATGACATCACCAGACCCACTTCCTCTAATTGGCTGGAAGACACACTGGGCGGGCTAAACAAGCCCTATCAAGGAAAATTCATTTTACAGAGTGCGATAGAGCCAGAAGGGGGTCGGGATCTGCCACTGACATCGCCCATCACGGACCCGTTGAAGTCAGCAAAATCCCGGCCAAGGTCACTGCAGCCCTGAATTTCTTTGTCTCTGATTCCTTCCAGTCTGCAACAAAGGATATCAGCAGCAACAGTCCATTTCCAGTCCATGCTTACATTACACACATGATTGCTGCCTTAAAGAAACATAGAAACATAGAAACATAGAAAATAGGTGCAGGAGTAGGCCATTCGGCCCTTCGAGCCTGCACCGCCATTCAACAAGATCATGGCTGATCACCCACCCCAGCACCTCCCCCCCACACCCCCTCCACATCCCCCAATCCCCCAGCCACATCCAACTCCCTCCTGAAAAAAATCCAATGAACTGGCATCAACACCTCTCCGCGGCAGGGAACCCCACAGGCCAACAACTCCCTGAGTGAAGAAGTCTCTCCCAATCCGAGCCCCAAACAGCCCACCCCCCATCCCAAGAGCGTGCCACCCCCCCCCCCGGCTCCGGACCCACCCAACACCGGGAACACTCCCCCGCACCCAACCCGCCCTGTCCCATCAGAATCCTTCCCAAATGCCGAACACCCCCGGATGTCGAGCCCCCAGCCCCGGCCACCCCGGAGCCACGCCCCCGCGACGCCAACCACACCACATCCACCAACCGCCATCTGCACAGTCAACCCGTCCACCCCACTCTGAACACTCCCCGCACCGAGGCACAGAGCCCCCAGGCCCGCCCCTCCAACACACTTCGCCCCACAGACCTACGCTGCAATGTGGCCCCTCCTGTCCCCCGCCCTGGGTTTCTCCGCCCCCCCACCTCCACCACTCTCCCCTCCATCCCCCGTCCCCGTCTCCCCTCATCTTCCCTCTGCCTCCCCGCACAGGCTCACATCTTGGGGGCGGTAACCTTCTGGGGCAGGGAATTTTAGCCCCCACGGTGGAAGTCCTGCTCCTGTCGCAGAATTGGCCTTACCACCCCTCAATGGAAGCGGAGTGCAATTTCCCACACTCCACTTCCTTTGGGGGCAGTTACCGGGGCACGACTGGATGCTCCTGTGACAGTTGGAACTGGTGCTCTCCACTCTCCCGTCCTGTGACAGTTTGAACTGCCTTAAACATGTTCATCACTTTCCCCACAGAAATCTGGAGCCAGCAGGATAGGGCTCTGGGATTCGCACAACTTGCAGGATTCCTCCAAGTCTAGGGCATCGTTAACAGCAGCCATGTTGTACTGTGTGCTCCTTCAGACACCATGACTGCCTTCATCAATCGCAAGGGGGGCGGTAACAGGGCGCGTAGGGATTACCGACCGGGCACGGCACGATCACCGTAACTCGCGAACTTCTCTGGTGGTTTTGCGCTGGTGCTAATGCTTACCACCTTGATCTCTTGTGACCCGGAGATCGTGACGTCATCTGGTGCGCAGTGCCCCGTTACACTGCACCCCCTCCCCCCAGCCCCCCTCTGGATGTAATATTCGCTTTCATCCCTGCAGCATCGCCGGGCGTCAAACAACCTGTTGTCACCTCTGCTGGTCGCTTGGGGAGCGCTAATTAATGGTGGTCAGGTATAGCAACATTTATTTATGCCCCCATTTTGATACCTCCTGCTTTATTTTGCCCCCACGATTGCTCAGCCCTGCACTCTCTTAGAGCGCTTGGGGATGCTATGTGCTTTTCGCAGATGCTGTCGTCCAACAGACACTGTGTGAAGATTCATTCTACGTAGCTTTGGCCCTTCCCTTTAAGGGAGGGAAGGAGCCTGTAAAACCGGTAGTGCTGCCTCAAACATTGCTCAGCGGTCTGCCGCTACCGCACTCTCACTCCCTTTAGTGCTCTAAGGGAAATGATAGGGCTTGATTTAACGCTTCAATTCCCTCTTGGTGCACTAAAGCGGAAGTTTCCAACAGAATCAAATCTTTATCGCTCGCCGATACTTTTGCGCTCCCTGAAAAGTTATCGCCCCAAATGGAGCACTACGCAATTTCTAGCCCTTGAGTTTAAGAGAGAGGTAAAGTGGAGAATGTAACCAATTGCTGTCTGCCAGGGCAGTATGGCCCAGCTGGCTTTTTGGCACCAACGTGGGCATTGACTCCGGGATCACATGGGTACAGAAATCATGAGAGATGGCACCATATTTCATTCTCATCCCATGACTGCCCCTGATACCAGGCTGTGGCCCAGCACTTGTGCTTATCTGCAAGAGGGCAGACTGTAAGACATCCATGATCCAATTGAAGCCTCTATCCATTCGCTCTCGCAGTCTTTCCAAGATGGAGAAGGTAATGTATGCACCTGTGAGTATGCTCACAGATTTGTAGAGCTGTTGATCCTGCAATTTCTGCGGTCTGGAAAAGTCTGTGTTCCATGTTTTAATGGAATGTGCGAGGTTGCAGCCCCTATTCCATTATTTGAAGGGGCTGCTTCTCAAATTCTGGTTGCACTTCAGTCCCACACTCCTGATCTTTGGGCACCCTGTGCGGAGAGGAGCGGGCAGGTCAGAAGGCCTCCTCGTAGGACTGCTCCTGGGCATGGCCAAGGGGGCCATCGGCCGGTCCAGGCAGCGGGCGGTCGAGGGGGTCGTTCAGCCCGACTGCCTGCCTCTCTTCCTCGGTTACATCTGAGCCAGGGTGTCCCTGGAGATGGAGCACGCGGTGTCCACCGGTACGTTCGCAGCCCTCCGCAAGAGATGGGAGTCGGAGGGACTGGAGTGCATCATCACATCCGGCAACCAAATTTTAATTTGATTTTATGTATAAATGTTAATTTGTTTAATTTGCCAGTTTCAGTGCCCCCCCCCCCCCTTTTAGTAAGGGGGCACTTGTATAATTTGTGTTTCAGTGCCCTCCACAAAAAACAAACAAGGGGGCACTTGTTTGAAAATGTTTGGTGTGTCCCCCTTTTAATCAGGGGGCACTTGATTTAATTGATTATAACTAAAATAGTTGTAGAGCTGTTGAGTTGGGAATGGCTTAGCCAGTCACTTGAGGTTCACAAGACTCAATAAAACCCCAGCCAGTTGGGTTCAGGGGATCCATGCTGATGCTTCGCCACAGTATCCAAAACATTTTGGAAACTCTCTGGTAGGCAGTCCAATGCATTCAGCAATTGCTGGTGGAAAGAAATCATCTTTGTTTTAAAGGCTGTGCCCCTGCAGTCTGCATCTCAGTCTTCTTCAGCAGCTCTGAGATGTGAGCTGATGCTCTGGTTAGCTCTTTTGCTGGGCCTTCCTTGCCACGTCCGCCTGCTCCAGCTCAGTTGTGTTCGATGAATTCCCCCAGTGCAGCCCCTCAATCTAAGTCACGCAGGATGAGGAGTATCAGTTATATGAAGAGAATTGAGAAGCTGGGATTGTTCTTCTTAGAGCAGAGAAATTTAAGGGGAGATTTAATAGAGGTGTTCAAAATTATATGGGGTTTTGATGGAGTAGATAGGGAGAAATTGTTTCCACTGGCAGGAGTGTCGATAACCAGAGGACACAGATTCAAGATAGTTGACAAAACAGCATGGGGGAGAAGAGGGGAATTTATTTTATTCAGTGAGTTGTTACGATCTGGAATGCATGCCTCAAAGAGTGGTGGAAGCAGATTCAATAACAAGTTCCAAAAGGGAATTGGATCTCTACTTAAAAAGGACAGATTTGCTGGACTACGAGAAAGAGCTGAGGGAGTGGGACTAATTGTTTGTTCTTTCAGCGAGCCGGCATGGGCACGACAGACCGAATGGCCTCCTTCTGTGCTGTATGACTCTAGGATCCTAGTGTTATGTCTCAAATAAAGCAATGTGACTGAGTACTGTAGACTTGAATAAATGTGACCTTAGTCTCTTTATTCTGACTCCAGAGTGCTGGCACAGCATGGGAGGCGTGCTTATATGCAATGCTCCCAAGGGATGCTGGGATCCCTTGGGATTCCAACCGATGCGCCCTCTGGTGGCAGTAGAATTCTGGTTACAAGGTGTTGCATACATAACATCACTGCCTCCCCCAAAGTCAATAGTACATTTATTTACAGAGTGAGACGATCTGGGGCTTTCCGCTCCCTGGTTGACCTTGTCGGTACAAACACAGGTGCAGGTGAGTTGATTGGGCCTTCGCTGGGCTGCTGCGCAGATGGCCTTGCTGGGCTGCTGGGGATGGTGAGTTCAGCTTCGTGGTCAACCGTGATATCGGTTGCCACTTGTGTGTGTTTCCGCGGGTCGAAGTTGGTGGTGTCCTCTTCAGGTTGCTCGTGGCTGTCTGTGAATTGCAGTTTGGTTTGGTCCAAATGCTTTCTGAAAGTTATTCCATTTGCAAGTTTGACCTCAAACACCCTACTCCCTTCTTTGGCTACGACAGTGGCAGCAAGCCATTTGGGACCACATCCATAGTTGAGTACAAATACAGGGTCATTGACTTCAATATTGCGTGACAAATTTGCGCGATCATGGTACATGTTTTGTTGATGCCGCCTGCCCTCAATATGATCATGGAGATCAGGGTGAACGAGAGAGAGCCTTGTTTTGAGTGCCCTTTCATGAGCAGTTCGGCAGGGGCAACCCCGGTGAGCGAGTGGGGTCTTGTGCGGTAGCTGAGCAGGACTCGGGGCAGGCGGGTGTGCAGGGAGCCTTCCGACACGCATTTCAAGCTTTGCTTGATGGTTTGGAGTACCCGTTCTGCCTGGCCGTTAGATGCAGGCTTGAATGGGGCAGATGTGATGTGCTTGATCCCATTGCAGGTAATGAATTCCTTTTGCCTAGAAACGGGCCAGAAAAGTCAAGGTGGATCCTAGACCATGGTTTGGAGGGCCATGACCACAAACTTAGCGGAGCCTTCCTGGGTGCATTGCTCAGTTGAGAGCAAGTGTTGCATTGGCGCACGCATGACTCCAAATCTGAGTCGATGCCGGGCCACCACACATGGGATCTGGCTATAGCTTTCATCATTAATATGCCTGGGTAGGTACTGTGTAGGTCGCATATTAACGTTCCCCTGCCTTTCTTAGGCAAAACCACATGATTACCCCACAAAAGACAGTCCGCCTGTATGGACATTTCGTCTTCGAGCCGCTGGAACGGCTTGATATCTTCATGCATTTCCATTGGGACGTTGGACCAGCTCCCATGGAGGACACAGTTTTTTACAAGGGACAGTAGAGGATCCTGGCTGGTCCAGGTCCTGATCTGGTGGGCCGTAATGGGTGACTTTTCATTTTTAAATGCATCCATCACCAAGAGCAAGTCTGCAAGCTGTGCCATTTCCACCTCGGTGGTGGGCAATGGTAGCCGAATGACAGCATCAGCCCAAATCTCTGTGTCTGGTCTGTGGCGAATTACATAGTTATTTGCAGACAGCATTAGCGCCCACCTTTGGATGCGAGCAGAGGCATTGGTATTAATACCTTTGCTCTCTGAGAATAGCGATATGAGCGGCTTATAGTCAGTTTCTAACTCGAACTTAAGCCCAAACAGATACTAGTGCATTTTTTTCACCCTGTAAATGCATGCCAGAGCTTCTTTTTCAATCATGCTGGCGGCCCTTTCAGCCTTGGACAAACTCCTGGATGCATAAGCGACCGGTTGCAATGTTCCTGGTTCGTTTGCTTGTTCTAACACACACCCGACCCTGTACGAAGATGCATCGCAAGCTAGCTCTAAACGTTTACGTGGGTCATACAGAACAAGCAGTTTGTTGGAACATAACAGATTTCTAGCTTTCTCAAAAGCAGTCTTTTGTGATTTCCCCCATACCCAGTCATCTCCCTTGCGTAGCAACATGTGTAGAGGTTCTAGCAAAGTGCTTAACCCGGGTAGGAAATTACCAAAATAATTGAGGAGTCCCAGGAACGACCGCAGCTCCGTCATGTTCTGTGGTCTCGATGCGTTCTTGATGGCCTCCGTCTTGGCGTTGGTGTGTCTGATGCCTTCTGCCGCAATTCTCCCTAAGAACTCGACCTCTGGCACCAGGAAAACACACTTCGAGCATTTCAACCTGAGTCCCACACGATCTAGCTGACTTAGAACCTCTTCCAGGTTCTGCAAGTGTTCGATGGTGTCCTGACCTGTGATCAATATGTTGTCCTGGAAAACCACGGAGCGTGGAACCGACTTTCGCAGGCTCTCCACGTTCCTTTGAAAAATAGCCGCGGCCGATCGAATCCCAAGCGGGCATCTATTGTAGATGAACAGACCTTTGTGCGTGTTGATGCAGGTAAGGCCTTTCGAAGATTCCGCCAGCTTCTGCATCATGTAGGCCGAGGTCAGGTCCAACTTGGTGAACGTCTTCCCTTCCTGCCAGCGTCGCAAACAGGTCGTCTGCCTTGGGTAGCGGGTACTGGTCCTGCAGCGAAGAACGGTTAATCGTTACATTATAGCCCCCACAAATTCTGACCGTGCCATTGCCTTTGAGAACCAGAACAATTGGACTATCCCACCCATTGAACTCCACCGGCACGATGATGACCTCTCATTGAAGCCTGTCTAGCTCGATCTCCACTTTCACTCGCATCATGTATGGCACCGCATGTGTCTTGTGGTGGATGGGTCGTGTACCGGGAACCAAGTGGATCTGCACCTTCACCCCAGAGAAATTTCCGATACCTGGCTCAAACAACAATGGGAACTTGCTCAAAACCTGGGCACATGAGACGCCGTCGACAGGAAAGCGCTCGGATGTCGTCCCAGTTCCAGCGGATTTTTCCCAGCTAGCTTCTGACGATCAGTATGGAGCGATCTCCTGGTACTATCCATAGTGGTAGTTCGTGCACCACTCCATCATAGGAGACTTTTACTGCTGCACTGCCAATTACAGAGATCAACTCTTTAGTGTAAGTTCTCAGGTTGGTATGAATAGGGCGCAACTTGGGCCTTTGTGCCTTGTTGCACCACACCCATTCGAAGGCCATTTTGCTCATGTTAGACTGACTCACACCCATGTCCAATTCCATGGATACTGGAATTCCATTCAGTTCAACTTTTAGCATGATCGGTGGACATTTCGTGGTGAAAATGTGTACCCCGTACACTTCTGTCTCCTTGATTCGAGTCTCTAGTTCAGTTTGATCCGCCGTGGATCGGTCTTCCTCTGCAACGTGGTGGTTTTCAGGTTTGCAGCTCATCTGCACATTTGCTGGAGGTGTCCCATTGTTCCACAGCCTTTGCACGCATAGTGTTTGAAGTGGCATTGATGGGCTCGGTGATCACCTCGGCAGCGCCAACAAGGTGTTAATTGCCTCGCATTCACACTTGATGGCGGACTCTGAGTCATCTGAGGTCGTGCAGCTGCAGGCGTGTATGTTCTGCCATATGCATTCCTGCCTGAAAACGACGCTACTTTGTGTACAGTACTTGCCGAAGCATCTTTATGCTGCAAAATTTGTTTGGTGTTACCGCTGATGGACAGAAATGCCTGGGCTATCGTTATGGCTTTGCTCAGATTCGGTGTTTCAACAGTCAATTGTGTGCAAAGGATAACCTCATGGCCAATGCCAAGCACAAAAAATTCTCTTAGCATTTGCTCCAGCAATCCACCAAATTCGCAATGTCCTGCAAGGTTCGGCGACATAGCTCACCACTATCTGGCCTTCAGACCGTTGACATGTATGAAATTGATACCTTTCCATCAGAACGCTCTCCTTCGGTGAGTGCTCCCGGACCAGCGTACACAGTTCTTAATACGATTTGGTTGTTGGTTTCACTGGAGCAAGGAGGTTCTTCATGAGGCCATAGGTTGTTGCCCCGCAGATGGTGAGGAGGATTGCCCTTTGTTTGGCAGCGTTCGCACTCCCTTCCAGCTCATTGGCCATGAAGTATTGGTCAAGTCGCTCCACGAAGGTTTCCCAATCGTCACCTTCTGAGAATTTCTCCAGGATATCAACAGTTCTCTTCATTTTCGCGTGATGGTTCGTTATCTATTACTTGTCGCCAGTTGTTATGTGTCAAATAAAGCAACGTGACTGAGTACTGTAGACTTGAGTAAGTGTGATCTTAGTCTCTTTATTCTGACTCCAGAGTTCTGGCACAGCATGGGAGACCTGCTTATATGCAGTACTTCCAAGGGATGCTGGGTTCCCTTGGGACTCCAACAGATGCGCCCTCTGGTGACAGTAGAATGCTGGTTACAAGATGTTGCATACATAACACCCAGGATGCCAGTTTCTGTGCAAACATACGAACAATGCCCAATAGGAAAAAACCCTCTGGTCCATCCAGCTTGTCCCACACCCTGTGCATCACAATAAATACATGGCCCACCCCACCCAAAATCATGTCATCTGGGAGAGGTGAAAAACCAGATTAAAACCCAGACCAATTTGGGAGAAGAAAAATCTGCAAAATTTCTCTCTGACCCCCCTTAGGTGATCGCAATTAGTCTAGGAGAGTACTTGGCAGAGTAAGGGTGTGTGATGGTGCACTGTATTCAGGGTTACCCTCGTCAGTCTGTCTGGTTGGAGCAACCAAGTCATATTGAGCTGGAAAAAGTGGAGAGGATTTAGTTGTGTGGGTAGCAGAACAATGGCAGTGCAATGCACCACCAGATCGTCACGCTCAGTGTGTGAGTGAAAGAGATAAATAGAAAGAAAAAAGAAAGGGCGGATGCTAACATACCCTGCTGTGCTAAACCTCCAACCTCGCCATCTCCGATACTGACTGTTGTGTATAGAAGGCAAGTTTTCTTTCTTTCCTTACTGAACTAAATAATGGCAGCACTTGAGCTCTGCAAGAAGCTTAGAGCAGGCAACAGGATTTTAGAGGTAGACAGTATCGGAATGAATCCAAGTTTAATTTGAGGCAAAATGTCCATAATTGGAAATATTATTTGACTGTTCCTTTAAGATAAAATTAAAATAACAGGCGTGGTCTTCGCTGAGCACCCATTTTGGATGATATGCCAAAAAAACATTGATGGCTGGAAGGGTGTAGCTGGCAATAGTAGAATGAGGTAGTTGGCTTTTTTTCTTTCTGTCTGAATTCCTTGGCAGTCTGGAGGTGGAGGCGGAGGAAGAGAGCTGGGGTGGGGTGTGGACGGTTCTGTATCCAAGCTCACTGATGGTGGTCTGCATCTAATTACCCTGGTGGTCCCGTGGAGGGTAAGAGTCTACTCATCATTCAAGCTGGACTGCCGGCCTGGTGGCGAAGGATCATTTCATGTGGTGCAGAAAAGCAGCCTCCAGTTTATGCTGCAGCGCTGTGCATTTTTTTACAATCCGAATTCCGAATCTGACCAAATGTTTCTGTGTTTGCGCAGGGATATAAATAAAAAGTACTTTCCCAGTTGGTAACTACCTCTTTAGACAGTCCACAGACAGTTTCAGTAATATGAAATGAGAAAAAAAAGATTAAAAGAAAGAATGGAAAATAAAATCAAGGAATGTTGTTAAAAGAATAACTACCCCGTACCCATGCTGAGAATGATTGGCTTCCCTCATCCCGCCCCCCCCCGCCCCCGCACTCCACACCTCCTCCCCCCCACCCCGCATCCCCCTCACCCCGCACCCCCGGCATCCCCCCCCATCCCGCCCCCCCCCCCGCACTCCACACCTCCTCCCCCCTACCCCGCATCCTCCCCACACCGCATCCCTCCCCCCACCCCGCACCCCACCCACCCCCCATCCAGCATCTCCCCTGCACACCCCCACCCCGCACCCACCCCACCCCCTCCACCCCGCACCTCCTCCGCACCCCCTCCACCCTGCATCGCACCCACCCCGCATCCCCCACACCCCGCACCCCGCCCCCCCCCCGGCATCACCCCCACCCCGCACCCCCTCCCCCCGGCATTCCCCCACCCACTCCCCCCCCGGCATCCCCCCCATCCTTCACCGCCCCCCCCCAGCATCCCCCACACTCACTCCCCCCCCCTCGGCATCCCCCCCACCCTGCACCCCCCCCCAGCATCCCTCCCACCCACTCCCCCCCCTCGGCATCCCCCCCATCCCGCACACCCCCTCCCCGGCATCCCCCCCCCCTACTCCCCCCCACCCGGCATCCCCCCCCACCCACTACCCCCCACTCACTCCCAGCCCCCGGCATCACCCCCACCCCGCACCCCCCCCCCAGGCATCCCCCCCACCCACTCCCCCCCCCCCGGCATATCCCCCACCCCGCACCCCCCCCCCCCGGCATCCTCCCTACCCACTCCCCCCCATCCCGTATCCCCCCCCTCCAGCACCCACCTAACCTGCATTCCGCCGCCTAACCCCAACCCCCGGGCTCACCTCCTTTGTGCAGTTAGGAAGATAAGAAATAGGAACAGGAGTAGGCCATTTGGCCTCTCAAGCCTGCTCCGCCATTCAATAAGATCATGGCTTATCTTCTACCTCAACTCCACTTTCCTGCACAATCCCCATATCCCTTGGATCCCTCAATATCCAAAAATTTATCGATCTCTGTCTTGAATATACTCAATGACTGAGCATCCACACCGCTCATTATCACATTGCTGTTTGTGGGAGCTTGCTGTGCGCAAATTGGCTGCCACGTTTCCCACATTACAGCAGTGACTACACTCCAAAAGTACTTCATTGAGTCAGTTTGGTCTTCCTCTTTTAATCCATGACCCGCATTTATTTAAATTCGAAATCAATGAGCAATGCCAAGGGGCATCGGCCAGTATGACCAAGTACGGAGATGGAACCAGCAACTTGGCAGGGATATAGCTATGCTTTCTGTGCTAATCATTTCAATGCTTCAAAACTGTCTGAAGGAAAACAATTAGTTGCGAGGCATGGCGGTGAAAGGGTGCTTGTAACACTCGAGCAGTGCATATAACAGTTGTTGATAGATGGGCTTTAAAATGCAAAATGGTTTGAGAAATGATCTCATTGACTTAACCAGCTGTCGTTGAGATTTGTACACCCATAAAGGCCAATCAGCCAATATTTCCGCAACAACTTAAAAAAATTAAATCTACAGTAGATGTGAGTGAACTGGTTTCAGATCGGGTTCAATCTGAGTTGGACTTATCCAGATTGTTCAGACACAGACTTAGGATTGAAAATAAATAAGGTGTCAACCAACAGCAAAAAGGAAATACTGTCAGCTCGCATTTAAGCCTCAAAATTGTGCCATATTTCCCCCTATTTTCTTTCCATTCCATTTACAACCGCTTGCCCACATTCACACTGTTGCATGGTCAGAAGTGGGGAACAGTCCAACACATGAATCAACCCTGCTCCTTTGTCAGACCACAGAGAGGAATCACTTGATCCTGGCCAGCTAACTTTCCATCCTCTCCCACTGTGAACCTGCCCCAGACTGGAAAGCCTCACCCTCTGGGGGACACACAATGTGAATCATAGACAGTCATCCAGATTCACATTCATACTTGGCTCTCCTTGTCACGTGGAAAATAACTGCCACTTCACACTCATCCGTGGCTAAGATAATCAAAGTATGGTTTGGGGCCAGCTCAATCGAGTCTACCAAATTGGGATTCACTTTGACCTTTGACCTAGATTTACCCTCATCCCCATTATAGAATCATAGATTCATAGAATGGTTACAACAAGGAAGGAGGCCGTTCGGCCCGTCGAGCCAGTTCACGAGCAATAGCACTTCAGCTAGTCCCACTCCCCCGCCCTTTCCTCGTAGCCCTGCAAATTGTTTTCCTTCAGGCACTTATTCAACTCCTTTTTGAAAGCCACGATTGAATCTGCCTCCACCACCCTTTCAGGCAGTGCATTCCAGATCCTAACCACTCGCTGCGTTAAAAAGTTTTTCCTCATGTCGTCTTTAGACCGTCTGCCAATCACCTTAAATCTGTGCCCTCTGGTTCGCGACCCTTCCACCAATGGGGACAGTTTCTCTCTATCTACCCTGTCCAGACCCCTCATGATTTTGAACACCTCTATCAAGTCTCCTCTCAACCTTCTCTGCTCTAAGGAGAACAACCCCAGCTTCTCCAGTCTATCCACGTAACTGAAGTCCCTCATCCCTGGAACCATTCTCATGAATCTTTTCTGCACCCTCTCTAAGGCCTTCACATCCTTCCTAAAGTGCAGCATCCAGAATTGGACACAATACTTCAGTTGAGGCTGAATCAGTGTTTTATAGAGGTTCATCATAACGCCCTTACCTTTATACTCAATGCCTCTATTTGTGAAGCCCAGCTGTATGCTTTTTTAACTGCTTTCTCAACCTGCCCTACCACCTTTAACGATTTGTGCACATATAGCCCCAAGTCTCTCTGTTCATGCATCCCCTTTAGGAATGTACCCTTTAGTTTATATTGCCTCTCCTCGTTCTTCCAACAAACTGCATCACTTCGCACTTTGCTGTGTTAAATTTCATCTGCCACATATCTGCCCATTCCACCAGCCTGTCTATGCCCTCTTGAGGTCTGCTGCTATCCTCCTCACTGTTTACTATACTTCCAAGTTTTGTGCCATCTCCAAATTTTGAAACTGTGCCCTGTACACCTAAACCCAAGTCATTAATATATATCAAGAAAAACCGTGGTCCTAGAACCAACCTCTGGGGAACCCCACTGTGTTCCTACCTCCAGTCCGAAAAACAACTGTTCACCTCTACTCTCTGTTTCCTGTCACTTAGCCAATTTCATATCCATGCTGCCAAAATCCCTTTTATTCCATGGGCTTCAACTTTGCTGGTAAGCCTATCATGTGGCACTTTCTCAAACGCCTTTTGGGAGTCCATGTACAACACGGCAACCGCATTGCCCTCATCAACCCTCATACCAATAATGAGCATTTGGAAAATTATCTTACACAAGTGACCTGTGGGCTTCTTTAATTAAAAAAAACACTTACTCTAAATCATAGCATGAAAGAGCTATTAACCCTTTTGGTACATTGGTAAAAGACCATACCATTTTCCATTATATTAAAAAAATGCTTCATTTTATAGTAACAGCAATAGATTTTAGGTTGTGGCATTCGAGGTTAAATTCCTGTTAAATGATCTGCTGTGTCATCTTGGCAAATATTACTTTTGATAAGACTGAGCAACAGATTAGTGCAATATCAATCACATCTGGTTTTTAATTTTAAAATGCAGAAAAAAGAAGTTTCTGCTGTCTCGGTGAAGTCCTAACTATGATGAATTCATTTTCCCTGCACATTTCCAATAATCCCTATTGCATCTCAGATGTACTTCCCAAACTTTATAGTTTGCCGGGGAGGAAGGAAACACATTCCCTTAATGCATTCTTAATTCTTAATGCATTCCTTTTATGCCAAGCAATCCCAAGCCATTTTTTTCAACATACAGACTATGATCCCTTTGTACTTCTTTTACTAAAAGAGATGACTGATACAGAAAGGGAGGGGACTGGAATGTACCAGACTTGCTAGTGATATCTAAACAGGTTCAGCAAAGATGAACAAAAGCAAAATTGAGCATTCTGCCTTAATTCATTGTGGGTTTGAGCTGTTCTATCTGAGCTCAGCCAGGACAAGTTAGGGGTGTTACAATTTGTCTCAATGCCCCTGGATTAGAAAGGAGAAAACGCTCCAGTTTCCTGCTCTAACCCCTCTTGCAACTGCACATATGTAGATGTCGGATGAGGAAAGGACTGGGTTTGATGATGATGCCTCTCATGACGGAATATCCCGCCAGCACTCATGGTCAAGGCTCACATAAATGAAGGCTGTTTGGTGCCCGTGAAATCTTACCCCAATAAGCAATCACGCCATTAGGAAAGAGAGGGAGAACATTGAGTGAGGAAAAACCAATACAGAAAATAGTGTCACCATGGCCCCAGCGGGCCGAGTGTCGGAACAGCCCCAGCGGGCTGAGTGTCGGTGCGGCCTCAGTGGAGCGGGTGTCGGCGCAGTCCCAGCGGGCTGAGTGTCGGAGCGGCTCCAACAGGCCGGGTGCCGGAGCAGCCCCAAAGTCAGGGTGGAGGTCGGCCGTATTCTGCTCATGCTTCCCCGGCCGCTGGAATAATGCCGGACGAAGGGTGGTACCAGATAAGGGAGTCCCGGATAAGGGAGTCCCGGATAAGGGAAGTCCAACTTGTATATAAACAACTTGCTGGCATTGATTCATCAAAAAGCAATTGTGGGTGCCGTGGCATAAATTCAGATAAGGAACAAGATATCGCAATCAGATATTGAAAGTAGATGGACAATAGACCCTGATCAAAATTAGAAGCCTTAAATCAGTAATAAAAACAGAAAATGCTGGAAATACTCAGCAGGTTAGGCAGCATCTTTGGAGAGAGCTACAGAGTTAATGTTTCAAGTTGATGATCTTTTGTAAAAATTCAAGTATAGCAACATATGGCAGACATCTCTGCGCATGGTGTGGTTAGTACAACTAGATAATGGTGGAGAGAGTTAGGTCTTAAAATAAGGCCAGTTCCCAGAATTCCACGTAGAGTCCATCTATGACAACACTTACTGACTGGCATCAGTGATATCAGTATAATCCACTTCTTATCATTGGCTCCAGTTAAAATTGTAATTTGTATAATGGGATTCAACCAATGGGGCCAGAGACTGAACTTGCGTTCATTTTGGTAGGTGACATAAAAACGGAAATACATTTTCTCTGGAATTCTGTTTGGCTTGTGGTCATAGAAACTGAACAATTATGGACTGTTTCAAGGAGAAAATGCTGTATTGCTAAACCCATTGAGTGATTGGCTGCATTTTGGATCTCTTGACTAAACTTGGATCGTTTTGGGAGGAATTTTGGCAGGATGTAAAATTAATTTAGGTTAAATTTAGTGCCACTTTAAAGAGTCTATTCCTTCTTGAAGTGAGGGCAAATCTGATTGCTGAGAGAGTGTTTCTCAATTGTTCTGAGACTAACATTGTCCTCTTTGACAGGGAACAGAGAATCCTTTCAAAGGTTAAAACAAAAGGCCAGAAATCATACAGCCATGGGCAGTAATCTCAAAATATCAAAGCTATTGATTAATAACCAACATTGATTCATCTTTTACATTTACATTTAGATGTAGATATTTAAAATTGCTTTTGTTCATCTTTGCTGCACCTGTTTAGATATCACTAACAAATCTGATACATTTCAGTAAACTCCCTTTCTGTATCAATCATCTCTTTCAGTAAAGAAGTACAAAGAGATCATAGTTTGCATCTATATAGTCACACACATACATTTAGTTGGAAAACTTATAACTGAGGTTAAATTTTGAATCTATGTAAAGTCGATAGAAAGGTAGAACTTGCATTTATACAGCACCTTGTCAGGTCCTCAGGACAACTCCAAGTGCTCATAACCAATGAATTACTTTTCAAGTGCAGCCGCCGTTGTTATGTCGGTGAATGTGGCAGCTAACAGTAGGGTCGGCCATGGCTCCGTGACCAGAGCACTCTCGTCTCTGTGTCAGAAGGTAGTGGGTTCGAGCCCTGCTGTAGGGACTGAAGCACCATATCTAGGATAACAGTCAGTTGCAGTACTGAGGGAGTGCTGCACTGTCAGAGGTGGCATATTTCGGATGAGATGTGAAACTCTCTCAGGTAGGTGGCATTATTTTGAAGAACAGGTGAGTTCTCCCCAGAGTCCTGGCTAATTCTTAAGCCCAAAGTGAGAGCAAAACCAGATTATCTGCTCATTATCAAATTGCTCTGTGTGGGATCTTGCTGTGTGCAAATTGGTTGTCACATTTCCTACATTACAACAGTGACTGTACTTCAGAGAAGTAGTTAATTCACTGACGTCCTGAGGTCATGAAAGGTGCTATGCAAATGCAAATCTTTCTTTATTTCTTCCGACCGAGACATGAGAGTGTCTACAACTAAGCCAAACTCACACTTAGATGTAAAGCTCAATTTAATTTAATTTTACAAAAAATTGGCACAAGACGCCATGAATATAATTGTGTTGGATGCTCCATAGTACACCATGCACTCATGCATTTGAGTCATTTTGGCTCATTAATATGCCCAAATTCTGTCATGAATTCTGTCAATTCACGATTTTGCTTTGGGTTATATTGGCAATTTTCCATGACATTCGCTTTCCGAGTAAGAAGAACAATTGAAAGGATATAAATAGGCAAACAAGGCAATGATCAGGGCTTCATTTCATCAGACTGCTCAGTAAAGTGAAAAAATCAGGTGTGGAAAATCATCTTGCATCCCATCGGTAATGAACATATTCCAATCACCTGGCCAGTAAAGCATTACATAAGAACATAAGAATTAGGAGCAGGAATAGGCCATTCAGCCCTTCGAGCCTGTTCCACCATTCAATAATATCATGGCTGATCTTCTGCCTCAACTCCACTTTCCTGCACTATCGCCATATTCCTTGATTCCCTTAATATCCAAAAATCTATCAATCTTTGCCTTGAATATACTCAATGACTGAGCATCCACAGCCCTCTGGGGTAGAGAATGCCAAAGATTTATCACACTCTGAGTGAAGAAATTTTTCCTCATCTGATTTCTAAATGGCCGACCCCTTATTCTGAGACTGTGACTCCTGGTTCTAAACTCCCTAGCCAAAGGAAACATCCTCCTTGCATCTACCCTGTCAAACCCGATAAGAATTTTATATGTTTCAATGAGATCACCTCTCATTCTTTTAAACTCTAGAGAATATGGGCCTAGTCTACTCAATCTCTCCTCATAGGACAATCCCCCCATTCCAGGAATCCGTCTGGGGAACCTTTGTTGCAATCCCTCTATGGCAATTATATCCTTCCTTAGGTAAGGAAAGCAAAACTGTACACGATATGCCAGGTGTGGTCTCACCAGGGCCAGCTACAATTGCAGTAAGATGTCTTTTCTCTTTACTCAAATCGGCCGAAGGGACTCGGGGCCGGCACTGAACCGGCTGAAGGGACTCAATTTTTAAACTTTTAATCAACTTTTAAACTTCTTAACCAATTCGGGAAAACTTTTACATTTTTAATCAACCTGGAGAACTTTTTTTCTATAATTTTTAATCAACTCTTAATCTAGTTATTAAATCTTCAATCAACCTGTGTAACTTTTTTTTTAAATAATTTGGAAATACTTTTAAACTCTTAAACTTTTAAAACAACTTGGAAACCTCTGGGGAAATTTTTAACCTTGGAAGAAACTTTCCAAAACATCTCTTAGAACCCCAGCGGACAGCTGACCCTCCCAATGCCGACCACCCAACCAAGCCTCGGGCCATCTACCATCAATGGCGCTACTCGGCGCTGAGCTTGCGGCCAACATCTCGCCGTAGGCAATTAGGCTCATACAGCAGTGCCTGGTCTCCAGTCGTCTTGGACCCCCTTGCCACTGGACCAAGACCTTGCTCAGCTAAGCCCGTGCAGCGGCCACCCCGTGTTAAAAGAATTCACGCACAGGCACCTTTCACTTCGCTAATATGAAGTTCGGGACCTGGAACGTCAGGACCCTCATGGACAACTCCAACAGCAACAGGTTGGAATGCCGCACCGCCATAGTTGCCCGGGAATTAGATGTTTTGACATTGACATCGCCGCCCTAAGCGAGACCTGGTGGGCAGGGGAAGGCCAGCTCAAGGAACATGGTTGAGGTTACATCTTTTTCTGGAAAGGAAAACCAGAGGAAGAATGCCACCTTCATGGAGTTGGCTTCGCTGTCAAAAATGAATTGGTCGACCGCCTCAAAGACTCCCCCTGCGGGGTTAACGAATGCCTCATGACTCTTCGCCTTACCCTATCCTGGAACCAATGTGCCACAGTCATCAGTGCGTATGCCCCAACACTCGATGCAATGGATGAGGCTAAAGAGGGTTTTTATTCCAACCTCGAGACATGACACGTGACAAATTGGTCCTCCTAGGTGACTTTAATGCCAGGGTCGGCAAAGACACAGCCCTCTGGGGAGGCATGATTGGCAGAGAGGGGGTAGGGAAAGCCAACTCCAGCGGTACCCTACTCCTGACAAATGTCTAGAACACGAAATCCTCATCATCAACACCCTGTTCCGCCAGAGAGACTAATACAAGGCATCATGGCAACACCCTCGCTCCAAACACTGGCACCTGCTCAACTATGTCATCGTCCGAGCCAGGGATCGTAAGGCTGTGCGCATCACCCGCGCCATAACAGGAGCTGACGACTGTTCGACGGACCATTGCCGCATCCGATCCATCATCAACACAAACATAGCCCCAAAGCAGAGGGGACAGCAGAAGCAATGCCGTAAAAAAGTTAATGCCAGGGCACTTAAAGATCCAACTAAGAGAGCCCTATACAGCCAGTGCCTCACAGCTAATCTGGCATGTCTTGATGACCCTGAGATGCTGAATGCCCACAGTGCTTGGTCTGCCCTCCAGGTTTCCATAACCAGTGCCTGTGAAGAGACACTTGGTTACTCAACCAGAAAACACCATGTAAGATTTCTGAATCTCTCTGGGCTTACATTTGACAGTAAGATGATTCTTTCCAAACAATTACAAGAGTTTATTAAAAACATACATACATGCACATTAGCAGCAGTAATCAGTTATCGTAAAAAGACACACACATGCACATTACTAACAGTTGTCAATTATGTTACAACAGAGGTACAATAGGTTATAATAACGAGTGATATAAGTTACGTCCTTTTTGCTGGCTGGTTTGGACATATTATGTATCTGTAAAGCATGCGCTCCCATATTCTGCCACCAGGGAGCACATCCCCTGAAATCCCAAGGGATCCCAGCATCCCTTGGGAGCACTGTATATAAGCCAGCCCCTAAGGCTGGTTCCTCACTCTGGAGTGTCTTAATAAAGACTGAGGTCACTGTTACTTTAACCTCCCTGTGTGCAATCTCATCTGTGTTAGGACCACAATAACTGGCGACGAGTATACAAATCCAACGCAAAGATGCAGCAAACTGTGGGCATCCTGGAGAAGTTCATGGAGGGTGAGGACTGGGAAGCCTATGTCGAACGGCTAGACCAGTACTTTGTAGCCAACGAGCTGGACGGAGAAGGAAGCGCTGCAAAAAGGAGAGCGGTCCTCCTCACGGTCTGCGGGGCACTGACCTACAGCCTCATGAAAAATCTTCTGGATCCGGTGAAACCCACAGATAAGTCATATGAGGAGCTGTGTACACTGGTTTGGGAGCATCTTAACCCGAGAGAGAGCGTGCTGATGGCGAGGTATCGGTTCTACACGTGCCAGCGATCTGAAGGTCAGGAAGTGGCGAGCTACGTCGTCGAGCTAAGGTGGCTTGCAGGACAATGTGAGTTTGATGGCTACCTGGAGCAGATGCTCAGAGACTTTTTTGCACTGGACATTGGCCACGAGACCATCCTACAAAAACTTTTGACTGTAGAGACACGGACCCTCAGTAAGGCCATTTCGATAGCACAGGCGTTTATGTCCACCAGTGATAACACCAAACAAATCTCTCAGCACACAAGTGCTAGCAATGTTCATGAAATAACTAGAACTGTGTTTGCGAGCAGAAATGTACAGGGCAGAAACCACGAGTCTGCAACTGCCAGCAGGCCTCAGGTAACCCAGATGATTCAGAGGCTGGAACAAAGGATGAATGCAAGGCAATTCACACCTTATTGGTGTTGTGGAGGCTTCCATTCAGTCTATTCACGCCGCTTCTCAGGGTATGTTTGCAAGAGCTGTGGAACAATGGGGCATCTCCAACGAGCTTGCAGATGAGCTGCAAGCTCTGCAAAACCTGCTAACCACCACATGGCAGAGGAAGATCGGTCCATGGTGGATCAAAGCAATTTTGAGCCTCAGAGAGGAGGCAGATGCTGAAGTACATGGGGTGCACACATTTTTGACGAAATGTCCACCTATAATGCTAAACGTAAAATTGAATAGCTTACCCATTGCCATGGAACTGGACACTGGCACTAGTCAATCCATCATGAGTAAAAAGATGTTTGAGAGACTGTGGTGCAACAAGGCACTCAGACCAGCCCTGAGCCGCATCCACACAAAACTGAGAACGTACACCAAAGAGCTCATCACTATCCTGGGCAGCGCCATGGTCAAGGTCACCTATGAGGGCATGGTGCACAAACTACCACTTTCATGTACCCAGTTTCTTAACAAATTTCCTTCCCTTTTTGAGCCAGGCATTGGAAACTTTTCCGGGGCAAAGGTGCAGATCCACTTGATCCCAGAGGCACGACCCATTCACCACAAGGCGCGAGCGGTACCTTACATGATGAGCGGGAGAGTGGAAATCGAGCTGGACAGGCTGAAAAGCGAGGGCATCATCTCCCCAGTGGAATTCAGCGAGTGGGCCAGCCCGATTTTTCCAGTACTCAAAAGTGATGACACGGTCAGGATTTGCGGCGATTACAAAGTAACTATTAATCGTTTCTCGCTACAGGAGCAATACCCACTACCTAAGGCAGACGACCTATTTGCAATGCTGGCAGGAGGCAAGACATTCACCAAGCTCGACCTGACTTCGGCCTACATGATGCATGAGCTGGAGGAGTCTTCGAAGGGCCTCACCTGCATCAACACGCACAAGGGACTGTTCATTTACAACAGATGTCCGTTTGGAATTCGGTCGGCTGCAGCGATCTTCCAGAGAAACATGGAGAGCCTACTCAAGTCGGTACCACGCACGGTGGTTTTTCAGGATGATATATTGGTCATGGGTCAGGACACCGTCGAGCACCTACAAAATTTGGAGGAGGTCCTCCAGTGACTGGATCACGTACGGCAGCGACTGAAGAGGTCGAAATGCATCTTCATGGCAACAGAAGTGGAGTTTTTGGGGAGAAAGATCATGACGGATGGCATTCGGCCCACAGACACCAAGACAGAGACTATCACGAATGTGCCCAGACCACAGAACATCATGGAGCTGCAGTCATTCCTGGGACTCCTCAACTATTTTGGTAACTTCCTACCGGGGTTAAGCACCCTCTTAGAGCCCCTATATGTGTTATTGCGTGAAGGTGAGAACTGGTATGGGGAAAAAAACAAGTAATTGCTTTTGAGAAAGCCAGAAACATTTTATGCTCCAACAAGCTGCTTGTATTGTATAACCCGTGTAAAAGACTTGTGTTAGCATGTGATGCGTCGTCGTACGGAGTCGGGTGTGTATTACGACAAGCTAACTTTGCGGGGAAGTTGCAACCTGTCGCCTATGCCTCCAGGAGCTTGTCTAAGGCCGTGAGGGCCTACAGCATGATTGAGAAAGAGGCATTAGCGTGTGTGTTCGGGGTAAAGAAAATGCATCAGTACCTGTTTGGCCTCAAATTTGAGCTGGAAACCGATCACAAGCCCCTTATATCCCTGTTCGCTGAAAACAAGGGGATAAATACTAATGCCTCAGCCTGCATACAAAAGTGGGCACTCGCGCTATCAGCATATAACTACACCATCCGCCACAGGCCAGGCACCGACAACTGTGCGGATGCTCTCAGTCGGCCCTCAGCAGACTTGTTGATGGTCATGGAAGCGTTTGAAAATGATAAATCACCTGTCACAGCCCGCCAGATTAGGACTTGGACCAGCCAAGATCCTCTGCTGTCCCGAGTAACAAACTGTGTACTGCATGGGAGCTGGACCAGCATCCCCGTTGAAAACCAAGAGCTAATCAAGCCGTTCCAGCGTCGAAAGGATGAGCTGTCCATTCAGGCAGACTACCTGTTGTGGGGTAACCGCGTAGTGCTACCCAAAAAGGGCAGGGAGACGTTCAGCTCGGATCTCCACAGCACACACCCGTATAGTAATGATGAAAGCGATAGCCAGATCCCACGTGTGGTGGCCCGGTATCGACACTGACTTAGAGTCCTGTGTACGGCAATGCGCGTGTGTGCTCAGTTGAGCAATGCGCCTAGAGAGGCACCACTAAGTTTGTGGGTCCTGGCCCTCCAGACCATGGTCGAGGATCCATTCGACTATGCAGGCCCGTTTCTCGGTTAAATGTTCCTGGTGGTGGTGGATACTTTTTCAAAATGGATTGAATGTGAAATAATGTCGGGAAGCACAGCCACCCCCACCATTGAAAGCCTGAGGGCCATGTTTGCCACCCACGGCCTGCCTGACATACTGGTCAGTGACAACGCGCTATGTTTCACCAGTGCCGAATTTAAAGAATTCATGACCCGCAATGGGATCAAAAATGTCACCTCGGCCCCGTTTAAACCAGCCTCCAATGGGCAGGCAGAACGGGCAATACAAACAATCAAACAGAGCCTTAAACGAGTCACAGAAGGCTCACTCCAAACCCGCCTGTCCCGAGTACTGCTCAGCTACCGCACGAGACCCCACTCACTCACAGGGATGCCCCCTGCTGAGCTACTCATGAAAAGGACACTTAAAACCAGACTCTCGCTGGTCTACCCCAACCTGCATGATCAGGTAGAGAGCAGGCGGCAGCAACAAAATGTAAACGATGGTCGCGCCACTGTGTCACGGGAAATTGGTCTGAATGACCTTGTGTATGTGCTAAACTATGGACATGGTTCCAAGTGGATCGTGGGCATGGTGATAGCTAAAGAAGGGAATAGGGTGTTTGTAGTCAAACTAGACAATGGACAAATTTGCAGAAAGCTCCTGGACTAAACGAGGCTGCGGTTCACAGACTGCCCTGAACAACCCACAGCAGACACCACCTTTTTCGAGCCCACAACACACATCCAAAGGATCAACGACACCACAACGGACCAGGAAATTGAAGCCATCACGGCCAACAGCCCAGCAAGGCCAGGCTCACCCAGCAGCTCTGCAGGGTCAACAACACGCCAGCCCAGCGAGGGCACAGCCAACACACCAGAACAGACATTTGTACCGAGGCGGTCCACCCGACCGCCTCACCTTGTAAATAGTTTTCACTTTGACTTTGGAGTGGAGTGATGTTGTGTATCTGTAAAGCATGCACTCCCATATTCCGCCACCAAGGAGCGCATCCCCTGAAGTCCCAAGGGTTCCCAGCATCGCTTGGGAACACTGTATATAAGCCAGCCCCTAAGGCCTGTTCCTCAATCTGGAGTGTCTTAAAAAAAAAGACTGAGGTCGCTGTTACTTTAACCTTTCTGTGTGCAGTTTCATCTGTGTTAGGAACACAATACACGGCATGCTGATTTGGCTGATCTTCAAAGGAGGTCTTTTGCCGTGTGTCCAGCAGAGAGAGAAGAGAGGGGAGAAAAGTTCCTGGCTTGCGTTTTTATATTCCTCAAGGCCATTGTCCTCAGAAAACCTCTCGATTGGATCTTGGCTCCTGGGCAGCTCTTTATTGGCTCCCCTCACACATGTGACTGTCTGGTCTGGCTCAGCCATCTCTGATTAGTTTAAATGGCTTTCTAATACACAAAACCCACGCGGCAGCTCTGGGGGCTTTCAATTTGTTTCTTACAAAACTTAGCCCATGCTGGCAATCAGTGGGCTTCCATTTTATCTCAACACAAATAGGCCTTTCCATTAATCTACACTTTTAACATTTATACATACACAGAATCAATTAATAAACACTTTTATTCTTACAACCAGGATTGGTTTGATGAAAATGATCAGGAGATCTAAGAACTAATAGATCGTAAGCGTAGAGCATTTCTGAGCTTCAAGCAATAATCCAACTCGGGAACTGCAACGGCTCAAGGCTGAGGTCCAACAAAAAAACCTGGGACTTAAAGAACAGGTGGTGGATGGAGAAAGCACAGGAGATACAACAACTGGCCGACAGCCATGATATGCGAGGATTCTTCACTGCAGTCAAGGCCACCTACCGTCCAAACTCCCAAGGCCCCACCCCATTCCTGACCAAGAACAAGGAAACACTCATCAAGGACACCAGAGGCTGTCAGGGCCCGCTGGAAGGAGCACTTTGAAGATCTCCTCAATCGAGACTCTGCCTTTGACTCGAGTGTTCTCAACTCCATCCTGCAGCATGCGACCTGCCACCACCTCAGTGAAACCCCAACGCTGCACGAGGTAGGCAAAGCCATAAAACAGCTCCAGAATAACAAGGCTACGGGAGCAGATGGAATTCCTGCTGAGGCGCTAAAGTATGGCGGAAAGGCGCTGTTGGCGCGGATACATTACCTCATCTCTCTCATTTGGAGGGAGGAGAGCATTCCGGGAGATCTCAGAGATGCAGTGATCGTGACCATCATTAAAAAGGGGACAAGTCCGACTGCGGCAACCGGAGAGGAATCTCCCTGCTATCAGCCACTGGAGAAGGTTGTCGCTAGAGTTCTCCACAACTGTCTTCTCCCTGTGGCTGAGGAGCTCCTCCCGGAATCACAATGCGGATTTTGTCCCCTACGGGGCACAACGGACATGATCTTTGCAGCGCGACAGCTGCAGGAAAAATGCAAGGAGCAGCGGCAGCCCTTATACCTGGCCTTTTTCGTTTTTACAAAGGCCTTTAACATTGTCAACTGGGAGGGTTTATGGAGCATCCTCCTCCAGTTTGGATGCCCCCAAAAGTTTGTTAACATCCTTTGCCTGCTCCACGACGACATGCAGGCTGTGATCCTGACCAGCGGTTCCATTATAGACCCAATCCACGCCCGGACCAGGGTCAAACAGATCTGCGTCATCGCTCCAACCCTCTTCTCAATCTTCCTCACTGCCATGTTCCATCTCCCCGCTGGAGTAGAACTAAACTACAGAATCACTGGGAAGCTGTTTAACCTACGCCGCGTTTAGGCCAGGTCCAAGATCACCCCAACCTCTGTCGTTGAGCTGCAGTATGCGAACGACGCCTGCGTCTGCCCATATTCTGAGACTGAACTCCAAGATATAGTCGATGTATTCACCGAGGCATATGAAAGCATGGGCCTTACGCTTAACATCCGCAAGACAAAAGTCCTCCACCAGCCTGTCCTCGACGCACAGCACTGTCCCTCAGTCATCAAGATTCACGGCGTGGCCCTCGACAACATGGACCACTTCCCATACCTCGGGAGCCTTTTATCAACAAAGGCAGACATTGATATGGAGATTCAACATCGCCTCCAGTGCAGCCTTTCGTCACCTGAGGAAAAGAGTGTCCGAAGACCAGGCCCTCAAATCTATCACCAAGCTCATGGTCTCCAGGGCTGCAGTAATACCCATCCTCCTGTATGGATCAGAGGTATGGACAATGTAAAGAAGACACCTCAAGTCGCTGGAGATATGTCACCAACGATGTCTCCGCGAGATCCTGCAAATCCCCTGGGAGGACAGGCACACCAACATCAGTGTCCTTGCCCAGGCTAACATCCCCAGCATTGAAGCAGTGACCACACTCGATCAGCTTTGCTGAGCAGGCCACATAGTTCGCATGCCAGACACGAGGCTCCCGAAGCAATTGCTCTATACAGAGTTCCTTCACAGCAAATTAACGAAAGGTGGGCAGTGGAAACGTTACAAGAACACCCTCAAAGCCTCCCTGGTAAAATGCGACATCACCACTGACACCTGGGAGACCCTGGCCGAAGACCGCCCTAGGTGGAGAAAGTGCATCTGGGAGGGCGTTGAGCTCTTCGAATCTCAACGCTGTGAGCGTGAAGAGGTCAGGTGAAGGCAGCGGAAGGAGCGTGCGGCAAATCAGTCCCAAACCCCCTCCCCCGATGAATGTCTGTCCCACCTGTGGCTCTCGCATTGGACTGTTCAGCCACCAAAGGACTCACTTTAGGAGTGGAAGCAAGTCTTCCTTGATTCCGAGGGACTGCCTATGATGATGATGACTCAAAACCTTTTGTAATAAAGTCCAACATACCAATATATCAATGCCTGCTGCAGTCAATGGAACTGAACATGAGGCGCTGCATATAACGGGCGGCCAATCTGATACTGCCCATTTTATGCCACTGCCCGAGACAAATTTCTCGGCCTACCATCTATCTGAGTGTACAGAATAAGCCAGCTTAAGCTGATATAGACCAAGTCAACCATTGCAAAAAAAATTCAATACAACAGTCTTTTGAAAAATCCAGGCAACGGAAAGGGACTAGGCTGGAAAGAATTAGCTATACATACAAGCCAGACGTTTGATATGAATAATAAGAAAGGAAGAAGAAAGGACTTGCATTTATATCATGCCTTTCACAACATCAGGACTTCCAAATCGCTTTGCAGCCACTGAAGTAATTTTGAAGTACAGTCTTTGCTGTAATGTATCAGAATTTCAGAGCCCCTGTCTACAGTCATGGACCTCAGTTGTCAGCAATAAGCCCCTTGCCCAAATGCCATCCTACCTGCTCCTGATGGAATGGATGGTGCTGTATGCTGGTGGTGGGAATTCTTGTGTCATTAGGAATTTATTTTTGGTTATGAGGCCAATATTTTTAACAATTAACAGCTCATCTCCTGCGGCACTTCATGTGGACAATCAAGAACAGGTGCAGATTTCAGGTGAAGTGGGATTGGAGGGACGAAAATAGTGGGACCACAATGCACCAGTGTAACTGAGTCATCATTTTAAAGCTGTTACATTCTGTCCTTATTTTTATATAATTGTCTTTATCGTATATTGTAGCTTTTGCCCTTATTTCAATACTAATATAAACACCAATACCAATGCAGAACAAAAAACACATTTATCAGACAACTCAATTCGAATAGTTAGTTGAAGTAATTAAAAATCAGCTTTGTACAACTCCTTAGTGCCTGTCTTCTGTGCTTGTTTAGCTAGCCTAGTAATCCTTTGAAGTGTATCGTCAGTGGCTACAGCTTGGGAGGTGAAAAAAGAAAAAATGAAAGACTTGTATTTATATAGCATCTTTCACAACCTGAGGTGTCTCAAAGCGTTTTACAGTCAATAAAGTACTTTTAAAGTGTAGTTACTGTTGTAATGTAGGAAACATGGCAGCCAATTTGCTCAGAGCAAAGTCCCACAAACTGCAATGTGACAATGAAGAGATAATCTGTTTTCATGAGGTTGATTGAGGGATAAATATTGGCCAGGACACCGGGATAACTCTCCCGCTCTTATTAAAAATAGTGCCTTGGGATCTTTTACATCCACCCGAAAGAGCAGACGAGAGTTTGAAGTCACATCCAAAAGGCGATAGCTCTGACAATGAAGGACTCCCTTAGTAATGCACTGGAGTGTCAGCCTAGATTTTTGTGCTCAAGTCTCTGGAGTGGGACTCTGAACCCGCAAACTTCTGTTTCAGAGGTGAGGGTTGTTATATATGCATGCTTGTTTGTTGTGTGAAGTCTGTAACACCGTTATGTAACACTGAATGTAACCTTACCCTGTACACACCTTACCTGTACACCAGAGGGTGCTGCTGCTGGAGACCTTAGGGTTATCTGCACACTGCAGATAACCCAGTATAAAAGGGAGCTTACAGCTTGATGTCCTCACTCGAGGAGCTGCAAATAAAGGACTACAGTCTACACAGTTTAAGTATCATACCCTGCCTCGTGGTGTCATTACTAAAGGTGCCTACATACACTACAACTGGCGACGAGGGTCCGAGGTCACGAACTACACGCTCAGCGTGTCTAATCTCAACAACTTTCAGCAATTTACAGAGGGGAAAATTGGGACGCTTTTGTAGAAACATTGGAACATTTCTTTATAGCCAACGACCTGGATGGGGACACATCAGCTACACAACCGAATAAGGGCAGGGCCATCCTGCTTAGCAATTGTGGGCCCACCATCCATTGTCTCGTCAGGGACTTGCTAGCCCCAGCGAAGACAAACACCAAAAGCTATGAGGAACTTGTAACACTCATACAGGAGCAACTAAAACCGAAAGAAAGCATCCTCACAGCCAGGCATTGGTTCTACACTTGCTGGCGACCCGAAGGCCAAGAAATTACTAAGTATGCTGCACACTTAAGAAGACTAGCTGCACCGTGTGATTTTGGAGACCACCTTAATGAAGCACTAAGGGACATATTCGTCATTGGAATCGGCCACGAGGGCCTCCTGCACAAGTTGTTCTCTGCCGACATCACGGTCACCCTGCAGAAAGCAATTCAAGTGAGCCAGGTCTACATGGTTTCGGCCGGCGACTCCAGGCGGATACTGACCCAGGACTCTAAACCGGTGAGTGCAGTGCACCGTATGGATACTTCGAAAGGCAGGAATGCTGCCCCGAGTCCAACAACCCTGAGTCCGCCACATGGAGCAAACCGGATGGCCCAGTGCTAGCACTGTGGAGGAAACCACAAGGCCCACCAGTGCATCCACAAAGACTATGCATGCAAAGGCTGCAAAGAGAAAGGGCACCTCCAAAGAATGTGCAGAAAAAGCTGTACTCACCGCATCTCTGATGAGTTGGCTGATCACCGGAGCTCCGGCACAGGTGAAGGTGAAGCTGCTCAATCCCTGGAAGAAGAGTATGGAGTTTATACCTGCTCCACCGAAAGTTCTCCGTGGACGATGGAAGTAGACATCGATGGGGTCCCAGTTTCCATGGAGATCGACACGGGCGAGCCAGTCTGTGATGAGCCAAATGACCTTTGAAAAAATTTGGATGAATTCCGCCACTCGACCAAAACTATCTCCTGTCCAAGCGTAGCTGCTCACCTACAACAAAGGTAAAATCCAAATCATTGGCAGCATGGACGTCCAGGTCTCCCAGGGCAGCATGTTGAACAAACTCCCCCTGTGGATCGTTGCCGGCGATGGTCCCATGCTGCTGGGAAGGAATTGGATGAACCCGGTCCAAATCAGTTGAAGTGGCAACAGTCTCTGGGCTCCAGCAATCGAATTGAACATGGATCCATCGCTGCGTCTAGAGATCCCACTGTCCAGCTCGACTGCGCGGCGACAACTCCACAACACCACGGCACCAATCTCCAGGACCGAAAATCCAAACTCCACTTTTGGAGCAGGACTCCAAGAGGTGAACATCATTGAAAGAAGTGGATTCCCGATGTCCAGGGCCGAACCTGTGGAAGAAAAGACCACCATAGCCTACCTGAAGGAGAGCCAGAAGATGGAGCACCACGAGGAGAAGAATCTGCAATCAAAATGGCCGTGGCCATACCATGAACGGCAGCATTGGAGGAGTGACATGTGGCACCGAGCGGCCAATTGAATTGGAAGGCTCCCTTAAAGGAGACCGGTAACCAAATAAATTTAAAGGGACAGTTTCAACTAAATGAGGACAAGGACTTTAAAGCTAAAGATGCAATAAAAAGGTGCAAGTATAAAAATGTATGCAATGTAACCATGAATTGTGATGCTGGTGTAACTAATGTGACTAATGAGATGAATGCTTATGTAAGTAAGATTAAGATCAAGCTTGTTATGTTTGATAATTATGACGGAGAGTTTGAAATGCCTAATGTAACCATGTCGGTGAGACCATGACACCCAAAAGTGATGCAAATGCTGTAACGTATAGTGCAGGCTCGACTATGTGTGATTAGAGCCAAGGTGACATGTAGGACACTGTTAAAGGACATTGGGTCCTACAGGGTCCATGCTGATGCTGGAGGAGACCCCCAGCTCCAGCGGGCTACCTGAACATGTAGCCTGGACCTTTGGAACAAATGTGATGACCCAGTGGGAGCAGACTCACCGCAGGGATAGTGGCCAATGGGCAGCACAGCCACCACCACTGGCAACCTGCACCAGACCAGCCCTACTGTGGCCCTGCCCACCACCACACAACTACCTATATCACAGAGTATGCACCCTACCTACTGCTGCTGTGGCTACCACCCTGAGGGATCTCACAACAGTGACACCTACATGGTCTATGTGTGAGAGAGGGGAAACATATGAGGCCGGCCTCAAGCACAGGGATTACACCTGGCACCCACACAACCCTCACCACAACCTCTCATAGCCCACTACTGTTCACCTCCCCAGGTTATGACATAAGGATATTAAAAATGCTTAGGGCGGAGTGTTGTTATATATGCATGCTTGTTTGTTGTGTGAAGTCTGTAACACTGTTATGCAACACTGATTGTGCCCTTACCCTGTACACATCTTACCTGTACACCAGAGGGTGCTGCTGCGAGACCTTAGGGTTACCTGCACACTGCAGGTAACCCAGTATAAAAGGGAGCTCACAGCTTGGTGTCCTCACTCGAAGAACTGCAAATAAAGGACTACAGTCTACACAGTTTAAGTATCATACACTGCCTAGTGGAGTCATTACTAAAGGTGCCCACATACAGTACAAGGGTGATACCCACTGAGCCAAGGCTGCTGAGCTTCCATTGAGGACACTTCAGATGGTCCTGGTGGGCAACTTCAAGCAGGTCTGGGGCTTGAGTGTCCGTCTGCAAACCGCAGCATCTCGTTGTGGCCAGGGAGCAGACAAGCTGTCATCCGGAGAGAAGACACCAGAAGCCTTTTCCATGGAGCCAAGGCCTCTCTGCTGGGACCACACTTCAGCACTCCTACGACTCTGAGCGAGTGCATAGTGCGGAACTAATGTGATACTTTGGAAGCCCATGCCAACACTGGCCCCCAGAGCCAAGCTGCCCCCCAGTTTTTGCTTCCATGGCAACGGTGTTAGCTACCTGGAAAATTATCAGAGCTGTTAGCAGAGGCTCCATCATGGTGGCCGCCATTGCTGTATTCATGGAGTTGACCACTAAATCCATTTTGGACAGAATGGTCACCATGCGCTAGGCAAAACTTTGACACAAGTTGGTGATGGACTATTCCATGCTCTGAACCATTATGCGCAAGCTCGTTGGCAGGCTGCCCAATTCCTGATGTTTGCCCGTCAGCTTTTTTCAGTATCCTGAGGCCTCAAAGCTACTACAACAACAACCACATGTATTTACATAGTTCTTTAACGTGGTGAAACATCCCAAGGCGCTTCACAGGAGTATTATGAGATTTTAAAATGTTTAAATTGACACTGAGCTGCATAAGTAGAATTTAGGGCAGGTGACCAAAACCTTGGTCAGAGAGGTAGGTTTTAAGGAATGTCTTGAAGGAGGAAAGAGAAGTAGAGAGGCGGAGAGGTTTAGGCAGGGAGTTGCAGAGCTTGGGGCCTAGGCAACAGAAGGCCACCAATGGTTGAGCGATTATAATCAGGGATGCTCAAGAGGGCAGAATTAGAGGAGCGCAGACATCTCAGCTGGAAGAGATTACAGAGAAAGGGAGGGGCAAGGTTATGGATGGATTTGAAAATAAGGATGAGAATTTTGAAATCGAGGCATTGCTTAATTTAGTACGCGATCTTAGCCTCCAGTGAGCTGGCACCTGTGACATCCTATTCCCCTACCCTGGCTCCTGCACACTTGTGCCCAATGATTTAACATGGGTAAAGAAACCTCTTTTGAAGTGCATGCGATACCAGTCTCTGAGCTGGTGCATACTAGGGTAAGATCAAGTGACAATGCATCTTCAGATAGGCTGGCCTCCTCTTCCTGAATTTCTCCACATTTTGAACACCTGAAATGAAAGAGTTGCTTAAATTGTGAAAGGAGAGCAGAGGAATAAATGACAGGTGAAATCACCTGCAGTTTATCATGTAGAGTGTGTAGGCATTGATTGAAGTAAGATAAGAAAAAAAGGATAAAGGTTTGAAGAAACCCTGCGTGATGTCTCCTCCAGCATTGCCACTCGCCACGTCAATGCCTTTCCCCCTGCCCATGATGACCAGCACATTTTCTTCCACAAGGGAGAGGCTGTGTAGATGGGCTTGGTCCCCTGGCACAGGTTGCGCAAGAAAAGAGGGAATGTGTTAGTCGTGACAGTCCTGTGAGGGGTTTAGAGAACGTGGCTGTCGTGCTTGGATAATCGGTATGCAGTGTATAAGATGTGAGGTGGGGGGAAGTGAGGGTTATGAACATGAGCAGAAGGAGGTGTAGTGAAGTGTGATGTAGTGTTTGCAGGAGAGTAAATGGAAGCCGGGTCGGGTGCATTGTGAGTCGGAGGCTGGAGGTGGCGGAGGTGTGAGCAGAGAGTAAGAAAGCAGTGTTTCTACCTTGACAGCTCAGGTGGGGTCATTCAACTTCTTTAGGCATTGCAGCCATGTCATGGGACCTAAAATCCTGGCATTAACCTCCACTACAATCTCTTCCAATGAAGGCGGACCTTTTGCTTGGAGGACTTTCTTCCCTCTAGTGGCAGCAGGATCTCCCTCCTAGATTAGGGCCTTCAAGGCAGCATCACAGAACCTGGATGCCCTCTCTGGACTTCTTCCAGCTGTTACAGCAGGACAGTGTCCTAGGCACAACCACCTTCAGTTGCTTCATCAAGGATTTACCATCCATCGTAAAGTCAGAAGTGGGACCTTTGCTGATGATTGCAAAGTGTTCAGTTCTATTCACAATTCCTCAGGTAATGAAACAATTTGTGCCTTCATGCAGCAAGACTTGGAAAACTTCCAGATTTGGGCTAAGAAGTAACAAGTAAAATTCGCACCACACAAGTGCCTGGGAATGACCATCACCAACAAGAGAGAATCTGATCAGCTCCCCTTGACATTCAATGGTATTACCATCATCGTACATCTCTCACCATCAGCATTCTGGGGGGTCACCACTAACCCAAAACTTAACTGAACCAGCCACATAAATACTGTGCAATACAACAGCAGGTCAGAGGCTCGGTATTCTGTGGTGAATGAATCACCTCCTGACTCCCCAAAGCCTCTCCACCACCTACAAGGCACAAGTCAGGAGTGTGAAGCAATACTCTCCACTTGCCTGGATGAGTGCAGCTGCAACAACACTCAAGAAGCTCAACATCATCCAGGACAGGGTAGTCTGCTTGATTGGCACCCCATCCACCACCTTAAATATTCACTCCCTCCACCACTGGCTGCAGTGTGTACCAAGATGCACTGCAGCAACTTGCCAAGGCTTGTTTGACAGCACGTGCGATCTTTACTACCTAGAAGGACAAGGGCAGCAGGCGCATGGGAACACCATCACCTCCAAGTTCCCTTCTGTAATAGAGCTCCAGCTAGTGGACTATGGCTGTAATAAGAATTACTGATGTAATAACAATAAAGGGTCATGTGGCACGGTCATGTGATCATAGTTCTGTTTGGAGCCATCTTGTAGTCTGTGTGCTTGTGTAGCTGTGTGTAAAGATATCACAGATTGGTGATGAGGATGTGATTTTTGGATTCACTAGCTGATATTTTTGTTGCTGGATAATCCTGCTAACCGACAGAGAGACTTTGAGAGTCCTTTGTTTTTCAGAACAGTTTAAAATCCATGGTAAATTTCAAGCACACTTGGCTGAACAGTCGATGTTGCAACAGTTCAGATGGTCGCGCATATGGGAATAATAGGGCAAATGGGTGAGTTCCATTGTGACCGAGAGACTTTGTGGAGCGACTAGAAATGTTTTTCACCGTGAATAGTATCGTCGAAGTCCCAAAAATATAAACCGTATCCGGGTGGTTTTAGAAAGGAAATTTTCTTGACTTAAGCAGCCCCGAGGTGTATGAAACCCTAAAAGATTTGCTTGTTCTCATCAAGCAAAAGGACTTGCCACTGACAGAGATTCTAACCAAGTTAGAACAGCATTACATTCTTCAGCCCCTGGAAATTGCTGAACGTTATCGTTTTGGAACATGAGATCAGTTAATTGACGAAAGTATCAGTGAGTACATTGTAGCTTTAAAAAAGCTATCCATTCACTGTCATTTCAGAAACTTTCAGGACCGAGTATTGCGGGGCCACTTTGTTTATGGGTTGAAAAATGAAGGAATCAGAAGGAAATTGTTGACAACCCCTAACTTGACTTTTGATTTGATTTACTCCTGAGAATTTCGTGCCATTTCCAGGCATCAGACAACCAAGGTGAATTGGCTGCAGGCTTAAAGTAAAAGACAGTTGGGTCCCAAGGAATCAGCAACTGGCTATGGTAACAGTGCATTGAAGTCATGCTATCTCAAAGCTGTCCATATGTGAAGGCAGAGTGTTTCTGCTGCAAAAAACTTGGCATCTTGCGAAGGCGTGCCGACTGAAGAATAAACCACCTTTCAATGCTAGAAGTAGAAATCACCAGGCACTACATAGCATTGACGAGAAGCAACAGGATGAAGAGTTTCTGGAGATACACGACATCAGGTGCATGAAGGTATCTAACAGCGATTCACGAAGTATCATTATCCAAGTAGACGCAGGAACCAGGATATCCATGGAAATCAACACAGGTGCATCTGTGAGTGTAGTACCGTAATCACTATATCTCGACAAGTTGTGTGATTTTCAACTGGAGAAATCGAAGATAGAGCTGCGAGGCTACAAATCCCTGTTGTAGGAAGTATTACTATATTGGTGAAATACAAGGATCAGTTTCAGAGCTTGCCTCTCATAGTAGTGGCAGGAGATAAGCATGTCTTGATAGGTAGAAATTGGTTGGGATCACTGAAGCTGGATTGGTAGAGCAACCAAACGAGACCCAGTTATGTCAACAGTGTATGATTACATAGCAAGTGGATGGCCAAACCAAGTATCAGAGGAAGATAGTTATCCATTCTTCATTCATAGGAATGAATTGTCAATGGATAAAGATTGTATCATGTGGGGAGCAAGGGTGGTTATTCCAAATAAATTCACCTCCCCTTTAAGAGGCGCTGGCTGCCTTTAAGTGGCATCAGCAAAGCCCAATTTTCCACCCCTTCCCCCCAAATAAGTGTGCAGCCAATGGTGGTGCTGGACCCAGCAACAATTTCATATGGTCCCTGGGACTATGTAAACAAAGCCCCCTATGTGTCTGTTTTCGGTTGTGGTCAAATGTTGCAGTGTATTTGAGGAAATTGTGATTCTGTGACTTTGTGGACAGTGCTGAAGTTGAGCAATTGGATGGATCCTCACCAATCTGCTGCTGCATTTGTTAGCTGCTGCAACTGATCCCGTATATTGTTCCTGTCGTATGCTTCCTGGGTATGGGAACCGTTAGGGATAATGGTTAAGCAAGGTAATTGAAGCTATATAAATAATGATAGATTAATAAACTTAACAGGCATTATCTGACTAGTTAACCATGTTTATATTACTCCAAGAATAAAAGGATCTAGTTTCAATCTCTTACTGTGTTTGGATTTCAGATAGGTCCAGTTATTTCTAACTATTGGACTTGGATCTCAAGTGTCTTCCTGTGTTGATATCAACTGAAGCCTTTCATTGTTTTCCACTGTGATACATACTGGCAAGTTCGGAGTTTTGATAGAGCCCAGTAAATCTGATGCTCGCATGTGAGCGTTTCCATTAACTTGTATGGAATGAATACAGTGTTGGGTATTACACAAGCCTGTCATAGACAGAGGAACACTTGGAGAACATCTCCGTTCAATCCATAACTGTAATCCCGAGCTTCCGGTCATTCCTGTCATTTTAATTCTCTGCCCCACTCAGACCTCTCTATCCTCGGTTTCCTCACCTGTTCCAATGAAGCTCATCATAAGCTTGAGGAACAGCACCTCATCTCTCTATTAGGCACTTTACAGCCTTCTGGATTCAACATCGAGTTCAACAATTTCAGACCATAACCTCTGCCCCCATTTTTTCAGCCGGCAACTGTTGATGATTCTGCTATTCCCATTTACACCTCTTCTGGACCCAAATTTTGTTTCTTTACTTGTCCCATTACCACCTCCTTTCGCCTTGCACCATCATCCCTTCCACTCTACCACAGACCTTCCTGTTATGTTTATAGTGTACTTATGAATGACTCCACAAGGCAATGTGTTGTACTTGAACTGTCATGACCTTGGTCATTTATTCCAAACTCCAGAGTGCTGTGTAAGCATGGTGTGCAGCCTTTTATACAGGGCCCTGCCACCAGGGCACGAAACCCCCAGTCTCCACCAGTTGCACCCTCTAGTAGTGTCAGCATGTATGTACATGGTGTGAACCTTATTGATGGTACATCAGGTAAACAAGTCTCCATCTTATACAATCTCACAGTGACTACATATATAGTACATCCATAGTTAGCATATACAACATCACTCTCCCCCAAGTCCTTTGTGACAATTACCTTTGCAATATGTGCTCTGGCTTAGCTCTCCCCAGACTTAAGTGCCAATAGCCCTTGCACCTTGGCTGTGCTTTGGCTTGGCCCTCTCCCTGTTAACCACCAAGTCCTTTTACCACAACTTTGGGTTGTGGTTATCAGATTGGATGGTTCGATGATGTGGTGGAGGTTCCAGTGGGTTCTGGGTGTGATCCACATGTGTGTCCATGGCTACATATATCCATTTCCCACCCCCCCCACACCCCCCCAACAGCGAGATCATGCATCTGGCCCGTTACATTAACATACAGGATCAGATGCAGTGCAAGTAAAAGAAAGGAAGAAAAAACATTTTTTCAGTTTGTATCATGGCACCTCGGTTCCATGACTTACATTCGTTATGTGTTACGGTCGTGCACCAGGAATGGGTAGATTGCATTCATGGTTTAGTCATGGTCAGTACTGAGGTAGCAGTACAGGTATGCAAGGAGGCTAGTTCCAGAGCAACCGGCCGGGGTCTTAGTCATCTGATGGCGGCGCTGCGCGCCCTGCTAGCAGGGTGGGCTTGGTTTGTTCACCGAGCCAGGACTCAGGGCCTTTGCCGTTGCCTAGTGGTGGGCAGAGACACAGATGTGTGTGGCCTCCCTGCCCTCCTTTGAGGGCTGCAGAGTCATCTGCCTGCTCTCTCACGGTGTTGGGAACCTGGCTGTTCCTGGTTCCATTTGGGGAATTCTTTGGTTCTGAACTTTCGCTCCCGGACATGGCCGAGGTAGCGACTGGGTCTGATGGCTGCGCCGACTCCATCCAGGTAGTGGGTGTCATATATTCAACCAGCATTGTAACCCATGTATAATCTGACCGAAGTTGTACACTGTGAGAACACTGACCACTAGGTGGTGAACTTGTGGGAGACACTCCTAACCTAGACCATCAGATATAAAAGGGGAAGCTCCACCCACTTCCTTCACTTGAGTGCTATGAAATAAAGGACAGGTCACAGACTGACCTTCTCTCAAGCATGGGCCTCGTGTGCATTTATACTGTATAGTAAGGACGTATCAATGGTGACAAGAAACTGGGATTTAAACCACGCGAGCATGGCCACTAGCAGAACAGAAGAGAGGTACTGTGTTAAGGAATGGTTGGGACAGAGATTCAACATTGTTAAAGCAGCACAAAGTTCTCCGGGCAATAACAGGGGCAGTCAGGGGCGATCGACTGGCAAGGGACCTTTTGTTTCAAACAGCAGCTCATGCTGGAGGCGTGGAGGCATACACTCAGCCGGAGTTTGCAGAGGTGAGCAAAATAGCTGCAGAAATTGCAGAAATGAACGCTGGGGGAAATTGCTGGAAGCTGAAGTTCAGCGAGTTCATGTGGAGCACGTATACAGTTCATACACCAGGACGCCACCGATAATAATGAAAGTGCTCCTCAATGGCATCCCAGTATCAATGGAGCTAGACAAAGGGGCCAGCCAGTCCCTGATGGGTATCAAACAGTTCAAAATGTTATGGCTGTCCAAGGCCAGGAGGCCAAAATTATTGCCGATTGATGCACAGCTACGGACTTACACAAAGCAGATCATTCCGGTGCTTGGCAGCGCCACGGTAGTCGTGACCCACAAAGATTCGGAGAACAGACTGCCACTCTGGATTGTCCCAGGGGACGGTCCCGCACTACTGGGGAGGAGTTGGCTTGCTGTCATGAACTGGAAATGGGGCGATGTCAATGCAATTTCCTCTGTGGAGCGAGTATCATGCTCACAGATCCTGGACAAATTTGACTCATTATTTCAACCCGGCATTGGCACTTTCATGGGGCCAAGGTAGTGATTCCCATAAACCCGGATGCCAGGCCAGTACACCACAAGGCCAGAGCAGTGCCGTACGTGATGCAGGAAAAGATAGAAGGCGAATTGGACTGCCTGCTGAGGGAAGGCATCATCTCGCCAATCGAATTCAGTGACTGGGCGAGCCCGATTGTGCCGGTGCTCAAGGCGGATGTGTCGGTCAGGGTATGTGGCGATTACAAGGCCACCATCAATCGGGTGTCACTACAAGACCAGTACCCGCTACCGAGAGCGGAGGACCTCTTTGCGACGCTATCCGGTGGCAAACTTTTTTCAAAATTGGACCTGACCTCAGCTTACATGACCCAGGAGCTGGCGAGTGAGTCGAAGAAGCTGACCACCATCACAACACACAAGGGGTTGTTTGAGTACAACAGATGGCCTTTTGGGATTCGCTCGGCCGCCGCGATCTTCCAACGAAATATGGAAAGCCTCCTCAAGTCGAATCCAGGGACGGTGGTTTTTCAGGACGACATCCTCATTACGGGTTACGATACTGAAGAACACCTCCACAACCTGGAGGAGGTGCTACACAGACTGGACCGGGTAGGGCTGCGACTGAAAAAGGCGAAGTGCGTCTTCCTAGCTCCAGAGGTAGAATTCCTGGGGATGAGGGTAGCAGCAGACAGGATCAGCCCTACTGCGTCCAAGACGGAAACGATCCAGAGGGCACCCAGATCCCGTAACACGACGGAGCTGCGTTCATTCCTGTGGCTCCTGAACTATTTTGGTAACTTTCTTCCCAAATTGAGCACGCTGCTAGAGCCGCTACATGTGCTCCTACGCAAAGGTTGCGAATGGGTCTGGGGGGACAGCCAGGAAAGGGCTTTTAATAGAGCACGCAATTTGTTATGTTCCAACAATCTGTTAACGCTATATGACCCATGTAAGAAACTTGTGTTAATGTGCGATGCGTCGTCCTATTGTGTCGGGTGTGTGTTGCAGCATGTCAGTGCCAAGGGTCAGTTACAGCTGGTAGCTTATGCCTCCAGAAGTCTGTCCCAGACAGAAAGGGGCTACGGGATGGGAGAAAAGGAGGCGCTCGCATGTGTATATGCGGTAAAGAAAATGCACCAGTACCTGTTTGGCAGGAAATTTGAGCTGGAGACAGATCACAAACCCCTAACATCCCTTTTGGCCAACAACAAGGCCATAAATGCAAACGCATCGGCTCGCATACAGAGGTGGGCACTCACTTTAGCCGCCTATGACTACACAATTCGGCACAGACCGGGCACCAAAAACTGCGCCGATGCACTCAGCAGGCTCCCATTAGCCACCACTGAGGGGGCTACCGAGCATGCTGCTGAGATGGTCATGGCTGTTGAAGCTTTTGGAAGCGAAGGCTCACCCGTGACAGCCCGTCAGATTAAAGTCTGGACAAATAGAGACCCGCTATTGTCTCTAGTCAAGAAATGTGTCCTGAATGGGGATTGGGCAGCCACGTACAGGGCATGCCCTGAGAAATTTAAACCATTTCACAGGCGCAATGATGAACTCTCGATTCAGGCCGATTGCCTACTGTGGGGAAACCGCGTAGTCATGCCCCAGATGGGCAGAGAGGTGTTCATCAGAGAACTCCACAATGAGCACCCGGGCATTGTCACAATGAAGGCAATTGCCAGGTCACACGTTTGGTGGCCAGGGATAGACGCAGATCTGGAACTTTGTGTTCGCAGGTGCAACACGTGTGCCCAGCTGTTTTTGATTGTAGTAGACGCCTACTCCAAATGGATTGAGTGTGACATTTTAAATTCAAGCACATCCTCTGCCACGGTAGAAAGTCTACGGGCAATGTTCGCCGCCCACGGTCTACCGGACATCTTGGTCAGCGACAATGGCCCGTGCTTCACAAGCACTGAATTTCAGGACTTCATGGCAGGCAATGGAATTAACCATGTTAGAATGGCACCGTTCAAGCCGGCCTCAAACGGCCAGGCAGAACGAGCAGTGCAGATAATCAAACAGGGGATGCTCAGAATCCAAGGGGGTTCCCTACAATGCCGCTTATCACACCACCTGTTGGCCTACAGATCCCGACCACACTCGCTCACAGGGGTTCCACCTGCAGAGCTGCTAGTGAAAAGGACGCTCAAAACCCAGTTATCCCTCATACACCCCACCATGAAAGAAATTGTCGAGAGCAGGCGCCAGTCACAATATGACTACCATGACAGTAATGCGAGGGTGCGATGTATTGATGTAAATTACCCTGTTTTTGTCCTCAACTACGCTGCAGGGCCCAAATGGCTCGCAGGCACTGTGGTTGCCAAAGAGGGAAATAGGATTCTGGTAGTTAAACTTACCAATGGACAAATCTGCCACAAACATGTGGATTAAACAAAAAGGAGGTTCAGCAACCCCATTGAAGAAGCAGAGGAAGAACACGATGTAGAGTTCACTCCACCACAGGTGACCGAACACAGGAACCAAAGGGAGGAGAGCCCAGTCACTGTGGGCAGTCCGGACAGGCCTGAGGCACCGCAAACAGCAGACACTCAGGCCAGCGCCCAACAACTGGAGCCCCAACTCAGGCGCTCTACAAGGGAGCGTAAACCACCAGAGAGACTCAACCTGTGATCCCAATAAGACTTTGGGGGGGGGGGGGGGGAAGGTGATGTCATGTATTCAACCAGCATTGTAACCCATGTATAATCTGACCTAAGTTGTACACTGTGAGAACACTGACCACTCGGTGGTGAACTTGTGGGAGACACTCCTCACCGAGACCTTCAGATATAAAAGGGGAAGCTCTACCTACTTCCTTCACTTGAGTGCTATGAAATAAAGGACAGGTCACAGACTGACCTTCTCTCAAGCATGGGCCTCCTGTGCATTTATACTGTATAGTAAGGATGTACAGTGGGCAACGGTGGCCGACTGCGCATATCAGGCTCAGCGCCTTTACCCTCCCGAATTCGCTCACTTGGTGCTCTCGGGGACGCTCTATTCCCGACATCTCGCAACAACATTTGGTTCTTTGCATTCGGGCTGGTACCGACATCTCAAAATAACATTTTATTCTTTATATTAGGACTGGTACCGACATCTCGCAACAACATTCTGTTCTTTACAGTGCCGACATCTCACAACAACATTCTGTTCACAATCTTAATCGGTTCGTTACATTGATTGCCATGCATACAATGTCTCTTAGAAACACAGAAACATAGAAAATAGGTGCAGGAGTAGGCCATTCGACCCTTCGAGTCTGCACCACCATTCAATAAGATCATGGCTGATCATTCACCTCAGTACCCCTTTCCTGCTTTCTCTCCATACCCCTTAATCCCTTTAGCCGTAAGGGCCATATCTAACTCCCTCTTGAATATATCCAATGAACTGGCATCAACAACTTTCTGCGGTAGAGAATTCCACAGGTTAACAACTCTCTGAGTGAAGAAGTTTCTCCTCATCTCAGTCCTGAATGGCTTACTCCTTCTCCTTCGACTGTGTCCCCTGGTTCTGGACTTCCACAACATCGGGAACATTCTTCTTGCATCTAACCTGTCCAGTCCCGTCAGAATTTTACATGTTTCTATGAGATCCTCTCTCAACCTTCTAAATTCCAGTGAATACAGGCCCAGTTGATCCAGTCTCTCCTCATATGTCAGTCCTGCCATCCTGGGAATCAGTCTGGGGAACTTTCGTTGCACTCACTCAATAGCAAGAACGTCCTTCCTCAGATTAGGAGACCAAAACTGAACACAATATTCCAGGTGAGGCCTCACCAAGGCTCTGTACAACTGCAGTAAGACCTCCCTAATCCTATACTCAAATCCCCTAGCTATGAAGGCCAACATACCATTTGCCTTCTTCACCGCTTGCTGTACCTGCATGCCAACGTTCAATGACTGATGTACCATGACACCCAGGTCTCTTTGCACCTCCTCTTTTCCTAATCTGCCGCAATTCAGATAATATTCTGCCTTCCTGTTTTTGCCACCAAAGTGGATAACGTCACATTTATCCACATTATACGGCATCTGCCATGTATTTGCCCACTCACCGAACCTGTCCAAGTCACCCTGCAGCCTCTTTGCGTCCTCCTCACAGTTCACACTGCCATCCAGCTTCGTGTCATCTGTAAACTTGGAGAATTTACACTCAATTCCTTCATCTCAATCATTAATGTATATTGTAAATAGCTGGGATCCCAGCACTGAGCCCTGCAGCACCCAACTAGTCACTGCCTGCCCTTCTGAAAAGGACTGGTTTATCCCAACTATCTGCTTCCTGTCTGCCAACCAGTTCTCTATCCACGTCAACACATTACCCCCAATATCATGTGCTTTAATTTTGCACACTAATCTCTTGTGTGGGACCTTGTCAAAAGCCTTTTGAAAGTCCAAATACACCACATCCACTGGTTCTCCCTTGTCCACTCTACTAGTTACATCCTCAAAAAATTCTAGAAGATTCGTCAAGCATGATTGCCCTTTCATAAATCCATCCTGACTTGGACCGATCCTGTCACTGCTTTCCAAATGCGCTGCTATTTCATCTTTAATAATTGATTCCAACATTTTCTCTACTACTGATGTCAGGCTAACCGGTCTATAATTACCCGTTTTCTCTCTCCCTCCTTTTTTAAAAAGTGGTGTTATATTAGCTACCCTCCAGTCCATAGGAATTTATCCAGAGTCGATAGACTGTTGCAAAATGATCACTAATGCATCCACTATTTCTAGGGCCACTTCCTTCAGTACTGTGGGAATGCAGACAATCAGGCCCCGGGGATTTATCGGCCTTCAATCCCATCAATTTCCCTAACACAATTTCCCGCCGAATAAGGATTTCCTTCAGTTCCTCCTTCTCACTAGACCATCGGTCCCCTAGTATTTCCGGAAGGTTATTTGTGTCTTCCTTTGTGAAGACAGAACCAAAGTATTTGTTCAACTGGTCTGCCATTTCTTTGTTCCTCATTATAAATTCACCTGAATCTGACTGCAAGGGACCTACGTTTGTCTTCACTAATCTTTTTCTCCATATATCTATAGAAGCTTTTGCAGTCAGTTTTTCTGTTCCCAGCAAGCTTTCTCTCATACTCTATTTTCCCCCTCCTAATTAAACCCTTTCGGGTTGGAAATCGGTGGTTAGTGGTGTGTCACAGGGATCGGTGCTGGGACCGCAACTGTTTACTATATACATAGATGACCTGGAAGAGGGGACAGAGTGTAGTGTAACAAAATTTGCAGATGACACAAAGATTAGTGGGAAAGCGGGTTGTGTAGAGGACACAGAGAGGCTGCAAAGAGATTTAGATAGGTTAAGCGAATGGGCTAAGATTTGGCAGATGGAATACAATGTCGGAAAGTGTGAGGTCATCCACCTTGGAAAAAAAAACAGTAAAAGGGAATATTATTTGAATGGGGAGAAATTACAACATACTGCGGTGCAGAGGGACCTGGGGGTCCTTGTACATGAATCCCAAAAAGTTAGTTTGCAGGTAATCAGGAAGGCGACTGGAATGTTGGCCTTCATTGCGAGAGGGATGGAGTACAAAAGCAGGGAGGTCCTGCTGCAACTGTACAAGGTATTGGTGAGGCCGCACCTGGAGTTTTGGTCACCTTACTTAAGGAAGGATATACTAGCTTTGGAGGGGGTACAGAGACGATTCACTCGGCTGATTCTGGAGATGAGGGGTTACCTTATGATGATAGATTGAGTAGACTGGATCTTTACTCGTTGGCATTCAAAAGGATGAGGGGTGATCTTATCGAAACATTTAAAATAATGAAAGGGATAGACAAGATAGAGGCAGAGAGGTTGTTTCCACTGGTCGGGGAGACTAGAACTAGGGGGCACAGCCTCAAAATACGGGGGAGCCAATTTAAAACCGAGTTGAGAAGGAATTTCTTCTCCCAGAGGGTTGTGAATCTGTGGAATTCTCTGCCCAAGGAAGCAGTTGAGGCTAGCTCATTGAATGTATTCAAATCACAGATAGATAGATTTTTAACCAATAAGGGAATTAAGGGTTACGTGGAGCGGGCGGGTAAGTGGAGCTGAGTCCATGGCCAGATCAGCCATGATCTTGTTGAATAGCGGAGCAGGCTCGAGGGGCTAGATGGCCTACTCCTGTTCCTAATTCTTATGTTCTTATGTTCTTATGTCCTCCTCTGATGAATTCTAAATTTCTCCCAGTCCTCAGGTTTGCTGCTTTTTCTGGCCAATTTATATGCCTCTTACTTGGATTTAACACTATCCTTAATTTCCCGTGTAAGCCACGGTTGAGCCACCTTCCCCGTTTTATTTTTACTCCAGACAGAGCTGTACAATTGTTGAAGTTCATCCACGCGATCTTTCAGTATTTGCCATTGCCTGTCCACTGTCAACCCTTTAAGTATCATTCGCCAGTCTATTCTGGTCAATTCTTTAAGTTCAGTTGGTTGCAGGTCTCCTTTAAGAGAACTCCTGCTGACTTTACCCCAATCAGATCCTTTGTTGGATACCACGTGTTGGTCCCTCACCGTTGCACCTCGTGATGTTGCCGCGGCCATCTTTCTTTTCAACCACGCTGCTCCTCGCTGCAGCAGGAACACCATCTTGCCTCAGTCCTTGAGGTCGACAGCCTTGATCCTTCTCTTCCGCGATTCTGCCACAAACGCTGGAAGGGTATCTGTGATTTCTCCCCAGGAGTCCTGCCACTGGAGCCTGGAAGGTATTTTTCGATCATTCCGGTTGGATCATTGCTACGCCGTCATGATGGATGGTCTGTGCCTCAGGTGCTGCGCTGGGTCTGTTCTCTGGTGTCTGACCCAAGCGAAGGTGAGGATTTGCTCTGCCTCTGATTGCTGGAGTGAAGAGGTCTTCCCATTTCCACTGGATCTTCCCCATCCACCTTCTTCCGTGTAGCATTGGGCCATCACCTGCAACAATCCACAGAGGTAACTTATGCACCACACCATTATGGATTACACTTACGTCCGCACAAGCAAGGACTGGGATCGGCTCCTTGGTGCAGGTGCACAACTTTTCCTGTACTGGAGCTAGCTCGGGTCATTTTTCCTTCCACATTCTGGCTCATCACTGACTGGCTCGCTCCCATGTCCACTTCCATGAAGACTGGAATGCCGTTTATCTCGACTTCCATCTTCACTGGAGGACAATCGGTGGTGCAGGTATACACTCCATACACTTCTTCTTGGGGATGAGCTGCCTCTCTGGCCAAATTATCATACTCAGTGCTGGATTCAAAGTCATCTATGGACTCATCTGGTAGACGGTGAGTTGTATTTCTTTTACTCATGCGCTGGAGGTGGCCCTTCGTGTTACAGGCTTTGCATACGTACTCCACAAACCGACACTGATGAGCCCTATGGTTTCCTCCGCAACGCCAACATGGTGCTACTCGATTAGCACCCCTTGGCGGACTCTGAGTTCTGGAACCCTGAAGTCTGTGCTCTCTGGCCTGGGCAGAGCCACGTTCTGCAGTCTTGCCTGTGAAAGGTACCATTCTGTGTACAGTACTTGTCGGGTTTGAGTCCCAGGCTGAATGATTTGCTTGGTCGAGGTCATGAATGCCTGACTGATGCCGATGGCGTTCTGCAGGTTGACCGTGGTGTCGGTAGATAGTAGCTTGTGAAGGAGGTCCTCGTGGTCAATTCCTATAACGAAGATGTCTCGAAATGCTTCGTTGAGGTGCATGCCTAAAATCACATGGTGCCGCAAGTCTCCTGAGGTCGGCAGCATATTTTGAAATCTCCTGGCCCTCAGGTCTGCGGTGCATGTAGAATCTGTGCCTGGTCGTGAGGATGCTCTCCTTTGGTTTAAGTTGGTCACAAATTAGTTCAGTCAGCTCATTGTATGTCTTATCCTTGGCCTTTGTTGGTGCCTGCAAGTCCCTGACGAGGCGGTAGACCTCGGGCCCACAACTGGTCAACAATATAGCCTTGCGCTTCTCCGCCAATGCGCCCATCTCCCCTGCCAGGTCGTTTGCCACAAAATATTGTTCAAGCCTTTCCGTGAAGGCATCCCAATCATCACCCTCTGCAAAGTCTTTTAGTGTGCCAAAGATAGCCATGATCGCATGAAAGTCCTTATTCTCGTCGCCAGTTGTTATGTCGATAGTGTACTTATGAATGACTCCACAAGGCAAGGTGTTGTACTTGAACTGTAGTGACCTTGGTCCTTTATTCCAAACTCCAGAGTGCTGTGCAAGCATGGTGTGTAGCCTTTTATACAGGGCCCTGCCACCAGGGCAGGAAACCCCCGGTCTCCACAAGGTGCGCCCTCTAGTGGTGTCAAAATGTATGTACACGGTGTGAACCTTATTGATGGTGCATCAGGTAAACAAGTCTCCATCTTATACAATCTCACAGTGACTACACATAGAGTACATCCATAGCCAGCATATACAAAACTTCCCTTTTGTTCTTCCTCCTCTCCGCTCTTTCTCTGCCTCAGTACTTGCTTAAAACCTGTTACATCTAACTTTGTACAGTTCTGGCAAAAGGTCATCGATCTGAAACATTAACTCTGTTTCTCTCTCCACAGATGCTGCCTCACCTGCTGAGTATTTCCAGCATTTTCCAGTTTTATTCCAGTCATAGACATGCACTCTTCAAAAAGACCCTAAGGACAACATTTTAACATACCTGTTTCAATATTGGCAGGAGCTGTTATGCACCAACTAATTATTAATGAGGCAATTAATCATGTTTGTATAAAAAACCTTTATTCTGTTGTTCCCTTAGACAATTTTTATTTTCTCAATAAATTATTGTGCATTTTAAAGATCCCATGGCACTATTTTGAAGAAGAGCAGGGGTATTAGCCCCGATATCCTGGTCAATATTTATCCCTCAATCAACATCACTGAAGAACATTATCTGGTCATTATCACATTGCTGTTTGTAGGAGCTTGCTGTGCGCAGGTTGGCTGCTGCGTTTCCCACATTACAGCAGTGGCTCAAAGACTGGTGCGGGAGAAATGGGGTTTGATTCATGGCACCAGTACTGGGGTAAGAGGGAGCTGTTCCACTGGGACGGGCTTCACTTGAACCATGCTGCGACTAGTGTCCTGGCAAATTGAATAATTAGGGCTTAAGGACTAAAGTTTCCCCAGGAGTTGCTCCTTTTTTTGGGAGCAACTTGATTTTTCTGGGCTATCTTTTTAGTTGCAATTCTGGCCATTTAATTTGCGCCAGTGTAAGTTAGTTAGGTTTTTTTTTTGTTCAGTTTTTTTTTTAAAAGAGGGCGTTACCAGCCACTTACCCATGTTTTAGGTGTTTGGCCAGCAAATAGTTGCTCCAAACTAACTTAGGCCAGCGTATGTTGCCACTTCTATCTGCACAGAAAAACCTTACGTAGAGTTAAGGAATCGGTGCAAGTAACTACATTTAAAGCACCACTAAGCACCAAACAAAGCACAAAAAGTAATAAGCAATTAATTAACAAAGAAAAAATGGAAGGAACCCTGCACCTAAAGCACCAAGACCAAAATAATAAGCAATCAATCAGTTAATAACAAATAAAAAAGAGAAGTCCTGCCAAAAAATGGCCCAGGAAGGCAGCAGGCCACTGATGAGGGAGACCATTTGGCCAGGGCTAAGAGGGGGAGGGAGGGGGAGAGAGAGGAGGGGAGGGAGTGGGGGAGAGAGGAGGGGAGGGGGAGGAGAGAGGAGGGTGGAGAGGAGATGAGATGGGGAGAGAGATGGAAGGGAGAGAGGAGGGGGGAGGGAGGAGGAGGGGGGGAGAGGAGGTGGGGTGGAGGAGGAAGTATCCTCTTGATCAAATGGAACAAATCTTCTGGAGGGTCTGGAGCCAGCCCCTTGGACTTCAGTATCCTGAGGATCTGTGACGTTCTCTTGGCTCAGGCGCATCTGTTCCTGCTGTCGGGGCCGCTTACTGGGCTGCCTGCGCGACACTGTTACTCCTGTCCTCGCTCACAGAGGGCCTGGCTTCATGTTTGGGGCACTGATCTTGGAGGGCTTTGGTGATGACCGCTTGCTGGTCCACAAACCCCTTCAGAGTCCTTAAGAGTTTGGTATGTCTGGACTGATGTCCGGCATGGCATCAAACACCCGCATGAATCCCCGGTCCATCTGGTCGAGAGTTACAAACCCAGACCACCAGAAACTCTTCAGGAGTTTTACAATCAGGTCAGAGTTGACACAGCCTGCAGAGCACACTCTGGCCGCTGATGAGGGAGCCCATTCAGCCAGGGCTAGGGGCGGCGTGCTTCGGTCCCCTCCCACACAGCCTGCAGCACGCGTTTGCAGAAGCTACTGCACATGCGCGCAGACTCTAGCACGCATGTGCAGTGGTCCCGGCACTGCTTTCAGCGCCGGGACCTGGCTCCTCCCATCACACGTTCCGATGCGCTGCGCCACAGGCCACAGGCCTGGAACCAATGGGAAGAATACGGAGGTAAGAAATCGCCGCTGTTTCTGTTCTACAAAGTTGGCGCACCTCCACTAGCAGAGGGGGAAAACTTGGGCCCATAGAGAGGGCTTTAAACTAACTAGTTGGGGTGGGGGGGGGGGGAGCGGGGGGCGGGGTGGTGTGTGCTCAGGTGAGCAGAAATTTAAAAAGTCAAAGAGCAAGGAGAAGGCAATAGAACAGGGTAGCACTGGGGGAAATGATAACCAGAGCGTGACAGGAAGGGACAGAATGTATAAACATAACAGTGTATCAGAAAGTGCTGTCAAAGTAGGGAACATTTTTTTAAAAACAAAATTAAAAGCCTTCATAGCATTCATAGCAAAATAGAAGAGTTGATGGCACAAATAGATACAAATAGATATGATCAGATATCCATTACAGAGACATAGTTGCAAGGTGACCAAGGCTGGGAACTGAATATTCAGGGGTATTTGACAATTTGGAAGGATAGACAGAAAGGAAAATGAGGTGGGTAGCTCTGTTAGTAAAGGATGAGATCAGTGCGTTAGTGAGAAATGATATTGGCTCAGAAGATCGAGATGTAGAATCAGTTTGGGTGGAGATAAGAAATAATAAGGGAAAGAAGTCACTGGTGGGCGTAGTCTATAGTCCCCTAACAGTAGCTACATTGTTGGACGGAGTATAAATGAAGAAATAATGGAGGCTTGTAAAAAAGGAATGGCAATAATAATGGCTGATTTTAATCTTCATATTGATTGGACAAATCAAATTGGCCAAGGTAGCCTTGAGGAAGAGTTCATTGAGTTTATCTGGGATGGTTTCCTTGAACAGTACATTGCGGAACCAACCAGGGAGCAGGCTATTTTAGATCTGATACTGTGTAATGAGACAGGATTAATAAATAGTCTCCTCGTAAAGGATCCTCTAGGAAAGAGTGATCATAGCATGGTTGAATTTCAAATTCAGTTGGAGGGTGAGAAAGTTGGATCTCAAACCAGTGTCCTCAGCTTAAATAAAGGAGACTACAAAGGTATGAAGGCAGAGTTGGCTAAAGTGGACTGGGAAAATAGATTAAAGTGTAAGATGGTTGATGGGCAATGGCAGACATTAAAGGAGTTATTTCATAACTCGCAACTAAAATATATTCCAGTGAGAAAGGATAACTAAGGAAATAAAGGATGATATCAAATTGAAAACAATGGCATACAAGTTGGCCAAGATTAGTGGGAGGCCAGAGGATTGGGAAACATTTAAAAAACAGCAAAAAATGACGAAAAAATAATAAAGAGGGAAGATAGACTATGAAAGTAAACGAGCACGAAATATAAAAACAGATAATAAGCGTTTATACAGGTATATAAAAAGGAAAGAAGTGGCTAAAGTAAATGTTGGTCCCTTAGAGGATGAGACTGGGGAATTAATAATGGGGAACCGGGAAATGGCAGAGATTTTAAACAAATATTTTGTATCGGTTTTCACGGTAGAAGACACTAAAAACATCTCAATAATGGATAATCAAGGGGCTATAGGTAGGGAGTGAAAGAGGCGACAGGATTGGATGTCACCAAGGTTCAGGTCGCTGATTGGATCGTGGGCAGGTAGAGCAGGAGCGATGAAGTTGGGGCACAGGTGCGGCGAGTGATTGCGAGTGACTTGTTCGGGCCCAGGAGAGGCGTGAGTTTGGGGCCAAGAAGAGGTGAGTGCCCTGGGGCATCATGGGCCAGCCCACACTGCAAAGTGTGTGCGCACTAGGTCCGTGCAGCAGAGCTGGTCTTCAGTCGTCTTGGTTAATCCTTGCCACTGGACCAATACCTAGCTCTGTCATGCTCATGTGGTTGCTGGTGTGCAACAGCCACCACTCGTTAAAAAATTCCACGCACAGGCATCATCCACCCTTCAGCATGTAGTTTGGGATCTGGAATATTATGTCACCTATGAAATCATCCCTTTTTGGTGTGGAAGCAAATCATCCTCGATACGAGGGATCGCCCATGACGATAGAGAGGGAGGAACTTAAAACAATCACTATCACTAAAGAAGAAGTACTCGGTTAAATAATGGGACTAAAGGTGGACAAGTCCCTGGACCTGATGGCTTGTGTCCTAGGCTCTTAAAAGAATTGGCTGCAGAGAAAGTGGATGCATTGGTTGTAATCTGCCAAAATTCCCTGGATTCTGGGGAGGTCCCAGCAGATTGGAAAACCGCAAATGTAACGCCCCTATTTTAAAAAGGGGGCAGACAGAAAGCAGGAAACTATAGACCAGTTAGCCTAACATCTGTCATTGGGAAAATGCTGGAGTCCATTATTAAGGAAGCAATAGTAGGACATTTGGAAAAGCATGATACTGTCAAGCAGAGTCAGCATGGTTTCATGAAAGGGAAATCATGTTTGACAAATTTGCTGGAGTTCTTTGAGGATGTAACGAGCAGATAAAAGCAATAAAAGCCAAGATACCATTGGCCTTCCTGATCACTTGCTGTACCTACATACGATCCTTTTGTGTTTCATGCATAAGTACCCCCAGGTCCTGCTGTACTGCGGCACATTGCAATCTTTCTCAATTTAAATAATAACTTGCTCTTTGATTTTTTTCTGCCAAAGTGCATGACCTCACACTTTCCGACATTATACTCCATCTGCCAAATTTTTGCCCACTCACTTAGCCTATCTATGTCTTTCTGCAGATTTTTTGCTGATGATATAAAGATGGGTTGGAAAGCAAATTGTAAGGAGGATACAAAACATCTTCAAAGGTGTATAGACAGGCTAAGTGAGTGGCCAAGTATTTGACAGATGGAGTATAATGTGGGAAAGTGTGAGGTTATCCACTTTGGCAGGAAAAATAAAAAAGCTAATTATTATTTAAATGGAGATTAATTACAAAAGGCTGCAGTACAGAGGGACCTGGGGGTGCTTGTGCATGAAACACAAAAAGTGAGTATGCAGGTACAGCAATTAATCAAGAAGGCAGATGGATTGTTGGCCTTTATTGAAAAAGGGGACAGAGTATAAAAGCACAGAAGACCTCCTACAAACGTACAGGGTTTTGGTGAGACCACACCGAGAGTACTGCATACAGTTTTGGTCATCGTATTTAAGGAAGGATATACTTGCATTGGAGGCAGTTCAGAGAACGTTCACTAGGTTGATTCCTGAGACGAAGGGGTTGACTTATGAGGAAAGATTGAGTAGGTTGGGTCTTAGAACTCAGCAGAGGAGGACAAAGGGTTTGATTAGGGCAGGGAAAATAGAGTACGAGAGGAAGCTTGCAGGGAACATTAAGATGGACTGCAAAAGTTTCTATAGATATGTAAAGAGAAAAAGGTTAGTAAAGACAAATGTAGGTCCTCTGCAGTCAGAATCAGGGGAAGTCATAACGGGGAACAAAGAAATGGCAGACCAATTGAACAAATACTTTGGTTTGGTATTCACTAAGGAGGACACAAACAACCTTCCGGATATAAAAGGGGTCAGAGGGTCTAGTAAGAAGGAGGAACCGAGGGAAATCCTTATTAGTCGGGAAATTGTGTTGGGGAAATTGATTGGATTGAAGGCCGATAAATCCCCAGGGCCTGATGGACTGCATCCCAGAGTACTTAAGGAGGTAGCCTTGGAAATAGCGGATGCGTTGACAGTCATTTTCCAACATTCCATTGACTCTGGATCAGTTCCTATCGAGTGGAGGGTAGCCAATGTAACCCCACTTTTTAAAAAAGGAGGGAGAGAGAAAACAGGGAATTATAGACTGGTCAGCCTGACATCGTTAGTGGGTAAAATGATGGAATCAATTATTAAGGATGTCATAGCAGCGCATTTGGAAAGAGGTGACATGATAGGTCCAAGTCAGCATGGATTTGTGAAAGGGAAATCATGCTTGACAAATCTTCTGGAATTTTTTGAGGATGTTTCCAGTAGAGTGGACAAGGGAGAACCAGTTGATGTGATATATTTGGACTTTCAGAAGGCTTTCGACAAGATCCCACACAAGAGATTAATGTGCAAAGTTAAAGCACATGGGATTGGGGGTACTGTGCTGACGTGGATTGAGAACTGGTTGGCAGACAGGAAGCAAAGAATAGGAGTAAATGGGTATTTTTCAGAATGGCAGGCAGTGGCTAGTGGGGTACCACAAGGTTCTGTGCTGGGGCCCCAGCTGATAACATTGTACATTAATGATTTAGACAAGGGGATTAAATGTAGTATCTCCAAATTTGCGGATGACACTAAGTTGGGTGGCAGTGTGAGCTGTGAGGAGGATGCTATGAGGCTGCAGAGTGACTTGGATAGGTTAGGTGAGTGGGCAAATGCATGGCAGATGAAGTATAATGTGGATAAATGTGAGGTTATCCACTTTGGTGGTAAAAACAGAGAGACAGACTATTATCTGAATGGTGACAGATTAGGAAAAGGGGAGGTGCAACGAGACCTGGGTGTCATGGTACATCAGTCATTGAAGGTTGGCATGCAGGTACAGCAGGCAGTTAAGAAAGCAAATGGCATGTTGGACTTCATAGCAAGGAGATTTGAGTACAGGGGCAGGGAGGTGTTACGACAGTTGTACAGGGTATTGGTGAGGCCACACCTGGAGTATTGTGTACAGTTTTGGTCTCCTAACTTGAGGAAGGACATTCTTGCTATTGAGGGAGTGCAGCGAAGGTTCACCAGACTGATTCCTGGGATGGCGGGACTGACATATCAAGAAAGACTGGATCAACTGGGCTTGTATTCACAGGAGTTCAAAAGAATGAGAGGGGATCTCATAGAAACGTTTAAAATTCTGATGGGTTTAGACAGGTTAGATGCAGGAAGAATGTTCCCAATGTTGGGGAAGTCCAGAACCAGGGGTCACAATCTAAGGATAAGGGGTAAGCCATTTAGGACCGAGATGAGGAGGAACTTCTTCTTCACCCAGAGAGTGGTGAACCTGTGGAATTCTCTACCACAGAAAGTTGTTGAGGCCAATTCACTAAATATATTCAAAAAGGAGCTGGATGTAGTCCTTACTACTAGGGGGAATCAAGGGTTTTGGTGAGAAAGCAGGAATGGGGTACTGAAGTTGCATGTTCAGCCATGAACTCATTTAATGGCGGTGCAGGCTCGAAGGGCCGAATGGCCTACTCCTGCACCTATTTTCTATGTTTCTATGTTTCTATATTTATTGGAGTTTAGAAGAATGAGAGGTGATCTTATTGAAACAAAAACATACTGAGGGGGCTCAACAAGATGGATGCAGAGAGGATGTTTCCACTCGTGGGGGAATCTAGAACTAGGGGGCATAGTCTCAGAATAAGGGGCCGCCCATTTAAAACTGAGATGAGGAGGAATTTTTTTCTCTCAGAGGGTTGTAAATCTGTGGAATTCTCTGTCTCAGAGAGCTGTGGAGGCTGGGTCATTGAATATATTTAAGGTGGAGATAGATAGATTTTTGAACGATAAGGGAGAGGGCAGGAAAATGGAGCTGAGCCCATGATCTTATTGAATGGCGGAGAAGGCTCGAGGGGCCAAATGGCCTACTCCTGCTCCTATTTCTTATGTTCTTATGACTACACTCCAAAAGTACTTCATTGGCTGTAAAGAGCTTTGTAAAGTCTGGTGGTCATAATAGGCGCTATATAAATCCAAGTCTTTCTTTCTTTCCTTTGAATGCCAGAAGCAGTCTGTATCACGCTCTCTCTTGTGCACTCTCTCTTTATCTTTTGATCTATCTCTCTCGGGCTGACCCTATCGAGGGGCGGCGGTCACTGGGAAGGCATTGTGGGAAATCAAGAGTTCACAGCCCATGAAGGAGAAAATCATGGACTATGTGCTTACGATTTCTCGAGATGAGCTCTCTGTGAGAACCATTTGTCAGTGGTCGCAAAGCGGCAGGCAAGTTTAAAAATCTCTTCCTTGTTTTCAAATCCCTCCATGGCCTGGCTACTGCCTATCTCTGTAACTTCTTCCAGCCCTACTACCCTCTGAGATCTCTGCGTCCCTCTCAATCCCTGATTTTATTCATTATTCCTTGGGCACGTGCCTTCAGCTGCCGTAGCCCCAAGTTCTGGAATTCCCTCAATAAACCTTTCGCCTCTCTACCTTCCCCTCCTCCTTTAAGACGCTCCTTAAAACCTAACTCTTTGACCAAGTGTTTGGTCGCCTGTCCCAATTCTCCTTTATGTGGCTCTGTATCTCGGTGGGACATTTTACCACATTAAAGGCCCCATTTATAAATGCAAGTTGTTGTTGTTGTGGGATATAGTACACTCATATTAAAGGATGAAACTGAGTACTGTGTACACTGAGCAAGTGTGACCGTAGCTCCTTTAATAAGACTCCAGCGTGCAGGTAACTCATGGGTGGTCTGCTTATATACTGTGCTCCCAAGGGATGCTGGGATCCCTTGGGACTCCAACAGGTGCGCCCTCTGGTGGTCAGGTATCATGCAGGTTACACAGGGTTAAATACATTACATCACTCCCCCATGAAGTCAACAGTACACTTATTTACAAGGTGAGATGATCTGGGGCGTTACGCTCCCTTGTCGATCGTCTCAGTACAAATGCGGGTGTGGGTGGATTGGTCAGTTCTTCACTGGGCTGTTGGGCAGCCGGCCTTGCCGGGCTGCTGGGGATGATGAGTTCGGCATCGTCGTCAACCAGGATGTCAATTCCCACCTGTGTGTGTGTTGGAGGGTCAAAGTTGGTGGTGTCCTCTTCGGGTTGTTCATAGCTATTGGTGAACCGCAATTTGATTTGGTCCAACTGTTTTCTGTGCGTTTGTCCATTGGCCAATTTGACCTGAAACACCCTACTCCCCTCTTTGGCTGTGACCGTGCCAGCGAGCCATTTGGGACGATGTGCATTAATTGAGCACAAACACGGGATCATTGATCTCAATATCGCGTGTCAAATTTGCGCGGTCATGGTACACACTTTGTTGATGTTGCTTGATCTCCACGTGATCATGGAGATCAGGATGGACAAGAGAGAGCCTTGTTTTGAGCACCCTTTTCATGAGCAGCTCGGCTGGGGGAACCCCGGTGAGTGAGTGGGGTCTGGTGCGGTAGCTGAGCAGCACTCGGGACAGCCGGGTCTGCAGGGAGCCTTCCGACACACATTTCAAGCTTTGCTTGATGGTCTGAACTGCCCGTTCTACCTGGCTGATGGATGCGGGCTTGAACGGAGTAGATATGATGTGTTTGATACCGTTGCGGTTCATGATTTCCTTGAATTCAGCACTGGTGAAGCACGGCCCATTGTCGCTGACTAGTACATCAGGCAAGCCATGCGCGGCAAACATGATTCATAGGCCTTCAATAGTGGCCGTGGACCTGCTTACAGATATTATTGCACATTCAATCCATTTTGAGTAAGCGTTCACAACAACCAAAAACATTTTGCCTGGAAATGGGTCTGCATAGTCTATGTGAATCCTTGACCACGGTTTGGAGGGCCACGACCACAAACTTAGCGGTGCCTCTCTGGGTGCGTTGCTCAGCTGAGAGCAAGTGTTGTACTGTCACACGGATGACTCTAAATCTGAGTCGATACCAGGCCACCACACATGAGATCTGGCTATGGCTTTCATCATTATGATGCCTGGGTGAGTGCTGTGCAGTTCACAAATGAACGTATCTCTGCCTTTCTTAGGCAAGATCATGCGATTGCTCCACAATAGACAGTCCGCCTGCAGGGACAACTCGTCTTTGCGTCTGTGGAATGGCTTAATCGCCTCCTGCATCTCCACTGGGACACCGGACCAGCTCCCATGGAGGACACAGTTTTTTTACCAAAGACAGTAAAGGATCCTGGCTGGATCAGATCCTGATCTGGCGGGCCATAATGGGGGACTTCTCGTTCGTGAATGCCTCCATGACCATGAGCAAGTCCACTGGTTGTGCCATTTCCATCCCGGTGGTGGGCAATGGCAGCCAACTAAGAGCATCTGCACAGTTCTCTGTGCCCAGTCTGTGGCGGATTACATAGTTGTATGCCGACAGCATGAGCGTCCATCTTTGGATGCGGGCAGAGGCATTGGTATTAATCCCTTTGCTCTCAGAGAACAGCGATATGAGCGGCTTGTGGTCAGTTTCAAGTTCAAAATTGAGGCCAAATAAGTACTGGTGCATTTTTATCACCCCATAGACGCACACCAGAGCCTCTTTGTCAATCATGCTATAGGCCATTTTGGCCGTGGATGCATAAGCGACCGGTTGCAAAATCCCCGATTCATTAGCCTGTTGTAACACACAAACGACCCCGTATGACGACACATCGCAAGCTAGCACGAATCATTTACAAGGGTTATACAGGACAAGCAGTTTGTTGAACACAACAGATTTCTGGCTTTCTTAAAGGCAGCCTCTTGTGAATTCCCCCATACCCAGTCGTCTCCCTTGCGCAGTAGCGCATGTAGGGGTTCTAGCAGGGTGCTTAACCCAGGTAGGAAATTACCGAAATAGTTAAGGAGTCCCAGGAACGACCACAGTTCCATCACGTTTGTGGTCGCGGCACATTCTTTATGGCCTCTGTCTTGGCGTTGTTGGGTCTGATGCCGACCGCTGTGATTCTTCTTCCCAATAACTTGACGTCCTGCGCCAGGAAAACACACTTCGAGTGTTTCAACCTGAGTCCCACTCGATCCAACCGACGACGAACCACTTCCAGATTCTTCAAGTGCTCCTGACCTGTAACCAATATGTCGTCCTGGAAAACCACTGTGCAAGGAACCAACTTTAGCAGGTTCTCCATGTTCCGCTGGAAGATTGCCGCGACTGACCGAATCCCGAATGGGCACCGGTTGTAGATAAACAGACCTTTGTGCGTGTTGATGCAGGTGAGGCCTTTTGAAGACTCCTCCAGCTCCTGCATCATATAGGCCGAGGTCAGGTCCAGCTTGGTGAACGTCTTTCCTCCAGCCAGGGTCGCAAATAGGTCGGCTACCTTGGGTAGCGGGTACTGGTCCTGCAGCGAAAAATGGTTAATCGTTACTTTATAGTCCCCGCAAATTCTAACTGTGCCGTCCTCCTTAAGTACCGGGACAATTGGACTGGCCAGTCATTGAATTCTACCGGCACGATGATGCCTTCACGTTGCAGCTCAATTTCCACTTTTTCGTGCATCATGTACGGTACCACCCGTGCCTTGCGGTGGATGGGTCGCGTACCGGGAAGCAAATGGATCTGCACTTTCGACCCCTGGAAGCTTCCAATGCCTGGCTTGAACAACGATGGGAACTTGCTCAGAACCTGGGTACGTGATGCGTCGTTGACAGACAAAAGCGCTCGGATGTCATACTAGTTCCAGCGGATTTTTCCCAGCCAGCTTCTGCCAAACAATGTGGGTTGTGGAGTTCCAGAACCAGGGATTACAGTCTAAGAATAAGGGGTAAGCCATTTAGGACCGAGATGAGGGGAAGCTTCTTCACGCAGAGAGTGGTTAACCTGTGGAATTCTCTACCACAGAAAGTTGTTGAGGCCAGTTCGTTAGATTTATTCAAAAGGGAGTTAGATATAGCCCTTACGGCCAAAGGGATCAAGGGGTATGGAGAGAAAGCAGGAAAGGGGTACTGAGGTTGAATGATCAGCCATGATCTTATTGAATGGCGGTACTTGAAGGGCCGAATGGCCTGCTTCTGCACCTAATTTCTATGTTTCTATGTTTCTAATGTTTCTATCCCCTGGCACAATCCACAGTGGGATTTCGTGTACTGCTCCGTCATAGGAGATTTTGACTTCAGCACTGCCAATTACAGGAATTAGTTCCTTGGTGTAAGTTCTTAGTTTGGTGTGAATGGGACTGAGCTTGGACCTGTGTGCCTTTTTGCCCCACAGCCTGTCGAAGGCCTTTTTACTCATTATGGACTGACTTGCCCCCGTGTCCAGTTCCATAGATACTGGAATACCGTTCAGTTCAACTTTCAACATTATTGATGGACATTTAGTCGTGAATGTGTGTACCTCGTATACTTCTGCCTCCTCCAATTCAACCTGATCCACAGCGGATCGACCTTCCTCTGCAACGTGGTGGTTTGCAGGGTTTGCTGGGTTTGCAGCTCGCCTGCACATTCGTTGGAGGTGTCCCATTGTTCTGCAACCATTGCACGCATAGTGCTTAAAGCGGCATTGATTGGGCCGATGATCACCTCCACAGTGCCAACAAGGTATTAACTACCTCGCATTAACGATAGATGGCGGACTCTGGGTCAATTGAGGTCGGGCCACAGCAGCCGGCGTGTACATTCTGCTAAGTATATTTCTGCTCGAGACCAACATTACTTTATGCACAGTACTGGCCGAAACTTCTTTGCTCTGCGAAATCTGTTTGGTGTTGTCGCTGGTGGACATAAATGCCTGGGCTATCGTTATGGCTTTATTCAGATTCAGAGATTCTACAGTCAACAGTTTGCGAAGGATTGTCTTATGTCCAATGCCCAGTACAAAAAAGTCTCTGAGCATTTGTTCTAGGAAACCCTCAAACTCACAATGTCCTGCGAAGCGCTTTAGTTCGGCGACATAGCTCGCCACTTCCTGGCCCTCCGATCGTTGACACGTGTAGAACCGATACCTTGCCATCAAAATGCTTTCCTTAGGATTGAGGTGCTCCCGGACCAGCGTACACAATTCTTCGTAGGATTTCTCTGTTGGGAAATTTCCTCTGCCGGGACAGGAGATTCTTCATGAGGCCATAGGTTGTTGCCCCACAGACAGTTAGGAGGATCGCCCTTCGTTTGGTAGCGTTCTCGTCCCCTTCCAGCACGTTGGCCATGAGGTATTGGTCAAGTCTCTACACGAAGGCCTCCCAATTGTCCCCTTCTGAGAACTTCTCCAGAATACCGACTGTTCTTTGCATTTTCGCGCGTTTGTTCGTTACCTTGTCGCCAATTGGTACACTCATAATAAAAGATGAAACTGAGTACTGTGTACAATGAGCAGGTGTGATCTTATCTCCTTTAATAAGACTCCAGAGTGCAGGTACCTCATAGGTGGCCTGCTTATATACTGGGATGCTGGGATCCCTTGGGACTCCAATAGGTGGGCCTTCTGGTGGTCAGATTACACAGGGTTAAATACATTACAGGGTATAGTCCCCAACACTTATATTAAGTGTGTCGGTGTCAAAGTGATTTGCCAGCTATATAATCAGTGGGAGGCGTAATAAACAACTGATGGTGTGAAGTAGCGAAGCTTTAGAGAACTCAGGATAATTCTGTTCACCACATACAAAGATTGATTCAGAAACCTGCATTGATAACCGACAAATGGCAACTTTGCTGAGACCAGGGGCTAGAATTTGCAGTGGCTCACCACTCGGTTTCTCGGCGGTTTTTGCCGTTTTGGACGATAACTGGGTCAGCAAGAAATGCTCCACCTGAGTTACGCCGGCGGTTTCAAATTACCGCTGGGGAGCGCACTGCTGGCGTCCACAGATCGCCCTGGCGTGATATTTGGCTCAGCGGTGACCCAAAAAAAGCCCACGAAAATCAGCGGAGCTGGGTGGTAGGTGAGTAGCCCTGCAAGAAAAAGGTAAGTAATTGATTTTTTACTCATTATTTTAAAATTCTGTTGTAGTGATTTAAGTTAAAAGGGTCCTGAGAATGTTTTAATGATTTTTTTTACGTCATGTTTTTTGAAAAAATATTTTTAGTGTTTTTCTCCTCCTAGGCCCAACCCGCAGCCCCGGGCTAAATTTTTAGTAAATTTATTAATTATCGCCCATTTTATTTAGGAACCGTCCAATTGGCCCAAAATTCACCTTTTTTGCCGAGAATCGGCCCACCTATTCTCTTTCCCCAAGTTTAAAATGGAACTTGAAAATGTCCAGCTCAGCGAGCCGGCAAGAAGGGTGGCAGGAGCTCTAGAGGTCACGGGTTTGGCGGGGGAGCAGGGTGACGTTAGGACTTAGTGACAGGTAATCGTGAAACATAGAAACATAGAAAATAGGTGCAGGAGCAGGCCATTCGGCCCTTCTAGCCTGCACCGCCATTCAATGAGTTCATGGCTGAACATTCAACTTCAGTACCCCATTCCTGCTTTCTCGCCATACCCCTTGATCCCCCTAGTAGTAAGGACCTCATCTAACTCCTTTTTGAATATATTTAGTGAATTGGCCTCAACAACTTTCTGTGGTAGAGAATTCCACAGGTTCACCACTCTCTGGGTGAAGAAGTTCCTCCGCATCTCGGTCCTAAATGGCTTACCCCTTATCCTTAGACTGTGACCTCTGGTTCTGGACTTCCCCAACATTGGGAACATTCTCCCTGCATCTAACCTGTCTAACCCCATCAGAATTTTAAATGTTTCTATGAGGTCCCCTCTCATTCTTCTGAACTCCAGTGAATACAAGCCGAGTTGATCCAGTCTTTCTTGATAGGTCAGTCCCGCCATCCCGGGAATCAGTCTGGTGAACCTTCGCTGCACTCCCTCAATAGCAAGAATGTCCTTCCTCAGGTTAGGAGACCAAAACTGTACACAATACTCCAGGTGTGGCCTCACCAATGCCCTGTACAACTGTAGCAACACCTCCCTGCCCCTGTACTCAAATCCCCTTGCTATGAAGGTCAAATGCCATTTGCTTTCTTAACCGCCTGCTGCACCTGCATGCCAACCTTCAATGACTGATGTACCATGACACCCAGGTCTCGTTGCACCTTCCCTTTTCCTAATCTGTCACCATTCAGATAATAGTCTGTCTCTCTATTTTTACCACCAAAGTGGATAACCTCACATTTATCCACATTATACTTCATCTGCCATGCATTTGCCCACTCACCTAACCTATCCAAGTCGCTCTGCAGCCTCACAGCATCCTCCTCGCAGCTCACACTGCCACCCAACTTAGTGTCATCCGCAAATTTGGAGATACTACATTTAATCCCCTCATCTAAATCATTAATGTACAGTGTAAACAGCTGGGGCCCCAGCACAGAACCTTGCGGTACCCCACTAGTCACTGCCTGCCATTCTGAAAAGTACCCATTTACTCCTACTCTTTGCTTCCTGTCTGACAACCAGTTCTCAATCCATGTCAGCACACTACCCCCAATCCCATGTGCTCTAACTTTGCACATCAATCTCTTGTGTGGGACCTTGTCGAACGCCTTCTGAAAGTCCAAATATACCACATCAACTGGTTCTCCCTTGTCCACTCTACTGGAAACATCCTCAAAAAATTCCAGAAGATTTGTCAAGCATGATTTCCCTTTCACAAACCCATGCTGACTTGGACCTATCATGTCACCTCTTTCCAAATGCACTGCTATGACATCCTTAATAATTGATTCCATCATTTTACCCACTACCGATGTCAGGCTGACCGGTCTATAATTCCCTGTTTTCTCTCTCCCTCCTTTTTTAAAAAGTGGGGTTACATTGGCTACCCTCCACTCTATAGGAACTGATCCAGAGTCAATGGAATGTTGGAAAATGACTGACAATGCATCCACTATTTCCAAGGCCACCTCCTTAAGTACTCTGGGATGCAGTCCATCAGGCCCTGGGGATTTATCGGCCGTCAATCCCATCAATTTCCCCAACACAATTTTCCGGCTAATAAGGATTTCCCTCAGTTCCTCCTCCTTACTAGACCCCCTGACCCCTTTTATAACCGGAAGGTTGTTTGTGTCCTCCTTCGTGAATACCGAACCAAAGTACTTGTTCAATTGGTCCGCCATTTCTTTGTTCCCCGTTATGACTTCCCCTGATTCTGACTGCAGGGGACCTACGTTTGTCTTTACTAACCTTTTTCTCTTTACATATCTATAGAAAGTTTTGCAATCCGTCTTAATGTTCCCTGCAAGCTTCTTCTCATACTCCATTTTCCCTGCCCTAATCAAACCCTTTGTCCTCCTCTGCTGAGTTCTAAATTTCTCCCAGTCCTCAGGTTCGCTGCTATTTCTGGCCAATTTGTATGCCACTTCCTTGGCTTTAATACTATCCCTGATTTCCCTTGATAGCCACGGTTGAGCCACCTTCCCTTTTTTATTTTTATGCCAGACAGGAATGTACAATTGTTGTAGTTCATCCATGCGGTCTCTAAATGTCTGCCATTGCCCATCCACAGTCAACCCCTTAAGTATCATTCGCCAATCTATCCCAGCCAATTCACGCCTCACACCTTCAAAGTTAGCCTTCTTTAAGTTCTGGACCATGGTCTCTGAATTAACTGTTTCATTCTCCATCCTAATGCAGAATTCCACCATATTATGGTCACTCTTCCCCAAGGGGCCTCGCACAACGAGATTGCTAATTAATCCTCTCTCATTACATAACACCCAGTCTAAGATGGCCTCCCCCCTAGTTGGTTCCTCGACATATTGGTCTAAAAAACCATCCCTTATGCACTCCAGGAAATCCTCCTCCACCGTATTGCTTCCAGTTTGGTTAGCCCAATCTATGTGCATATTAAAGTCACCCATTATAACTGCTGCACCTTTATTGCATGCACCCCTAATTTCCTGTTTGATGCCCTCCCGAATATCACTACTACTGTTTGGAGGTCTGTACACAACTCCCACTAACGTTTTTTGCCCTTTGGTGTTCTGTAGCTCTACCCATATAGATTCCACATCATCCAAGCTAATGTCCTTCCTAACTATTGCCTTAATCTCCTCCTTAACCAGCAATGCTACCCCACCTCCTTTTCCTTTTATTCTATCCTTCCCGAATGTTGAATACCCCTGGATGTTGAGTTCCCAGCCCTGATCATCCTGGAGCCACGTCTCCATAATCCCAATCACATCATATTTGTTAACATCTATTTGCACAATTAATTCATCCACCTTATTGCGGATACTCCTTGCATTAAGACACAAAGCCTTTAGGCTTGTTTTTTTAACACCCTCTGTCCTTTTAGAATTTTGCTGTACAATGGTCCTTTTTGTTCTTTGCCTTGGGTTTCTCTGCCCTCCACTTTTCCTCATCTCCTTTCTGTCTTTTGCTTTTGCCTCCTTTTTGTTTCCCTCTATCTCCCTGCATTGGTTCCCATCCCCCTGCCATATTAGTTTAACTCCTCCCCAACAGCACCAGCAAACACTCCCCCGAGGACATTGGTTCCGATTCTGCCTAGGTGCAGACCGTCCGGATTGAACTGGTCCCACCTCCCCCAGAACCGGTTCCAATGCCTGAATGAAGCATGAATAACTGCCCACAATAGCCGGGCTGTTTAATACGGTTTAATACAGCGCCTTTGTGATTGACACCTATGGCGACGGAAGATGATCAGCGCCATTTGGCCAATAGAGGTGGCTGTTGGAGAGAAGCATGGCTGCTGTAAGTGGTGGGGACTGTATTAGTGCACGAAGGCTTAACACGCCTGTCAGAAATTCGTCTCTCCCCTATGTTGGCAGGGCTGTTAACTCTTTTATTTTAAACTGTCGATAAAAAAGTCAATTTACATCTGCTGGTGGTTCGTTGTTCGGCCTGCACGTACAACTGTGCCTTGAGAGCAGTTCGATTCGGTTCAGCTCATCTTAGTTCCAAATAACCTGCAGTCCCTTTTGCTGAAAGAATGTTGACTGTTTGCAAAATCTACGAAAACACCTAACCTTAGTTGCAGGGCAAAATGAAAAAAAAGACACAAGGAACTTAAGAATAAACCGCTCCTGCAAAAACACAGAACAGGCCTTTGTAATGCCAGCTTTATCGTTGACTACGTAGTGTCAGCTGTGGCTCAGTGGGTAGCACTTTCGCCTCTGAGTCAGAAGATTGTGGGTTCACAGTCCCACTACAGAGACTTGAATACAAAAAAATCCAGGCTGACATTCAGTGCAGTATGATGATACAAAGCTGGGAGAAAAAGCAATGTGTGAGGAGGACACAAAAAATCTGCAAAAGGACATAGACAGGCTCAGTGAGTCGGCAAAAATTTGGCAGATGGAGTATAATGTTGGAAAGTGTGAGATCACGCACTTTGGTAGAAAAAAATCAAATAGCAAGTTATTATTTAAATGGAGAAAGATTGCAAATTGCTGCAGTACAGTGGGACCTGGGGGTACTTGTGCATGAAACACAAAAGGATAGTATGCAGGTACAGCAAGTGATCAGGAAGGCCAATGGAATCTTGGCCTTTATTGCAAAGGGGTTGGAGTATAAAAGCAGGGAAGTATTGCTACAGTTATACAGGGTATTGATGAGGCCACATCTGGACTACTGCGTGCAGTTTTGGTTTCCAAATTTACGAAAGAATAAACTTGCTTTGGAGGCAGTCCAGAGAACGTTCACTAGGTTGATTCCGGAGGTGAGGGGGTTGATTTATGAGGAAAGTTTGTGTAGGCTGGGCCTCTACTCATTGGAATTCAGAAGAATGATAGGTGATCTTATCGAAACGTATAATATTATGAGGGGGCTTGACAAGGTGAATGCAGAGGACATGTTTCCACTGATGGGGGGTGACTAGAACTAGAGGGCCTGATCTTAGAATAAGGGGCCGCCTATTTAAAACAGAGATGAGTCGAAATTTCTTCTCTCAGAGGGTTGTAAATCTATGGAAATCGCTGCCTTAGAGAGCTGTGGAAGCGGGGACTTTGAATAAATTTAAGACAGAAATAGACAGTTTCTTAAACGATAATGGGTTATGGGGAGCGGGCGGGGAAGTGGAGCTGAGTCCATGATCAGATCAGCCATGATCTTATTGAATGGCGGAGCAGGCTCAAGCGGCCATGTGGCCTACTCCTGTTCCTATTTCTTATGTTCTTATGTTCTTATATTTGTGGAAATCTGCATCCTGACCATTGACTTTGAGCATCATCAGCGCAAGTGCACCAACTGGAAAAGTACAAGTGGCAGGGAATTATTTATTTTAAGCATATTTCTAGGTTGAAGCTGCTGCCACTTGGTTGGGACTGCAAAGGTAGAGGATTTGCATTCGGGAAGTGTAAACGTGAATTGCAAAATCTCTTATGGAGTTCAACTGGAAATTACATAGGGGCCGAAATTGCCCTTTCAATAAGAGCCATGGCCGCTGTCGGTGAGCACTCACCGCTCAGTTGGCGCAGAGGGGCCGCCATTTTGAAAATTGCGTCGTGGATTTTCCGGCGGTGATCGTCTCCACTCCGCTCATCTTGTCACCCTGTCGGCACCTTACCAACCAGCGGTGACCACCTTTCCGTCTCGCGTGTGAAATTGCCTCGTGGGAAATTACCCTGAGTGGGCGGCGCGTCTGCCCTTAAAGGAGAGGGCTTACTGTCACGGCCGCCATTTTAATTTTAATTGTTGGCCAACTGCCAGGTCGGCCCGACAATGGCGTCCACGGATTTGGCCGGGCTGCCAACAGGCAGTCCAGCACCCCCTCTGACTTGGCCGAAACCCTCCCTGGTGGTTCAGTGTTTGCCACTAAAATGGCTGCAGAGTTTATAGTGGCCCTCCCCTTTAACTGAAGGGGAGGGACGTTGTGACGAGTCAGCGACATGCTGATGACTCAGAGCGACAGAAGCTCCGACCCAACCGCACTTCTGCCCCGCTGATGATACCACATCCGCCCCGCTCCAAGAAAAAAACAAAGAGCTGAATTTCGCCGGATTTTCCGCCCCCTGCATTGGGGCAGACGGTACAGTTAAAAATCAGTAGGTGCGCCCCGTTTTGGGCGGAGGCCAATTTCAGCCCCAAAGAGTCTACAGCTCAGAAACAGGCCATTCGGCCCAACTGGTCTATGTCGGTGTTTATGCTCAACACGAGCCTATCTCCCACCCTTCTTCAGCTAACCCTATCCAACATATCAGAGGAATGTAGTCAGTGTATGCATCAGACAGGTAAATTTAATGTCATTTGACACCCGTTTAAACTGAGAGGGGGAAGCCTGGAGAGGGGGATTGGACTGAATGTTAGGAGTTTGTAAAGTATAAACAGAGCTTTTGTCTTAATTGTTAGAGTCTTTGGAAGTAACTTGTGCAAATTGGCTGCCATCTTTCCCACATTTCAACAGTGAATTTCACAGATAGATAGATTTTTAACCAATAAGGGAATCACAGATAGATAGATTTTTTAACCAATAAGGGAATTAAGGGTTACGGGGAGAGGGCGGGTAAGTGGAGCTGAGTCCACGGCCAGATCAGCCATGATCTTATTGAATGGCGGAGCAGGCTCGAGGGGCTAGATGGCCTGCTCCTGTTCCTAATTCTTATGTTCTTATGTTCTAATGACTCCGCTCCAAAAGTACTTCATTGGCTGTAAAGCGCTTTGAGACGTCCGGTGATCTTGAAAGGCGCTATATAAATGCAAGTCTTTTGTTCTTTTACAGATTCATTAAAACAATTACATTAAAAATGTGCATTTATTTTTAACCATTGGAAAAAATATTTGAGATGAGCGAAATACACAAGGTATTTAATTTAAAATTATTTTGTTCTTGGTCTGGTTCCATAGCAGATGTCGTTGTGCGATTTGCTTCATCCGTTAACTGCTCTTAAGTTTGCATTTTAATTACACAGAAGTGCATATGCAAACTGACAATCTGTCTGTTGCAATAAATTCTGCTCTTACTTTAATTAATATGCTCAATAGAGGTACCTGTGATGCTGTCTTTAAACCCATGTTGATATAAAGCTGATGCCTTCACCCCTGAACATTCCCTAGCTGCATCCTCTCACCCTCACCAATGTCTGCACTTGAACCACTTTCTTTCATTTTGGGGCCTTTTTATCCCCCCACACACTGAGCAAGCTGCTCTTAAGCTTAATTCTCCTGACCCCTCAATGCAGTCGGATATTGTCGCCTAATCCTTTTTTCTTCCATCCCATTTGTGGTTTGACTTCTTTCTCCCCTCCAGTTCCTTTTCTCTTCCTTTTCTCATTCTATGCGCACTCTCCAGGCCCCGCATTCCTGAGTTCTTCCTTGCATTAGCAGTACGACACAAAGCTTTCCCAGTGTTAGGGGATTAGTCATTGAGGAGATTGTGGCAACAAACTGCATAACTTTGTGCACAGGAGTGTATGAGGTTATGTGCTTGTGTGTGAAAGGGAAATCGAGAGCTGGCAAAAGACAAAAAAAGAAAAGCATGGGAAAAAAAATGAGGCAGAAAATTTTTAAAAGAGAGATATGATACATTTAACAAGTGTTGAGATGAGAACGACGGAAGAAAAGAATGGAGGGCAAGTAAAAACTGAAGAGGCTTAAATAAAATATAATGGAGACGAATGACATAAAGATTACATGTTGGCACTGGGCAACTCCCATATCTACAGTATTAGAAAGAACCTAGAGGCTAACTGGAACTAAACTATTCAGCATTACTTTCCAACTACTGAGGTTACGTATGGTGCACATATGCGTTGTAGGATGCAAGTTCTTACAATCTCAGCTACATCTAGTACAAACTCTCTGGCTGCCATATTGGATTTCTGCCCAGCCGCCCTGTCTGTTTGATTTTCTCAGAATGAACCATGTGGCCCAATCAAATACATTAGTGATTTTAGCTTTCGAATCTGCTCTGCTGTGTGTCATTGTGATATACTGGGTGAGCAAGGAAAAAAAAAGAAACGCAACAGAAAGAAGGAACCATGGCCCGGTACTAAAATTGCTTACTTTCTACCACCAGGTCTGAGTGCTCGTGTAACGGCTCCTTTATCTTGGCAAGCTGGTGTACAATGTGAGCTGGTCCACACTTTAGTCGGTTGGCAGGGTAAGACTACTCCTGCTTTGGGAGAAACAGATAGCTCTTGTGTCGCAGCACAATGTCTGAAGTATGCCTCCCATTAATTGGCCACCCAGCAACTGCACTTTGAGGAGGAAGATGAATGGAGGTGTTTGGGTGATCAGTGGGAAATAGTTGAAGATTAAAGATGACAACCAGTTAAAAATAATTAACTGAAGCTGAGAATGACTAACACATAACAGTAAACTGGAAGGAAATGCACTAATAAAATACAGAGATTTAAAAATAACATTGAGCAAGATGATCTGGTCTAGTGCAAACTTCTAGTGAAGCCTCTGCGGTATCTTAGCTGCTGATGTGATAACGGGTCATTGCCTTGTGCTACTAAGTCTATGTGATCCTACTGCCGAGCCAATGAGGCTATAATTCATGATTGTTAGATATCACCATGAGCCAATAAGATGTTGAATTGTTGCAGAAGGTTAATTATCTGACATTTAAGTCATTGTTTACGTTAGATTTCTACCAAGTTATGGTCATGAGTGTCAGGGCTGTGCCAAAAGCTCCTCTGTCTTGGTGGAGTTGAGGTTTTAAGCTGACATAAAAAAAACTAAATACCAGGTTCCCATGACACACCCAAAAATGTGTTGCAGCGCGAGTGGTTTGTGATGTTGCAACACCATAATGTTCAGTAACACATGGCAGATAAAATGCCACAAAAAAACCTGTAGCATTAAGAAGCTCAAAGAAATGGGAGCAAAGGTTAAATTAGGCCCACTGCTGCTGAAAGCTGCACTGTTACTAAAAGCAATGTCCTCGTCTTTACGTAAACTACGCACGGTCAAAATGAACCAAAGCTAGGATCTCTGAAGTCTAGGGCAAATTTCAGAAGCAGCGTCCTCAATAGCAGATAATTGTGTTTAGACATAAAGGTGTAATGCTCAATAGTAAATATTTAATAAAGAGATTCTACTTGGTTTAAAATAGTAGCGAGATGTGAAAGAAGAATCCGTTTGCTTTGCCAGCTCTGTTATTTCAGGACCCACCAACAATGCTAGTTTTGTGGACAGCACTAGTAATCTGGGAACCACGACAGACTCGCTATATGATTGGTGTTGAATCTGAGCCCACGTGACTTTGGATGTTAGGGGCAATGTTTTCCTTTTCAAACACAACCAGCAAAATTCAAAGATATGCTATTTTTAATTTGAATAAAATGAGAGTTCTTTTTCTTGCTATTTCCCTCTTCTGTTTTGCTCAATATGTTCACCTCGCTGGGTTTTGGTCCCACAGCCATGAATCATCTTCCAGGACCTGGTCAAACTGGCTACTGTTCATTGATGGTGTGTTGGCTGTGGCTCAGCGGGTAGAACTCTTTACCTCTGAATCAGAAAGTTGTGGGTCAATTCTCACGCCAGAGACTTGAGCACAAAAGCTAGGCTGGCACTCCCAGGAGTGCTGCACTGTCGGTGGTGCCATCTGCCCTCTCAGGTAGATGTAAATGATCCCATGGCACTATTTCAAAGAAGAGCAGGGGAGTACTAGTCATCCCTTAACCAACGTTAATAATGCTGGTCTTATCTGGTCATTATCGCACTGCTGTTAGTGGGAGCTTGCTGTGCATAAACAGGCTGCTGCGTTTCCTATGTTACAACAGTGACTACATTTCAAAAGTACATAATTGGCAGTAAAGTGCTTTGGGACCTCCTGAGATTGTGAAAGACACGCAAGTCGTTCCTTCTATTTGACTATGGGGCGATGTTTTGAATATCACAGACAACCCAATCCTATCCTCAACCAATGTCGACCAACAAGAATCTCCAGCAATGGTCCCTGGATAGTGATCAGGAGCAAGGATCCTGTAAGCTGTTACCCTCCCTAAAGTGAGGTCAGTTGCAAGGCCCTCTAGCACTACACTAATTGCGACCTGCACAAGCCAGGAATTAAACCTTGGGATCATCCTCAATTGCTCACTGAGGGGGTGTGGGGATGGGGTGGCAGAGGGGTCTAATGAGCAATAGCAGAATTGGAATTAAGAAAATGAACAAAATATCTTTTAACCTTTGAAAAACAAGAATAAAATAATTATGAAGAAGCACAGATGGAGAATGGTGAACCTTTAATGTGTGAGACTAGAAAACCAAACATAGCTACAGATTTTGTAATTTTTTGGGCTATGGGTATTTGGTTTGGCATTTGAATCTGCTCTTGGTTTGGTAACGTTTCCCAAGTAATTAAATCAAGTATCTTCACATACTACAGCATTATGTTGCAATTTAATTCGCAATGAAATGAAGCTGCAAAGGTTACAGTGTTAATCATAGAATTGATAGCAAAACCACAGGCATGACACATTTTAATGTAGGCAATTGTTCCTTTTAAAGTAAGATTGTAGGGATGGTGTGCAGATGTCACCTTTCAACCCTTAATTACACCAGTAAATAATATCATTGCTGTATCTGTGGTTAGCAAATGTACAAGTTTGAATTAGTCAATCTAATTGTTAACGCAATTAAAACTGATTTCCAATGTATGAGCAGTCCTAATTGAGAAATAATATGTAGAAGTGTAGTCCTGGTGACCTAATGTATGGCACAGCTCTAATATCAGTGCTAAAACTCCTATTGATGTTCCAGGAAGGTTAATTTTCTTTAAACGCCACAGAAAACACATTTGGTGAACATACTGTACAACTAATGTGCCTTCAGCGCAACAATCGTTATAGTGTTGTCTCCTTGGGCTTTATTTTCCTTTCCCTCATAGTTCTTTCTCATGTATATCTCTATCATTTCAGGCCCCTTCAATGAGTAGAAGATGAGCCCATTGATGTCGGCACATGGAGGCCCACAACCAGCATGCTTTTGGAATTAGTCTCCTAGCAGCAGTCATTCATGTTATGTGGTCTTTCTTTCCTGGGCATTGCCACCCCTGAAACTGACTTCAAGCATTTTTCATTGCCTGTTCTGCCTGAATAGCCACAGGCCTCTTGCCAATTGTCCCTGTCAAAGAAAGCCCAAGCAGAAGCCTTTCAAGTTTGTCACAGTGTGCGACAGAGACTTCTGGCGCATTGTTGCTTAGATGGCGGTTAGCACTGCAAAGTGGGCCTGGAAGAGAATACACAATAAGAAGTGATTGAGGCTTCATGCAGTCTCCAGATGCTGGCATGTTTATTAATTTACAAAACTCATGTCATTGCCTATAAAGAAAAGATCAGCCTCCATTGAAGATCAGTTCTGTTTGCTTGTGGTGCATTAACAATATCTAGGCAATTTCTCTTAAGTGCCCAGCATTTTTTTGCCCTTTGATTGTAAATACCTGCACATTTTCTTTTTGTTAACACATGCTTAGTATTGTTGCGCAAAAGTTTCTGGCAACGTCTGGAAACTAATTCGAAAATAAGATGTTTAAAATATATCGAGACTGCAGCATTTAGATTTCTCCTACTCGTTTTAATGGGTACCTCTGGCACTGCACGGTGGAAACGACATTAACTGTGCAATCGTCTGTGGTCAGCTTGCCCGATTGAGCTGAAGGAAGGTGCGTGGACGGGAACATTTATTTTGAGAAAAGAGGAAAAATGTTCATTCTCAAGCAAGACGGTTTTTTAAAATATTCTGTTCTGAGCTAATGGTTCCCACATCCTAACCGCTCATTTCCTTCTTTATAACTAGTTTCAACATCACTGAAGGCATGGCCTGAGCAGCTTGCTCCTTTCATAACTTTCAGCTAGCTCCTTATCGACTGTACAGTGCTTGACACAGAGGCACAATGCAAGGCTTTAATGTAAAAGTGTCTGTGAGACTAGTAGCTTCAAAACAAGGTGGGTGGGACTGACAAAAACAGAGGGAGCACAGCACAAAGCTTGCTTGTAACGACAGCAAACAGGGAAAGGAATTTTTTTTTTGGTTGTGTTTTTTTTGTGCCAATATTTATTAACACTTATTGAGACTGAACCCGGGAGTGATTCTCCGGTTGGCATTTTTTGAGCTGTTGTGAAAGGCTGGACGGCATTTTCCCCCCACATAGGTCCGTGGACCGTGCGAGAGGGGCGTGGGGTTTCCTACCAACCCATACAACTTCACAAAGCAACGCAGCCTACATGCTTCAGTGGCTGTCAACATCACTGGAATAGCCATCCACAGCAGCATTGTGTGTCAGTGGGCAGCACTTGCGCCTCTGAGTCAGAAGGTTGTGGGTTCAAGTCCTGCTCCAGGGTCTTGAGCACAAAAAATCTAAGCTGACACTCCAGTGCAGTGCTGAGAGAGTGCTGCACTGTCAGAGGTGCCGTCTTTCGGATGAGAAGTTAAACCAAGGACCCGACTGCTCTCTCAAGTGGATGTAAAAAATCCCATGGCACTATTTCGAAGAAGAGCAGGGGAGTTATTCACGGTGTCCTGGCCAATATTTATCCCTCAATCAACATAACAAAAAACAGATTATATGGTCATTATCACATTGCTGTTTGTAGGAGCTTGCTAGTGCGCAAATTGGCTGCCGTGTTTCCCACATTACAACAGTGACTACACTCCAAAAGTACTTCATTGGCTGTAAACGCTTTGAGATGTATGGAGGTCGTGAAAGGTACTATATCAATGCAAGTCTTTCTTTATTTCATTAATAGAGAACAATGTTGATCACCAGAATGAGTCCCTATGTAGGACTCACCATTATCACTCTGGGTCTTTATATTATGCCGACTGGACCATGCTTTCTTTGCATTACTCCAATACATATAAATATGACATTGGTGGCCGTATCTTCAGCTGCCTAGGCCCTAAGTTCTGGAATTCCCTTCCTAAACCTCTCTACCTCTGTCTCCTTCCTTAAGATGCTCCTTAAAGCATAACTCTTTGACCAAGCTTTTGGCCACCTGAACCTAATATCTCCTTATGTGGCTCGTTGTCAAATTTTGTTTGATAACGTTCCTGCAATGTGCCTTGGGATGGTTTACTACATTAAAGGCTCTATAGAAACGCAAGTTGTTGTTGTTGTATCCATGTGACACACAATGTATTATTCTGCTGTGTGGGGAAATCTACCTGTGACCTGGCCTATCTGTTTAAGGCTAGGCAGTCTTATTGGTGTTTATAGGCAATCCATAGGCCAGTTAGATGGTAATTGCCCTTAAGCATGTCCAGAGGCTAATACAGGGTATTTTTAGTTGCTGGGGCAGGGAATGACTAGATTTTCTTTCTCTTTTTTGGTGCAAGTACTTTATGTGTTGCACAGAAATTTGCACAGGTGTGCCAAGGCATGACACGTCAACTGTGACGGATGTGTCTCAAAAACCTTCGGATTTACTAGCAGATGTCCTGTGGCGCTGCTCATTCTAAGTCAGAGGGTTTGTTGTTTCACAACGATGAGCATCGTACTATGAAACACAGAATGTGTTATTATAGTTATGGCCATTTGCTGTGGCGTCATCCAGAGTAAATCCCCCCTCTCCCGCCCCGATTTTCACCCAAGAGTGAAATTTATCCTGTCCTTTTCTCTACTCACTGGCGCTTTAATTTCAACCGGTTGTACGTCGTAAGGCGCTGACACTGTTTCTCACAACTTGCTGAAGAGTGAAGACATTTCCTAACTGGTTACTGTGACAGCTGCTCATACAGTCAGCATGTGCTCCACGAACTGCAAATATAATCCGAGCTCTAATTTTACACCGTGCCAGCGAGCTGAATGCTTGCCAGCTGCAGTTACAGTAACCAGCCAGAAGCTGCGTTCAATGTCGGACAGGCTGAGAGAGGCAGAACATCGGCATTTTAATACATGTTGCTGATTCGTGCCAGTAAGGGAGAAAACTAGCTGGGACTGACAAGAACATAAAAACATAAGAAATAGGAGCAAGAGTAGGCCATTTGTCCCCTTGAGCCTGCTCCTCCATTCAATAAGATCATGGCTGATCTGATCTTGGCCTCAACTCCACTTTCCTGCCCGCTCCCCATAACCCTTCACTCCCTTATCATTGAAAAATCTGTCTATCTCCACCACAAATATATTCAATGACTCAGCCTCCACAGCTCTCTGAGGCAGAGAATTCCAAAGAGTCACGATCTTTTGAGAAAAGAAATTCCTCCTCATTTCCGTTTTAAATGGGCGACCCCTTACTCTGAAACTCGGCCCCTTAGTTCTAGATTCCCATATGAGGGGAAACATCCTCTCTGCATCTAAAAGGGTATCCTCGTGGCTGCCTGAGATTTTCGCTGTTTTTAGCTCAATGGCTTTTGGTCATTTTTGATTCACTGAATCACTTGCCTTAAAAGTAATTCATCTCCCATAGCATTGTTTTTGGACACGTTTATGAAGAATATTGTCTCGTATTGGGTATCCAAACCTCAAGGAAGAATGATCGGAAACAGGGCATACCTAATCTCATGAAGAGAGCATGACCTCTCAGTCACTTAACCAACACGGCCCAACATTGTGGAATGATAATCCTATCCTCAATCTGCCACAATGAGGAACCTTTTGATGCATTTGAACATAAGAACATAAGAAATAGGAACAGGAGTAGGTCATACGGCCCCTCGAGCCTGCGCTGCCATTCAATAAGATCATGGCTAATCTGATCATGGACTCAGCTCCACTTCCCCGTCCGCTCCCCATAACCCCTTATCACCTTATCGCTCAAGAAACAGTATATTTCTGTCCCAGCTTCCACAGCTCTCCAAGGCAGCAAATTCCACAGATTTACAACCGTCAGAGAAGAAATTCCTCCTCATCTCTGTTTCGAATGGGCGACCCCTTATTCTAAGATCGTGTTCTCTAATTCTAGTCACCCTCATCAGTGGAAACATCCTCTCTGCATCCACCTTGTCAAGCCCCCTCGTAATCTCATACATTTCGATAAGATCACCTCTCATTCTTCTGAACTCCAATGAGTAGAGGCCCAACCTACTCAACCTTTCCTCATAAGTCAACCACCTCATCCTTGGAATCAACCTAGTGAACCTTCTCTGAACTACCTCCAAAGCAAGTATATCCTTTTGTAAATATGGAAACCAAAACTGCACGCAGTATTCCAGGTGTGGCCTTACCAATACCTTGTATAGCTGCAGCAAGACTTCACTGCTTTTATACTCCATCCCCTTTGCAATAAAGGTCAAGATACATTGGCTGTCCTGATCACTTGCTGTACCTGCATACTATCCTTTTGTGTTTCATGCACAAGTACCCCCAGGTCCCACTGTACTCCGGCACTTTGCAATCTTTCTCCATTTAAATAATAACTTGCTCTTTGATTTTTTTCTGCCAAAGTGTATGACCTCACACTTTCCATCTGCCAAATTTTTCCCACTCACTTAGCCTATTTCCTTTTGCAGATGTTTTGTGTCCTACTCACATATTGCTTTTCCTCCCATCTTTGTATCATCAGGAAACTTGGCTACGTTACACTCAGTCCCTTCTTCCAAGTCGTTAATATAGATTGTAAATAGTTGGGGTCCCAGCACTGATCCCTACGGCACCCCACTAGTTACTGGTTGCCAACCAGAGAATGAACCATTTATCCTGATTCTCTGTTTTCTGTTAGTTAACCAATCCTCTAACCATATTACCCCCAACCCCATGAACTTTTATCTTGTGCAGTAACCTTTTATGTGGCACCTTGTCAAATGCCTTCTGGAAGTCCAAATACATCACATCCACTGGGTCCCCTTTATCCACCCTGTTCGTTACATCCTCAAAGAACTCCAGCAAATTTGTCAAACATGACTTCCCCTTCATAAATCCATGCTGACTCTGCCTGACTGAATTTTGCTTATCCAAATGTCCTGCTACTGCTTCTTTAATAATGGACTCCAACATTTTCCTAACCACAGATGTTAGGCTAACTGGTCTATAGTTTCCTGCTTTTTGTCTGCCTCCTTTTTTAAATAGGGATGTCACATTTGCAGTTTTCCAATCTGCTGGGACCTCCCCAGAATCCAGGGAATTTTGGTAAATTACAACCAATGCATCCACAATCCCTGCCGTTACTTCTCTAGGATGCAAGCCATCAGGTCTAGGGGATTTATCCGCCTTTAGTCCCATTATCTTACTGAGTACCAGATTCTTAGTGATTGTGATTGTGTTAAGTTCCTCCCCCCCTTCAGCCCCTTGACTATCCACTGTTGGGATATTGTTAGTGTCCTCTACCGTAAAGACTGATACGAAATGTTTGTTCAGAGTTTCTTCCATCTCCATGTTCCCCCATTACTAAGTCCCCAGTCTCGGCCTCTAAGGGACCAACATTTACTTTAGCCACTCTTTTCCTTTTGATATACCTATAGAAACTCTTGCTATCTGTTTTTATATTTTGTGCTAGTTTACTTTCATAGTCTATCTTCCCTTTCTTAATCATTTTTTAGTTGTTCTTTGCTTGCTTTTAAAAGCTTCTCAGTCTTCTGTCCTCCGAGTAGTTTTGGCCACTTTGTAGGCCCTTGTTTTTAATTGGATACCGTCCTTTATTTCTTTAGTTAGCCACGGATGGCTATCTTTTCTCTTACTTTGTGCTCTGAACTTGGCACGGCAAAGGCATCACCAGACTAGATCAGCTTCTCCACAAATATTAGCTTTCCGAAACCTGAAAGACAAGTTCCATGCCACCCAGATGACCTATTTGGCGACCTCAAAATTAAAATTAAAAATCTTCTCCAGGACCCAGCCACGCTGTCCACACTCTGGATGGTGACTCCACGGGAACTGTATTAACTCGCCCTTGACTAACCCCTGGAGATATAGCTCCTCCATTTGGAACAGGTTTGCTTCCAGATCAAGAGGCCGCAGAGAAATTCTTCAAGAGGAGTGAGACCTACGTGGCCAGATAACAGAGGAAGAATGGCAAGAATGGTAGCAGACTCTCACAACTATCAGTTTTAGCAGAATCCATGAGGGCTGGCTCAAAATAATACTTTGAGTTTACCACACTCCACATTTAGTTCATACTTGCCAAGGATCAGCATTCTGTGGGCACAAAAGCACTGTTTGTTGTCAATAGTCAGCACACACTGAACACCTCTCCTCTCAGCAACATGCCTTGAATCCTGCATTGTAGTGCATCCTGTAAGTGGGAATACTGAATAGGACAATTAGGGACACCATGGCAATAGTCCATGTAGGGATGAGTGGCATAGAGAGAAATAAGATAGCACCTTAAAAGCCACATATACGAGGATTGGTTCCAAATTCAAAGAGGATGCAATGTAATGTTCTCCGGTAAAGCTCCAGTACTTGGGAAAAGATGGGGGGGGGGCTCACCGTCCAAAAAATGAGGTAAATGAGTGGCTGGCAGCACTCATTCCACAAATAACTGGAAATCTTCCCTCGGTGCAGCGTTGGAGTGTCAGCTTGGATTGTGCACTCAAGCCACTGGAGTGGGAACTTGAACCCACAACTTTCTGACTCAGAGGTGAGATTGCTACCCACTGAGCCAAGGCTGACACCCTTTAATGAGGCTTTGGAGTTAAAATTTCCTGAGCTTCACCCTCCGAGGAGCCAGACAGATTACCACCTGCTTCTGCAGCCCCTGACCCCCCCTCCACCACCCACCCCTCACCACCCCGCCCCCCGCACTCCCCCCCCGCAACCCCCCCGCCACCCTGATTTCATCCCTGAGTTCAAATTGGAGCTATTCTAACAGGAGATTTCAGTCAACCTAGTACAAAGTGTGAAAAACCGAGTGCTTTAGAGTCAATGTTGTAGTGCATGACTGCTTCTTAACTCAGTGGTCAAGGAAACCATGGGAGCAATGTGTATCTTGATCTGGAATTCATAAAAGATTCATAAAATGTATACAAATGGAAATTGAGGCACTCCTGGGGGACAGTGACCCCAAAATGACAATGTTTCACAGGATCTGGTAGTCAGAAATATCTAAGATCAGAGGACAGGTAAATGAATTTAGAAGGGCCAAATTCAGTGAAATGAGGGAACGAGTAAAGCAATAGATTAGCTGAGGTTGTGTGCAACATTTCAATAGAAGACAAATGGGACACCTTTAAAGGTATATTGCTGTGCATACAGGATAAATACATTCCCAAAACCAACAAGATCAGATTAAACACACATAAATGGATTAGCAAACAAATTAAACAAGGGATAAAGAGGAAAAAGAGCCTGCACAAATCTAGTAGGGAGAAAGAAAAAGGGACATTGGAATGAATACATGAAAATGCAGAAACACATTAAAATGGTAATCAGAGGAACGAATCACAGCAGCTAAGGCTGACCATAATAATAAAATATTGTTTCAGCACCACGACAACAAGAGTGCAGTCAGTGAAGAGTTCAAAGAATGGTTACAGCACAGAAGGAGGCCATTCGTCCCATCGAGCCCGTGTTGGCTCTCTGCAAGAGCACTTCAGCTAGTCCCACTCCCCCGTCCTCTCCCCGTAGCCCTACAATTTTTTTTCCTTCGGGTACTTATTCAATTCCTTTTTGAAAGCCATGATTGAATCTGCCTCCACCACCATTTCAGGCAGCGCATTCCAGATCCTAACCACTCGCTACGTAAAAAAGCTTTCCCTCCTGTCGCCTTTGGTTCTTCTGCCAATCATCTTAAATCTGTGTCCTCTGGTTCGCCACCCTTCCACCAATGGGAACAGTTTCTCTCTATCTACTCTGTCCAGACCCCTCATGATTTTGAACACCTCTATCAAATCTCCTCTGAACCTTCCATACTCTAAGGAGAACAATCCCAGCTTCACCAGTCTATCCATGTAACTGAAGTCCTCTCATCCCTGGAACCATTCTTGTAAATCTTTTCTGTACCCTCTCCACGGCATTCACATTCTTCCTAAAGTGCAGTACCCAGTTGAACACCATAAAATATACAAATGGGCTTGAAAATGAGGATTATGACCAAATAATAAATATTATGAATGATTAGTTCCTCTAAGTATTCACAAGGAAGGTAAAGAGCAACCTGCCCTCTCCAAACAAGGATATCCCAAACAATGTTCCCTGTAAGCTGTGCAACTGCGCAGCACTCCAAAGGTCCCGCGCAGCTGGCTCGCCAGCTTTTCAATAGAAAAACCGTGCATGCGCGATAATTTTAATAGGCTGTATTAGCCACTTAAAGGAACCACGCAGCCCGAAAATAAATTAGAGGGAACATTGATCCCAAGTAAGACCAATGACGTTATTATGAATAAGATGGAAGTCCTAGAAAGGCTAAAAGGCTCAAAACAAATAAGTCGCGAGGGATTTTATCTCCGAGTGCTGAATCAGACTGGGGAGAAGGTCTGAAAAAGACAGTCAGTTTAAATGAAGGGGTTGAAAGAAGACTGCTAGCTTGAGCAGAGTTTGAGAGGACAAGAGAGCCAGGTTGGATTGATCAGAATGTCAGGAAGCACAAAGAGTAGTGGAACTCTGGAACTCACTCCCCCAGAAGGCTGTTGAGATGAGTTCATTTGAAAATTCGAACTGACTGCTACAAACAGAGCTACCGGAAGCTGCACAGAAGCATTCTGCGAATAAATGTCAGGTATCAAATTTGACAACGTTATCGTTCACCACAACAGACGGAGGAGCTGATGGCGACAAACACACTTGGCAAGAGTACCATAAAACACTCACAATCTGACAACATCCTAGTATCACCGTCAATTCACATTTCGGTTAAATTGTACTGGACATTTTAGCAGTTCATTCTGATGAATTAATCACCCTCTCTTCTCGTGTTCCTTCTCCGCCCTCTCCCTCGTTTTTCTCCCCAGTCTCTTTATCCAGCACTCCACTCTCTATCTCCCTGCACTGTCTCTACTTTCTTTCTCAATTATCCTTTTCCCAGCTGATGAAATCCTCACATCCTGCTCCTCCATTCTGTTCACCAGCTGTGAGGTCAAACCGCAAAATACAGAGAACCCGATAGCGATAGACACACTCTGTGACAGTACAATCTCTCTCAAGCTAACAACATCCTAATATCACCTTCAAATCACATTACAGACCTCACAATATCTGAAAAGTCCACCCCTCATCTTCTCTCTCTGTGGGTAGTCCAGTGAGAGCAAACAAAAAAAACTACTGGAACTCAGCATGCGCAAATACTTCCGGTTCATAAGAACATAAGAAATAGGAGCAGGAGGAGGGAATCTGGCCCCTCGAGCCTGCTCCTCCATTCAATAAGATCATGGCTGATCTGATCCTGGCCCCAATTCCATTTCCTTGCTGTGATATATTCACAGAGCGCAAGCATACACAGCTTCCTCCATGGCAGGCAGCTCTCTTAGAAGCCTCCGGAATCTGCCTGGTTCTGTTTATTATTAACCCTGCAGTTGCAGTACACAATACGTCCACATCCACAGTGTGGAACTACAAACATTACAAGCTTACAGACATTACACTTCTCCCTCCTTAATGAAGAAGTTATTATAACAAACATCATACATAACTTTCATGTTTATACATAATGTAGATTATACATTTTTTTTTTCCATATTTACAAATTTAACTTTATCACTTGTTTTCTGTTTCGAAGAGGATACCTTCTCTCTCAAACAGAATCTTCCAAACCTGGTGTCGAATCAAAACTCATTCGAGGCTCATCCTGAGGAACATTTTCCTCCACGGAATTTCCTTGATTTTCATTTGAACTCACTCTAACTTCAGGCTCTTTGTTTTCCTGACTCAGACTCAGACTTTCATTCTGATTCTCTCCTGGATTTGTTTCCGGTACATTGGATTTAGGATTTGCTACTGGTGAGTCAGAAATAATTGAATCATTCCCACCTTCAACTCCTTCCATGTCTGTAGGTAAAATATGATCAACATGAACAAACCTAACCTGTCCATTATCAAATATGTGCGAGGACCACATATCTTCACCACTCTTCCTGGTAATCACTTTAACCACATATGGTGATGGTTCTTCACTCTCACCTTCTGGTTTAATTTCACACTTCTCTCTTTTACTCTACCTCTATCATGATTCTCTTTCTGTCTTAATTGTGTCTCTTCTACGGAGTGTGCCAAATTTGGTTTTAACAACGAGAATCTGGTTCGTGGCTGTCGTTTTGAGAAACAACTCTGCTGGTGTTCTACCAGTAGTTGTATGAGGAGCATTTCAATATGTAATCAAAAAATTAGCCAATTTGTGATCCAATGACAACTGTCATTTCCTTGGATTTGGATCTAACATTTGTTTGATGAGGGCACGTTTTACAATTTGTATAGTGCGCTCTGCTGCACCATTCGAAGCAGGGTGGTATGGTGGAAACTTGATGTGTTTCACACCATTTTTGCTCGTGAATTGTGCAAATACTTCTGAACTAAATTGTGGTCCATTATCCGAAACAATCTCTTCAGGGAGGCCAAATGAAGAAAATAATTTTCGTAAAATGTCCAATGTTTTACTTGTTGCTATTTTCCACATTGGAAACACCTCAACCCACTTCGAATGGCTATCAATCACAATGAACAATTGGTGCCCTTCTAACTCAGCAAAATCAATATGTAGCCTATGCCACACCCTGGGAGGCCACTTCCATGGCTGTAATGGTACTGGTGGTGGTTGCTTGATAACCGATTGACATGTCGTACACTGACTCACGATGTACTCTATATCTTTATCAAGACTTGGCCACCATAAATAACTGTGTGCAAAACTCTTGGTCAAGCACATTCCCAGGTGCTGGTCATGGAGGTCTCCTAATAATTTGGACCTGAATTTATTTGGTATAACCACTCTTGCACCCCACATGATACAATCTTTATCGATTGATAATTCATTCCTACGAATGAAGAATGGATGTGTATCTTTGTCTGTTACCTGGTTTGGCCATCCATTTGCAATATAATCATACACCTTTGACATGACTGGGTCACGTTTGGTTGCTCTACCAATCTCTTCAGCTGTGATTGGCAGTTCATCAATGTATGAAAAATAAAACACTTCTTCCCTATCGGGTGTAACTTGTGATGGGGAAGGCAATCTAGACATTGCAGCAGCATTACTGTGATCAGCTGATCATCTGTATTCAATATCATATGTATATGCTGACAAAATCAAGGTCATCTCTGCATTCGGGCTGCAGCTAATGTTGGAATTGGGGGCTTTGGATGGAGGATTGCTGTTAGGGGCTTATGGTCCGTAACAGTGGTAAACGTACAATCATACAAGAAATTGTGAAACTCCTTGACCCCAAAAATTAATGCCAAAGCTTCCCTTTCAATTTGCGCATAATTACTCTCACTGGCACTGAGGTTGCGTGAAGCAAAAGCAATTAGTCTCTCCTCCCCACTACGTGATACATGAGAGATCACTGCCCCAACTCCATACGGAGAGGCGTCACATGCTAGCTTAATCTCCTTAGATATGTCATAGTGAACTAACATGGTGCTCTCTACCAATTTTCTTTTACACTCCTTGACTGCTGTATTGCATTCTTTTGACCACTTCCAATGGACCTGTTTTTTCAAAAGTTCATTCAATGGATGTAATACTGTAGCCAAATTTGGTAGGAACTTCCCATAATGGTTCAACAGACCCAAGAATGAACGAAGTTCAGTGACATTCCTGGGAGTGGGTGCATTTCTAATTGCATCCAATTTTTCCATGGTTGGATGTAAACCATCTTTGTCTACTCTGTACCCTAAGTACTCCACTGAGTTTTTAAATAACTCACACTTATGAGCAGACACTCGTACTCTGTGCTTCTCTAGCCGTTTGAGGACTTCATTCAATATGTTATGAATTTGCCTATTTGGTGCTGAAATTAGTATGTCATCCAAATAACATACTACCTCTTCAATACCTTGCAAAATCTGGTTCATCACCCCTTGGAATATGGCAGGGGCAGAAGACACTCTAAACGGTAGCCTATTAAATTGATATAGGCCTAAATGAGTATTTATAGTCAAACATGACTTGGATTCCTCATCGAGTTCAAGCTGTAAGTAGGCATTCATAAGTTCCAGTTTCGAAAAGATCTGACCACCTGTCAGTGTTGTGAACAAATCTTCTATATTCGGCCATGTATTGGGACATTACCCTCTAAAACCTGGTTTACGGTTACTTTATAATCACCACACAATCTTACCTTACCATTGGACTTAGAAACATAGAAACATAGAAAATAGGTGCAGGAGTAGGCCATTCGGCCCTTCTAGCCTTCACCACCATTCAATGAGTTCATGGCTGAACATTCAACTTCAGTACCCCATTCCTGCTTTCTCGCCATACCCCTTGATCCCCCTAGTAGTAAGGACCTCATCTAACTCCTTTTTGAATATATTTAGTGAATTGGCCTCAACAACTTTCTGTGGTAGAGAATTCCACAGGTTCACCACTCTCTGGGTGAAGAAGTTCCTCCGCATCTCGGTCCTAAATGGCTTACCCCTTATCCTTAGACTGTGACCTCTGGTTCTGGACTTCCCCAACATTGGGAACATTCTTCCTGCATCTAACCTGTCTAACCCCGTCAACAACAATAGGTACAACAACAATGAGTGTAGCCCAATTACATCGATCTATCTTACAAATAATGTTCTGAGTCTCTAGTCTTTTGAGTTCTTGCTCAACTTTCTCCTTGAGTGCATATGGTACGGAATGTGGCTTGTAGTAAACCGATCTAGCGTCCTTCTGTACCCTGACACTCACCTTGAAGCCTTGGTTCGGACTGCCCGTTTCGCAGAACACCTTCGGATACTTCTTGATAACCTTATCCGTTGATGAAAATCTCGCTTCCACACAGAAAATCTTACTCCAATCCAGCTTCAGTGAACTGAACCAATTTTTTCCTAGTAGGGCAGACTTGTCTCCTTTCACTACTATTAGAGGCAAGTTCTGAAATTGATCTTTATATTTCACCGGTACGGTGATACGACCTACCACAGAAATTTTCTCTCCCGAGTAGCCTCGCAGCTCTATCTTGGATTTCTCCAGTTGGCAATCACACAATTTGCCGAGGTACAGCAACTTCAGTACTACACTCACAGATGCATCCGTGTCAATTTCCATTGGTATCTTGAATCCCGCAACATCTATGTGGATTTTGATGCTTTCCGAATCGCTGTCCGTTAACCTCGTGCTCCTGATGACGTGTACCTCTAACATCTCCTCGTCCTGTTGTTCTTCCATGCTATGTAGTCTCTTGGGATTTCTACTCATAGCTTTGAACGCTGGACTCATAGCTTTGGAAGCTGGTTTACTCTTCAGTTGGCATGCCTTCGCAAGATGCCCAGTCTTTCTGCAGAAGAAACACTCTGCCTTCACGTATGAATAACTTTGAGCAATGTGTTGTCCCAGGCACCTATAGCACGACTTCAATGCTCTGTTAGAATTTCCAGTTTCTGAGACTTTGGGCTCCCACCGTCTTTTACTTTGAACCTGCAGGTGATTTACCTCGGTTGACTGATGACCGTAATCATCATTTAATTCTTGGGAATATTGTTCGGCCATGCCCATCGACCTCGCTGTCTGACAAGTAATCTCAAAAGTCATGTCATCCGTCGTCAATAACTTCCTTCTGATCACATCATTTTTCACCCCACAAACAAAATGATCCGGTAATGATCGGTTTTGAAAGTTCCCAAAATTACAGTGCATCGATAGCTTTTTTAATGCTATGATGTAATCATGGATACTTCATCAGCCTTTTGATTCTGAATCCCGAAACGATAGCTTTCAGCAATTTCTAACGGTTTGGGGTATATTGCTGCTCCAGCTTCGTTAAAATCTCTTTAAGTTGTGTCCTTTGACTCATCAGGCACAAGCAGATTTACAAGGGTTTCGTACAATGCCGGACTCACCTCCGATAAGAAGATCGCTTTCTTACATTCCAACACAGCCCGGTTCTGGACTGCATTGTCTGGAACTTCGATTATGTTATTTGCAGTGAAATACATTTCTAGCCGATCCACATAGGCTTTAAAACGTTCCCAGTCGTGTCTATATTCTCCCAAATGTCCGATTACACCTGCCATTTTAATCTCTAGCTGTTCATACCATGTGCTGTATTTTACCTCGGATTTTTGTAGCTTTTTCCAAAGGCAGAAACTTCCAAAGTCTCTCTGTCGGCTTGCTGAATCCTTCATCAACAAAATTTCAGCTTTTAAATCATCCGAAAAATCCCATCTCGCTGCCAAATGTGGTATATTCACAGAGCACAAGCACACACAGCTTCCTACATGGCAGGCAGCTCTCTCGGAAGCCTCCGGAATCTGCCTGGTTCTGTTTATTATTAACCCTGCAGTTGCAGTACACAATACGTCCACATCCACAGTGTGGCGCTACAAACATTACAAGCTAACAGACATTACACCCGCCCGCTCCCCATAACCCTTGACTCCCTTATCATTCAAAAACCTGTCAATGACACAGCTTCGTTGGCAGCAGTCATATCCTTGAAAATTTCAATACTGAGATTGATAATTTTTTGTTAGGCAAGAGTATTAAGGGTTTGGAACCAAGGAGGCGAGATGGAGTTAAGGTACAGATCAGCTATGAAATAATCGAATGGCAGAACAGGCTCGAAAGGTAGAATGGTCGACTCCTGTTCCTACCCTCCTAAGTTTCCTATGTCCCTATAAGAGCATCAGCTCAAACAGGGTGTGGACAAAAAGTTAACGTTTCAGGTTGATGACTTTGAAAGATCATCGGCCTGAAACGTTAACTCTGTTTCTCTCTCCAGAGATGCTGCCTGACCTGTTGAGTATTTTCAGCATTTTCTGTTTGTATTTCAGATTTCCAGCATCGGCAGTAGTTTGCTTTTGTATTCTGTGTGTGGAGGAAGTGTGTCAGTTTGAGTTGAAGATGACAAAAAGTGGCAGTATGTTCAGAGCCTGGCTGAAGAAAAGAAAGCATGAGAGATGGGTGGGAATCAATTCTGTGAACTGAGTCCTGAGGGGTAGAATGCCTCTGTGAACTGCAGTGAGAAGGTTGGACCTGGGAGAATGATGCTGAGGTATCTTTCGGGGACCTAATGGTCCATTTGGCTCATTGACAATCCAAATGTTTTATCCATATTTTTCAAAGTTATAAATCTATTCATTATAAATTTTAACAGTGTTTAAAATGAAGCAGAATGTGTGATTTAATGAGGAGAGAGAAGAGAATTGAAAAATGTCCAGGGAAACATGACCCGAGATCCTCCACCTGGAAATGCAGTATTAATCTGTGCTAGCAACGTATAGATTCCCCCCATCAGGCCTTCATGTACTAGAGTTTTTTTCCCTCCAATATAAGGGAAGGAATATTGGGTATAGCTACAGCTTAAATTATAAGCCTGTGTAATTACTTGCTTCCACATGTCAGAGGCTTATAACTGTGAACGTTTTTATGTCTCAGTATTTGGGACTGTGTCAGTTTTTTTAAGATGTTCACCTTATGCTAGTTTATTTACATTGAATTATATAGAATTTACAGCACAGATACAGACCATTCGGCTCAATTGGTCCATGCCGGCGTTTATGCTCCACATGAACCTCCTCCCACCACTCTCCATCTAACCCTATTAGCATCTCCTTCCACTCCTTTCTCCCTCGTGCTTATCTAGTTTCCCCTTAAATGCCACTAAGCTATTTGCATCAGCTATTCCTTGTGGTAGCGAGTTCCATGTTCTTACTAATCTTTAGGTAAAGAAGTCTCTCCTAAATTGCCTATTGGATTTATGAGTGGCTATTTTATATTTAATATATATGTAGTGTCAGCCATGGCTCAGTTGGTAACACCCTCTCCTATGAGTCAGAAGGTAGTGGGTAGAACGTATTTACTGAGGCGTACGAAAGCATGGGCCTTACGCTAAACATCTGTACAACAAAGGTCCTCCACCAGCCTATCCTCATCGCACAGCACTCCCCACCAGTCATCAAGATCCATGGCGCAGCCCTGGACAATGTGGACCATTTCCCATACCTCAGGAGCATATCAACAAGAGCAGATGTTGACGACGAGATTCAACACCATCTCCAGCGCGCCAGCGCAGCCTTCAGCTGCCTGAGGAAGAGACTGTTTGAAGACCAGGCCCTCAAATCCACCACCAAGCTCATGGTTTACAGGGCTGTAATAATACCCGCCCTCCTGTATGGCTCAGAGACATAGACCACGTACAGTAGACACCTCAAGTCGCTGGAAAAATACCCCAACGATGTCTCCGCAAGATCCTACAAATCCCCTGGGAGGACAGAGACACCAATGTTAGCGTCCTCGACCAGGCCAACATCCTCAGCATTGAAGCACTTACCACACTTGGTCAGCTCCGCTGGACAGGCCACATTGTTTGCATGTAAGACACGAGGCTCCCAAAGCAAGCGCTCTACTCGGAACCTCTTCACGGCAAGCAAGCCAAAGGTGGGCAGAGAAAACAATAAAAGCCTCCCTGATAAAGTGCAACATCCCCACCGACACCTGGGAGTCCCTGGCCAAAGATCGCCCTAAATGGATGAAGTGCATCCGGGAAGGCGCTGAGCACCTCGAGTCTCATCGCCGAGAGCATGCAGAAATCAAGCGCAAGCAGTGGAAAGAGCGTGCGGCAAACCAGTCACACCCTCCCCTCCCCTCAACGACTATCTGTCCCACCTGTGATAGGAACTGTGGTTCTCGTATTTGACAAAGTCCTACAGAAGAGATTAGTGTGCAAAATTAAAGCACGTGGTATTGGGGGTAATGTACTGACGTGGATAGAGAACTGGTTGGCGGACAGGAAGCAGAGAGTAGGAATAAACGGGTCCTTTTCAGAATGGCAGGCAGTAACTAGTGGCGTGCCGCAGGATTCAGTGCTGGGACCCCAGCTATTTACAATATATATCAATGATTTAGATGAAGGAATTGAATGTAATATCACCAAGTTTGCAGATGGCACTAAGCTGGGTGTGAGCTGTGAGGAGGATGCTAAGAGGCTGCAGGGTGACTTGAACAGGTTAGGTGAGTGGGCAAATGCATGGCAGATGAAGTATAATGTGGATAAATGTGAGGTTATCCACTTTGGTGGTAAAAACAGAGAGACAGACGATTATCTGAATGGTGACAGATTAGGAAAAGGGGAGGTGCAACGAGACCTGGGTGTCATGGTACATCAGTCATTGAAGTTTGGCATGCAGGTACAGCAGGCGGTGAAGAAGGCAAATGGCATGTTGACCTTCATAGCTAGAGGATTTGAGTATAGGATAGGGAAGTCTTATTGCAGTTGTACAGAGCCTTGGTGAGGCCACACCTAGAATATTGTGTTCAGTTTTGGTCTGCTAATCTGAGGAAGGACGTTCTTGCTATTGAGGGAGTGCAGCGAAGGTTCACCAGATTGATTCCCGGGATGGCAGCACTGACATATGAGGAGAGACTGGATCAACTGGGCTTGTATCCACTGGAGTTTAGAAGAATGAGATGGGATCTCATAGAAACATATAAAATTCTGATGGGATTGGACAGGTTAGAGGCAGGAAGACTGTTCCCATTGCTGGGGAGTTCCAGAACCAGGGGTCACAGTCTAAGAATAAGGGGTAAGCCATTTAGGACCGAGATGAGGAGAAACTTCTTCACTCAGAGAGTGGTTAAACTGTGGAATTCTCTACCGCAGAAAGTTGTTGAGGCCATTTTGTTCGATATATTCAAAAGGGAGTTAGATATGGCCCTTACGGCTAAAGGAATCAAGGGGTATGGAGAGAAAGCAGGAAAGGGGTACTGAGGTTGAATGATCAGCCATGATCTTATTGAATGGCCTGCTCCTGCACCTAATTTCTATGTTTCTATATTTCTATGGACTGTTCAGCCACCTAAGGACTCATTTTTAGAGTGGAAGCAAGTCTTCCTCGATTCCGAGGGACTGCCTATGATGATGATGATAAGTGGGTTCAAGTTCTCTGAGTTCTGGTATCATCCTATCATCCTTGTAAATCTTTTTTGCACCTTCTCCAATGCCAATGCCTTTTATATTGGCATATATGCTGCTGATCCACAAATTTTGGGTGTCGAACACTGCAAATGGAAGGTACACAGTGCTACACAGTGCTGCACACGTCTTGTTCATGCTTTATAATCCATGCAACAATAACAACTTGCATTAGCACTCCTAATATAGTAAACATTTCTCAATGCATTTCACAGGAGCATTATTGGACTAAACTAAAAAAAATGGACACGGAGACATTAAGTTTTAAGGAGTGTCTTCAAGGAGGAGAGAGAAATGGAGAGACGGAGAGGTTTAGGCAGGGAATTCCAGAGTTTAGAGGTTAGACAGCTGAAGGCACAGACACCAATGGTGATTTAAGCCTATGCTTACTAGGCCTACCTACCACTGCACGATGATGCAGTCATCACACTGCGATGGAGCACAACCCACTGCATAACAAACCTGTGGGAGCAACATCTGTGGGACATATGAGAGAATGATATATGGATTCCGACTTGAACTCCGGATATGTTAGGCAGTCTGAAGCTCATTCCTGGAAGCTCACATGACCTAGGCACCTCCCACACAGGCGCAGCCCACCCCCATGAAAGTCAGAGTCAAGCCACAAACTAACAATCCCCTCCTCATGCTCCACAAAAGAGAATGCACAAAATCAACAAGACCCATCCCCATATTTGTAAGAGTCCTGTTCCTCCTTCACCCCGCCAAATCCAAGGGGCATTCACCAAATGATCTCAACCGCTCAAACAGCACACTGTTCAGAGCATGTACACAACATATCAGCTCCAAGATATTGCTCGGCAGGTTTCAATATACAGGTATAACGTCCCGAAACCGGAAACCTCGGGACCAAGGCCATTCCAGTTTTTGGTCTTTTCCGGATTTCGGAGAAGAAATCCGACGTCCCAAATCCGGAAACCCTTGGGCCGAGTTTCGTGTATTTCTGGATTTTGGAGCATTACATCTGACGGCCCGAATCCGAGGCCAGGCCGCGTATTTTGGGGGATTTTTGCTTGGAGAAAGGAATGTACAACTTAAAACTCCAGTTTTCGGGAAATATTTCCAGATTCCAGACAACGACTCTTGCAATCTGCACAATGTACAATTTTCGGACAATTACAGTTTTTAGAACGCCGGATTTCGGACGTTCTTAGAAACATGGAAACATAGAAAATAAATGCAGGAGTAGGCTATTCGGCCCTTCGAGCCTGCACCACCATTCAATATGATCATGGCTGGTCATGCAACTGCAGTACTCCACTCCTGCCTTCTCTCCATACCCCAATCCCTTCACCTGTAAGGGCCACATCTAACTCCCTTTTGAATATATCCAACGAACTGGACTCAACAACTTTCTGTGGTAGAGGATTCCACAGGTTCACAATTCTCTGGGTAAAAATGTTTCTCCTCATCTGGGTCCTAAATTACTTATCCCTTATCCTTAGACTGTGACCCCTGGTTCTGGACTGCCTCAACATCGGGAACATTCTTCCTGCATCTAACCTGTCCAATCCCGTCAGAATTGTATATGCTTCTATGAGATCCCCTCTCATTCTTCCAAATTCCAGTGAATATAAGCCGAGTCGATCCAGTCTTTCTTATATGTCAGTCCTGCCATCCCGGGAATCAATCTGGTGAACCTTCGCTGCACTCCCTCAATAGCAAGAATGTCCTTCTTCGGATTAGGAGACCAAAACTGCACACAATACTCAAGGTGTGGTCTCACCAAGGCCCTGTACAACTGCAGTAAGACCTCCCTGCTCCTATACTCAAATCCTCTCGCTATGAAGGCCAACATGCCATTTGCTTTCTTTATTGCCTGCTGTACCTGCATGCCTACTTTCAATGACTGATGTACCATGACACCCAGGTCTCGTTGCACCTCAAAAAATTCAAGAAGATTAGTCAAGCATGACTTCCCTTTCATAAATCCATGCTGATTTGGACCGATCCTGTCATTGCTTTCCAAATGCGCTGTTTATTACATCTTTAATCATTAATTCTAGCATTTTCCCCACTAGCGATGCCAGGCTAACAGGTGTATAATTCCCTGTTTTCTCTCTCCCTCCTTTTTTAAAAAGTGGGGTTACATTAGCTACCCTCCAATCCATAGGAACCAATCCAGAGTCCATGGAATGATGGAAAATGACCACCAATGCATTTACTATTTCTAGGGCCACTTCCTTAAGTACTCTGGGATGCAGACTATCAGGCCCTAGGGATTTATCGGCCTTCAATCCCATCAATTTCCCAAACACAATTTCCTGACTAATATGGATTTCCTTCAGTTCCCTGAGTTCTTCCTTCTAGCTAGACCCTCGGTCCCCTAGTATTTTCGAGAGTTTATTCGTGTCTTTGGTGAAGACAGAACCAAAGTATTTGTTCAATTGGTCTGCCATATCCTTGTTCCCCATTATGAATTCACCTGATTTTGACTGCAAGGAACCTACATTAGACTTCACTAATCTTTTGCTCTTCACATATCTATAGAAGCTTTTGCAATCAGTTTTTATGTTCCCTGGAAGCATACTCTCATACTCTATTTTCCCCCTCGTAATTAAACCCTTAGTTCTCCTCTGCTGAATTCTAACTTTCTCCAGTCCTCAGGTTTGCTGCTTTTTCTGGCCAATTTATATGCCTCTTCCTTGGATTTAACACTATCCCTAATTTCCCTTGTTCGCCACGGTTGACCAACTTCCCCGTTCTATTTTTACGCCAGGCAGGGATGTACAATTGTTGTAGTTCACCCATGTGATCTTTAAATGTCTGTCATTGGTTATCTACCATCAACCCTTTCAGTATCATTCGCCAGTCTATCTTAGCCAATTCATGTCTCATACCATCGAAGTTATCTTTCTTTAAGTTCAGGACCCTAGTCTCTGAATTAACTGTGTCACTCTCAATCTTAATGAAGAGTTCTCCCATATTATGACCACTCTTCCCCAAGGGGCCTCACACATAGAAACATAGAAAATAGGTGCAGGAGTAGACCATTTGGCCCTTCGAGCCTACACCACCATTTAATAAAATCATGGCTGATCATCACCTCAGTACCCCTTCCCTGCTTTCTCTCCATACCCCTTGATCCCTTTAGCTATAAGGGCCATATCTAACTCCCTCTTGAATATATCCAACGAACTGGTATCAACAACTCTTTGTGGCAGAGAATTCCACAGGTTAACAACTCTCTCAGTGAAGATGTTTCCCCTCATCTCGGTCCTAAATGGCTTACCCCTTATTCTTAGTCTGTGTCCCCTGATTCTGGACTTCCCCAACATCGGGAACATTCTTCCTGCATCTAACCTGTTCAGTCCCATCAGTATTTTATATGTTTCTATGAGATCCCCTCTCATTCTTCTAAACTGGAGAGAGTACAGGCCCAGTCGATCCAATCTCTCCTCATATGTCAGTCCTGCCATCCCGGGAATCAGTCTGGTGAACCTTCGCTGCACTCCCTCAATAGCAAGAACATCCTTCCTCAGTTTAGGAGACCAAAACTGAACACAATATTCCAGGTGAGGCCTCACCAAGGCCCTGTACAACTGCAGTAAGAGCTCCCTGCTCCTATATGCAAATCCTCTCGCTATGAAGTCCAACATGTCATTTGCCTTCTTCCCGCCTGCTGTACCTGCATGCCAACTTTCAACGATTGATGTACCATGACACCCAGGTCTCGTTGCACCTCTCCTTTTCCTAATCGGCTGCCATTCAGATAATATTCTGCCTTCGTGTTTTTGCCACCAAAGTGGATAACCTCACATTTATCCACATTATACTGCATCTGCCATGCATTTGCCCACTCACCTAACCTGTCCAAGTCACCCTGCAGCCCCTTAGCATCCTCCTCGCAGCTCACACCGCCACCCAGCTGAGTGTCACCTGCAAACTTAGAGATATTACACTCAATTCCTTCATCTAAATCATTGATGTATATTGTAAATAGCTGGGGTCCCAGCACTGAGCCCTGCGGTACCCCACTAGTCACTGCCTGCCATTCTGAAAAGGACCCGTTTATCCCGACTCTCTGCTTCCTGCTGCCAACCAGTTCTCTATCCACGTCAATACAATTACCCCCAATACCATGTGCGTTAATTTTGCACACCAATCTCTTGTGTGGAACCTTGTCAAAAGCCTTTTGAAAGTCCAAATACACCACATCCAATGGTTCTCCCTTGTCCACTCTACAAGTTACATCCTCAAAAATATCTCGAAGATTTGTCAAGCATGATTTCCCTTTCATAAATCCATACTGACTTGGACCGATCCTATCACTGCTTTCGAAAAGTGCTGTTATTTCATTTTTAATGATTGATTCCAAAATTTTCCCCAGCACTGATGTCAGGCTACCCGGTTGAAAAATCCCGTTTTCTCTCTCCCTCCTTTCTTAAAAAGTGGTGTTACATTAGCTACTCTCCAGTCCATAGGAACTGATCCAGAGTCGATAGACTGCTGGAAAATGCTCACCAATGCATCCGCTATTTCTAGGGCCACTTCCTTAAGTACTCTGGGATGCAGACTATCAGACCCTGGGGATTTATTGGCCTTCAATCCCATCAATTTCCCTAACACAATTTCCTGACTAATAAGGATATCCTTCAGTTCCTCCTTCTCACGAGACCCTCGGTCCCCTAGTATTACCGGAAGGTTATTTATGCCTTCCTTCGTGAAGACAGAACCAAAGTATTTGTTCAATTGGTCTGCCATTTCTTTGTTCCCCAATATAAATTCACCTGATTCTGACTGCAAGGGACCTATGTTTGTCTTCACTAATCTTTTTCTCTTCACATATCTATAGAAGCTTTTGCAGTCAGTTTTTATGTTCCCAGCAAGCTTCCTCTCATACTCTATTTTCCTCCTCCGAATTAAACCCTTTGTCCTCCTCTGCTGAATTCTAAATTTCTCCCAGTCCTCAGGTTTGCTGCTTTCTCTGGCCAATTTATATGCCTCTTCCTTGGATTTAACACTATCTTTAATTTCCCTTGTTAGCCACAGTTGAGCCACCTTCCCCATTTTATTTTTACTCCAGACAGTGATGTACAATTGTTGAAGTTCATCCATGTGATCCTTAAATGTTTGCCATTGCCTATCTACCATCAAACCTTTAAGTATCATTCGCCAGTCTACTCTTGCCAATTCACGTCTCATACCATCGAAGTTACCTTTCCCTAAGTTCAGGACCCTAGTCTCTGAATTAACTGTGTCACTCTCCATCTTAAATAAGAATTCTACCATATTATGGTTACTCTTCCCCAAGGGACCTCGCAAAACAAGTTTGCTAATTAGTCCTTTCTCATTACACATCACCCAGTCTAGGATGGCCAGCCCTGTAGTTGGGTCCTCGACATATTGATCTAGAAAACCATCCCTCATACACTCCAGGAAATCCTCCTCCACCGTATTGCTACCAATTTGGTTAACCCAATCTATATGTAGATTAAAGTCGCCCATGATGACTTCTGTACCCTTGTTGCATGCATCCCTAACTTTTTGTTTGCTGCTGTCCCCAACCACACTGCTACTGTTTGGTGGTCCGTACGCAACTCCCACTAGCGTTTTCTGCCCTTTGGCATTCTGCAGCTCTACCCATACAGATTCCACATCATCCAAGCTAATGTCCTTCCTTACTATTGCATTAATTTCTTCTTTAACCAGCAACGCTATCCACCTCCTTTTCCTTTCTGTTTATCCTTCCTGAATGTTGAATACCGCTGGATGTTGAGTTCCCAGCCTTGGTCACCCTCGAGCCATGTCTCTGTAATGCCAAGTATATCATATTCGTTAATAGCTGCCTGCACAGTTAATTCGTCCACCTTATTACTAAGACTCCTCGCATTGAGGCACAGAGCCTTCAGGCTTGTCTTTTTAACACACTTGGCCCCTTTAGAATTTTTCTGTAATGTGGCTCTCTTTGATTTTTGCCTTGGGTTTCTTTGCCCTCCACGTTTACTTTTCTTCTTTCTATCTTTTGCTTCTGCCCCCATTCTACTTCCCTCTGTCTCCCTGCATAGGTTCCCATCCCCTGCCATATTAGTTTAACCCCTCCCCAACAGCACTAGCAAACACTCCCCCTAGGATATCGGTTCCGGTCCTGCCCAGGTGCAGACCGTCTGGTTTGTATTGTTCCCACCTCCCCCAGAACCGGCTCCAATGTCCCAGGAATTTGAATCCCTCCCTCTTGCATCATTCCTCAAGCCACGTATTCATCTTAGCTATCCTGCAATTCCTACTCTAACTAGCACGTGGCACTGGTAGCAATCCTGAGATTACTACCTTTGAGGTTCTACTTTTTAATTTATCTCCTAGCTCTCTAAATTCAGCTTGTAGGACCTCATCCCGTTTTTAAATCTATATCGTTGGTACCTATATGCACCATGACAACTGGCTGTTCACCCTCCCCTTCCAAAATGTCCTGCAGCCGCTCTGAGACATCCTTGACCCTTGCACCAGGGAGGCAACATACCATCTTGGAGTCTTGATTGTGACCACAGAAACATCCATCTATTCCCCTTACAATAGAATCCCCTACAACTATAGCTCTCCCACTCTTCTTCCTATCCTCCTGTGCAGCAGAGCCACCCATGGTGCGATGAACTTGGCTGCTGCTGCCCTCCTCTGATAAGTCATCCCCCCCAACAGCACCCAAGGCGGTGTATCTGTTTTGGAGGGGGATGACCGCAGGGGACCCCTGCACTACCTTCCTTCCACTGCTCTTCCTGATGGTCACCCATTCCCTATCTACCTGATTAACCTTTAGCTGCAGTGTGACCAACTCACTAAACGTGCTATTCACGATATCCTTAGCATCGCGAATGCTCCAGGATGAATCCATGTGCAGCTCCAGTGCCACAATGCGGTCTGTCAGGAGCTGCAGCTAGATACACTTCCTGCTCATGTAGTCGTCAGGAACACTGGAAGCGTCCGAGTTCCCACATAGCACAGGAGGAGCATGACACTGGACTGGGCTCTCCTGCCATGACTTAACCCTTAAATTAATGTAATTCTGCAACAATGCCAAAGGTTACCTACTGATAAAGGAAAAGAAAAAGAAGAAAAATTACTCACCAATCACCAGCCAATCACTTACCCCTTGGCTGTGACATCACCCTTCGATTTCTTTTTACTTTTTTTTTGCCTTCTCACCCTGCACCAGCCAGCCTCCTCCGATCTCCAGCCGCTGCTCGATGTTGGGTCTTCTATAGGCCTGCTCCGGACTCCGGCATCGCCTCCTCCGATCTCCCGCCGCTGCTCGACGTTGGGTCTTTTATAGGCCTGCTCCGGACTCCCGCACCGCCTCCTCCAATCTCCCGCCGCTGCTCGACGTTGGGTCTTTTATAGGCCTGCTCCGGACTCCCGCACCGCCTCCTCCAATCTCCCGCCGCTGCTCGACGTTGGGTCTTTTATAGGCCTGCTCCGGACTCCGGCACCACCTCCTCCGATCTCCCGCTGCTGCTCGACGTTGGGCCTTTTATAGGCCTGCCCCGGACTCTGGCACCGCCTCCTCCGATCTCCCGCCGCTGCTCGACGTTGGGCTTTTATAGGCCTGCTCCGGACTCTGGCACCGCCTCCTCCGATCTCCCGCCGCTGCTCGATGTTGGGTCTTTTATAGGCCTGCTCCGGACTCCGGCACCGCCTCCTCCGATCTTCCGCCGCTGCTCGACGTTGGGCTTTTATAGGCCTGCTCCGGACTCCGGCACCGCCTCCTCTGATCTCCCGCCGCTGCTCAATGTTGGGTCTTTTATAGGCCTGCCCCGGACTCCGGCACCACCTCCTCCGATCTCCCGCCGCTGCTCAATGTTGGGTCTTTTATAGGCCTGCCCTGGACTCCGGCACCACCTCCTCCGATCTCCCGCCGCTGCTCGATGTTGGGTCTTTTATAGGCCTGCCCCGGACTCTGGCACCACCTCCTCCGATCTCCCGCCGCTGCTCGATGTTGGGTCTTTTATAGGCCTGCCCCGGACTCCGGCACCACCTCCTCCGATCTCCCGCCGCTGCTCGATGTTGGGTCTTTTATAGGCCTGCCCCGGACTCTGGCACCGCCTCCTCTGATCTCCCGCCGCTGCTCGACGTTGGGCCTTTTATAGGCCTGTTCCAGACTCACGCACCGCCTCCTCCGATCTCCCGCTGCTGCTCGATGTTGGGTCTTTTATAGGCCTGCCCCGGACTCCGGCACCGCCTCCTCTGATCTCCCGCCGCTGCTCGATGTTGGGTCTTTTATAGGCCTGCTCCGGACTCCGGCACCACCTCCACCGATCTCCCGCCGCTGCTCGATGTTGGGTCTTTTATAGGCCTGCTCCGGACTCCGGCACCACCTCCACCGATCTCCCGCCGCTGCTCGATGTTGGGTCTTTTATAGGCCTGCTCCGGACTCCGGCACCGCCTCCTCCGATCTCCCGCCGCTGCTCGACGTTGGGTCTTTTTATAAGATTGCCAATTAATCCTCTCTCATTACACATTATTCTACCTGTATAATTTGTACTTTCTTTGTGATAAACTGTACATTGAGGTTATAAAATGCATGAAGGCTCATGAGTACAAGAATAGAAGGATAGAGAGGAAGAACATATGGCTGGAGAGTTGGTGTAGTAGGGAGGGCTTTAAATTCCCGAGGCATTGTGGACCTGTACAAACCAGACGGGTTGCACCTCAACAGCACCGGGACCAATATCCTCGGGGAGTCTTTGCTCGTGCTGTTGGGGAGAGTTTAAACTCGCTTGACAGAGGAATGGGAACCTGAGAACAAATTCAATAGGGAAGGAAGTAAAGCTGAAATTGGAAAGCAAGAATGTAGAAAATGACTGTATAAGATAAAGGAAACAATGGTTAGTAAGTAATAATCAAGGAGGTCTTCCTGTGCTAAATCATATATACTTCAGTGCAAGGAGTATAAGGAATAAGGCGAATGAGCTGAGAGCACAGGTAGACACTTGGGAGTATGAAATTATAGCCATTGCAGAGACATGGTTGAAAGATGGGCTGGTTTAGCAGCTCAATATTCCTGGTCACAGGATTTTTAGACAAGACAGAGAGGGGGTAAAAAGGGGGGCGGGGGGGGGGTCGCAATATTAATTAAAGATACTATTACAGCTGTGAGGAGGGAGGATATATTAGAGGGATCATAAAATGAGGCCAAATGGGAGGAACTGAAAAATAAAAAAGGGACGATCTTACTGCTGGGCATGTATTATAGATCCCCAAACAGTGGGAGGGAGAGAGAAGAGCAAATATGTAGGCAAATTTCTGTGAAGTCTAAAAAACATAGAGCAGTACTAGTAGGGGATTTCAACTATCCTAATATTGATTGGGACAAATATAGTGTGAAGGGTATAGAGGGTGTGGAATTCCTAAAATGCATTCAAGAGAACTTTCTTAATCAGTATGTAACATCATCATCATAGGCAGTCCCTCAGAATCGAGGAAGACTTGTTTCCACTCTTAAAGTGAGTCCTTTGGTGGCTGAACAGTCCAATGCGAGAGCCACAGACACTGTCACAGGTGGGACAGACATTTGTCGGGGGAAGGGGGTTGGGACTGATTTGCCGCACGCTCCTTCCGCTGTCTGTACCTGACCTCTTCACGCTCACAGCGTTGACATTCGAAGAGCTCAAACGCCCTCCCGGATGCACTTTCTCCACCTAGAGCGGTCTTCGGCCAGGGACTCCCAGGTGTCAGTGGTGATGTCACACTTTACCAGGGAGGCTTTGAGGGTGTCCTTGTAACGTTTCCGCTGCCCACCTTTGGCTCGTTTGCCGTGAAGGAGCTCCGCATAGAGCAATTGCTTAGGGAGCCTCGTGTCTGGCATGCGAACAATGTGGCCTGCCCAGCGAAGCTGATTGAGTGTGGTCAGTGCTTCAATGCTGGGGATGTTAGCATGGGTGAGGGACACTGATGTTGGTGCGCCTGACCTCCCAGGGGATTTGCAGGATCTTGCAGAGACATCGTTGGTGATATATCTACAGCAACTTGAGATGTTTTCAGTACATGGTCCATGCTTCTGATCCATACAGGAGGGCGGGTATTATTACAGTCCTGGAGACCATGAGCTTGGTGGTAGATTTGAGAGCTTGGTCTTCGAACACTCTTTTCCTCAGGCGGCCAAAGGCTGCACTGGCGCACAGGAGGCGATGTTGAATCTCCGCATCAATGTCTGCCTTTGTTGATAAAAGGCTCCCGAGATATGGGAAATGGTCCATGTTGTCTAAGTCCGCGCCGTGAATCTTGATGACTGGGGGGCTGTGTTGTGCGGCGAGGACAGGCTCGTGGAGGACCTTTGTCTTACGGATGTTAAGCGTAAGGCCCATGCTTTCATATGCCTTGGTGAATACATTGACTATATCCTGGAGTTCAGCCTCAGAATGTGCGCAGACGCAGGCGTCATCCGCGTACTGCAGCTCAACGACAGAGGTTGGGGTGATCTTGGACCTGGCCTGGTGACGGCATAGGTTAAACAGCTTCCCACTGGATCTGTAGTTTAGTTCCACTCCAGCGGGGAGCTTGTTGACTGTGAGGTGGAGCATGGCAGAGAGGAAGATTGAGAAAAGGGTTGGAGCGATGACGTAGCCCTGTTTGACCCTGGTCCGGACATGGATTGGGTCTGTAATGGAACTGCTGTTAAGGATCACGGCCTACATGTCGTCGTGGAGCAGGCGAAGGATGTTGACAAATTTTGGGGGGCAGCCAAAACGGAGGACGCTCCATAAGCCCTCCCGGTTGACAGTGTCAAAGGCCTTTGTAAGATCGAAAAAGGCCATGTATAAGGGCTGGCGCTGCTCCCTGCATTTCTCCTGCAGCTGTCACGCTGCAAAGATCATGTCCGTTGTGCCCCATAGGGGATGAAATCCACACTGTGATTCCAGGAGGAGCTTTTCGGCCACAGGGGGAAGACAGTTGAGGAGAACTCTAGCGACAACCTTCCCAGTGGCTGATAGCAGGGAGATTCCCCTGCAGTTGCCGCAGTCGGACTTGTCCCCTTTTTAAAGATGGTCACGATCACTGCATCTCTGAGATCTCCCAGCATACTCTCCTCCCTCCAAATGAGAGAGATGAGGTCATGTATCTGTGCCAATAGCGCCTCTCCACCATACTCCAGCGCCTCAGCAGGAATTCCATCCACACCCGTAGCCTTGTTATTCTTGAGCTGTAACAAGCCCAACATGGGAGGGGGTGGTTCTGGATTTAGTTTTGGGGAATGAAGCTGGGCAGGTAGAAGGAGTATCAGTGGGAGAGCACGTGGGTGCCAGTGACCATAATTCAGTCAGATTAAAGGTAGTTATGGATAAGGACAAAAATAGACCAGGAATAAAAGTCCCAAATTGGGGAAAAGCTAACTTTGCTAAGTTGAGAAGTGATTTGGCCACAGTGGGAGGTAACTTGAAAGTAAATCAGTGTTGGAACAGTGGGAGGTATTCAGGAAGGAGATCTAGAGGGTTCAGGCCAAGCATGTTCCCTTAAAGCAAAAGGAGGAAATAACAATTCGAGAGACCCCTGGATGTCTCGGGACTTACAGGGGAGGATAAAGAAAAAAAGAGAAGCTTATGTCATATACCAATGGCTAAATACGATAGAATCTCTGGAGGAATATAGAAAGTTCAGAGGTAAAATTAAAAGGATATTATGAATGCTAAGAGAGAGCATGAAAAATTCTTGCCAAGTAAAATCAAGGGAAACCCAAAGATGTTCTATAAATAAAGAGCAAGAGGATAACTAAAGAAAGGGTCATCATCATCATAGGCAGTCCCTCGAAATTGAGGAATACTTGCTTCCACTCTAAAAATGAGTTCTTAGGTGATTGAACAGTCCAATACAGGAATTACAGTCTCTGTCACAGGTGGGACAGACAGTCATTGAAGGAAAGGGTGGGTGGGACTGGTTTGCTGCACGCTCCTTCCGCAGCCTGCGCTTGGCTTCTGCATGCTCTCGGTGACAGGGTAGGGCCTGTTAGAGACCATGAGGGTAATCTGTGTGTGGAGACGGAAGATGTAGGTATGGTTCTTAATGAGTACTTTGCGTCTGTTTTCACAAAGGAAAGGGGCAATGCAGATACTGCTATCGAGGAGGAGTGTGAAATTCTGGATAAAATAAACACTGAGAGAGGAGGTATTAAGGAGTTTAGCAGCTTTGAACGTGGATAAATCCCCAGGCCCGGATGAAATGCATCCCAGGCTATTGAGTGAAGCAAAAGAGGAAATAACAGAAGCCTTGACCATCATTTTCCAAACCTCTTTGGATTCAGGCATGGTGCCTGAGGACTGGAGAACTGCTAATGTGATACCCTTGTTTAAGAAAGGAGAAAGTGATAGGCCGAGTAATTACAGGCCTGCCAGCCTAACTTCAGTAGTGGGAAAATTATTGGGAAAAAACCTGAAGGACAGGCTAAACCTACATTTTGCAAGGCAAGGATTAATCAGGGACAGTCAGCACGAATTTGTTAAGGAAAGATCGTGTTTGACTAACCTGATTAAATTTTTTGAGGAGGTAACCAGGAGTGTCGATGAGGGTAGTGCGTAAGATGTACTGTATATGGACTTCAGCAAATCTTTTGATAAGGTCCCACATAGTAGACTAGTCACGAAGGTGAAAGCCCATGGGATCCAGGGCAAAGTGGCAAATTGGATCCAAAATTGGCTTAGAGGTAGGAAGCAAAGGGTAATGGTTGATGGATGTTTTTTGTGAATGGAAGGATGTTTCCAGTGGGGTTCTGCAGGGCTCAGTACTGGATCCCATGCTTCTTGTGGTATACACCAATGATCTAGATTTGAATATAGCGGGTATGATTAAGAAGTTTGCAGATGACACTAAAATTCACTTTGTGGTTGATGATGAAGAGGATAATCATGGACTGCAGGAGGATATCAATCTATTTGTCAGGTGGGCAGAACAGTGGCAAATGGAATTTAATTTGGAGAAGTGTGAGGCAATGCACTTGGGGAGGGCTAATAAGGAAAGGGTATGCACATTAAACAGAATGCCACTTGGAAGTGTAGATGAAGAAAGGTGCCTTGGAGTGCTTGTCCCTTTCAGATCCCTGAAAGTAGCAGGCCAGGTGGATAAGGTGGTTAACATAGAAACATAGAAATATAAAAAATAGGTGCAGGACGAGGCCATTCGGCCCTTCACTACCATTCAATATGATCATGGCTGATCATGCAACTTTAGTACCCCATTCCTGCTTTCTTTCCGTACCCCGTGATCCCTTTAGCCATAAGGGCCACATCTAACTCCCTTTTTGTAATGTCTGTAAGCTTGTAATGTTTGTAGCTCCACACTGTGGATGTGGACGTATTGTGTACTGCAACTGCAGAGTTAATCATAAACAAAACCAGGCAGATTCCGGAGGCTTTCTGAGAGAGAGCTGCCTGCCATGTTGGAAGCTGTGTGTGCTTGTGCTCTGTGAATATATCACATTTGGCGATGAGATGGGATTTTTTGGATGAAATTTTGTTTGGGATGGATTCAGCCAACAGAGAGACTTTGGAAATTTCTGCCTTTGGAAAAAACCTACAACAAAATCGGAGGTAAAATATGGCACACGGTGTGAACAGCTAGAGATTAAAATGGCAGGTGTAATCAGACATTTGGGAGAATATAGACATACCGGGAATGTTTTAAAGCGTATGTGGATCGGCTAGAAATGTATTTCACTGCAAATAACATAATCGAAGTTCCAGACAATGCAGTCCAGAACCGGGCTATGTTGGAACATAAAAAAGCCATCTTCTTATCGGAGGCGGGTCCAGCATTGTACGAAACCCTTGTAAATCTGCTTGTGCCTGATGAGCCAAAGGACACAATGCTTAAAGAGATTTTAACGAAGCTGGAGCAGCAATATACCCCAAACTGTTAGAAATTGCTGAAAGCTATCGTTTCGGGATTCGGAATCAAAAGCCTGATGAACGTATCAGTGATTACATCATAGCATTAAAAACGCTAACGATGCACTGTAATTTTGGAAACTTTCAAAACCGAGCATTACGGGATCATTATGTTTGTGGGGTGAAAAATGATGCGATCAGAAGGAAATTATTGATGAAGGATGACTTGACTTTTGAGATTGCTTGTCAGACAGCGAGGTCAATGGGCATGGCCGAACAATATTCTCGAGAATTAAATAATAATTACGGTCGTCAGTCAACCGAGGTAAATCACCTGCAGGTTCAACGTAAAAGACGGTGGGGGCCCAAAGTCTCGGAAACTGGAAATTCTAACAGAGCATTGAATTCATGCTATATGTGCCTGGGACAACACATTGCTCAAAGTTGTCCATACGTGAAGGCAGAGTGCTTCTTCTGCAGAAAGACTGGGCATCTTGCGAAGGCAATGCCGACTGAAGGATAAACCAGCGTTCAAAGCTATGAGTAGAAATCCCAAGAGACTACATAACATGGATGAACAACAACAGGGCGAGGAGATGTTAGAGTTACACGTCATCAGGAACACGAGGTTAACGGACAGCGATTCGGAAAGCATCAAAATCCATATAGATATTGCGGCATTCAAGATACCAATGGAAATTGACATGGGTGTATCCGTGAGTGTAGTACCGGAGTCACTATATCGCGACAAATTGCGTGATTTCCAACTGGAGAAATCCAAGATAGAGCTCCAAGGCTACTAGGGAGAGAAAATTCCTGTGGTGGGTCGTATCACCGTATCGGTGAAATATAAAGATCAATTTCAGAACTTGTCTCTAATGGTAGTGAAGGGAGACAAGTCTGCCTTACTAGGAAGAAATTGGTTGAGCTCACTGAAGCTGGATTGGAGTAAGATTTTCTGTGTGGAAGCTAGATTTTCATCAACGGATGAGGTTATCAAGAAGTATCCGAAGGTGTTCTGCGAAATGGGCAGTCCGATCCAAGGCTTCAAGGCGAGTGTCAGGGTACAGAAGGACGCTATATCGGTTTACAACAAGCCGCGTTCCGTACCATATACACTCAAGGAGAAAGTTGAGCAAGAACTCAAAAGACTAGAGACTCAGAACATTATTTGTAAGATAGATCGATGTAATTGGGCTACACCCATTGTTGTTGTACCTAAGTCCGATGGTAAGGTAAGATTGTGTGGTGATTATAAAGTAACCGTAAACCAGGTTTTAGAGGGTAATGTCCCCAATACATGGCTGAATATAAAAGATTTGTTTACAACACTGACAGGTGGTCAGATCTTCTCGAAACTGGAACTTACGAATGCCTACTTACAGCTTGAAATAGATGAGCAGTCCAAGTCATGTTTGACTATAAATACTCATCTAGGCCGAAATCAATTTAATAGGCTACCATTTGGAGTGTCTTCCGCCCTGCCATATTCTAAGGGGTGATGAACCAGATTTTGCAAGGTATTTAAGGGGTAGTATGTTATTTGGATGACATATTAATTTCAGCATCAAATAGGAAAATTCATAATAACATATTGAATGAAGTCCTCAAACGGCTAGAGAAGCACAGAGTACGAGTGTCTGCTCGTAAGTGTGAGTTATTTAAAAACTCAGTGGAGTACTTAGGGTACAGAGTAGACAAAGATAGTTTACATCCAACCATGGAAAAATAGGATGTAATTAGAAATGCACCCACTCCCAGGAATGTCACTGAACTTCGTTCATTCTTGGGTCTTTTGAACTATTATGGGAAGTTCCTACCAAATTTGGCGACAATATTACATCCACTGAATGAACTTTTGAAAAAACAGGTCCATTGGAAGTGGTCAAAAGATTGCGATACAGCATTCAAGGAGTGTAAAAGCAAATTGGTAGAGAGCATCATGTTAGTTCACTATGACGTATCTAAGGAGATTAAGCTAGCATGTGATGCCTCTCCATATGGAGTTCGGGGAGTGATCTCTCATGTATCACGTAGTGGGGAGGAGAGACCAATTGCTTTTGCTTCACGCACCCTCAGTGCCAGTGAGAGTAATTATGCGCAAATTGAAAGGGAAGCTTTGGCATTAATTTTTGGGGTCAAGAAATTTCACAAATACTTGTATGGTCGTAAGTTTACCATCGTTACGGACCATAAGCCCCTAACAGCAATCCTCCATCCAAAGTCCCCAGTTCCAACATTAGGTGCAGCCTGAATGCAGAGATGGGCTTTGATTTTGTCAGCATATACATACGATATTGAATACAGACAATCAGCTGATCACAGTAATGCTGATGCAATGTCTAGATTGCCTTGCCCATTACAAGTTACACCCGATAGGGAAGAAGTGTTTTATTTTTCATACACTGATGAACTGCCAGTCACAGATGAAGAGATTGGTAGAGCAACCAAACGTGACCCAGTCATGTCAAAGGTGTTTGAGTATATTGCAAATGGATGGCCAAACCAGGTAACAGACAAAGATACACATCCATCCTTCATTTGTAGGAATGAATAATCAGTAGATAAAGATTGCATCATGTGGGGTGCAAGAGTGGTTATACCAAATATATTCAGGTCCAAATTATTAGGAGACCTCCATGACCAGCACCTGGGAATGTGTTTGACCAAGAGTTTTTTATGGTGGCCAGGTCTTGATAAAGATATAGAGTACATCGTGAGTCAGTGTATGACATGTCAATCGGTAAGCAAGCAACCACCACCAGTACCATTACAGCCATGGAAATCGCCTCCCAGGGTGTGGCAACGGCTACATATTGATTTTGCTGAGATAGAAGGACAACAATTGATCATTGTGATTGATAGCCATTCGAAGTGGGTTGAGGTGTTTCCAATGTGGAAAATAGCAACAAGTAAAACATTGGACATTTTACGAAAATTATTTTCTTCATTTGGCCTCCCTGAAGAAATTGTTTCAGATAATGGACCACAATTTTATTCAGAATAATTTGCACAATTCATGAGCAAAAATCGTGTGAAACATACCAAGGTTCCACCATACCATCCTGCTTCGAATGGTGCAGCAGAGTGCACTGTACAAATTGTAAAACATGCCCTCATAAAACAAATGTTAGATCCAAATCCAAGGAAACGACAGTTGTCATTGGATCACAAATTGGCTAATTTTTTGATTACATATCGGAATAATCCTCATACAACTACTGGTGGAACACCAGCAGAGTTGTTTCTCAAACAACAGCCACGAACCAGATTCTCGTTGTTAAAACTAAATTTGGCACAGTCCGTAGAAGAGACACAATTAAGACAGAAAGAGAATCATGATAGAGGTAGAGTAAAAGAGAGAAGTGTGAAATTAAACCAGAAGGTGAGAGTGAAGAACCATCACCATAAATGGTTAAAGTGGTTACTAGGAAGAGTGGTGAAGATATGTGGTCCTCGCACATATTTGGTAAAGATGTTTGATAATGGACAGGTTAGGTTTGTTCATATTGATCATATTTTACCTACAGACATGGAAGGAGTTGAAGGTGGGAATGATTCAATTATTTCTGACTCATCAGATAGTTTTGATACACCAGGAGCAAATCCTAAATCCAATGTACTGGGAACAAATCCAGGAGAGAATCAGAATGAAAGTCTGAGTCCGAGTCAGGGAAACAAAGAGCCTGAAGTTGGAGTGAGTTCAAATGAAAATCAAGGAATTCCGTGGAGGAAAACGTTCCTCAGGATGAGTCTCGAATGAGTGTGAAATCGACACCAGGTTTGGAAGGTTGTGTTCAAGAGCGAAGGTATCCTCTTCGAAACAGAAAACAAGTGGTAAAGTTAAATTTGTAAATATTGTAAAAACAGTAATTTATATCCTGTGTTATGTATAAACATGAAAGTTATGTCTGATGTTTGTTATAATAACTTCTTCATTAAGGAGGGAGAAGTGTAATGTCTGTAAGCTTGTAATGTTTGTAGCTCCACACTGTGGATATGGACGTATTGTATACTGCAACTGCAGGGTTAATAATAAACAGAACGAGGCAGATTCCGGAGGCTTCCGAGAGAGCTGCCTGCCATGTAGGAAGCTGTGTGTGCTTGCGTTCTGTGAATATATCACAGCAGGGAAGTGGAATTGGGGCCAGGATCAGATCAGCCATGATCTTATTGAATGGAGGAGCAGGCTCGAGGGGCCAGATTCCCTCCTCCTGCTCCTATTTCTTATGTTCTTATGAACCGGAAGTATTTGCGCATGCTGAGTTCCAGTAGTTTTTTTGTTTGCTCTCACTGGACTACCCACAGAGAGAGAAGATGAGGGGTAGATTTTTCAGATATTGTGAGGTCTGTAATGTGATTTGAATGTGATATTAGGATGTTGTTAGCTTGAGAGAGATTGTACTGTCACAGAGTGTGTCTATCGCTATCGGATTCTCTGTATTTTGCGGTTTGACCTCACAGCTGGTGAACAGAATGGAGGCGCAGGATGTGAGGATTTCATCGGCTGGGAAAAGGATCATTGAGAAAGAAAGTAGAGACAGTGCAGGGAGATAGAGAGTGGAGTGCTGGATTAAGAGACTGGGGAGGAAAACGAGGGAGAGGGCGGAGAAGGAACACGAGAAGAGAGGGTGATTAATTCATCAGAATGAACTGCTAAAATGTCCAGTACAATTTAACCGAAATGTGAATTGACGGTGATACTAGGATGTTGTCAGATTGTGAGTGTTTTATGGTACTTTTGCCAAGTGTGTTTGTCGCCATCAGCTCCTCCGTCTGTTGTGGTGAACAATAACGTTGTCAAATTTGATACCTGACATTTATTCGCAGAATGCTTCTGCACAGCTTCCGGTAGCTCTGTTTGTAGCAGTCAGTTCGAATTTTCAAATGACCTCATCTCAACAGCCTTCTGGGGGAGTGAATGTGGATGTGGACGTATTGTGTACTGCAACTGCAGAGATAATAATAAACAGAACCAGGCAGATTCCGGAGGCTTCCGAGAGAGCTGCCTGCCATGTTGGCAGCTGTGTGCGCTTGTGCTCTGTGAATATATCACACTTTTGAATATATCTAATGAACTGGCCTCAACAACTTTCTGTGGTAGAGAATTCCACAGGTTCACAATTCATTGCGAGAAGAAGTTTTTCCCCATCTCGGTCCTAAATGGCTTACACCTTACCCTTAGACTGTGACCCCTGGTTCTGGATTTGTCCAACATCAGGAACATTCTTCTTGCATCTAACCTGTCCAATCCAGTCAGAATTTTAAATGTTTCGATGAGATCCCCTCTCATTCTTCTAAATTCCGGTGAATATAAGCCTTGTCAATACAGGCTTTCTTCACATGGCAGTCCTGCCATCCCGGGAATCATTCTGGTGAACCTTCGCTGCACTCCCTCAATAGCAAGAACGTCCTTTCTCAGAACTGTACACAATATTCAAGGTGTGGCCTCACCAAGGCCCTGTACAACTGCAGTAAGACCTCCCTGCTCCTATACTCAAATCCTCTCGCGATGAAGGCCAACATGCCATTTGCTTTCTTCACCGCCTGCTGTACCTGCATGCCAACTTTCAATGACTGATGTACCTTGTCACCCAGGTCTCATTGCAGCTCCCCTTTTACTAATCTGTCACCATTCAGGTAATATTCTGCCTTCCTGTTTTTTCCACCAAAGTGGATAACCTCACATTTATCTACTTTATACTGCATTTGCCTACTCACCTAACCTGTCCAAGTCACCCTGCAATCTCTTAACATCCTCCTCACAGCTCAGACTGCCACCCAGCTTAGTCATCTGCAAACTTGGAGATATTACATTTAATTCCTTCCTCTAAATCATTAATGTATATTGTAAATAGCTGGGGTCCCAGCACTGAACCTTGCTGTAACCCTCTAGTCACTGCCTGCCATTCTGAAAAGGACTCGTTTATTCCTACTCTTTGCTTCCTGTCTGCCAACCAGTTCTCTATCCACATCAATACATTACCCCCAATACCATGTGCTTTAATTTTGCACACTAATCTCTTGTGTGGAACCTTGTCAGAAGCCTTTTGAAAGTCCAAATACACCACATCCACTGGTTCTCCCTTGTCCACTCTATCCTCAAAAAATTCTAGAAGGTATGTCAAGCATGATTTCCCTTTCATAAATCCATGCTGACTTGGACTGATCCTGTCACTGCTTTCTAAATGCGGTGCTATTGCATCTTTAATAATTGATTCCAACATTTTCCCCACTACCAATGTCAGGCTACCCAGTCTATAATTTCCTGTTTTCTCTCTCCCTCCTTTTTTAAAAAGTGAGGTTACATTAGCTCCCCTCCAATCCATAGAAACTGATCCAGAGTCTATAGAATGTTGGAAAATGACCACCAATGCATCCACTATTTCTAGGGCCACTTCCTTAAGTATTCTAGGATGCAGACTATCAGGCTCTGGGGATTTATTGACCTTCAGTTCAATCAATTTCCCTAACACAATTTCCTGACTAATAAGGATATCCTTCAGTTCCTCCTTCTCGCTAGACCCTCGGTCCCCTAGTATTACCGGAAGGTTATTTATGTCTTCCTTCGTGAAGACAGAACCAAAGTATTTGTTCAATTGGTCTGCCATTTCTTTGTTCCCCAATATAAATTCACCTGATTCTGACTGCAAGGGACCTATGTTTGTCTTCACTAATCTTTTTCTCTTCACATATCTATAGAAGCTTTTGCAGTCAGTTTTTATGTTCCCAGCAAGCTTCCTCTCATACTCTATTTTCCTCCTCCTAATTAAACCCTTTGTCCTCCTCTGCTGAATTCTAAATTTCTCCCAGTCCTCAGGTTTGCTGCTTATTCTGGCTAATTTATATGCCTCTTTCTTGGATTTAACACTATCCCTAATTTCCTTTGATTGCCACGGTTGAGTCACCTTCCCCGTTTTATTTTTACTCCAGACAGGGATGTACAATTGTTGAAGTTCATCCATGTGATCTTATAATGTCTGCTATTGCCTATCCACCATCAACCCTTTAAGTATCATTCGCCAGTCTATCCTAGCCAATTCACGTCTCATACCATCGAAGTTACCTTTCTTTTTCAGGGCCCTCGTCTCTGAATTAACTGTGTCACTCTCCATCTTGAATAAGAATTCTACCATATTATGGTCACTCTTCCCCAAGGGGCCTTGCACAACAAGATTGCTAATTAATTCTCTCTCATTACACAACACCCAGTCTTGGATGGCCAGCTCTCTAATTGGTTCCTCAACATATTGTCCTAGAAAACCATCCCTTATACACTCCAGGAAATCCTCCTCCACCGTATTGCTACCAGTTTGGTTAGCCCAATCTATATGTAGATAAAAGTCACCCATGATAACTGCTGTACCTTTATTGCACACGTCCCTAATTTCCTGTTTGATGCCATCCCCAACCTCACTACTCTGTTTGGTGGTCTGTACACAACTCCCACTAGCGATTTCTGCCCTTTGGTGTTCCGCAGCTCTACCCATACAGATTCCACATCATCCACGCTAATGTCCTTCCTTACTATTGCGTTAATCTACTCTTTAACCAGCAACGCTACCCCACCTCTTTTCCTTTCTGTCTATCCTTCCTGAATATTGAATATCCCTGGATGTTGAGTTCCCAGCCTTGGTCACCCTGGAGCCATGTCTCCGTAATCATATCTGTTCACAGCTATCTGCACAGTTAATTTATCCACCTTATTACGAATGCTCCTCGCATTGAGACACAGAGCCTTCAGAGAAGGCATATGGAATGTGTGCCTTTATTGGCCGAGGCATAGAATACAAGAGCAAGAAGGTTATGCTTAAATTGAATAATACTCTGGTTAGGCCACAGCTGGAATAATTTGTGCAGTTCTGGTCGCCATATTATAGGAAGGACATGATTGCACTGGAGAGGGCACAGAGGAGATTTACAAGGATGTTGCCTGGAATGGAGAATCTTAGCTATGAGGACAGATTGAATAAGCTCGGTTTGTTCTCCTTGGAACAGAGAAGGCTGAGGGGAGACCTCATTGAGGTGTATAAAATTTTGAGAGGCCTGGATATGGTGGATAGCAAGGGCCTATTTCCCTTGGTGGAGGGGTCAATTATGAGGGGGCATAGGTTTAAGGTGGTTGGTGGAAGGTTTAAGGTCGTTGGTGGAAGGTTTAGAGGGGATATGAAGGGAAGCTTCTTCACGCAGAGAGTTGTGGGGCTCTGGAACTCACTGCCTGGAATGATGGTAGAGGCAGAAACTCTCAAAACATTTAAAAGATGCTTGGATAGGCACTTGAAATGCTGTAACCTGCATCGTTATGGACCTGGAGCTGGTAAGTGGGATTAGACTGGATAACCTCTTGTTGACTGGCGCAGATACGATGGTAAGTACTTTAGAGAATCTAATACAGCCAGGGTGGTCTCCTGGAATAGTTTTGATTGCCTGGATGGATCGGAGAGGAATTTTCCCAGATTTTTTCCCCCTATTGGCCTGGGTTTTTATCTGTTTTTTTGCCTCTCCCAGGAGATGGCATGGTTTCGGATGGGGTAGAGTGTAAAGTATTGCAATACATGGAGTATCGCAGTTGTGACGGGTGGACTGGTTGGGCCGGATGCTCTTGTTTATTGTTCATAGGTTTATATGTAACCTTCAGAGCTGCTGACTGAGGGCCCTATGGCTCTTTGTCAGCCGGCGCGGGCACGATGGGATGAAATGGCCTCCTTCTGTGGTGTAAATTTCTATGTAAATTTCTATTATTTTCTCAATATAAATAATTGCAAGTTGGAAATGTCTCCCGCTCTCTAATTATTTCTCCCTTTCTCTCAGTCTTTGTCTCCCCCTCTTTCTCTCAACACTTGTGCTGTTGTCAGTGTACATCCAACTCTCTTTTCTTTTCACTTTGTGTAACCTTTGCTTAGTTTTGATTCTTAACTTCAATGTCCTTTACATCTTCATGCAGGGAAAGATAGATAGAAGATTTTTTTCTACCTTTAATCTCTATTTTTTTCTCTCTTTCTCTCATTACGCATACCTTTCTATCTTTTATTTCATTATGTCCTGTAAACTGTATGCCTCTCACACACTTCCACTTCTTTGCTGTTTGTCTGTCTCACACAATCTCTTTTTATTTTGTCTCTCTTTCTCAGTCTCTCTCTCGCGCTCTGACCTCCCAACCTTCACCCACCCTCCCTATCGCTGGAACCTCCTACAACCTTGCAACCCCTGGTCAAATTCTCCATTCAGCTGATTCCAGCATCTTGTCAAACCCCCGCTTCATCCCATCATTGGCAGATGTGCTTTCAGTTGCCTAGGTGCCACTTTCTGGAATGCTTTCCCTAAACCAATCCTCACCATCGCCCTCTCCTCCTTCAAGACTTTTCTTAAAACCCACCTCATTGGTCACACTTTTGGTCATCCCCTTCCAAGCTCTTCTTCTTTGGCCTGTTTTCTTCATGCATCTGAGTACCTTGGAATGAAAGATGCTATATGAATGCAAGTTGTAGTTGTTGCTTCACTAGGTGCTCCCTCCTACCTCTTGCTATCTGATTCTCCTAAGGTAGATGTTTCTGTGTCAGTGTCTGTGTGTTGAGGAGTGTGTGATGGAACCTCATGTGTCAGACCAAATACCTGCTTATCTGTGGTGTTAACCATAGGGAGGATGATTGAGAATTTTAAATTTGAGGTGTTGGGGTAATGGGAACCAATGTAGGCTGGAATGGATGGGAGTGATAAGTGAGATGGATTTGGTATGGGATAGGATACAGACAGCAGAGTTTTGGATGAGTTAAGTTTATGGTGGGTGAAGGTTGGGAAGCCAACCAGGAGAGCAATTAAATATTCAAGTATGGAGGTGACAAAGGTTCTTGGTAACAGATGGACTGAAGTAGGGGCAGAGGCAGGTGATATTATAAAGGTGGCAGTAAACTGTTTTTGAGATGGAGTGGAAATAGGGTTGAAAGCACAAGTCAAACAGTTTAGCAAGGGCGTGAATAGTCGGGTTCAGCCTGAGGCAGTGGCTAAAAGGGAGATGGAATCACTGCAAGGGTGTGGAATTTGTGGCAGGGACCAAAGACATTGGCTTTGAGCTTCGCAATGTTTTACTGAAGGAAGATAAGGCTTATCCAAGACTGGTGTTGGGCAGGCAGTCTCACAGCATGGAAGCAGTGAAGGAGTTAAGAGAGGTGGTAGACCATGTTTCCATCAGCAGCATTGTGAGAAATGCTCCTAATGTCACACAGAAATTTTGCAAGTTGTGCCCCAAAACATTCTGCCACCAGAAGCTATTTGCATGCTGCAGCACAGATTCATGAGGATAATACTGGGGCTTAAAGGATTAAATTATGAGAGTGGGTTGTGTAAACTTGGCAATATGCAACCAGGCTGCGTTAATTTAGGAGGTTGGGGGATGATCTATTGGAGGTGTTTAAAAAGACAAAGGGATTCGATAAAGACTGCAACCCATATTCCTGGTGTGTGCAATGACATTCACAAAATGGAGGGGGCTATAGATTGATTTTTCACTCTGGCCGCCATTTCGCCTATTTCGGCGGGTTCGGTGCAGCCAGGATCGGTGGCAGGTCCCGACCTCGCTGCTGGCTCCAGCCCGCTGCGTAGAAATGTATGCTGATTGGACTTGGTAAGCCCACCCAGTATGTTTGTCGGTCAATTGAAGGAAGCTGGACTGCCATTTGATGATGCGTTATCAGCCAGTTTCCTTAAAGGGACCATGCGCAAATTAATTTTGACATTTGTGCTGTCAGTGTTCTACAGCATCGAGGCTTTGCAAACACTGACAAGTCATGCACAAAGTTTGCACAGCTGCAGCTAGGTTCTCCCATGATTCCTTCTATATGCTTATGGAGGGAGTCACAGCAGGCAGAGAGGTTCTCTTCCCTTCCAATAGGTGGAAGAGACCCCTCCAGGAGATCATCGCAGCCTGGTTGCATATTGCACAGGAGGGCACAAGCAGGGATTCGTCAACAGGACCAGGCTGCAGTGGCGCAAACCTTTCAATGATCTCAGTAGATCATGAAACGTTACTGCAAAGCCACACTCAACCTCATCCTGCAGTACCACTCTTCACATCCTGATCACTCTGCCTTCCCTACCCTACTCCTGCACATCCTTACACCAACTTACCTTGCACCTCCACATATCCCTTCTATTTACATTATCACTTCCCCATCTCACTAGACACCCCTCACACTCACCCTCATCCTTGTCCAATCATCCTAACTAACAACACACAAGGGTCGGCACTTGGGACTTTTAGCCAATGTTTATATAAAGTTTCTGTTCAATTGCAGTCAAACATTGAAATCTTTATTGTCAACACTTTGCCTTCTTGGACAGATTCCTGTGCACCTTTGGAAGTGGCTTAATGAATTGCAGTGAATGGTGAGACATAATGGTTAACCCACAATGGTGATGAGTGTGAAAGTAATGGCTTGGGCATTGTAAGGATGCTTTATGGTGTTGGTGTGGGGTAATGCCAATCTGGTGCATCATGTTGCAGCCAGGCTATACAGCATCAAGTGAAGTAAATGTCACCATGATGAGGCCATCCCTGGCCTCCCAGCAGCAATGTAATTGGGTGCTGATACCCTTTGTCCTGTGCAGCACCAGTTGATTGTGGAGAAGGTTGGTGTTGTTATTGGTGCTGCTGGTGTGCCTGGTGATGCTGGTGTTGGAGCTGACTGTGGTGGGATTCTAAGGACCAGATAAGATAGTTTCAAGGGCACCTATGCTAATATAATAGATGGCAGGTGAACTTGAGATGACAGAAATGATTTGTCAATGGTGAGAGAGGTTGTTCCAATGAGGTACCACTGGATAGAGAGATTATCAAACAGTGACAAGCACTGCACAGAGGTGCAGGGTTGCACCCAAGTTCTCCCATGACTCCCCCCATATGTTTGTGGAGGGAGTGACAGCATGCAGGGAGGTTCTCTTCCCTTCCAAAGGGCAAAACATTCCTCCTCAGGAGATAGGGATGCTTTCATGAATGCTTTATGGTGTTGATGTGGGGTGGTGCCAACCTGGCACATCATGTGGCAGCCAGAGTTGTACAGCATCAAGTAGAGTAAATCTGGCCATGGTGAGGCCATCCCTTGGCCTCCCGGGCAGTAATGTGGTCGGGTGCTGATGCCCTGTGTCCTGTGCAGCATCAGGTGATTGCGGAGAAGGTTGGTGTTGTTATTGGTGATGCTGGTGTGCCTGGTGATGTTGGTGTTGGGGCTGATCATGGTGGGATTCTGAGGACCAAGGTGAGTTTTTTTCAAGGGCACCGATGGTGATGGAATAGATGACAGCTAAAGTTGAGATGATAGAAGCGATCTGTCACTGGTGAGAGAGGTTGTTCCAAGGAGGTGACAGTGGATAGAGAGTTTATTCCAAACACTTCCAACCTGCATAAAGTTCAAAAGTGTATTCCATATCCTGAAAACTCCAGCTTCTAATATTGGAAAGTGAACAGCTGTGAAGTGGTTGCTTTTATACCACATTTGCAGCTGTCAACTATTCAGAAGAATGTATATTCAAGGAAAACCCAACCTAATTACCTGACGTGATCCCCAAGCACCATGAATCTCATCAAAAAGCTGGAAAAATGGTAAGTAGAGGGTAAAATTGTCTTTAATTGGCTTTTAACTAGCTCTCAATGAAGTACATTGCCTCCCCCACTGCTTGGCATCGGGTCTGTTAAGCGCTGACTGACCCAACCCCTGGGAGACTAGCGTGGAGGCGGGTTGACATCGGGGTCCTGGCTGTCAATCATTTCCATTTTGACAGCTGACCTACCTCCAAACCCAACCTCTCAGCAGCGGTAACATTCCAGCCGTTAACTCTGTTTCTCTCTCCACAGATGCTGCCTGGCCTGCTGGGCATTTCCAGCATTTTCTGTTTTTTATTTCAGAGATATGTGCTTGGTTTTCTGCAACCCCATCATGGTATGCTCCATACTCTGATAAATGAGTGACTATTCATACAAAGCCTCCAGTAGCTGTGGTCCCATATCTCAGCCTTTTGTCATCAGCCATTTGGCTTTCATTTGCCTTCTGCATGGTGGGAAAAAATAACAGAGGGCAGTCGGCCACATTAATGTTCTAAATGTCCAAGTCTGGCACACTGCATTCCAGGCTTACTCTTCACTAGCTGACTAATGTAGGTCCTCGTGTGAGAAAGAGATCTGGCCAGCATGAGGTTGATTTCCTCTCCAGGATATTCAATGACAGTCAGTACACCCTGCAACCACTTCCTCTCTTTACTGCATATCTGCCTCACAGCTTGGTCCTTGCATGTGAGCTGGAGGAAGCTCTGTGCCTAGGAGCACGGAAATGTTAAGATGAACTGTTTGGACCCATATCTTAAACACCTCAAACACTCTGCACTGGGACTTTGGTGCCATTCAAGAAACACCAAAGCATCCTTCATTCCTTCCCAGCTTGGTTACGTTTGACCATGGAGGGCGCCACAGTTGAGTCTGGTCCGATGGTCACCCGACATACCTATATATGCACTTCAAAACAGGAGCCACAGCCCAGCATTCAGCATAGGCATGTGGAAGTGAACTGCAGTACGCTCACCATTGCCTTGGCAAAGATTAGTTAACTCAGCTCAGAACAGGGATCAAACCAAGAACATAGCTAATCTGTTTGCTACAATGCTACAGAGCTGGTGCCTTTATATACTGAGTTTTTAGATGCCCTGTTTTGGAACTTGTTAGGAGGCTAAAGGGGTTTTCGAAACATCTTACACTGCCTTGAACACATTCTTAAACATATTTAATTCTAATGGACATTTTACTATGTTAAAGTTGCTATATCAGTGCAGATTATTGTTGTTGTTATGGCTATCAAGGATTGACTGTTTCCACAACAACAACAACAATTTGTATATAAAGCATCTTTAACGTAGTACAATGTCCCAAGGCACTTCACAGGACTATTATAAGACAAAAAATTAGACACTGAGCCACGTATGGCGAAATTAGGGCAGATGACTTAAAGCTTGGTCAAAAAGGTAGGTTTTCAAAAGAGTCTTCAAGGAGGAGAGAGAGGTAGCGAGGCAGAGAGCTTTAGGAAGGAAGTCCAGAGCTTAGGGCCTAGGCAACGGAAGGCACGGCCACCCATGGTTGAGTGATTATAATCAGGGATGCCCAAGAGGGCAGAATTAGAGGAACACAGATATCTTGTTCACTCCCATTCATAGAGTTGGTCTTCCCCCTGCTAACTGCTGATGTTGTGGCTGATAAATATTGTCACATCGTTTTGTGCTAACTGAAAGAAAAAGAGGGTCTTCACAAGATTACGATTAACTAGGGTTATTGTACAACAGCTGTTAGAAGGAGACTGTTTTCCTGAAAAATAACGCGCTCTGCCACACAGCGATTGCCACCTTGTGTATATTATACATATTTGAAGGATAGTTTAATCATTAAATGTCCAGGCAGAGTCATACAGGATGTGATACATGACAAAACTATCTCTGCAATCTTGAATGGAAACAGGGTAAATGACTAATATAAGCAAACACTATACTGTTACCATGAATTTAAAGTTAAACAGAATAAAATAAACATTAATGAATCCAATGTGCACAGAGTGGAATTATTTTGGTTTTGAAACTCCCAAACTAAGCGTTGAGCTGGGCACAGAAATTGAAATTCAGAGTTGGGCTCAGAGCATTCGTTTCCAATTAATACCTTTTACAGAAGTAGGTACTGCAGGGAATTAAATTGCCAGAGTGATCGCCTGGATTAGTTTCGATCACCTAGATGAGTCGGAGAGGAATTCCCCAGATTTTTTTTTTCCCAAATTGGCCTGGGTTTTTTATCTGTTTTTTTGCCTCTCCCAGGAGATCATATGGTTTCGGGTGGGGTGGAGTATATATGTTGCGATACACAGGGTATCGCAATTGTGTGGAACAGGTATGATGGATTAGATGGTTTTTATCTGTTCGTCATTTATCGTATGTTCGTAATAAGCAGCCTCCGGTCATTCCTGCTGCAACACCTGTTCACTGCGCTTACCTGCAAACAGGAAGAGGTGACAACTAAAGTGCAATCTAATTTAAACAGGCCAGAAGGAAGAGGAGAAAGCATAAACCCTGAATGGAGAGAAATTGACCCCGCTTTGATCAACAGATGACTTCAAAGCTCATCCCCACTCCCTCTTAGCACTTGGAGCAACACTTCAGGATTGTTTTACGCTACATCACTTCCTTTGTAACTTTAACAGTCTAAGGCTTTACTCTGAAAAGCCCTGTATTGTGAGGCATTTCTGGCTTGTTTACAACATTTCATTACTTGAAGTTGCCACTGAGAAAGCAGTCAATTGTAAATTGTGTGAAAGGTGGCAACTGACTACTCCGTTTATTGACAGCGAAGGTATATTTTTGTCCAGTGTTGTGGAGGCCGGGCCCTTCATATAAAGGCACAAGGAAAGTCCTGACAATATTGATGTTCTCCTGCATTGTCAGGTACCCCCTCATTGTCTGTTTAAAAATGGGATATCTGGCTCAGATCTGGAAATTCCTGGTGACTCAGAGCTTTAATGTGCTTTAACAAAGACATTATTCTTGTGTAGATACCACGAGCCTTGACTCCTGCTGCCTGAAATGCTATCCCTATGAGCTGGTGCCATGTTACCACCATAACACTACAGTTTACAGGGCCTTCGTATCCGATCATCTCAATGGTGCACCGTGCCTAAGCTATAAGGGAAGGAACTGACATTGCAAATTTGCACGATTCAGGAGTTTTGTTCCTCATTAAAATGAACAGGATGTGAAATCATATAAGTTTCATATGTTGCCAGCACATCAAAGGCACATTCCAAGCAACAAAGTCACTACTGTTGCTTCCTATCTATCTTCAACAAGAAATGATATTGAGGCATCTTTTTTTCTTTTAAAAAAAGGAGATTGATGTTGTGAAGCTTAACTATTTCTATGACCAGATTATTGTAGATGAGGCCCGTTCCAGAATTTTAATTAAAAAACTACTATAAATGAGATTTTTTTCCCCCCAACTTCAATCTACACAGAATTTATAAAGCATGATCCATAAACCTGCAACAACCCCTCAGAATTACTTCAGGATTTTGAACAGATTGTCCTAATAGGTATTTCAGTAAAGATGCAGTTCAAAGGGTTAATACCTCTCCTCCACAGTGCTGTCCTATAAATATTTAGGATACATATTAAATACATATACTAAAATACATTTTCAATCTACACAGAATTTGATGAACATAAAATTGTAACACATCTTTATTATCCTAAATCTGGGAGATGTTTTCTTCGACAGCACTGCCCAGACCTGCAACTTCCACCACCAAGAAGGTAAAGGGCAGCCGGTGTATAGGAACACCATGAACTCCAGGTTCCCTCCGAGTTACACACCATCCTGACTTGGAAATATATCGTTGTTCCTTCATCATCGCTGGGCCAAAATCCTGGAACACCTTCCCTACAAGCACTGCTGCGGTTCAAGAAGGCGGCTCACCACCACCTTCTTTAAGGCAGTTAGGTATGGGCAATAATTTCTGGCCTTGCCAGTATCGCCCACATCCCATGAATGAATAAAAAAATATATATTACGCTACTACTTGATTGGCTGTGAAATGCTTTGGGATGTCTTGAGATCGTGAAAGGCGCTCGAGAAATACAATTGCTTTTGAAGTGCTTAACTACCTGAATAATAGAGTGATTAATCTGGCATATTCATCTCAATAAACTCCCTGTAATACTGCTTCACCATATTAATATCAATACAACATTGCCACATGCCAGCATATTTATATAGTGCCTTTAATGTAGTAGAACATCCTAAGGTGCTTCATATCATCCTCATCATCATAGGCAGTCCCTCGAAATCGAGGAAGACTTGCTTCCACTCTAACAGTGAGTTCTCAAGTGACTTAACGGTCCAATACGGGAATTACGGGCTCGGTCACAGGTGGGACAGGCAGTCGTTGGAGGAAAGTGTGGGTGGGGCATTTGGTTTGCCGTACGCTCCTTCCGCTGCCTGCTCTTGTTTTCTGCATGCTCTTGGCGACGAGACTCAAGGTGCTCAGCGCCCTCCCGGATGCTCTTCCTCCAATTAGGGCGGAGTTAGGAGATTGAAAGCATAGTCAGAAAGATAGATTTTAAAGAGACTTTTAATGCAAAGGGAGAAGTAGATGGTGGGAGTTTTAGACAGTATGACTGAGGCAGCTGAAAACTCTGTTATGGATGGTAAATACTGTCTTTCACATATGCCCCAAAGTTTAGGATGGAAAGAAAGAAAGACTTGGATTTAGATAGCGTCTTTCACAACCACCAGATGTTTCAAAGTGCTTTACAGCCAATGACGTACTTTTTGGAGTGTAGTCACTGTTGTAATGTGGGAAACGCAGCAGCAACCTCCCAGAAACAGACCAGATCATCTGTTTCTGTTGTGTTGATTGAGGGATAAACATTGGTCTGGACACCGGGGATAACTGCCATGGCTCTTTTTCGAAATAGTGCCATTACATCTTTTACATCCACCTGAGAGAGCAGACAGGGCCTCGGTTTCACATCTCATCCGAAAGACAGGGTTATGGGGAGCGGGCAGGGAAATGGAGTTGAGGCCAGGATCAGATATAAACATAGAAACATAGAAACATAGAAAATAGGTGCAGGAGCAGGCCATTCGGCCCTTCTAGCCTGCACCGCCATTCAATGAGTTCATGGCTGAACATGAAACTTCAGTACCCCATTCCTGCTTTCTCGCCATACCCCTTGATCCCCCTAGTAGTAAGGACCTCATCTAACTCCTTTTTGAATATATTTAGTGAATTGGCCTCAACAACTTTCTGTGGTAGAGAATTCCACAGGTTCACCACTCTCTGGGTGAAGAAGTTCCTCCTCATCTCGGTACTAAATGGCTTACCCCTTATCCTTAGACTGTGACCCCTGGTTCTGGACTTCCCCAACATTGGGAACATTCTTCCTGCATCTAACCTGTCTAAACCCATCAGAATTTTAAACGTTTCTATGAGGTCCCCTCTCATTCTTCTGAACTCCAGTGAATACAAGCCCAGTTGATCCAGTCTTTCTTGATAGGTCAGTCCCGCCATCCCGGGAATCAGTCTGGTGAACCTTCGCTGCACTCCCTCAATTGCAAGAATGTCCTTCCTCAGGTTAGGAGACCAAAACTGTACACAATACTCCAGGTGTGGCCTCACCAATGCCCTGTACAACTGTAGCAACACCTCCCTGCCCCTGTACTCAAATCCCCTCGCTATGATGGCCAACATGCCATTTGCTTTCTTAACCGCCTGCTGTACCTGCATGCCAACCTTCAATGACTGATGTACCATGACACCCAGGTCTCGTTGCACCTCCCCTTTTCCTAATCTGTCACCATTCAGATAATAGTCTGTCTCTCTGTTTTTACCACCAAAGTGGATAACCTCACATTTATCCACATTATACTTCATCTGCCATGCATTTGCCCACTCACCGAACCTATCCAAGTCGCTCTGCAGCCTCATAGCATCCTCCTCGCAGCTCACACTGCCACCTAACTTAGTGTCATCGCAAATTTGGAGATACTACATTTAATCCCCTCATCTAAATCATGAATGTACAGTGTAAACAGCTGGGGCCCCAGCACAGAACCTTGCAGTACCCCACTAGTCACTGCCTGCCATTCTGAAAAGTACCCATTCACTCCTACTCTATGCTTCCTGTCTGACAACCAGTTCTCAATCCATGTCAGCATACTACCCCCAATCCCATGTGCTTTAACTTTGCACATTAATCTTCTGTGTGGGACCTTGTCGAAAGCGTTCTGAAAGTCCAAATATACCACATCAACTGGTTCTCCCTTGTCCACTCTACTGGAAACATCCTCAAAAAATTCCAGAAGATTTGTCAAGCATGATTTCCCTTTCACAAATCCATGTTGACTTGGACCTATCATGTCACCTCTTTCCAAATGCGCTGATATGACATCCTTAATAATTGATTCCATCATTTTACCCACTACCGATGTCAGGCTTACCGGTCTATAATTCCCTGTTTTCTCTCTCCCTCCTTTTTTAAAAAGTGGGGTTACATTGGCTACCCTCCACTCGATAGGAACTGATCCAGAGTCAATGGAATGTTGGAAAATGACTGTCCAAGGCCACCTCCTTAAATACTCTGGGATGCAGTCCATCAGGCCCTGGGGATTTATCGGACTTCAATCCCATTAATTTCCCCAACACAATTTGCCGACTAATAAGGATTTCCCTCAGTTCCTCCTCCTTACTAGACCCTCTGACCCCTCTTATATCCGGAAGGTTGTTAGTGTCCTCCTTAGTGAATACCGAACCAAAGTACTTGTTCAATTGGTCCGCCATTTCTTTGATCCCCGTTATGACTTCCCCTGATTCTGACTGCAGGGGACCTACGTTTGTCTTTACTAACCTTTTTCTCTTTATATATCTATAGAAACTTTTGCAATCCGTCTTAATGTTCCCTGCAAGCTTCTTCTCGTACTCCATTTTCCCTGCCCTAATCAAACCCTTTGTCCTCCTCTGCTGAGTTCTAAATTTCTCCCAGTCTCCGGGTTCACTGCTATTTCTGGCCAATTTGTATGCCACTTCCTTGGCTTTAATACTATCCCTGATTTCCCTTGATAGCCACGGTTGAGCCACCTTCCCTTTTTTATTTTTATGCCAGACAGGAATGTACAATTGTTGTAGTTCATCCATGCGGTCTCTAAATGTCTGCCATTGCCCATCCACAGTCAACCCCTTAAGTATCATTCGCCAATCTATCCTAGCCAATTCACGCCTCATACCTTCAAAGTTACCCTTCTTTAAGTTCTGGACCATGGTCTCTGAATTAACTGTTTCATTCTCCATCCTAATGCAGAATTCCACCATATTATGGTCACTCTTCCCCAAGGGGCCTCGCACAACGGTATTGCTAATTAATCCTCTCTCATTACACAACACCCAGTCTAAGATGGCCTCTCCCCTAGTTGGTTCCTCGACATATTGGTCTCGAAAACCATCCCTTATGCACACCAGGAAATCCTCCTCGACCGTATTGCTTCCAGTTTGGTTAGCCCAATCTATGTGCATATTAAAGTCACCCATTATAACTGCTGCACCCTTATTGCATGCACCCCTAATTTCCTGTTTGATGCCCTCCCCAACATTACTACTACTGTTTGGAGGTCTGTACACAACTCCCACTAACGTTTTTTGCCCTTTGGTGTTCTGCAGTTCCACCCATATAGATTCCACATCATCCAAGCTAATGTCCATTCTAACTATTGCATTAATCTCTTCTTTAACCAGCAATGCTACCCCACCTCCTTTTCCTTTTATTCTATCCTTCCTGAATGTTGAATACCCGTGGATGTTGAGTTCCCAGCCCTGATCATCCTGGAGCCACATCTCCGTAATCCCAATCACATCATATTTGTTAACAACTATTTGCACAGTTAATTCATCCACCTTATTACGGATACTCCTTGCATTAAGACACAAAGCCTTCAGGCTTGTTTTTTTAACACCCTTTGTCCTTTTAGAATTTTGCTGTTCAGTGGCCCTTTTTGTTTTTTGTCTTGGGTTTCTCTGCCCTCCACTTTTCCTCATCTTCTTTCTGTCTTTACTTTTGTCTCCTTTTTGTTTCCCTTTGTCTCCCTGCATTGATTCCCATCCCCCTGCCATATTAGTTTAACTCCTCCCCAACAGCACTAGCAAACACTCCCCCTAGGACATTGGTTCCAGTCCTGTCCAGGTGCAGACCGTCCGCTTTGTACTGGTCCCACCTCCCCCAAACCAGTTCCAATGCCCCAGGAATTTGAATCCTTCCCTGCTGCACCACTGCTCAAGCCATGTATTCATCTGCGCTATCCTGCGATTCCTACTCTGACTTGCACGTGGCACTGGTAGCAATCCCGAGATTACTACTTTTGAAGTCCTACTTTTTAATTTAGCTCCTAGCTCCTTAAATTCGTTTCGTAGGACCTCATCCCTTTTTTTACCTATGTCGTTGGTACCAATCTGCACCATGACAACTGGCTGTTCTCCCTCCTTTTTTAGAATGTCCTGCACCCGCTCAGAGACATCCTTGACCCTTGCACCTGGGAGGCAACATACCATCCTGGAGTTTTGGTTGCGGCCGCAGAAACGCCTATCTATTCCCCTTACAATCGAATCCCTATCACTATCGCTCTCCCACTCTTTTTCCTCCCCTCCTGTTCAACAGAGCCAGCCACGGTGCCATGAACTTGGCTGCTGCTGCCCTCCCCTGATGAGTCATCCCCTTCAACAGTACTCAAAGCAGTATATTTGTTTTGCAGGGGGATGACCACAGGGGACCCCTGCACTACCTTCCTTGCACTGCTCTTCCTGCTGGTCTTCCATTCCCTATCTGGCTGTGGACCCTTCACCTGCGGTAAGACCAACTCGCTACACGTGCTACTCATGTCATTCTCAGCATCGTGGATGCTCCAGAGTGAATCCACCCTCAGCTCCAACTCCACAACGTGGTCCGTCAGGAGCTGGAGGCAGATACACTTCCCGCACACGTAGTCGTCAGGGACACTGGAGTCATCCCTGAGTTCCCACATGGTACAGGAGGAGCATAACATGCGACCGAGCTGTCCTGTCATGACTTAACCTTTAGATAGGCAACAACAATGTTAAAGTTTACTCACTGTTATAGAAGAGAAGAAAAACTACTCACCAATCACCAGCCAATCACTTACCCCCTTGGCTGTGACGTCACCTTTCTGTTTCTTTCTACTTCTTTTTTGCCTTCTCCCTCTAGCTGCACAAGTACGCCTCTCGCTGCCGCTGGGCCTTTTATAGGCCTCCGACCCCGGACTCGCGCCTCACCAACTGCCATGATCTTACTGAATGGCAGAGCAGACTCGAGAGACCAAATGGCCTACCCCTGCTCCTATTTCTTATGTTCTTATGTTCAACATACAAATGCTTAACATGCTCATATCCAATTCCTTTCTCTGCTATTCTGTTGGAGGGTTAATAACTCATTTAAGGTAAATAACATTGGTGATTCACTGGGAATTTACAACTTCCAAAACATATGCAGCTGAATCTAGATACACGAATCCTGATGATACAGATCAGCCATGATCTCATCGGATGGAATAACAGGCTCGAGGGGCTGAATGGCCTGCTCCTATTCCTATGTTCCTAAACCAAATTCTTGTCATTTGGATGTAAGCAAATTATCAAGTCCAAATGTTATACTTTACATCAACTGTAATGGTGTGGCTAGTTCTGTTATATACACTTTATATGCCTGTTGCAACTTCTTGCATTTACCCTGATCCCAATACCTCGTAAAAATAACAAGCTGAACAACACAACCTCACAATTTATACTGTATGTAAAAGAGTTCACTTTTGCACTTTGTAACTAATTATGCCATCAGAACCATTCAACTGTTGCTGCCTAACCCAGGATTCCCTCCTACCCTCTCCATCATTCTGTATATTCTTGTCTTTGTAATCTCTGAAGCATATGCAACAATAATTGACATTTCTCTTGCCAGATGTGGTTGAAATCTTAAACTTCCATTGGAGAATGACACCAATCACCTAGTTTTTTTTGCTTCAGTCAGGCTAACCTTTGTGGAATGCAACACCCACATGCTAGAACATTTTGAAACATGTTACCATTGAAAATTAGCAGCTGAAGATGAAAGGAAATATTCAGGCAATTTCAGTAAACAATTAAATCAGTTCCCCACCTATTTGGAGGTTAGGAACTGAGCCATCAGACAACAGAATTTGAGCCTTGAAATAAATGGGTTCTTGTTAATACAAGCATTCTTCTTTCATTGTGCACTTCATAAATACCAACATTAACAGCGGGATTGCAGAATCATATTGCAACAGAATGATTTGCAGCATTGAAATTCTAACTATGTAAGTGCCATGGCTGCATTTCAGCATGAATTCCAAAATACAATATAGTTTTTCAGCGAATCACATTCAAATGACAAAGTATAAATAAATGAGAAAAGTGAAGCAGTCCTTAAAGGGTTAAAAGTCTAACCCACGGTAATTGGCTCCTCTTCAATGGGCACAGGTTCCATTCCCAGCATTGGATTGCTTCCCCTCAATTGGTGAGTCTCACCAGCTCTCAATTAGGGACCGAGCTGGAGCATTTTATGGGAGCAGGAGCTATCAGCTGTTCAAAAGCTAACATCCTGCTGGTAAGCTGAGGAGCAGAATTGAACCCAAGCTAAGTCTGCAGCCCAAACCGTGCTGTTTTCCAGCTGAAAGAAGTTTCATGACAGTGACGCACAGGGAATTATGAGGCAGAACAGGAGCGCACATAGATTTAAATAAAACTAAGCTCCGTGAAGTAGCGGCAGGGAGAGTTGATGCATTGGTTGTAATTTACCAAAATTTCCTGGATTCTGGGGAGGTTCCAGCAGATTGGAAAATTGCAAATGTAACGCCCCTATTTAAAAAAGGAGGCAGACAAAAAGCAGGAAACTATAGACCAGTTAGCCTAACATCTGTGGTTGGGAAAATGTTGGAGTCCATTATTAAAGGAGCAGTAGCAGGACATTTGGAAAAGCATAATTCGGTCAGGCAGAGTCAGGAATTATGAAGTGGAAGTCAAGTTTGATAAATTTGCTGGAATTCTTTGAGGATGTAACAAACTGAATGGATAAAGGGGAACCAGTGGATGTGATGTATTTGGACTTCCAGAAGGCATTTGAGAAGGTGCCACATAAAAGGTTACTGCACAAGATAAAAGTTCATGGGGTTGGGGGTAATATATTAGCATGTATATTAGCATGGATAGAGGATTGGCTAACTATCAGAGAACAGAGAGTCGGGATAAATGGTTCATTCTCGGGTTAGCAATCAGTAACTAGTGGGGTGCCGCAGGGATCAGCGCTGGGACCCCAACTATTTACAATCTATATTAACGATTTGGAAGAAAGGACCCAGTGCAACATAACCAATTTGCTGGCGATACAAAGCTGGGAGGAAAAGCACAGTGTGAGGAGGACACAAAAAATCTGCAAAAGGACATAGACAGGCTAAGTGAGTGGGCAAAAATTTGGCAGATGGGGTATAATGTTGGAAAGTGTGAGATCACGCACTTTGGTGGGAAAAAAAATTAAAGAGTAAGTTATTATTTAAATGGGGAAAGATTGCAAAGTGCTGCAGTACAGTGGGACCTGGGGGTACTTGTGCATGAAACACAAAAGGATAGTATGCAGGTACAGCAAGTGATCAGGAAGGCCAATGGTATCTTGGCCTTTATTGCAAAGGGGATGGAGTATAAAAGCAGGCAAGTTTGCTACAGTTGTACAGGGTATTGGTGAGGCCACACCTGGAATGCTGCGAACAGTTTTGGTTTCCATATTTAAGAAAGGATATACTTGCTTTGGAGGTAGTTCAGAGAAGGTTCACTAGGTTGATTCCGGAGATGAGGGGGTTGACTTATGAGGAAAGGTTGAGGAGGTTGGGTCTCTACTCATTGGAATTCAGAAGAATAAGGTGATCTTATCGAAACGTATAAGATTATGAGGATGCTAGACAAGGTGGATGCAGAGAGGATGTTTCCACTGATAGGGGAATCTAGAACTAGGGGGCATAATCTTAGAATAAGAGGCCGCCCATTTAAAACTGAAATGAGGAGGGATTTCTTCTCTCAGAGTGTTGTAAATCTGTGGCATTTGCTGTCTCAGAGAGCTGTGGAAGCTGGGACATTGAATAAATTTAAGTAAAAGATAGACAGTTTCTCAACCAATAAGGGATTAAGGAGTTATGAGGAGCGGGCAGGGAAGAGGACCTGAGTCCATGATCATATCAGCCATGATCATATTAAATGGCGGAGCAGGCTCGAGGGTCATATGGCCTACTCCAGCTCCTTTTTCTTATGTTCTTATGTGAAGCAATTCCAAGTCATACAAACTAGAATATTTGATTCCGACTTTACCTGATCTCAACTGGGCCAGCAATTGGAGTGTTGTAGTTGTACTCAGGGCCTTGAATTTGGACAGAAAAAATCAACTGAGGTTCTCAACCCTAACCACCATTCTAGTGACTCCTCCTGGGAAAACTATTGGGTGAGGACAAGTTTGGACTTGACTGTGATGTTCTTTATGGTCGAAACGCCTGCTGCGCTCACTGTCGAGGCTCACACCAGAAGAATGGTCCTTGGGGCAGGTACTGAAGGATTGCCTGGTGCCTAAGGCACCATTCCCCAGCTAGAGTCAATACTTTCAGGAGAGAAAAAGAGAAATAATTAACAGAAATAAGTAAAACTAAATTACTTCCATTTTTCCGGACAATATACCTCAACACTAAACTCAGAGGAGCATCACCCTGTGTATAATTGTGTCAGCTGTGGCTCAGTGGGTAGCACCCTCACCTCTCACGCAGAAGGCTGTGGGTTCAAGTCGTGCTCCAGGGACTTGAGCACAAAAATCTAGGCTGACACTCCAGTGGAGTGCTGCACTGTCAGAGATGCTGTCTTTTGGATGAGACATTAAACCGAGGCCCCATCTGCCCACTCAGGTGGATGTAAAAGATCCCATGGCACTATTTTGAAGAAGAGCAGGGGAGGTATCCCCGGTGTCTTGTCCAATATTTATTCCTCAATCAACAGAACAAAAACAGATTATCTGGTCATTATCACATTGCTGTTTGTGGGAGCTTGCTGTGCACAAATTGGCTGCCACGTTTCCCACATTACAACAGTAACTACACTTCAAAAAGGACTTCATTGGCTGTAAAGTGCTTTAAGATGTTGGATGGACGTGAAAGGTGCTATATAAATGCAAGTCTTTCTTTTTACCAGTATCAATTCTGGCTTCTGTAACACTAGCAATCCTCATGGGCTCTCTCAGTGAGATTGCCAATTAAGTGACAAATTATGAGCTTTATCTGTGTTGTGAGCTCATGCCCACTAGGGACTTATTCCTGGCTGCCCATCCTCATTTTACAGTGGCAAAGAAAGATTTTTATCTGCGTTAGACTCAAACCCAAGTGCCAGAGATAAAAAGGGAAATTAATGAGGAGTCCAATCCCTTGCAACCCTATGACATTCTGGAGAATATGGAATCCAATCCAATGCCATCTGATCCACTGCAATACAAAGGTGGATACACCTCTATTACCCTGAGTGATGGAGTGGGAAAGACTTGCCTAGGAAAGGTTTGTTCAGTTGGTTTTGTATGTTGGCTGCTGGGATCAGGACTTATCTTCGGATCTTTGAATTCAGAATTATGAGCCCAGTATTAACGCTGTGAATCAGAACCCAAATTCACAAATTCTCACCACGGTTAAAAATATATTTGTCGGCAGGGATTTCTGAGATATAAGGTAAAACAAAGTTAATTTTGAACACAAGACTTCATTTGAACAAATATCTGTTTGATAAAATAACATTGTGAATGTTCTCGGTGAAGCTGGTGTTCACATGTTGGGCTGCGTTACAGGTACTGGGAAAGTGCAGAATGTATTAGCATGTTGAGTTAAACACGAGTGATGAACTAGAGAATTGGTTTGGCTTACGTTGCAGACTTGGACGAGGTGACGTGCCCAGGTTTGAGTATTGTGGGACTGCCCAGCAAGATGTGGTCTGTGTAATGCGTCGGTTTTGGCAGCTAGTGGAACTCGTTTTGCAAAGGTGCTATATAAATGCAAATCTTTCTTTTTACCAGTTTCAAATCTGGCTTCTGCAACAATAGCAATCCTCATGGGCTCTCTCAGTGAGATTGCCAATTAAGTGACAAATTATGAACTTTATCTGTGTTGTGAGCTCATACCCACTAGGGACTTATTCCTGACTGCCCATCCTCATTTTACAGCAGCAAAGAAAGGCTTTTATCTGCGTTAGACTCAAACCCAAGTGCCAGAGATAAAAAGGGAAAATAATGAGGAGTCCAATCCCTTGCAACCCTATGACATTCTGGAGAATATGGAATCCAATCCAATGCCATCTGATCCACTGCAATACAAAGGTGGATACACATCTATTACCCTGAGTGATGGAATGGGAAAGACTTGCCAAGGAAAGGTTTGTTCAGTTGGTTTTGTATGTTGGCTGCTGGGATTAGGACTTATCTTAGGATCTTTGAATTCAGAATTATGAGCCCAGTATTAACGCTGTGAATCAGAACCCAAATTCACAAATTCTCACCACGGTTAAAAATATATTTGCCAGCAGGGATTTCTGAGATATAAGGTAAAACAAAGTTAATTTTGAACACAAGACTTCATTTGTACAAATATCTGTTTGGTAAAATAACATTGTGAATGTTCTCGATGAAGCTGGTGTTCACATGTTGGGCTGCGTTACAGGTACTTGGAAAGTGCAGAATGTATTAGCATGTTGAGTTAAACACGAGTGATGAACTAGAGAATTGGTTTGGCTTACGTTGCATACTTGGACAAGGTGATGTGCCCAGGTTTGAGTATTGTGGGACTGCCCAGCAAGATGTGGTCTGTGTAATGCGTTGGTTTTGGCTGCTAGCGGAACTCGTTTTGCACCCACAGATATTGTTTCTTTTTACGATGAAACAAGTGTAAGTGTTAGTGTAGACACAAGACTCCCAAAGCAAGCGCTTTACTCAGAACTCCTACAAGCAGGCGATCCCCAGGTGGGTAGAGGAAACGTTTCAAGGACACCCTCAAAGCCTCCTTGATAAAGTGCAACACACCACCGACACCTGAGAATCCCTGGACAAAGACCGCCCTAAGTGGAGGACGAGCATCCGGAAGGGCGTTGAGCACCTCGAGACTCGTCGCTGAGGTCATGCAGAAACCAAACACAAGCAGCGGAAGGAGTGTGCGGCAAACCAGACTCCCCATTAACCCTTTACTCCAACGACTGTCTGTTGCACCTGTGACAGAGACTGTAATTCCTGTATTGGACTGTACAGTCACCTGAGAACTCACTTCTAGAGTGGAAGCAAGTCTTCCTTGATTTCAAGGGACTGCCTATAATGATGAGTGTAGTAGAAGACGTTCAACAACAAAAAGAGGCAAGCAATAAACTGCACAGCAAACCACATCAAAGATCAAATGCATAGGAGTTTACACACTTCAGTGAAATTCATGCTGGGTCAAAACCTTAGGTTGAATAATTGGCAGGGCATAATTCAATATGGCCACTGTACAAGTATCTACCTGTGTTAGGTCGAAAAAGGATGCAATTTGGGTGTGATTATAAAAGGAATGTGGAACAGAAACATAGAACAAATTGATCTCTGACTCAACCCTACAGGTGTGGTACTACCATAATAAATACTTAAAATCTGTATTATTTCTCGCAAAATCATTTAAACAAAAATAATTCTCAGGATTTGGGAATCGCTGGCATATCCAGAATTTATTGCCCATTCCTAGTTACCCTTCAGAAGGTGGTTGTGGGCAATGTTCCCACTAATTTTTTTGGGGTGTGCGGCTCCTGTAAGGGGCTGCACGGCCCATTCAAATTACCGCATATGTGCAGTTTTTGCCATCAGAACATTGTTGACTGTGCGGGATCTGTAGATTGCTGTGCGGCCATGGGGCTTAAAGGGAACATTGGTTGTGGGCCTTCTTCTTGAACTACTGCAGGCCATGTGATGAAGGTACTTCCACAATGCTGTTAGGTTTTTGACATGCCGACAATTAAGAAACGGCAACATATATCCAATTCAGGACAGTGTGTAATTTGGTGTGCAACTTGCAAGTGATGATGTTCCCATGCGCCTGCTGCACTTGTCCTTCTAGGTGGTGGAGGTCATGGGTGTGGAAGGTGCTGTCAAAGACTCTTGGCCAACTGTTGCGGTGTATCCTGTAGATGGTACACACTATAGCCACTGTGCACCAGTGGTGGAGGGAGTAGATGTTTAAGGTGGTGGATGAATTGTTGATCAAGTGTGCTGCTTTGTCCTGGATGGTGTCGAGCTTCTTGCGTGTTTTTGCAACTGCACCTATCCAGGCAAGAACAGAGTGTTCCATCACACACCTGACTTGTGCCTTGTAGGTGGTGGAGAGACTTTGGGAGACAAAAAATGAGCCACTACTGCAGAATACCCAGACTTGGAATTGGTCTAGTAGCCACGGCATTTGTCAGGCTGCTATAGTTGAGTTTCTGGTCAATGATGACCCCCCAGAGTGATGATGGTGGGGTATTCGGTAATGGTAAGGCCATTGAAGGTTATGGGGAGGTGGTTAGCTCGCTCTTGTTGGAGATGATCATTCCTGGTACTTTCGTGACACAAATGTTACTTGCCATTAAATCAAATGACCACTAAAGCAGTAGTAGTCGTATCAAGGCAACCTTCTGTAGTAATGCTGAGAATTCAGAAAATTCATTCAGATCTTGTTCTTTAACTTTTAGAAAAAGTAGACCCTTCAAATACAAATCTAATGTTCTAATGCTGGTACCAGTGCCTGAATGGAGGAACAATTAACCTTTGAGTGCAGATACATTCCACACAGGACATTTGGATGGATATTATCAAACAGGGACACATGCACATTATCAGTAGCTGACTGAGTTCAGATACAACTCTTTTGCCACTGGACTCCCATCTATCTATAATCCTTTTACTGGGGAATCAGGAATTCACTCCTCCCACTAGACGTCTGGGAACTACGAGATAAACAGCTAAACCTATCCAAAACTAGGAATGAATATTCAGAAAACCAGAGGATTGATGTATACTGCCATTAATTAACTGAGCACAACCTAACCCCCTTCCCGAAGGATCAATCATATGAATATTCCTTTGCTTACCAGAATACAGGGCACTGTAATGATTGCGGTGCGGTGTTCCGGTTTGTTGCTGTTGAGGTTGTCCATGAGGGTCCTGATGTTCCGGGTCCCAAACTTCATTTTAAAGGGGCGTTCGTGAATTATTGTGGGGTAGCCGTTGCACACCAGTGGTTGTGAAAGGCGCTATATAAATGCAAATCTTTGTTTCTTTTTTGGGGTCACTGGATATTGATCAGGAGTGGGACCTTGGTTTATGTCTCTTTCTGTAACCCAGGGTTACACATGCCAGTCGTTGCTCCTGTAATTGCAGATGGGATTGGCCAGCTCACACACACCAGGGATCAAACCCGGGACCTTCTTGCCTCAGTACCACGCCACCTGTCACATGTATCCATTTAACGATTGGAAAAACTACTTGCACCATAATCTTTAAAGGTACAGTTGAATCTGAAATTGGGCACATTTTTATTGTGCATTATTAGAGTTCTCGTCCAATTTGGCTGAACTCCCTTAAATCCTCTTTGACACTCCCCTGTTAGCAATTTGCATTTACAGACTGCTTATTTATAGCCTAGTAGTGAACCCTATGAATTTCACCCAAGCAGATTCAGCATTTTCACTTTCATTCTGTCCTAAATTTCATTTCTATGTCTATAAAATGGTCAATCCCCCCCCCTTCTGCCACCACCACCTTTAAGAATGGGGGAATGGCTGCATTCAGGGAAATAGATTTTAAGAGTCATCTTCAGGCGAATGTATTTACGGTGAGAAACTACCACCTTGTAAAATTCCAAGAAATGAAAGCGTATCCCAACTGGATCACGAACATTGAAAGATGACTTATTGCTGTTTAAATAAAACAACCAGCTGAATTCTGCAAGTCAATGCAACCAGATGAGAAAGACTGAAACCCGATTAACCAAGGCACCTGCCAACTTCAGTAATATTGAGCAACACGAACTATTCTTCTGCTGTTCAAAGAAGGTTCTTTTTTTGCACAAGTGGCTTATATGTCAAGAAAAAAAATAATGGAGACCCCTGAAACAATGCCACCCTAGGGGCCTTACACGAGAGGTCATTTGTATGGGGAATTAACATGAAAGAGCAGGTCACTGCTAAGGTTAAAGGTCAGGGCAGATGGCACTGTTAGATGCAGATATATATATATATATATTTTAAGCTGCGGAAATCATTAGGACCTGAAACTGTGGGCAGGCTGCTGTGTAGTAGTATTGGAAAGGTGAGACAGACCAGAGCTTTAGGTAGTCGTAAGCCCACATACATTGTAAAAAAACAAAATTCAAAGAATCCTGTGTTGATAACGTGTGTTTCTCAAAGGATCAGGGCCGATATCCATTTTTCTTCCGGGAGGGTGGGGGTTTAGCTGTGGTGGATGAGTTGTGTATCCTTGGTAAAAAAGCACGTCTCCCCTAATTATTTAGTTTATTATTTAACTGGCAAAGTCAGTCTAAGCACCATTGTAAAGAGGAATTCTTCAATCAGAAAGGAATGGACTCGTTGGGCCTAATGACTTTTTCCTGTTCCTAAAAGTTCTTCTGTTCTTATTCAAGCAGACTCCATGATCAGAGGCCAGGAAGGGTGTGTTAAAATCAAAATTAGCATTTCCTCTGGCTTTTGTGTCTGAATGTGTACAATCTTGGCACTCTTTTTTTTCTCTTCTCTCTCTGAGGTCGTCGGTGTTTTTATTAGAATGACTTTCATTTTACGGCATTGTTTTCCCTCGCAGACTTTGAGTTCGAGTAGGATCTCATTTCCTATTGTAAAAGGCAGCTTAGAGACAAAGGAGTTGTGTGCCTCTTCCATCTGCGATGCTTCAGTTTGCCTTAAACTTTCGACTAAAAGTTGTGTACGCTTGCCAATATGAGTTATTAGGGACACTTGCCCAGGTTGCAGGATGGCACTATTGGTCTGAGAAACTTCATAAATGCCATTCATAAGTCTGCGTGCAACCTATGGTCACTCTGCATATCAAGGACTCTGTGTCCTTTTGCTGATCGCACTCACCATAGTTCACAAACTAATTTTCCCATATTTTCCTCGTCTGAAAGACCCATCAGAAATGTCTGTATTGCTGAAAACTGTTAATTAGAATTTATGGAGGGGAAGGCGGTTGTGGGGGTGGTGGGGTGGGTTGTCCCTGGGTCCTTTGCCTAAGGGCAAGTGTACATCTAACCCTTTTTTAATAGCGCTCTTCCAATTCTACCGGGGGCTGGGTGTAGGGTCAAGTTATGATCAAAATCGAATGTTGCCAAAAGCATATCTTATCGTGACACCTCTCCGCGCCCCCCCCCCCCCCCAGCACACAAACATACACACACACACACACACACACACACACACACACCACACACACACACACCCCAATGTCTTTCTAATTCCAGTTTCTGGTAATTGGTTGCACAGGCTTTCAAGCACATGGAGCCTCAATTGCTCACATGTCATTCGAGCACGGCCTCAATTCTTTCAGCCCCCCCTCCCTGTGTTAAATACCACGGATCACTTTTCGGCTGCCTACTGAGCTAAATCTAATCATGCCATGTCACAACTCTGTCAGGAGGGTCGCACTCTCTTTAGCCTTGAATAATTGGAAGAATGTTGGCGCTTGTGCCTGGGCCATGAGAACGTGACCCAGGATGATATTTAATCTGCTACAGAGCTGGCTGTTGTAATACTGGAGCATAGCAAGGCCTTAGGAGCTGTGTGAGGCTTCAGTGGTGCTGATTTACTTTGAAATCCCCTCTCTCTTTCGCTGTTATTACACTATTGCCTGTGAATGCTTTAATAAGATATATTGTTACCGGTATGTGTCAGCCTAAATAACACCATAAAAGAACAAAAGTTTTAATTTATGTGTCAAGCCGTGAAGCACACCGCTTGCTTTTCCACTTACAGATATGCACTTTTGGAATATGTTTCTCTGCGCCTGGCGTTCTCTCCCCAACCTTGAGCAGGAACTCTTAAATGTTTGATCACATTGACAAAAATCAGTACAACTGTTACAAGCAGCCAAAGGTATCTCTGGCTGCCAAGACCACACTTAGCAACACGTACTGAATGTATTTTAGAGTGCAACGGTGACATTTTCTTTGGAGCGACCTCACCTTATGTCTCCCAGGCGGCCGAGAGGAAGCTCTGTGACACAGCACACCACAGGGTATGGAGCAGGTAAGTTACTGATTAACCTTATCCTCACTCACTGCAGGAATGCCTCTGACTTCCCCCTTTTTATAGCATTACATGCCTCAGTCTATTGTCCCTTTTCATGTTTTGCTCCCCATTTGGTTTCCAATTATATGGCTATTGTGGTTCGACAGCGACTGATTTTTTTTAGTGATCCAAGCTGGGTGTTTTCTGTGGTAAGTATGTCCTTATTGTCCGAGCCAATATTTATCCTTCAATCAACATCACTACCACAGATCATCTGGTCATTATCACATTGTTGTTTGTGGGAGCTTGCTGTGCGCAAATTGGCTGCCGCGTTTCCTGCATTACAACAGTGACTGCACTTCAAAAAGTACTTCATCAACTGTAAAGCGCTTTGGGATGTCATGAAAGGCGCTATATAAATGCAAATCTTTCTTTTTCTTTTCTTTTAGTTCAACAACTCCAGCTTGCATTTTTAAAGCACCTTTAACAACAACGACTTGCATTTATATAGAACCTTTGACATAGTAAAAAGGTCCATTTCTTTTATGCTATTGTTACAATAATCACAAGCGCAATCATCTTTATTGACCAGAAGAGCGCACTTGGCTGTCAGTTCTTCAAAGTAAGAAAGAAGGACATTTCTGCAGCGCCTTTCATGACCTTAGGATGTCCAAAAGTGCTTCACAACCAATGAAGTACTTTTTGGAGTGTAATCACTGTTGCAATGTAGGAAATGCAGCAGCCAATTTGTGCAGAGCAAGATCCCACAAACAAGGGACAATAGACTGAGGCATGTAATGCTATAACCTTATCCCAATGTGATAATGATCAAATGACCGGATAACCCGTTTTTAGTGATGTCGATTGAGCAATAAATATTGGCCAGGACACTGGGGAGAACTGCCCTGTTCTACTTTGAAATAGTGCCATGGGATCTTTTGCGTCCACCTGAGAGGGCCGATGGGGTATTGGTTTATCTTCTCATCCAAAAGACAGTGCAGCACAGCGAGTGTCAGCCTAGATTTTGTGCTCAAGTCTCGAGAGTGGGGTTTGAAACCACGACTCTTATGAATTAGAGATAAGAATGTTACGAATGAGCCGTGGCTAACACTTTAAAACCTTCGCTCGATTTTTCTCGCACGTTTTCAGCACTCTGCAATCTGTCTTCTGATCTTATCTGCATAGGTCAGAGTGAGAGCCAATGCTCTGGCAGCCGCATGTTTCCGGGGTTTGCACTGCGATTGGGTTGAGGTAAATGAGACTCATCAGCTATCTGGAATACCTGAGCCAGGAGGAAGCGAGGAGTTAGTGAGCTTGAAGAGTCCGGAAACTTGATATTGTGATTTCTGCAGCATGGAAATGCTTTTTGAACATTTTTCTTTGATTCATTTTTTTCCAAACAGATTTTCGGACAACTCACCTGCAGTCAGAGCATCTCAGAAGCAAGTATGGCTTTCCTTAGCGACACTGTTATTGTGAAGGTGAAGGAGGAGCATCACAGGATGGAGCTAAGGAGCATCAGGAACCAATGAAGGAATATGCAACCAAACAAGTATTATCCCCCCATGCTCCTCCAGAGAATACCTGGAGGTCATATCCAAGGAGCCCCGGAGTGTCAGCTGTGGCTCAGTGAGTAGAAGGTTGTGGGTTCAAGTACCACTCCAGAGACTTGAGCACAAAAATCTAGGGTGACACTCCAGTGCAGTACTGAAGGAGTGCTGCACTGTCGGACGTACTGTCTTTCGGATGAGATGTTAAACCGAGGCCCCGTCTGCTCTCTCTGAGGTGTACCTAAAAGACCTCCTTGCCCTGGTAATCCTGGTATTATTTCAAAGAAGAGCATGGGAGTTATCCCCGGTGTCTTGGCCAATATTTATTCCTCAAACAACATAACAAAAACAGATGATCTGGTCATTTGGTCATTATCTCATTGCTGTTTGTGGGAACTTACTGTGCGTAAATTGGTTGCTGAGTTTCCTACATTACAACAGTGACTACACTTCAAAAATTACTTCATTGGTTGTAAAGCATTTTGAGACGTCTGGTGGTCGTGAAAGGCGCTATATAAATCCAAATCTTTCTTTTATAAAAAGCATTCACTTTACCAAAGTGGCAATAAGGCATCTCTGGCATGAAGAGCTGTGTAATATATTTGCTTCATGGGTTCTTTGCTTAAGAATTCACAGCAACACATTGCTATTAAGAACTAGTTGGTTTATTTGCAATGGTTTAACAATCACGCTACACATTACCAGTTCATCCACCAGGCTCACAACCACCTGCCTCATCGTAGACACCCTGAAACCAACTGGCTGGGGTTTTATTGAGTCTTGTGAATATTACGTGACTGGCTAAACCACTCCTAATTCAACAGCTCTACAAACCTGTGCGCATACTCACAGGCTCATACCTTACAAGCTGCTGCCTGGCTCATCATCTTGCACTGCTCTCTCAGTAATTGTGAAGGTAGCCACAGCCCTCAACTTGTATGAGAGAGGATCACCTCAGACAGTCAGCAGTAGGGGCATGCACTCGACATGTCACTGATCCCCTTTACTGCACAGCAACCAATTCATAAGCTTTAGCATCACAGCAAGGCACCAGAGAGAGAGGGCCCTGCAGTCATACGAGGTTCTCCAAGGTTCAAGGTGCAATCGATGGCACCCACACTGCATTGAGGGCACCCACAGAATACCCACTGAAGCTACCTCAACAGGAAGGGATTTACGTCCCTCAATGTCCAGAGAGTGTGTGACAACATGCAGCAGATTCTCCATGACAATGGCTGATATGCAGGACGTTGCCGTGGAGCCTTTATCCTTTGGCATTTGGCCCTTCCTGACCTCTTCAGGAAAGAAAATCAAATCCACTGATGGCTTCTGGGTAACACAGCATTCCCCCCTGCTCCCTTGCGTGGTGACCCCAATCATAGGGCCCTGAGCAGCACTGGAGGAACGTTACAATGAGTTCCATGCGGCTACCAAGCTGGTGATTGACAGGTCCCTCAGGGTTTGCTGCCTGGACAAGTCAGGAGGGGATCTGTAGTATGCCTCAGATTGGGAGTCCAGAATACTGATGGCTGCTGTGTCCTTTGTTATTCAGGAGGTGCTGTGCTCCAGCACAGCTGAGGAGGAGACACTGGCTCTCGTTGATCCAGAACTACATGGAGTAGACCATCAGGATAACACACAATCAGAGGGCTCCTCACTGACTGTTGGAAGAAACATTAGAGGACAGACCCTCTTAAACGTCTCCTCCTCTTTGTTATTCGTTCATGGGATGTGGGCATCACTGGCAAGGCCAGCATTTAGTGATTGTCCCTAATTGCCCTTGAGAAGGTGGTGGTGAGCCGCCTTCTTGAATCGCTGCATCCATGTGGTGAAGGTACTCCCACAGTGATGTTAGGGAGGGAGCTCCAGGATGTTGACCCAGCGACGACGAAAGAAGGGCAATATACTTCCAAGTCAGGATGGTGTGTAACTTGGAGGGGAACGTGGAGGTGGTGGTGTTCCTCTGTCTAACTCAGTCTACCTTGGACACCATAGCCTGACCTCCTTCTCCCCACTTGCAAGTAAAGAGAACTTATCTCAATCTACTACCCATCCTACCATATGACACCAGATCAGTCCTCTTTACCTTAACATAACCGCACCAGTAACCATCGCCTGAGTGAAGAGGTCAGCACCAAATGAATGGTTCATTTCTGTGTGACTGCAAACTCCATGAATAATAAACCACCATGTCAGTGCACATTTTACTTTAATGCAATAATTGCAAAGTGGAAACAAGCAACGATATGGCTACTCTTTCATAACACCATATTTTCCTTGAGTGCCTACACATGCCTTTCTCTCACCTATTCTAGTGCTCTTTCTAAGTACGACCTTTATTGCAATGGGGATGGAGTATAAAATCAGGGAAGTCCTGCTACAACTGTACAGGGCATTGGTGAGGCCACACCTAGAGTACTGCGGACAGTTTTGGTCTCCTTATTTAAGGAGGGATATACTTGCATTTGAGGCAGTTCAGAGAAGGTTCACTTGGTTGATTCCTGGAATGAAGAGGTTGACTTATGAAGAAAGGTTGAGCAGATTGGGCCGTTACTCATTGGAGTTTAGAAGAATGAGAGGTGATCTTATTGAGATATATAAGATAATGAGGGGGGCTCGACAAGGTAGATGCAGAGAGGATGTTTCCACTCATGGGGGAATCTAGAACTAGGGGGCATAGTTTAAGATTAAGGGGTCGCCCATTTAGAACTGAGATGAGGAGGAATTTCTTCTCTCAGAGGGTTACAAATCTGTGGAATTCTCTGCCCCTTCTCAGTGGAGGCTGGGTCATTGAATATATTTAAGGTGGAGATAGACGGATTTTTGAATAATAAGGGAGTGAAGGGTTATGGGGAGCGGGAAGGGAAGTGGAGCTGAGTCCATGATCAGATCAACCATGATCTTATTGCATGGTGGAGCAGGCTCGAGGGGCATAATGGCCTATTCCTGCTCCTATTTCTTATGTTCCTATGTTCTTCTGACCTGAGGGCCTCGGAGGCTGAGGGCTTCTTATGCTGTATGCACAGCCCGTGGGATTGAAGTGGTGCTCTTCTCATGGCAGCTGGTCCCTGGCATGGAGCCACAGCTAGCCACTTTTCTGGAGGCTGCTGCTGGGCAGCCTGGTCGTGCCTCCCATGATCTACTGGCGTGATGCTCTGAGGGGGAAGGCCTGAGGCCTGGCATGCACTGCTGTCATGACGATTGTACCATGCAACATGCCACTCTTGAGTACCCTGATCCTCTTCACCATCACCGTCATCTTCCTCCTCCTGCACTGCCCGCTGCTGTGGTGAATCTTCAGGAAAGGAGGGTAGAGGCTGACAATAACAGCAACAACATGCGTTCATCTCGCACCTTAAATATAGTAAACCATCCCAAGGCGTTTCACAGGAGTGTTATCAAACAAAATTTGACACCGAAACACATAAGGAGATATTAGGACAGATGACCAAAAGGTTGGTCAAAGAGGTAGGCTTTAAGGAACGTCTTAAAGGAGGAGAGAGATATAGCGAGGCAGAGAGGCTAAGGGAGGGAATTCCAGAGCTTAGGGCCTAGGCAGCTGAAGGCTGCACCTTCAGCTGGGAGCAATTAGAATTAGTGATACGCAAGAGATCAGAATTGGAGGAGCGCAGAGATCTTGGAGGATTGTCGAGCTGGAGGAGGTTACAGAGGCAGGGAGGGGTGAGGCCAAGGAGAGGATTAAAGACAAGGATGAGAATTTTATAATCAAGGTGTTGCCGGACCAGGGGCCAATATAGGTCAGAGAGCACAGGGTGATGGGTGAATGATACTTAGTCCGAGTTAGGATACAGGCAGCAGAATTTTGGATGAGCTCAATTTTACTGAGGGTGTAAGATGGGAAGCCGTCCAGTGGAGCATTGGACTAGTCGTAATAAAAATATTGCTTCTAACACAAGGCCATCCAAATTCGGAAAAAAATCAACTGTGTAGATACATTTAATCCTATTATCAAGAATTAATTACATGTTTATGTTGTTCTTGTGTTAGGAATCTTATTTTTCTGACAATCTCCAAAGAGAAGTGGCAAACCAAGATGGCAGCCAAAATGAATTTCAATAAAATAATTTGAGCTATTTCAGTTGTTACCAATCATTTATCATTGCTCCTGTTCCCTTACTGCTGATTCATGACTGGTAGCTTTTATTCCCACTTGCTATTCCTTGATTGGAACTTTCCATATCTGTTCAGATGTGATGCATTGGTGTTTTATGAAAATATATTTCAGCCAAACAGGTCCAAGTCTGACGTACACTTCTCGGTATGACAGTTTTGGATGTGACACTTTTCAATGTGACACTTTTGGATGTCACAATATGTACTACATTCTTAACTATATAAAAATGCCTGAGGATAAGAGAGTAAAATATTAATCATTATCAATGATGCACCCACATCTCTAACTATTTTGTTTCAATTTGCTGACCTGTAAGCTTCAAAAGAGGATCATTAAAGATAATTTTGTTCCTTAACATCTGACTTACACTATATTTGCTCTGTGTATAAATACAAACAGAGGCACTTAATCAGTGAAAATATTATATTCCAGATGGATTCCCTTTCCTAGATGCTTTTTTTTTTCTAAATTAAAAACAGGCTGAGTCAGGAAGCTGGGACAAAGAACAAGGGTCATCGCCATAAGTACACAGATTGTGCTTTATCAGTTCTCGAACCGCGTTCGGAAAAAAAAATTAAATACCTTTGAAAGGAATCATGTTGGGGAATGCAATCTCTACACAAGAGAACTGCTTCCATTCATACATAAACATTAGAAAATATTAACTCTCGGGTGAATCTAGAGAGCTACAACTTTTCAGAACATAACATTAGTCAGATTGTTGCAGGGCTGAGTTTTTATAAATCCTAAATCCATTTGTTGAAATTAAATGTAAATTAACTCAAAACTAGTGAGTCATTTGGTCAGCCTTGCTTGCAGAGATAGAAATCGTAACACACCACGTTGTCAGTCATGAAGTATCCTCTATCTTGCTGCATACCACATTAGCATCTTAAGGGTCTGGATAACAAATTACTCCTTTTACACAATCTGCCAGAACCTGACAAACAAAAGACCCACAGCAGCCATATGCTGTTTAATTGGAAGATAGGTAATCTTGAAAGGAGGAATCCTGGTGGTAACATGATTTGTGGTGGCCTGACAATTTGAGATGGATGGGCTGGGGTTATCTGTAGTGTCTGCGCTCTTGAAGATGAGCTGAGCCCATTGTATCAGGTTCCGTGGACAATGTTCACACAGGATGGACAGGGACTTGTTTGCTTTTAACTTTCTGATCCTCAGATTGCCAGCCCACTAGGAAGAAACTGCTTGTCCTCCCTTTCGTTTCATAGTCTGAACTGTGCATCGTTACTGTTGCGACAGACCCTGGTGTCCGAGTACTCTCCGCATTGACTCCCCTTAAAATCTGTATCCAGGTACTGTAGACCCTATCCAGTTTTTCTTGTTCACTTTACGTATCCCGGTCTCAATCTCGAGTGAACCGCCTGCTGAAGAGGTTAGTTTGACTGCAAATTAATCCTCAGTTTGATGTGTGTGGTGCATTATTACTTCAGGGTTTAAAGCACTCTCGATTCCCATCAGAATCAAAAAGCAGGACTAATGTGGCTTGTGACAGGTGTAAAATGGTTTCATTGTGTAAGCTGTTTTGCATTGCCCATTTACTCAGACAGAGAGTTCAAAGCAAAACTTGTTCCCAGACCTGAAGGCGCATGGGTAAAATGTTTAATTAGTTGTATTTTGTCTCCCATTTTGTCCAATCATTTTCTGACCTTGTTTGTCGGCCCTATCATTCCTGATTAGCAGGGTGGGGCAGTACTGCCCACACAGGTCTTCCTGGATGTTATAAATACTGCTCCATGCTTGATTTACCAAGACATACACTTGAGCAGTGTGGGAAAAGACCCCTGGCCATCTTTCCCTTCCACCCACAGATGCTCTCTCGTACATCACTTTATACTTGGATATTGTGTTGTGTTCATGTCAAAGTGTGGCACCGAAATCCTACAGCACAGAAGGAGGTCATTTGGCCTATCATGCCTGTGCCGGCTCTTTGAAAGAGCGACTAATTAGTCCCACTCTCCTGCAAATCAAGTATGGAGCAGTATTGGATAAATATTTATCCAATTCCCTTTTGAAAGTTATTATTGAATCTGCTGCTGCCGCCCTTTCAAGCAGTGCATTCCAGATCATAACAACCCGCTGTGTAATTCTTTTCCCCCGCATGTCGCCTCTGGTCCTTTTGCCAATTACCTTAAATATGTGTCATCTGGTTACCAACCCTTCTGCCACTGGAAAGAGGTTATCCTTATTTACTCTATCAAACCTGTTATGTGTGTATGTAAACCTTACCAAAATGTAAGACTTGCCACTAGAGGACACAGCTGTGGAAGACCTAAGAGTCACCTGTGCACCCTGGGGCAAGCAGGTATAAAAGGTGATTCACCATGCTGCTTCCCCACTCTGGAGTCTGAATAAAGAGACCAAGGTCACAACAGTTTGAGCTTGCGATATAGTCCTGTTAATTTATTCTGAACATAACAAAAACTCTTCACAATTTTGAACACCTCAATTCAATCTCCCCTTAACCTTATCTGTTCCAAGGAGAACAACCCCAGTTTCTCCACGTAACTGAAGTCTTTTATCCCTGGTACCATTCTAGTAAATCTCTTCAGCACCCTCTGTAAGATCTGTTGGCATTGCACCCATCTATGATATTAATTCTAGTGAGATGTCCACAGGGTGATGGCCCTGTAGTGTTAACACTATGTCAGCTCTTGAGTAATGTGAGGAGCTGACATAGCTTTCAACCTTGGCTCACTTTCGCCTCTGAGTCAGGTAGGTTCATCGGTTCAAGTCCCACTCCAGAGACTAGAGCACAAAATATAAGTTGACATTCAATGCAATACTGAGGGAGTGTGGTGTTGTTGTTGTTGTTGTTGAAGGGCGCTGTATAAATGCAAGTCCTTCTTTCATGACAATATGTTGTGGCATCACACACTTCAATAGCTATCAGTGCTGGCGTTATAATTAACTGCTGGCAGGAGTTTGCCTTCACTGTTCTGTATGTCTGTAGGTAGTTACTACCTGTTTAGGGCAGTATTACTGGCTGTTCAACCAGGGCAGTCCAGTTTTCTCTGAGTCATGGAGGAGTGTACCATTCACAAACATCTCCATGACACCCGGCTTCATGAATTCAGTGTCTATGGGCCTGTGCGTGCAGAGTGGCCTTCTATATGGAAGTGCAGCCAGTAAAAGTAGGCCCGTATAATTGACATACTTTACGAATGCCATCTCCAGGAATCAGGATTTACGCCACAAACCAGATAAAATGGTGTTACAGGAGATGCCTTACTGTGCCTGCTAGGATCTGAACTCCAATCTCTCAACCCGATGCCCAGTTCTTAGTCTCATAGCCTATTAGTGTTAGCCGTGGCTCAGTTTGTCGCACCCTCACCTCTAAGTCGGAAGGTTGTGGGTTCACGTCCCACTTCAGGTACTTGAGCATAAAAATCTAGGTTGACACTCCAGTGCAAGGCTGCACAGTTGGAGGTGCCATCTTTTGGATGAGATGTTAAACCGAGGCCCCATCTGCCCTCTCAGGTGGGTGCAAAAGATCCCATGGCACTATTTTGAAGAAGAGTAGGAGAGTTATCCTCCAGTGTCTTGGCCAATATTTATCCCTCAGTCAACATCACCAAAAACAGATTAGTTGATCATTATCACGTTTCTGTTTGTGGGAGCTTGCTGTGCACAAATTGGCTGCATATTTCCTACATTACAACAGTGACTACACTTCAAAAAATACTTCCTTGGCTGTAAAGCGCTTTGGGACATCCGGTGGTCGTGAAAGGCGCTATATAAATGCAAGTCTTTCTTTCTTATCAGACTACCTGAAACTATCTAGAAATGAACAGAAATAGTCCTAAGTCTTACTGAATGACTCAAATTCATCATTAGTTCTGTAATCTTACTCAGAGAGGCTGTAAAGATTGGATCGAGAGTGTGAAAAAACAATATGTATGGGACGGTCTTGTCAAATTGGGGTTGAGCCCTGTTGCCAGGGCGACATTGGAAGAACTCAAAGGTTGCATCTATCTTGGGCTATGTCTGACACTTAGTGTGAAAATGATCACATTTCCCAGTAAAGTTATGCCTCAAATTCGGAAGTGAATGAAAGAGGGAAAAAGAAATACTATCCAAAATATATAAAGCGTTTAATAATTGCAGTTACGACCCGCTTCTCCTGCTAAATTCAGTTCAATCATTTATTTCGATTAAATCCAAAGAAAGACCCTTTGTGCAAATGGAGCCTCAAATTGTGAGTTGATGGACAATTTACTATTTAAAGCAATCACAGCCTAGGGATCAAAGTCCTCAAAATGATCTTGTGAGGTTCCAGGATCCTCCAGATTTGCTTGAGGTACTGCAGCTGGATACTTGCGTTTGCTTTGAAGTTGCAGTTGATTTTGAAAACAAAAGGGTTATGTAATATATACTCCGATTTCTAGTCATAGCTGTTTAAAAAAAAATCCAGTTACCTGGTATGAATATGGAGATTTACATCAGAATGGTATCAACCGGTCGCACAAATATCCTTGTTGTTTTATGTTGCAAGACAAAGCACAACATGTGCTTCTTGTACCACCTCAGCTGGGAACTGGCACTGCAGAGAATGGAGAGCATTATCCCTCGGAGGAGACTCTCAGGTCCGATCTTCTTCAAGATCCAATTCTGGCCTCTTGCGCATCCCTGATTTCCTTCGCTCCATCATTGGCGGCCGTGCCTTCAGCTGCCTAGCCCCCTAAGCTCTGGAATTCCCTCCCTAAACCTCTCCTCTTTCTCTCTCTGCATTTCTTACATTACAATAGTGACTAAACTTCAAAAAGTACTTCATTGGCTGTAAAGCGCTTTGAGATGTCCGGTGGTCGTGAAAGGTGCTATATAAATGCAAGTCTTCTTTTTTCTTTCTTTAAGACACTCCTTAAAACCTACCTCTTTGATCAACCTGTCCTGATATCTCATTCTTTGGCTCGGTGTCAAATTTGTTTGATGGCGCTCCTGTGAAATGCTGTGGGGCGATTTACTGCGTTAAAGGTGCTATTTAAAAAGCAAACTGTTGTTGTTCAGCATTGCATGTGGCCTCCCCCGGTGTAAGGAATTTTGACAGACTCAAGGCATCGACCAGGCACTCAAGTAGAAATGTACTTTACAACAACAGGGGGAGAGCGTTCTTCTACATGTGAATCTCATTCCTCGAATTAAGCAAAAAACAGCAGAACCTTGAGGCACACAATCTGGAACATGTTTTTCCACCCGTGCTTTCTTGTGCTTTGACTAGGCCATGAGGGTCAGTGAACATAAGGCCTTGAAAAATCACTTGTTTGAAATTTCACCCTTGCCTTAAAGGCATCCTCCTGGAAGCCAGTCTCGGTGTAATTCTAGTACCAGGGAGCAGCCGTTCTCATTCCTACAGATCTAAACGATTGGGTCAGTGAATCCTCAGAGGTCCACCTACAAGATTAGCAAATGGTACATGCACCTGGACCAAGAAAAAAACGCATAACTTGTTTATCACAAAACTATATGACTTTGTGTTAACTGGTCTCAGGTTCTGAAAAAGGTAATAAAAAACAATCTTCCAATTCTTTGTGCAAAAGCCCATTTAATCATTCAATCGGTGCTTTAGCCTCAACAAGCACAACGGAAAATATAAAGAATAATTTCAGAAGTGTGCTAGTTCTCAATGAACCTGAAGGTCCCACAGATGGGATTTATTTCTGTTGCTATATAGCAAGCAGGGCTGTGTCATCGCGCCGACCCTCTTCTCCATTTTCCTCGCTGCAATGCTCCATCTCATCCTCAACAAACTCCCCGCTGGAGTGGAGCTAATCTACAGAACAAAGGGGAAACTGTACAACCTCCATCGCCTCCAGTCCAGATCCAAGGTCGTCCCATCCTCTGTCGTCGAACCACAGTACATGGACGACGCTCGCGTCTGCGCATATTCAGAGGCTGAACTCCAAGTCATAGTTAACATCTTCACTGAGGCAAACAAAAGCACGGGCCTTACACTAAACATCCGTAAGACAAAGGTCTTCCACCAACCTGACCCCGCCACACAGCGCTGCCCCCCCAGTCATCAAGATCCACAGCCTGGCCCTAGAGAACATGGATCACTTTCCATACTCCAGGAGCCTATTATCAGCATAGACAGACATCGACGACGAGGTTCAACACCACCTCCAGTGCGCCAGCACAGCCTTCGGCAGCCTAAGGAAGAGAGTGTTTGAAGATCAGGCCCTCAAATCTGGCACCAAGCTTATGGTCTACAGAGCTGCAGTGATACCCACCCTCCTGTATGGCTCAGAGACGTGGACCATATACAGTATTCACCTCAAATCGCTGGAGGAATGCTACCAACGATGCCTCCGCAAGATTCTGCAAATCCCCTGGGAGGACAGACGCACCAACGTTAGTGTCCTCGATCAGGTCAACATCCCCAGCATCGAAGCACTGACCACACTCGACCAGTTCTGTTGGGCAGGCCATATTGTTCACATGCCTGACACAAGACTCTCAAAGCAAGCGCTTTACTCGGAACTCCTACACGACAAGCGAGCCCCAGGTGGGCAGAGGAAATGTTTCAAGTACACCCTCAAAGCCTCCTTGATAAAAGGCAACATCCCCACCGACACCTGGGAGTCCCTGGCCAAAGACCGCCCTAATTGAGGAAGAGCATCCAAGGCACTGAGCACCTCGAGTCTCGTTGCCGAGAGCATGCAGAAACCAAACGCAAGCAGCGGAAGGAGCGTGCGGCAAACCAATCTTCCCACCCACCATTTCCTTCAACGACTCTCTGTCCCATCTGTAACAGAGACTGTAATTCCTGTATTGGACTGTTCAGTCACCTAAGAACTCACTTTTACAGTGGAAGCAAGTCTTCCTCAATTTCAAGGGACTGCCTATGATGATGATATACACCACGCTGTTGGAGGAGCGTTATGTGTTTCCTCCAGTGCCGTACAGTGCAGGGGTCTGTAGTAAACCTTAGCAAGCTCACCTTCAAGATGTGCTGTCGCTTCCATTTGTCTTTGTCTCGAACTCGATACAGCTGCAGCTACCTTCTTGGCTGTCCTTTAATCTACCTCCTGGAATCGCCTGTGATGATTGGTCCAATAACCTTTCTTTCCGCCAGAAGACAACAGCTGGCGACTCGCATCGTGCACATCTTTGAGCACGTGTGTGCAGATTATCCACGTGTACCCTCTCCTACAGTGGAACTAATCTCTCCATAGCCTCACACCACCCTATCTGTGTAACCTCCTCCAGCCCTACAACTATCCCAGATCTCTGCGCTCCTCCAATCTCCATCATCTCACCATTGGCGGTGATGCCTTCAGCTGCCCAGGCCTTAAGCTCTGGAAATCCCCCCCTAAACCTCTCCACCTCTCTCTCCTCCTTTAAGACTCACTTTAGAACCTATCTCTTTGACCAAGCTTTTGGTCACCTGTCCTACTATCTCCTAATGTGGCTCGGTGTCAAATCATGTTTCATGACACATCTGTGCAGCATCTTGCGATGTTTTCCTACGTCAAATGCGCTATATAAATGCAAGTTGTTGTTGTCATAAGTTACTACCGAGCAGCATTGTGCAGCAACCCTACTTCACAATGGTACTGGTCCTGCAACAACATTGCTAACGTAAATGTGGGCAGAAATGTGCAGAGCATTCAAAAGTGGATAATTTGGGAAACATGTTATACTTGGATCAGGAGTTGGTATTGAAGTGTTATGCTTGGATCAGGAATTCTATTCAATGGAGGGAATGGGAAGTGGTTTGGTGTGTTGGAATTCTAGACTTGGATCAGGTATGTATCTGTATCTGTGTATTGAGATGACTGCGCTGTATTTGCTTTTGGCATTCAACATATTTTTACAATGTGTCAGGCTTTTGAAAGTGAAATCTTTTCTGTGCGTTTTTCAGAATTATGGCTAGTTCTTATCTGTGAGCAACCAAGACAAATGCAGATGTTTTGCCTCTTTGACGCTGGACTGCAATATTATTTTGACCGCTTTTATCATAATGGATCCAGGACTATGCGAGCAAAAGGTGACATGAAGCAGATCCCTGTCAAAGAGAGTCGCTCCTCACAGAGAGAGGTACTTACCAGTACTCTAGGCACTGCCTGGGAAATCCATGTTCCAAAATGCCGATCTACACAAAAAAGCTGCCAGCTCTGAAAATAAAGTTGGACAGTATTGCGCCCAATGCAACCAGGCTCAAAAAAGAAAGACTTGCATTTATATAGTGCCATTCATGGCCTCAGGACGTGCCAAAGCGCTTTACAACCAAAGAAGTAATTTTTGAAGTGTAGTCACTGTTGTATGTAGGAAACCTGGCAGAAAATTTGCGCACAGCAAGCTCCCACATAAACAATGTGATAATGACCAAAGAATCATTTTTTTTTAATGTTGATTGAGGGACAAATATTGGCCAGGACCAATGATCCCCTTTAAGCACCAAGTGATCTTTTACATCCACCTGAGAGAGCAGACGGGGCCTCAGTTTAACATTTCATCGAAAGATAGCACCTCCGACAGTGCAGCACTCCCTCAGCACTGTACTGGAGTGTCAGCCTAGATTTTGGTGCTCAGGTCTCTGGAGTGAGACTTGAACCCAGAGCTTTCTGACTCAGAAGCGAGAGTGCTACCCACTGAGTCACGGCTGACACTGCAGACTTAAAATCTAATTCTGCCATTTTGTAATAGTGCACACGTGAGGATTGAAGCAAAATGTAACATTGGCCGTTGGATCATTACATTCACACCACTGGTGACACAAATGGGCAGCAGTACAAACATAGAAACATAGAAACATAGAAAATAGGTGCAGGAGCAGGCCATTCGGCCCTTCTAGCCTGCACCGCCATTCAATGAGTTCATGGCTGAATATGCAACTTCAGTACCCCATTCCTGCTTTCTCACCATACCCCTTGATCCCCCGAGTAGTAAGGACTCCATCTAACTCCTTTTTGAATATATTTAGTGAATTGGCCTCAACAACTTTCTGTGGTAGAGAATTCCACAGGTTCACCACTCTCTGGGTGAAGAAATTCCTCCTCATCTCGGTCCTAAATGGCTTACCCCTTATCCTTAGACTGTGTCCCCTGGTTCTGGACTTCCCCAACATTGGGAACATTCTTCCTGCATCTAACCTGTCTAACCCCGTCAGAATTTTAAACGTTTCTATGAGGTCCCCTCTCATTCTTCTGAACTCCAGTGAATACAAGCCCAGTTGATCCAGTCTTTCTTGATAGGTCAGTCCCGCCATCCCGGGAATCAGTCTGGTGAACCTTCGCTGCACTCCCTCAATAGCAAGAATGTCCTTCCTCAGGTTAGGAGACCAAAACTGTACACAATACTCCAGGTGTGGCCTCACCAAGGCCCTGTACAACTGTAGCAACACCTCCCTGCCCCTGTATTCAAATCCCCTCGCTAGGAAGGCCAACATGCCATTTGCTTTCTTAACCGCCTGCTGTACCTGCATGCCAACCTTTAATGACTGATGTACCATGACACCCAGGTCTCTTTGCACCTCCCCTTTTCCTAATCTGTCACCATTCAGATAATAGTCTGTCTCTCTGTTTTTACCACCAAAGTGGATAACCTCACATTTATCCACATTATACTTCATCTGCCATGCATTTGCCCACTCACCTAACCTATCCAAGTCACTCTGCAGCCTCATAGCATCCTCCTCGCAGCTCACACTGTCACCCAACTTCGTGTCATCTGCAAATTTGGAGATACTACATTTAATCCCCTCGTCTAAATCATTAATATACAGTGTAAACAGCTGGGGCCCCAGCACAGAACCTTGCGGTACCCCACTAGTCACTACCTGCCATTCTGAAAAGTCCCTATTTACTCCTACTCTTTGCTTCCTGTCTGACAACCAGTTCTCAATCCATGTCAGCACACTACCCCCAATCCCATGTGCTCTAACTTTGCACATCAATCTCTTGTGTGGGACCTTGTCGAAAGCCTTCTGAAAGTCCAAATATACCACATCAACTGGTTCTCCCTTGTCCACTCTACTGGAAACATCCTCAAAAAATTCCAGAAGATTTGTCAAGCATGATTTCCTTTTCACAAATCCATGCTGACTCGGACCTATCATATCACCTCTTTCCAAATGCACTGCTATGACATCCTTAATAATTGATTCCATCATTTTACCCACTACCGATGTCAGGCTGACCGGTCTATAATTCCCTGTTATCTCTCTCCCTCCTTTTTTAAAAAGTGGGGTTACATTGGCTACTCACTCAATAGGTGCCAGTGAGTGCCGTGTCAACACAGAGGGGTGGAAGTCAAGATATTGGCCTACATTGTATGGGCAGGAAGCAGCAACCATGGCCACTGATCACCTTTTTTATTGAGGGAATGTGAAGGAAAGGATTGATTTGAGCTTCAATTGTTTTTTTTCTAAGACTGTGCAGCTCCCAAACTGGGAGAGTCACAAAAGAGTCTACCAGACATCCTGAGATTTGGCTTGAATATTTTGAACCAATTTACAGCGATAACTGAAGATCAGATTTGGCCAGAAGTTGGTTGACTATTGACCTCCATTCGTCCATTGTCTCCTGGCAGGGATGAGGCCTACCTCAGGCAGAGGTCACACTGCAGTGTGGGTTCAGAAGTGGGCAGCCTCCATCCACTGTAACCTGTCGCTAACTCGAATTCTGAGGCCTTCCCCTTCTCCTCTCCCCCACCCTCCCCACCACCACACCCTATGTCGCCTTGTGCACTCATGAACAACTCTTTTATATCACCTGCTGGCTACATAAAACCTGCCTCTGTACAGACAGATGTGCACACTGCACGTCAATGCTACACCTAATGCGCTGACACTATATTTAAAAATTAACTATGAATATTTAGTTACTATGCTACCTGCTAAACTAAAGAGAGCGTCTCCACCAAGTAGCTCCAGATGGACATGGATGCAGAGCCCAGATTATAAAAGCTTTTTGTATGAACATAATTGCAGGCGCTGGTAACATACAGTAAGTACAGAGCTACCTTCAGCCACTTATACCTCTGTCTTCTTTTAAGTCAGATTCCGGGAGCCCGGTGTCCCAGATCCAGCTCTTGGAATTTATACTGTTAAATCCCTTGTCAGTAGAAAGCCAGCAGATTTTACGGAAACCAGATTTTACATATATAATCTACAGCACAGAAACAGGCCATTCTGCCCAACTGTTCTGTGCCGGTGTTTATGCTCCACACGAGTCTCCTCGCAGTCTACTTCATCAGCACATCCTCTCTCGTGTGCTTATCTAAATTCCCCAATAAATGCAACTAAGCTATTCGCCCCAACCACCCCATGCGGTAGCAAGTTCTATATTCTAACCACTCTCTGGATAAAGAAGTTTCTCCTCAATTTCTTATTGGATTTATTAGTGACTATATTATATTTGTGACTCCTGGGGGCTGAATTTTCGGTCTTTTGCCACCCCTGTTAGAGCCCCGGAGGGGCGACAATGGCGGCGTTAAGCATTTTAGGGCAGGCAGCCAGCTTCTGGGACTTCTGGTGCCGGTTTCGACGGGGCTTGTAGCATTACCGCCCGGAAGAGGCGAGCTGGTGTGCAATGTCCCTGGTAGCGACACCGGCTCGATTTTTGGCTGCCACCCGATCCGTAACACTCTGTAGAGTGCCCTGCTTACCGCCTGTGAAAGCTGGCGTTCCGAGCTGTGGCAACTGTAGTGAGGTAAGTAATGTCGACCTCGGTAAGTGTGATTGTTTTTTATTTTATTTTGGGAGGGATTTATGTTGTGGTGGTGGGAGTTATTTATTGGGAACATTTCTGGTGCTTTTTTCCAGGTTTTTTTTTGCCCCCACAAGCCTCTCTTACCGCGCTCCCGGGCCAGCTGTTTCGCTCGGGATTTTCAGTTGCTCAGCTAGCCTAATGCACCAAGAGTAGTGTGTAATGCCTCCCTTAGCGCTCCGCCCCACACTCAGGGCCCAGCTGATGAATTTTGTTGACTGAGGCACAAACTGTTCCCGGGCTCAAACTTTACTGCCCCCCCCACCCCGCCATTACCGCCCCGAAATGAGCAGAACTGAAAATCCAGCCCATAGTTTTGATTTCCCCCCACAAGTGGAAACATCTTCTCCATGTCTACCCTATCAAAACCTCTTCATAATTTTAAAGATTTATATCAGGCCGCCCCTCGGCCTTCCCTTTTCTGGAGAAAAGAGTCCCAGCCTGTTGAGCCTTTCCTGATAGTTATAACAATATTTAACAGTATGAATGCTGGGAGCTGACCTACTGATGCCAATACAATTTAAAAGAAAACCGACACCTTTCAAGATTTTTGCTCCAGGCATGTTTTTCGACGTGCATACTTTTTCGTTGCAGGCTGATCTGTGGAACTAAAAGGTGGTGTTTGCTGGGATTTATTTCAGAACATGTTGGGGCATCCTTTATAAATATTTGCTTTACATTTTGTTAATTTAGAGCAGCCTATCACTCCACATGATATCTATCGCAAATCACAAGCAATACCCAAGGCTTGTTTCTTAAGGATATGCAGCAAACCAATTAAAAAAAAAACTAGATAACAGATTCAGAGCAGTTTAACAATGGAAGAAATTTAATTTTCACATCAAAGAAAATGATTCGCCCTTTACCTGCCCCCAACAGTGTTCCTTGAAGTTAATTGTCTTCACTTTATTTAGAATGCTTGAATTGTCAGCAATTAGTTGCTTCATTATCCGATACTCAGTGCTATTTGATTGAGACGTTTACCGACTGGAATTGGTTAAAGGAAGGTAAACGTTCCCCGCAAATTTGCTAATAATTTGAAGTTACTATTTAACCCGCTGAATGGCTTTTCATTCACACATTTGGGCAGATTGCGTTTGACACGAATAAACCTACACGTCCTCCTGCTGCTAGGAACAACAAACAGACAAACAGTGTGTAAACAAACAAGAATTCTTTTCCTGAAAACTGATTCTCCTGATGTTGGTATCTGTGGAATTTGATAAACCACCCACTCTGCTCCAGTCTGGTTGTGTCTCTCCTCAAACCTCTTCCCCTTTCATCTGTACTCTCAAAAGACACGCACAATGTTAATGAACTGCTGAAGCGCTGCAAACAGCTTGTTTGAGAAGATATGGCTGTCTTTATTTTTTGTTGCGCTCGAGTTATTCGGTAGGCTTTACTTTTTGGGAGTCCGAAATGATTAGCACTTTGTTTTGACTTTAGAAGATAGCAAAACAATGCAAATAGTTCTCAGCTAATTTATGTTTGAGAACAAACTTCTGATCACCCGCATATCCCTCGGTGTTGCACAGAGTATTCAGTTTCAGCCATCTATACAATTGAGTTCTCCAAACTGTTCTGTCGATAAATGCGTTGCCTGGTGCCATACTGAGTACTCCAGACCACGAGGGTGCCAGGCTCACTGCCCTGTATGTAGCTGGCGCAGGCATTATAATTATCCTCAGTGTCTTAAGGTTAAGGAAGGGGCGAGATCAGTCTGTAGAACAGAAAGACATGCATTTATATAGCACCTTTCACGACCTTAGACTATCCCAGAGCATTATTCCAAAGCACTTTACAACCAATACTTTTGAAGTGCAATCACGACTGTAACACAGGAAATGTGGCAGTGGCAGACAATTTGCGCACAGCAAGCTCCCATAAACAGCAATGTGATAATGATCAGATAATCTGTTTCTGTTATGTTGATTGAGGGATAAATATTGGCGAGGGCACTGGGGATAACTCCTCTGCTCTTCTTCGAAATAGTGCCATGGGATCTTTTACATCCACCTGAGACAGCAGAGGGGGCCTCGGTTTAACGTCTCATCCGAATATAGTACTCCCTCCGTACTGCACTGGAATGTCAGCTTAGATTTTTGTGCTCAAGTTCCTGGAGTGGGACTTGAACCCACAACTTTCTGACTCAGAGGTGAGAGTGCTACCCACTGAGCCACGCCTGCTGGAAAATACATGCGTGTGGATAGATTGGATCAGCTCCATTGTTACTGCCCTCCTCGCCCAAATGAACTGCAGTGTCTCACTGTCCAGACTCAACAACAAGGAATGACTTCACAACTCCTGCTACATTTACTGCTACCATCTTATCTGTTCACCTGCTAATACCTTTCCAATGGAGGCTTCTTCAAGATCTGTGTCAGCATTTGTGTGCATGTATTTTATTCATCTTCATGTGCATATATCTCCTGTGCTGCCACCTTACAGTAATCGTCATGCCTTCCTTTCGTGCTCTTCTTTAAGCATTTCTCCTTTTTCCTGAATCCCCCACTAGGTCTTCCGAGTTGGGGTGGGCTATTGTTGATGCTGTTTGTCATTTGCTGTCATGTTTGGCCCCTTCTTTGCCTTTTACTCAGCTGCCCGTGTCCTAACTCGCACCAAGTCCCGCTCACCCATCACCCCGTGTTCGCTGACCTACATTGGCTCGCGGTTAAGCAAAGTCTCGATTTCAAAATTCTCATCCTTGTTTACAAATCCCTCTATGGCCTCGGCCCTCCCTATCTCTGCAATCTCCTCCAACCCCTCAACACCCCCGAGATATCTGCGCATCGTTGATTATAATCGCTCAACCATCGGTGGCCGTGCCTTCAGCTGCCCAGGCCCCAAGCTCTGGAACTCCCTGCCTAAACCTCTCCGCCTCTCTTTCCTCCTTTTAGACGCTCCTTAAAACCTACCTCTTTGACCAAGCTTCTGCCGTAATTTCTTCTTATGTGGCTCGATGTCAAATTTTTGTCATGACTATCCAGTGAAGCGCCTTGGGACGTTTTACTACGTTAAAGGCGCTATATAAATATAAGTTGTTGTTGTTGTTTTGGGGGGTTGCTCCGCCCCATCAAATAGGTCCTCGTGTTGCTCCATTGTTGACCTGGAATTTCCTGCGGGGGTGGGAGGGCGCAACCCGGAAGTCGCAACTGAAATTAAGCCCATTCCTGCGCCTGTTCTGCCAATGTTAGGAGCACACGCCCAAACATAAAAACAGGCGTAAGTCGGCGTAAACCATTGGAGCCGAATGAAAGTGCCAAACTCACGCCTTATATAACTTTGTTAAGCATGAAAATATAAGATTTAACTCAATCAATCATTCTTCAGGCACAGCCTCTTTAAGAACCTGCAATGTGTCTTATACCGATGCTGTAAAAACCCATTCAAAGAAAACAGAAAATACCGAGCAGGACTCAGTGAGAAGTTTTTTACGTAAAAGTGCTTGAAAAAGTGCAATAAAACACCAGAAAAATGAGGCTGTTTCCTGCTGAGCCTGAAAATCTGGTGGTAATTTGAAGAGAGTCTCTGAGCAAGTGCAAATACAAGACACTCACGTATAAAGCTCTGCGACCTGGGGGAGGGACCATTATTTTGGTTGGAGATGCGTTCGACTGGAGGAGTCGATGGACGATCGTAAAAGATCAAAGTATCTGAGGCTTTTTGTACTTCGGCACTCACTTACGCCCAAAACGGCGGCATCTTTTAGGCCGCGTATTTGCTTTGCACTTCGATTGTGCGTGTCTCTGGGCACAAGGATGCAGGCCATTCTGGGACACTGTGTTTACCAGCCTTTGCGGGGCCTCATCGTCAAATCAGCATTTTCCCTTTCAGCAGTTCGGGCATTTTCTTCAACAGTTGTGCAATCCACAGCTGGGTTATTTGAACCTTTTGGCATTCACACCGGTCAAGTCACTCGTTAGCTGCGTGAAAAGATCATCGCTGCTGCTGTGATTGGCCGCTGCTCTTTGGGCAAAGCAGCAAAATGATGTCCTCACAAGCATTTGGATGCCTGTGCTTTTGTTAATGTTGGAGAAAAATGTGGTTTTCTGTCATTTTTGCTGAAGATAATGCCTAATGTGTGTGTTCAGAGGTATCCCGAAAAGGGAAAGCAGCAGTAAATTACCTCAAAAAAGGGAAGAATACCTTAAAAAAAAATTGCACATTAACTGCTGCATGAATACTTTGCCCCATATTTGAAGGGGCAGCTAAAGGACCCAAATGATAAGAAGACTAACCCACCACCTTCCTAACTGGGCCACTCCCCCTCCTCACACACTATTAAACACTGGCTCCTAACACTGCTGCTTCCAGAGAAGCAAAAATGCGCTGGTTTAATACTGGGAACAAATGACGCATTTGTTCCCTCACCTAGTCTGGCTGAAGCAGACATCTCCTGCCAAGCACAATGTGCACTGCCATACTGTGTGCCAACATTTGGCCTAGAAGTGAAATGTAAGGATCGGCGAAAGTTTTGAAATTATGTTTTTTTTTAAATGGCACTTTAACATTTTTGTCAAAGACCTTTGGCGCGTTTCTCGATCTGTGTTCGTCTTTGCTACACTCCTTTTCTTAAAAAATGTTTAATGAATGAACTAACTTATTAAAGCAGCTCATTTACAGATTGGGTGGGGGGAGATGTTGTCGGAGCTTTTAAAGGGACAGTGACTTCACTTGCAAACTATCAGTTGTCGGGGGGAAGAATTTTCGCCATGGTGTCATGGTGCAGCAGCGATGCAATGAAGTCGCCATGTGATTCGCCTCATTCTGCTGTGCATTTCCGAAACAAGCGGCAAAAGAGACTGACTTTTTGATGTTGGCCCTTTAATTCAGACAGCCTTCACAACGACAGGTTCTCAGATCTGCAGTCTTATTTGTATGTATTTGCAACTGGATGTTTCTGAATCAAGCGCCATTGTTTAGCTTAGGGATAGTTTATTCAGGATAGGTCCAAATGAACTGTCTCCATGTAAATGACTTTGCCTTAGCAGGAAGTCAGCTGGAGGTCCATGTCTTCCACATATAATCTATCACAGGAGATCCTGCTCTCCCAGATCCACCCTCAGGTGCTTTCTGCAAATCTTTAGGTTTGCCTTGACTGTAGATGCTCTCTTACCACCTCCAAGGTTTGGTCATCACAAAGCTGACAAGCCTCTCTAATACATATTTAAGAGCTACAAGGCACAGAGCAGTGTTCCTCTTACTCCTTGCCTGTTACCAAAATCTTAACAATACAGGACTCAAGTTCTTTCTTTTGACTCAATTTTGTACGAAAAACAACTTTTCCTACATGCGCTAGTCTAAATACTGTGACTTGGTAATTACTATGAACTACATATTGACCTGGTAAAAACTATGAACTACCTTCAGTTACATACATGGTTCAAATCTATTCTCTGTATAGGGATCCCCACCCCACCCCCCACCCCCACACTCTAGCACATGTATACAATGAAGCACATTTTTTACAATGAGGCAGGATGTTTTTAATTACGTAGAATAGGAAATAGTTTGTTGCAGTACACTGTAATTATAAGGGATGCACCGTTATTTGATATTTCAGTGGGACTTAACCATATATGTATCACAGTGTTTTAAGTTATGCACTTTCCTCCATTTTATTATGTTACCTCTCACCACTTGCACTTATGTTTGCATAGAGTACAATAAATTATGTCAAATTATAAACACTACACAGGATATGAGAAAAAAAACATTATATCACCATAACTTGAAGCTATGACTTCAATCAGAATGCAGTGATATATTATATATATATATATATATATATGTTACAAAGGATCGGAGTGGGTGCTTTCATTCCCAATGGTTTAGTTGATAAGTGCATAGCCCAGTGGGAAATAGAGCAATGGAGCTCAAGAAGCTCCCAGTTGCTAAGTTAGTTGCTCTTATACAAAAGGACAACAAGAATGCCACAATTGGCATCCCTTTCATGAGGGAGGGTGCAATATTTGCACCTGTGCGTATGCTCACAGGTTTTTTGTCACGTGATGTTCACAAGACTCAATAAAACCCCAGCCAGTTAGGTTCAGGGAATCCACGATGAGGCAGGTGATTGTGAGCCTGGTTGATGATCTGTAATGTGTAGTGTGATTGTTAAACCTTTGCTAATAAACCAACTAGTTCTGAATAGCAATGTGTTGCTATGAATTCTTAAGCGAAGAACCCATGAAGCAAATACATTACAAAGGGGAAAAAAATCCAAAGTTGGTCACAGTCCAGTGACTCTGGTTTTTAATATTCTCTGCCTCTCTCCTCCTTTAGATGCTCCTTAAAACCTACCCCTTTGAAAAGGCTTTTGGTCACATGTCATAATAACTCCTTATGTGGCTATTGTGTTTGATAATGCTCCTGTGAAGCGCCTTGGAATGTTTTACTACACATCATCCCTGTGCTCGCTGACCTACATTGGCTATTGGTCCAGCAATGCGTTAATTTTAAAATTCCCAACCTTGTTTTCAAATCCCTCCATGGCCTTGCCCCTCCCTATTACTGTAATCTTCTCCAGCTCCAAAACTCTCTGAGATATCTGCACTCCTCCAAATCTAGTCTCTTGCTCATCCCGAATTTTAATCGCTCCACCATTGGCGGCCATGCCATTAACTGGCTATGCCCTAAGCTCTGGAATTCCCTCCTTGAACCTCTCCAGCTCTTTACCTTTCCCTCCTCTTTTAAGATGCTCCTTAAAACCTATTCTTTCACTAAGTTTTTGGTCACCTGTCCTAATATCTCCTTTTGTGTCAAATTCTGCTTGATAACACTGCTGTGAAGCGCATTGGGACATTTTCATCATCATCATCATCATCATCATAGGCAGTCTCTCGGAATCGAGGAAGACTTGCTTCCACTCTTAACATGAGTTCTTAGGTGGCTGTACAGTCCAATACAAGAACCACAGTCTCTGTCACAGGTGGGACAGACAGTTGTTGGAGGAAAGTGTGGCTGGGGAGTCTGGTTTGCCGCATGCTCCTTCCACTGCCTGCACTTGCTTTTTGCATGGTCTCGGCGACGGGATGTTCGGCGACGGGATGTTCATCGCCCTCCCGGATGCCCTTACTTCACTTAGGGCGGTCTTTGGCCAGGGACTCCCAGGTATTGATGGGGATGTTGCATTTTATCAAGGAGGCTTTGAGGGTGTTCTTGAAACGTTCCCTCTGCCCACCTATGGCTCGCTTGCCGTGTAAGAGTTCCGAGTAGAGCGCTTGCTTTGGGAATCTCATGTTGGCCATGCGAACAATGTGGCCCGCCCAACGGAGCTGGTTGAGTGTGGTCAGTGCTTCGATGCTTGGGATGTTGGCCTGATCGAGAACACTGGTGTTGGTGTATCAATTCTCTCAGGGAATTTGCAGGATCTTCCGGAGGTATCGCTGGTGGTATTTCTCCAGTGATTTGAAGTGTCTACTGTATATGGTCCACGTCTCTGAGCCATACAGGAGGGCGGGTATCAATACAGCCCTGTAGACCAAAAGCTTGGTGCCAGATTTTAGGGCCTAATCTTCGAACACTCTCTTCCTCAGGCGGCCGAAGGCTGTGCTGGCATACTGAAGACGGTGTTAGATCTTGTCGTCCTTATAGTAGGACCTTGCTGATAGTAGGCTCCAGAAGTATGGAAAATGGTTCACATTGTCCAGGACCACACTATGGATCTTGATGACCGTGGTGCAGTGCTGTGTGGCAGGGTCAGGTTGTTGGAGGACCTTTGTCTGATGGATGTTTAGTGTAAGGCCCATGCTTTCTGTTGTGTATTTGTAAAGCATGCACTCCCATGTTCCGCCACCAGGGAGCGCATCCCCTGAAGTCCCAAGCGATCCCAGCATCCCTTGGGAGCAATGTATATAAGCCGACATCTAAGGCCTGTTCCTCACTCTGGAGTGTCTTAATAAAGACTGAGGGCACTGTTACTTTAACCTCCCTGTGTGCAATTTCATCTGTGTTAGGAACACAATAACTGGCGACGAGTATACGAATCCAACGCAAAGATGCAGCAAACTGTGGATATCCTGGAGAAGTTCTCGGAGGCTGAGGACTGGGAAGCCGATGTCAAACGGCTGGACCAGTACTTTGTAGTCAACGAGCTGGACGGAGAAGGAAGCGCTGCAATCTGCGGGGCACCGACCTACAGCCTCATGAAGAATCTTCTGGCTCTGGTGAAACCCACAGATAAGTTGTATGAGGAGCTGTGTACACTGGTTCGGAAGCATCTTAACCCGAGGGAGAGCGTGCTGATGGCGAGGTATCGGTTCTACATGTGCCAGCGATCTGAATGTCAGGAAGTGGCGAGCTATGTCGCCGAGCTAAGGTGACTTGCAGGACAATGTGAGTTTGATGGCTTCCTGGAGTAAATGCTCAGAGACTTTTTTGTACTGGGCATTGGTCACGAGACCATCCTACGAAAACTTTTGACTGTAGAGACACCGACCCTCAGTAAGGCCATTGCGATAGCACAGGCGTTTATGTCCACCAGTGATAACGCCAAACAAATCTCTCAGCACACAAGTGCTAGCAATGTTCATAAATTAACTGGAACTGTGTGTGCGAGCAGAAATGTACAGGGCAGACACCACGAGTCTGCAACTGCCAGCAGGCCTCAGGTGACCCAGATGACTCAGAGTCCCCAACAAAGGATGAATGCAAGGCAATTCACACCTTGTTGGCATTGTGGAGGCTTCCATTCAGCCTATTCATGCCGCTTCTCAGGGTATGTTTGCAAGAGCTGTGGAACAATGGGGCACTTCCAACGAGCTTGCAGACGAGCTGCAAGCTCTGCAAAACCTGCTAACCACCACATGGCAGAGGAAGATCGGTCCATGGTAGATCAAAGCAATTTCGAGCCTCAGAGAGAGGAGGCAGATGCTGAAGTACATGGGGTGCACACATTTTCGATGAAATGTCCACCTATAATGCTAAATGTAAAATTGAATGGCTTATCCGTAGCCATGGAACTGGACACTGGCGCTAGCCAATCCATCATGAGTAAAAAGATGTTTGAGAGACTGTGGTGCAACAAGGCATTCAGACCAGCCCTGAGCCCTATCCACACGAAACTGAGAACGTACACCAAAGAGCTAATCACTGTCCTGGGCAGCGCCATGGTCAAGGTCACCTACGAGGGCACGGTGCATGAACTACCACTGAGGATTGTCCCGGGCAATGGCCCCATACTGCTTGTAAGGAGCTGGCTGGGCAAAATCCGCTGGAACTGGGATGACATCCAAGCGCTATCACATGTCGATGAGGCCACATGTACCCAGGTCTCAACAAATTTTCTTCCCTTTTTGAGCCAGGCATTGGAAACTTTTCCGGGGCGAAGGTACGGATCCACTTGGTCCCAGAGGCACGACCCATTCACCACAAGGCGCGAGCGGTACCTCACATGATGAGGGAGAGAGTGGAAATCGAGCTTGACAGGCTGTAATACGAAGACATCACCTCCCAGTGGAATTCAGCGAGTGGGCCAGCCCGATTGTTCCAGTACTCAAAAGTGATGGCACGGTCAGGATTTGCGGAGATTATAAAATAACTATTAATCGTTTCTCGCTACAGGACCAGTACCCGCTACCTAAGGCAGACCTATTTGCGATGCTGGCAGGAGGCAAGACGTTTACCAAGCTTGACCTGACTTCGGCCTACATGACGCAGGAACTGGAGGAGTCTTCGAAGGGCCTCACCTGCATCAACACGCACAAGGGACTGTTCATCTACAACAGATGCCCGCTTGGAATTCGGTTGGCTGCAGCGATCTTCCAGAGAAACATGGAACGCCTACTCAAGTCAGTACCATGCATAGTGGTTTTTCAGGATGACATATTGGTCACGGGTCGGGACACCGCCAAGCACCTACAAAACCTGGAGGAGGTCCTCCAGCGACTGGATCGCGTAGGGCTGGGCTGAAGAGTCGAAATGCGTCTTCATGGCAACAGAAGTGGAGTTTTGGGGGAGAAAGATCGCGGAGAATGGCATTCGGCCCACAGACGCCAAGATAGAGGCTATTAGGAATGCGCCCAGGCCACAGAATGTCACGGAACTGCAGTCGTTCCTGGGACTCCTCAACTATTTTGGTAACTTCCTACCGGGGTTAAGCACTCTCTTAGAGCCCCGACATGTGTTATTGCGTAAAGGTGAGAACTGGGTATGGGGAAAAAAACAAGTAATTGCTTTTGAGAAAGCCAGAAACATTTTATGCTCCAACAAGCTGCTTATATTGTATAACCCATGTAAAAGACTTGTGCTAGCATGTGATGCGTCGTCGTACGGAGTCGGGTGTGTATTACAACAAGCTAATGTTGCGGGGAGTTGCAACCTGTCGCCTATGCCTCCAGGAACTTGTCTAAGGCCGAGAAGGCCGACAGCATGATTGAGAAAGAGGCATTAGTGTGTGTGTTCGGGGTAAAGAAAATGCAACAGAACCTGTTTGGCCTCAAATTTGAGCTGGAAACCGATCACAAGCCCCTCATATCCCTGTTCACTGAAAACAAGGGAATAAATACTAATGCCTCAGCCTGCATACAAAGGTGAGCACTCGCGCTATCAGCTTATAACTACACCATCCGCCACATGCCAGGCACCGACAACGGTGCGGATGCTCTCAGTCGGCTACCATTGTCCACCACGGGGGTGGAAATGGCGCAGCCTGCAAACTTGTTGATGGTGGCGCAGCCCGCAGACTTGTTGATGGTCATGGAAGTGTTTGAAAATGATAAAGCACCTGTCACGGCCCGCCAGATCAGGACTTGGACCAGCCAAGATCTCTGCTGTCCCTAATAAAAAAACTGTGTATTGCATGGGAGCTGGGCCAGCATCCCCTTTGAAATGCAAGAGCTAATCAAGCCGTTCCAGCGGCGAAAGGACGAGCTGTCCATTCAGGCAGACTGCCTGTTGTGGGGTAACCGCGTAGTGCTACCCAAAAAGGGCAGGGAGACGTTCATCTCAGATCTCCACAGCACACACCCGGGTATAGTAATGATGAAAGCGATAGCCAGATCCCACGTGTGGTGGCCCGGTATCGACTCTGACTTAGAGTCCTGTGTACGGCAATGCAGTGTATGTGCTCAGTTGAGCAACGCGCCCAGAGAGGCACCACTAAGTTTGTGCTCCTGGCCCTCCAGACCATGGTCGAGGATCCATGTCGACTATGCGGGCCCGTTTCTCGGTTAAATGTTCCTGGTGGTGCTGGATACTTTTTCAAAATGGATTGAATGTGAAATAATGTCGGGAAGCACCGCCACCGCCACCATTGAAAGCCTGAGGGCCATGTTTGCTACCCACGGCCTGCCTGACATACTGGTCAGTGACAACGGGCCATGTTTCACCAGTGCTGAATTTAAAGAATTCATGACCAACAATGGGATCAAACATGTCACCTCGGCCCCGTTTAAACCAGCCTCCAATGGGCAGGCAGAGCGGGCACTAGAAACAATCAAACAGAGCCTTAAAGGAGTCACAGAAGGCTCACTCCAAACCCGCCTGTCCCGAGTATAGCTCAGCTACCGCACGAGACCACACTCGCTCACAGGGGTGCCCGCGGCTGAGCTACTCATGAAAAGGACACTTAAAAGCAGACTCTCGCTGGTTCACCCCAACCTGCATGATCAGGTAGAGAGCATGCGGCAGCAACAAAATGTAAATGATGGTCGCGCTACTGTGTCACGGGAAATTGATCTGAATGACCCTGTGTATGTGCTAAACTATGGACATGGTCCCAAGTGGATCGCGGGCACGGTGATAGCTAAAGAAGGGAGTAGGGTGCTTGTAGTCAAACTAGACAATGGAAAAAATTGCAGAAAGCACCTGGAGCAAACGAGGCTGCGGTTCACAGATTGCCCTGAACAACCCACAGCAGACACCACCTTTTTCGAGCCCACAACACACACCCAAAGGATCAACGATACCACCCCGGACCAGGAAATTGAACCCATCACGCCCAACAGTCCAGCAAGGCCTAGCTCACCTAGCAGCTCTGCAGGGCCAACAACACGCCAGCCCAGCGAAGGCACAGCCAACACACCAGAACAGACATTTGTACCGAGGCGGTCCACCAGGGAAAGAAAGGCTCCCGACCGCCTCACCTTGTAAATAATTTTCACTTTGACTTTGCGGGGGAGTGATGTTGTGTATCTGTAAAGCATGCACTCCCATGTTCCGCCACCAGGGAGCGCATACCCTGAAGTCCCAAGGGATCTCAGCTTCCCTTGGGAGCACTGTATATAAGCCAGCCCCTAAGGCCTGTTCCTCACTCTGGAGTGTCTTAATAAAGACTGAGATCATTGTTACTTTAACCTCCCTGTGTGCAATCTCATCTGTGTTCGGAACACAATACTTTTGTACACCTCGGTGAAAAGTGTTGACGATGACTTGGAGTTACTATGTTAAAAACATTATATAAATGCAAGTTGTTCTTGTTGTTAAAGGTGCTTTAAAAATGCAAGTTGTTGTTGAACTAAAAGAAAAAGAAAGACTTGCACTTATAGAGCACCTTTCATGACCATTTTCTTTTTGAAGTGTAGTCACTGTTGTCATGTAGGAAATGCAGCAGCCAATTTTCACACAGCATGCTTCCACAAACAGCAATGTGATAATGACCATTATGCTAATTGAGGGATAAATATTGGCCAGGACACTGGGGAGAACTCCACTGCTGTTCAAAATAGTGACATGGGATCATCAGCTTCCACCTGAGAGGGTGGACAAGGCCTCGGTTTAACATCCCATCTGAACAACGGAACGTCAGACAGTGCAACATTCCCTCAGCACTGCAGTGGAGTGTCAGCCTAGACTTTTGTGCTCCAGACTCTGGAGAGGAACTTGAACCCACAACCTTTGACTCAGAGGCAAGGGTGCTACCAACTTAGCCACAGCTTATACTATGTGCATGTGTGATTTTCTTTTACCTTCCCATCCATCAATCAACTCGCTCATTTGAAATTCAACATAAGCAACTTTAACCTGAGTTAGTGACTTGGATGAAGTCCTACCTGGATTGTGGTAGACATTTTAAAACCTTTGTGGTCACTGATGGGAAGTACCAGCCTTAAGATTATCAGAATGTAAGGTCCAACCCCATCTCTCCAGGGGTAACTGTACACCTTGATGCCTGGAAATTCCATGCAATCGAAAATTTATACATCATTCTCTAATATGTTCGGATTTGCCTTGTATGGCATCTGGAGATCCTAGTAACTGTGAGCTTTATTGGCCCCTAAGCCCAATCATGCTGCCCTATACGAGCAACCACATCGGGCAATCTAAGAACTCACAATGCAGCAAAATATCTGGTAAACCTGAATAAACATACAGAATATAATTAATATGCCAAGACTTTAAATAAAAGATGTTGGCTGGGATGCTTCTGTGCATACATCTTTAACAATTACTACACTCCTTCCTGTGCCTTAATGTCGTGCGCTGCCACTTTCCACTAACCTTTGTACCTTTGCAGTGTCAGCTGTGGTTCAGTAGGTAGCACTCTTGCCTCTGAGTCAGAAGCTTGTGGGTGCAAGTCCCACTCCAGAGACTTGAACACAAAAATCTGAGCGGACACTCCAGTTCAGTTCTGAGGGAGTGCTGCACTGTCGGAGGTGCCGTCTTTCAGATGAGACATTAAACCAAGGCCCCGTCTGCTCTCTCAGTTGAAAGCAAAAGATCCCATGGCACTATTTGGAAGAAGAGCAGGGCAGTTGTCCCTGGCGTCCTGGCAAATATTCATCCATCAATCAACATAACAAAAACAGATTATCTGGTCATTATCACATTGCTTTTTGTGGGAGTTTGCTGTGCACAAATTGGCTGCTGCGTTTCCCACATTACAATAGTAACTACACTCCGAAAAAGTACATAATTGGCTGTAAACCGCTTTGAGGTGGTTGTGAAAGGCGCTATATAAATGCAAGTCTTTCTTTGTACTTTTTTTTAAGCCATACATTTGCTAACCTGCAATTTTCTGCCGATCGCTAATTTATGCAGCTCACATTGTACTTATTAGTGAATTTACAGCTGCCTAGTTTTTTGAGTTGGTTTGAATACAAGTACCCGGTTCCAACTGTCTTGTGCTCTACCGTATCTGAACAAGTACACAGCAAATATTTTCATCATGTGATGCCAGGCCACTTCAGAGGTCTTCCTTCAGGCAGTGACTCCAACACCTCTGCAATGTTCTGGTCATTCATTAGAAAGACATACTGAACTCAGCGATGAGCTTCCGAATTGCAGTTCAGAACGTTTCCACATTGTGCAGGTCACACATGTCCTCGCAACACTTGTGCTGACCAACACTCTTAACTTTCTCCTACTTCCTCGAAATATGAATAATGACTTCACAAGACGCTGCTCAAGATTCCCCAGTGTTAGATAACTGGTCAGTAAAATAAACTAAACTGAATTCCAAATGTTAGCAAATGTGAAATGCTTATGATGAGGTAATTCTGAGAAATGTGTATTTACAAACATTTGCATGTTAAAGTCAAAACTTCCATTATGCAAATAATAACATCCGTTCCCACATTGGCTTACAAAAGGATCAATGGACTTCTACCAAGAACGTGACTGTGCATTTTCCATACACCCTTCAGTCTACATTTTAAAAAGAAAATCCGCTGACTTTGGAGCTTTCATGAAGACTGGTCACATATGTAGTAACCTCTCCGTCAGGAGGTTGTGTAGTGATGGAGTTAACCATCGACATCAGCATGTGTACAGAGGCTTCACATAATGAAAGATTTGCATTTCTATAGCACCTTTCATGATCATCGAATGTCCCAAAGCACTTTATAGCCAATGAAGTACATTTGGAGTGTAGTCACTGTTGCAATGTGAGAAACGCAGCAGCCAACTTGCACACAGCAAACTCCCACAAACAACTATGTGATAATGACCAGCTAATCTGTTTTTGTTATGTTGATTGAGGGATAAGTATTGGCCAGGACACCAGGGATAACTCCCCTGCTCTTTTTCAACTTAGTGCCATAGGATCTTTTACATCCATCTGAGATGGCAAGCAGGTCCTCAGTTTAACATCTCATCCGAAAAACAGCATCTCTGACACTGCAGCACTCCCTCAGTCCTACACTGGAGTGTCAGCCTAGATTTTTGTGCTCAACCACTGAGCCACAGCTGATACTGTATGGACAGCCAAACATATCTTGATGGCAAAGAAATGCCCTATAAAAATTACATTTGGTGCAATAGTGTAAAACGGGTAACAGTGAATCAGCAGCCCGATTTACATCTCTCCCGATTTTACCAGTCTGAGCAGCTACCCATAACTCCTACTCTCTGTTTTCAGTTCTGTAGCCAGTTTGCTATCCATTCTGCTACTTGTCCCCTGACTCTACATGCTCCGACCTTTTTCATGAGTCTACTGCACTAAAATATCAATAAAACCAGTCCTACCCACCCCTTCCCTCAACGACTATCTGTCTCACCTGTGTCAGAGTTTGTGGCTCTCGTATTGGACTGTTCAGCCACCAAAGAACTCAATTCAGGAGTGGAAGCAAGTCTTCCTCGATTCCAAGGGACTGCCTATGATGATGATGATGATGATGTCCCCTGACTCCACATGCTCTGATCTTTTTCATGAGTTTACTGCACTAAAATATCAATAAAGCACCGAATATTTTTTATATTTATGGAATATATTGTGAATTAATAAATATTGACCACACCTGGTGCAGTCACGCGAGCTTTCATCGTAAAACCCATAATATTTATCTATATATATATATATATATATATCTTTTTATGTTTATCTGTATATAAAATCAGTTTTAGGATAATAAATATAAATAAATATATTTATCTATATCTATATCTATATATTTATATATATATTTTTTTTTTCTTTAATTCTCATTCGATTTTCTTCTGCCGAAGGTACAGTTCCATGACACCAGTTTATATCTGGTGCCTCAGCCAAATTGCCGTTATTCTAGTTAGCAGCCATGAGTTCTGCCAGGTTATGCACCAGAGGTCATCACCGAGCCTGGTCCTGTTCTCACCTGGTGCTGTCATGCAAGCTTTCCCGGCAGGAACGTGAAATAGTGATCAGGAGTGGAGACCCCAGCCCCATTTTCACTCCCTGAAGTGACCAATTTTTGTCCCCTGCCAAGTTGCCAAGTGCAATGCCAGCAGAGATCAGAACAGACCAACGAACAAACCTGGGTCCTCCCACATCCTACCCTACGTAAACTATAAGTGATCTAAAACTCGGCTGCCCGTGTCCTAACTCACACCAAGTCCCGCTCACCCATCACCCCTGTGCTCGCTGACCTACATTGGCTTCCGGTTAAACAACGCCTCGATTTCAAAATTCTCATCCTTATTTTCAAATTGATCCATGACCTCACCCCTCTCTATCTCTGTAATCTCCTCCAGTCTTACAACCTCCCCCCGAGATGTCTGCACTCCTTTAATTCTGCTCTCCTGAGCATCCCTGATTGTAATCACTCAAGCATTGGTGGCCGTGACTTCTATTGCCTAGGCCCCAAGCTCTGGAACTCCCTGTGTAAACCTCTTCGCCTCTTTACCTCTCTTTCATCCTTCCAGACACTCCTTAAAACATACCTCTTTCTGTGCTAATTTCTACTTATGCAGCTCAGTGTCAAATTTTTATCACATAACACCTTAGCACCTTAGGACGTTTCACTATGTTAAAGATGCAACATCAATACAAGTTGTTATTGTCGTTGTATGGCTCAGAGTTACCTATCTCAGTAATCTCTTTCACCCCTACAATCCTTCGAGATCTCTGAGCTCCTCCAATTCTGGCCTCTCGCGCATCCCCGAATTTTAATCGCTCCACCATTGGCGGCCGTGCCTTCAGTTGCCTAGGCCATAAGTTCTGTAATTTCCTCCCAAAACCTCTACACCTCTCTACCTCTCTCTCTCTTCCTTGAAGGTGCTCCTTAAAACCTACCTCTCTGACCAAGCTTTTGGTCATCTGCCCTGATATCTCTGTGGTTCAGTGTCAAAAATGTTTTTATTGATATCGCTCTTGTTAAGCGCCTTGAGACGCTTTGCTACATTAAATGTGCTATATATATGTAAGTCGTTGTTGTTGAGTTGGAGTGTCTCTGAACCATTGGGTGACTCCCAGCCCGACACCTTCATTTAAGGTTTTTTCTTGACAAGACTTGAATGTACAGAAAATATGTTTTCCAGTAGTTTATAATAGAACATATATGTTTTGAATTCTTCATTCATTCATTATTTAAAGGATTAAAGGATTATGCTCGCCCAGAATAGGCTGAGGTAGAATCAAAGGGTCAGATCACTGGCAAGGTAGTGCTTCCTCATATCAGGAAACTAGAAGTAATGTAATACCAAAAGAGTATTTCAAGATTACCCTCAAATAAATTGATACCTGTAGAGCGTACTGCAAAGTTAACAAATAATTAATGCCTCAACAATAATAACTTGTATTTAACATAGTAAAACAACAGCCAAAGGCACTTTACATGAGCATTATCAAACAAAATTTGATACTGAGCCACATAAGGAGAAATTAGGACAGATGACCAAAGGCTTGGTTAATTAGGTAGGTTTTAAGGAGCGTCTTAAAGGAGGAAAGAGAGGTAGAGAGGCGGGGAGGTGTAGGGAGGGAATTCCAGAGATTAGGGCCTAGGCAGCTGAAGGCACAGCCACCAATGGTGGCGCGATTATAATCAAGGAGCTCAAGAGGCCAGAATTAGAGGAGCACAGACATCTCGGGGAGCTGTGGGACTAGAGAAGATTACAGAGATAAGGTGGGGCAAGGCCATGGAAGGATTTGAAAACAAGGATGAGAATTTTGAAATCGAGGCTTAACTGGGAGTCAATGTAGGTCAGCGAGCACAGGGGTGATGGATAAACGGGATTTGGTGCAAGTTAGGACACGGGCAGCCAAGTTTTGGAAGAACTCAGGTTTATGTAGGGTCGAACGTGGGAGGCCGGCCAGGAGTGCGTTGGAATAGAGTTAACAAAGGCATGGATGAGAGTTTCAGTAGCAGATGAGCTGAGGCAGGGGCGGAGACGGGTGATGTTACAGAAATGAAAATAGGCGGACTTAGTTATGGCGTGGGTATGCGACTGGAAGCTCATTTCAGGGCTGGAATTTCGCTGATTTTGCAACCGGTTTTCGCCACGATTTGATGTTCCACGGTCGCAGGATCATCGGTGACCTTTTTGCAGCGGTGCTTCCACGTACTGCCAGGGAGAGGAGCGCTGACTTGAAACACCCGAAATAGCATTTGCAATCGATTTTGGCTCTTGGGACCCGTATTCTGAGCCCAGAGAACAGACAGGGCAAAACATGCATTGCAGCCCTGTCATCAGCGGTAAGTATGAAGACCTGCAAAAAAAGATAAGTTAAATTTTCATATTTTATTCTTTTTCAGTGATTTAGTAGGTAAAGGCTTTGTGAATGTTTTGTGAATGTTTTTTTTTTTTTGCAATTTTCTTTTTGCTGTCCCCCCACCCCCATCATCATCATAGGCAGTCCCTCGAAATCGAGGAAGACTTGCTTCCACTCTAAAAGTGAGTTCTCAGGTGACTAAACAGTCCAATTTGGGAATTACAGTCTCTGACACAGGTGGAACAGACAGTCGTTGAAGGAAAGGATGGGTGGGCAGTCTGGTTTGCCGCACGCTCTTTCCGCTGTCTGCGTTTGGTTTCTGCATGCTCTCACTGACGAGACTCGAGGTGCTCAATGTCCTCCCCGGATGCTCTTCCTCCACTTAGGGCGGTCTTGGGCCAGAGATTCCCAGGCGCCAGTGGGGATGTTGCATTTTATGAAGGAGGTTATGAGGGTATCCTTGAAATGTATCCTTTGCCCTCCTAAGGCCTCTCTTGCAACGCTATCGTCCCCGGATTAAAGTTGCCGAAATTTGCGATTTGCGCTCCTCGTGCAACGCCGATTTTTACCGCTGCGCAAATTAAAGGCCGAAAAGTGGGCCTAAAACTGGTAGTGAAGCGAAAATGTTAATTTTGGTGTAAAACTACCGTTTTTGCTGAAAACCGAAATTCTAGCCCCAAGGCTGTGAAATGTATGGTTCAGCCTCAGACAGTTGCCAGGGAGAGAGATGGAGTCGGTTGCGAGGGAATGGAGTTTGTGGCGGGGTCCAAAGACAATGGGATGGATTTTCCGGTCCTTTGTGCTCTGTTTTTCACCCAGAGGGGTGGCAATGGCGGTGGTGAGGGCTTCTGAGCACAATTTATAACCGGATTACTGATCACACCCTGAATTTTACCTCAATTTGCCTCTGCTGGAAACCCAAATCTGCTCATTGGAACTGAACTTGCTGCCATCAATCAGTGACCAAACTCTGATGATCATACTGATGCGTTGAGGTGGTTGGCGTACAGCAGAACAGTTGGTGAAATAATCGATGGTAACTTGGACTAATCCACCAGCAGTCATTCCAGTTCTGCTGCAATTTACCTCTCTTAATTGGGCCACAGGTAATGCTTTGCCTTTTCAATAGAACTGAAAATCTGCGCTAATAGTTTCTGGTTAATTGGCTGCTTGTTCTGTGCAATCAAACCAAAGTGACTCAGTTCTGGGAAGAAAGTTAGGAAGCTATGGAAGTGTTGATGTCCCAGCAACATTAACTAGGGAGGAAATAATTGGCTTGACTCCGGCTGGGGTTACATAGAAACACAGCAAATAGGTGCAGGAGCAGGCCATTCGACCCTTCGAACCTGCACCGCCATTCAATATGATCATAGCTGATCATGCAAACTCAGTACCCCACACCTGCTTTCTCTCCATACCCCCTGATCCCTTTAGCCGTAAGGGCCACATCTAACTCCCTTTTGAATATGTCCAACGAATTGGACTCAACAACTTTCTGTGGTAGAGAATTCCACGGGTTCACAACTCTCTGGGTGAAAAAGTTTCTCCTTCTCTCGGTCCTATATGGCTTACCCCTTATCTTTAGACTGTGACCCCTGGGTGTGGACTTCCCCAACATCGGGAACATTCTACCTGCATCTAACCTGTCGAGTCCCGTCAGAATTTTATACGTTTCCATGAGATCCCCTCTCATTCTTCTAAATTCCAGTGAGTATAAGCCTCGCCGATCCAGTCTTTCCTCATGTGTCTGTCCTGCCATCCCGGGAATCAGTCTTAGCTCATAGAGTCATAGAATAGTACAGCACAGAAGGAGACCATTCGGCCCATCGAGTCTGCGCCGGCTCTTGCGAAGAGCAATCCAGTTAGTCCCACTCGCCCGCTCTTTCCACAAATCCCTGTATTTTTTTCTCCTTCTCGTATTTATCCAATTCCATTTTATAGAATCATAGAATCGTTGCAGCACAGAAGGAGGTCATTCGGCCCATCGAGCCCGTGCCATCTCTCTGCCGGAGCACTTCAGCTGGTCCCATTCCCCATCCCTTTTCCCCGTAGCCCTGCAAAGTTTTTTCCTTCAACTACTTATCTAATTCTCTTTTGAAAGTCATGATTGAATCTGCATCCACCATCCTTTCAGGCAGTGCATTCCAGATCCTAACCACACGCCGCATAATTTATTTTTTCCTCCTATCGCCTTTGGAGCTTCTGCCAATCACTTTAAATCTGTGTCCTCTGGTTCTCGACCCTTCTGCCAATGGGAACAGTTTCTCGTGATCTACTCTGTCTCGACCCCTCATGATTTTGAACCCCTCTAGCAAATCTCTTCTCAATCTTCCCTGCTCGAAGGAGAAAAACTCAAGTGTTATGTCTTGAATAAAGAGTCAGACTCAATACTGCAAACTCAAAGTAAGATGTGACTGTAGTCCTTTAATTACAGATCTCAGTGTGCCTCTCCAGCCTGTGAGGCCTCCTTATATACAGGTGCTCCCAAGGGATTGTGGGATCCTTTAGGACTCCAGGGGATAAGCCCTCTTGTGGTTAGACATGGTATTTACAAGTTTACATACATAACAACACTCCCCCCCCCCCCAAAAGTCAATAGTGTAACTATTTACAATGTAATTCGATCTGCGGCCTTCCTTTCCCTGGTTGATCATCTCGGTGCAAATGCTAGTTTTGGTGAGTCATTTGTTGGACCCTCGCTGGGCTGCTGCGCAGCTGGCCTTGCTGGGCTGCTGGGGGTGGAATCCTGCTGGCTGCTGTGGGTGATGGGTTCTGCTTCATGGTCAACTGCTGGGTCGGTTGTCACTTGTGTGTTTGTTGGAGGGTCGAAAAAGGTGGAGTCCATTGTGGGTTGTTCTGGATAGTCCGTAAATCTGAGTTTGGTTTGGTCCAAGTGTTTCCTGCAGGTGAGTCCATTTGAGAGTTTGACCACAAACCCCTTGTCCATAGTTCAACATAAATACAGGGTCATTTATCTCAATTTCGCGTGACACATTTCCACGTGATATGCATGATATGTATTCTGTTGAAGCCGTCTGCTCTCTACCTGTTCGTGTAGATCAGGGTGTACTAACAAGAGCCTTGTCTTAAGTGCCTTTTTCATAAGCAGTTCAGCAGGAGGGACCCCAGTGAGCGAGTGAGTTCTTGTGCGGTAACTAAGCAGGACTCGGGATAAGCGAGTCTGCAGTGAGCCTTCAGTTACCGTTTTCAAGCTCTGCTTGATTGTTTGAACTGCTCGTTCTGTCTGACTTTTGGATGATGGTTTAAACGGGGCAGATGTTACATGTTTGATCCCATTGCGGGTCATGAACTCATTGAACTCAGCACTGGTAAAGCATGGCCCATTGTCACTTACAAGGACATCAGGCAGGCTGTGTGTGGGAAACATGGCCCGTAGGCTTTCAGTGTTGGCAGCGGACGTGCTTACCGACATTATCACACATTCAATCCGTTTGGAGTATGCATCTACAACAACTAAGAACATTTTTCCTAAGAATGGGCCTGCATAGTCGACATGGACTCTGGACGACAGTGTGGAGGGCCAAGACCATAAAATTAGTGCCGCCTCCCTGGGTGCATTGCTTACTGTGAACATGTATTAAATTTGTGCACGCAGGACTCTAAGTCTGCATCAATATCGGGCCACCACACGTGGGATCTGGCTATCGCTTTCATCATTACGATGCCTGGGTGGGTGCTGTGTAGATCACTGATGAAAGTGTCCCTGCCCTTTTTTGGCACCACTACCCGATTACCCCATAGGATGCAGTCTGCCTGTAAAGACATTTCATCTTTGCGGTCTGGCTTTAGTTCCTCCTGCATCTCTAACTAGACCAACTCCCGTGGAGCACACAGTTTTTTACTAAGGACAGTAAGGGTTCCTGGCTCATCCAGGTTCTAATCTGTCGGGCGGTAACAGGTGATTGCTCACTCTTGAATGTTTCCATTACCATGCAGGCTGTGCCATCTCCACCCCTGTAGCACAGTTTTCTGTGCCTGGCCTGTGGCGGATGGTGTAGTTGTATGCGGACAACGTGAGCGCTCATCTCTGGATGTGGGCCGATGCATTCGTATTTATCCCCTTGCTTTCAGAAAAAGAGGGATATAAGCGACTTATGGTCGGTTTCCAATTCAAATTTGAGCCCGAACAGATATTGATGCATTTTCTTTACCCCGTAAACACACGCTAACGCTTCTTTTTCGATCATACTGTAAGCCCTCTCAGCCTTATTCAGGCTTCTGGATGCACAAGCAACCAGTTGCAATTTCCTAAATTCATTATCTTGTTGCAATACACACCTGACCCCGTACGACAACTCATCACATGCTAATACCAAACGTTTACATGGATCATACAACATAAACAATTTGTTTGAATAAAACAGCTTCCTAGCTTTCTCAAATGCATTTTCTTGGCTTTTACCCCATACCCATTCATCTCCTTTACGCAGTAAAGAGTGTAAGGGTTCTAACAATGTGCTAAGAAGTTACCAAAATAGTTCAGGATTCCTAGAAACGACCGCAGCTTCGTCACGTTCTGTGGTCTCGGTGCGTTCTTGCTTGCCTCCATCTTTGAATCAGTGGGCCTGATGCCGTCCGCCGCGATTCTTCTCCCCAGGAACTCCACTTCAGGTGCCAGGAAAATGCACTTTGAGCATTTTAGCCTGAGCCCTACACGATTAAGCCGACTAAGAACCCCTTCCAGGTTCTGCAGGTGCTTGACGGTGTCCCGACCTGTAACCAAGATGTCGTCCTGGAAGACCACGGTGCGCGGGACCGACTTCAGCAAGCTTTCCATGTTGCTCTGGAATATCGCCGCAGCCGATCGAATCCCAAACGGGCATCTGTCGTAAATGTTCATGTTGATGCAGGTGAGGCCGTTTGATGATTCCTCCAGCTTCTGCGTCATGTAGGCCGAGGTCAAGTCCAGCTTCGTGAACGTTTTCCCTCTTGCCAGTGTCGCAAATAGGTCATCTGCCTTCAGTAGCGGGTATTGATCCTGCAGTGAGAAACGATTGATAGTTACTTTATAATCAGCACAGATTCTGATGGTGCCGTCTCTCTTGAGGATTGGAACAATCGGACTGGCCCACTCATTGAATTTGATCGGCGAAATTATGCCTTCTCGTTGCAGCTTGTCCAGTTCGGTCTCCACCATCTCTCTCATCATGTAAGCTACCGCTCTCGCCTTGTGATGGATGGGTTGCGCCCCCGGAATCAAATGGATCTGCACTTTTGCTCCTTGGAACCTCCTGATGCCTGGTTCAAACAGCAAGGGGAACTTGTTTAGGACTTGGGCACATGAGGTGTCGTCGACGGACGAAAGCGCTCGGACGTCGTTCCAGTTCCAGCGTATCTTTCCCAGCCAGCTCCTGCCGAACAGCATGGGGCTATCGCCCTGTACCACCCAGAGTGGTAACTCGTGCACCGCTCCATCATAGGAGACCTTTACGTTAGCACTGCCGATTATGGGAATCACTTCCTTTGTGTCCATTCTCAGTTTAGCACGAATGGGAGTCAGGACTGACCTTGAAGGCCTTGCTGCACCACAATTTATCGAAAGTCTTTTTGCTCATTATGGACTGGCTTGCGCCCGTGTCCAGCTCCATGGACACCGGGAGTCCATTTAATTCAACCTTCGGTATTATCGGGGGACACTTTGTGGTAAATGCGTGCACCCCATATACCTGTGCCTCCTCGGTCTGAGGCTCTGGTTCATCGTGATCCACCGTGGATCTGTCCTCCTCTGCAACATGGTGGTTTGCAGGATTAGCGGCATTTGCAGCTCGCCTGCACATATTGGAGGTGTCCCATTGTTCCGCAGCCCTTGCAAACGTATCCTTTGAATCGGCATGAATGGAAACAATCATCACCCCTGCAGCACCAACAATGTGTTAATGGCCTTGTATTCACTACCCTTGATGGTGGACTCTGAGTCATCTGCGGACGTGCAACTGCAGGCATGTAAGTCCTGCCCTGTACATTTCGATTCAAAAACAACATTACTTTGATCACAGTACTTGCAGCAGCACTCGTGTGCTGAGAAATTTGTTTGGTATTGTCATTGGTGGCGATAAACGCCTGGGCTATCACTATGGCATTACTCAAGGTTGGGGTCTCTATAGTCAAAAGTTTGCAAAGTATTACTTCATGGCCAATGCCAAGTACAAAGAAGTCCCTGAGCATGTGCTCCAAGTGTCCTTCAAATTCGCAATGTCCTGCAAGGTGCCAGCTCGGCGACGTAGCTCGCCACTTCCTGGCCTTCAGACCTCTTGTAGTGTAGAACCGATATCTCGCCATCAGAACACTTTCCTTCGGGTTTAGATGCTCCCGGACCAGTGTGCACAACTCATCATATGACTTGTCATGGGTTTCGTTGGAGCAAGCAGATTTTTCATGAGGCCATATATTGGTGCCCCGCAAACGGTGAGGAGGATCGCCCTTCGTTTGGCAGCGTTCGCTTCTCCTTCCAGCTCGTTGGTTACGAAGTATTGGTTGAGTTGCTCCACAAAGGTTTCCCAATCATCTCCCTCCGAAAATTTCTCCAGGATGCCCATGGTTCTCTGCATTGTTGTGGTGGGGTTTGTCATTTGTATCTCGTCACCAGTTGTTATGTCTTGAATAAAGAGTCAGACTAGATACTGCAAGCTCAAAGTAAGGTGTGACCATAGTCCTTTATTACAGATCTCAGAGTGCCTCTCCAGCTTGTGAGGCCTACTTCTCTACAGGTGCTCCCAAGGAATTGTGGGATCCCTTGGGACGCCAGGGGATAAGCCCTCTGGTGGTTAGACATGGTATTTACAGCTTCCCCAGTCTATCCACATAACTGAAGTCCCTCATCTCTGGAACCAATCTTAAAGATCTTTTCTGCACCGTCTCTAAAGCCTTCACATCCTTCCTAAAATCCGGTGCCCAGAATTGGACACAATACTCCAGTTGTGGCCGAACGAGTGTTTCATAAAGATGCATCATAACTTCCTTGCTTTTGTACTCTATAAAAAATAGAGATTTACAAAGCCCAGGACCCTGTATACTTTTTTAACCGCATTTTGAAGGCTACTATTGAATCTGTATCGACCACACCCTGTCAGGTAGTGCATTCCAAATTCTAACCACTCGTTGCATAACCATTCATTAGACTGGAGGTATTCATGGTCAGCCAATGGACTGAATAGCAGGGGCGTACTGTAATAGATGTTACTGACTGGATATGTTTCAGTTCCTACTGTAGTTTTTCTTTGGAAAAGTGGGAAGATTTGTCCTAAGTGACAGCGAGATGGATACTCATCCAAGTACAAGAGGTTTGTTTTAATTTATGATTTCATTTTGCTGAAGCAATTCCATGTGGAATATTTCTACAATGGAAAATTGGAAGTGAGGGACTTTACTGTCACAGATATCATTGGGATGGGGAGTGATTCATTGGTGTTTCTTCTTTACACTGTCATCGTATGCGATGGAAGCTGCGAAAGCAGGTTTGCACTTAGTCCGCAGATCTATTTTCCTTTCCATTTGAGAGTGTCTGCACCACACGGCATTCCCTGGCAAAGAAGGCAGACAGGGACCTGTGCAAAGGCTCAGGATGACTCATTTGTCAATTTTCCCAGGCTTCCAGAAATAATAGGCATCTTCCAACTTCTATATTTGAAACAAAAATTACCATAAAACCTGATGTACTGGTTGCACTGGTGTCAAAGTTACACCTGTGTTTCTGTTGGTATTGAGCAACAGTTGATGTTTGTAATGGTTGCTGAGGACAAAAATAATTGGACCAAAGGCATACGAGAACCTAAATACCAATAGAAAACAGAAGAAAAGTTAAACTGATAAGAAATGACTGAGAAACACTTATCAATGCTTTCAATGACCTTCAACAAAAACTTGTATTTATATAGCGCCTTTAATGTAATGAAACGTCCCGAGGCGCTATGTGATTAAAATAATTGATACCAAGCCACATAAATAGCAATTAATGCAGGTGACCAAAAGCTTGGTCAAAAAGATATGTTTTATTGAGCGGCTTGAAGGATGAAAGAGAGGTAGAGAGGCAGAGAGGTTTAGGCAGGGAGTTCCAGAGCTTGGGGCTCAGGCAACAGAAGGCACAGCCACCAATGGTTGAGCGATTATAATCAGGGAAGCTCAAGAGGGCACAATTACAGGAGCACAGATACCTTGGGAGGTTGTGGGGCTGGAAGTAATTACAGAGAGATAGGGAGGGGTGAGGCCATGGAGGGATTTGAAAAGAAGGATGAGAATTTTGAAATCGAGGCATTCAGTACACTTACCCATTACCTATTAACGTGCAATGAGATTTTCACGGGTTAGATTTAAAAATGACAAGCTGCATGGCTAGAATGTCAAAAAAATGGCAAGCAAGACCTCCAAATTATTATTTGGATAAAATTTCCAGCTGTCCGAGGAGGGCACTTCTGACGTTGGTGTTCCCCGCCCAAAGGTGGTGCAAAGTGGGTGGAAATCCAACATCTCCGATATCCGCCCACTTTCCTGATTGCAAATGGGGCAATTCCAATTGGAACATCTGAGGAGTCAAACTCTCTGTCTTGTCCTATGTCAAATCTTCTCTTGGTTAAGTGTAGCGAACTCATTGCTATTTCTTCGCTTTGCATTAGACAAAGATCTGTGGCCTGTGTACAACCCGCCACCTTCTAGTGATGTTGCGGCCTTCAGCAATCCTGAAATACCAGCAATTCACAAGCCAATTTTAATGCATTAAGTAACTATTGAAGCTGCAAAGGAAAAAATAAAAAAAACTTGCATTGATAGTGCCTTACATAAACTCAGGACATCCTAAAGTGCTTTAGGAAGGAAGGAAGACTTACAATTATACAGCAATTTTACGACCACCAGACGTCTCAAAATCTTTTACAGCCAATGAAGTACTTTTGGCAGCCAGTTTGCGCACAGCAAGCTCCCACAAACAGCAATGACCAGATAATCTGTTTTTGTTATGTTAATTGAGGGATAAATATTGGCCAGGACACCTCCCCTGCTCGTCTTCAAAATAGCACCATGGGATCTTTTATGTCCACTTGGTTTAACGCCTCATCCTAAAGATGGATCATGACAAAGCTTGATCATGACACTCTTTGGTGAGGACCATGGTTGCAGGGTTGTTCCATATTCCCAAAACAGGTCGGCAAAGCTGTGCGTCTGCATAACAATTTATCGTGGTGATCAGGGAGGGGAATTTGAATAGCAAAGGACAAGTGGAGTGAATGTTTCAGTATGACTCTTGCAGGAATGCATGAGAGAACATTTGTGTTTTAGTGAAAAGCAATATCCATGACAAAGGAAGACTCTCCTTAAGTTAGTCATTCTGATATATACAAGTTTCGAAATGAATAAATCTAGGACCAAACTATATTGTACTCAATGAACACCTGTAAATAAAAAGGTGGGAATTCCCAAGTCAATTGTGACTCTCTTCTATACTTCGTGAGACACAAGTATGAGGGCCAGAAGAATCCTCTAATGGAAGAAAGCAAAAAAAGATGAAAGAGATTAATAATAATGATAATTTTTAATAATTGATACAAATTGTAAGTGGGACATTAGGAGAGAACCATCATCATCATCATAGGCAGTCCCTCGAAATCGAGTAGACTTACTTCCACTCTAAAAGTGAGTTCTTAGGTGACTGAACAGTCCAATATGGGAATTACAGTCTCTCTCATAGGTGGGACAGATAGTCGTTGAAGGAAAGGGTGGGTGGGGAGTCTGGTTTTCCACACGCTCCTTCCGCTGCCTGCGCTTGCTTTCTGCATGCTCTTGACAACGAGACTCAAGGTGCTCAGCGCCCTCACGGATGCTCTTCCTCCACTTTGGGCGTTCTTTGGCCAGGGACTCCTAGATGTCAGTGGGGATGTTGTATTTTATCAAGGAGGCTTTGAGGGGTGTCCTTAAAATGTTTCCTCTGCCCACCTGGGGCTCGCTTACTGTGTAGGAGTTCCGAGTAAAGCACTTGCTTTGGGAGTCTCGCGTCAGGCATGCGAACAATGTGGCCTGCCCAACAGAGCTGGAGAGAACCATGGTACAAGGAACACCTATTGCGATGCACATAAAAGTGGAAGAGTCAATGGGGAACTTCCCATGCCATCTCCTTAAGATCCACAGCATCCTGAATGAATCCTACAGCCTCCTCCTTACAGTATAGCTTTGTTTTATTTCCTGCTTTACTCACTGACCCAACAATGAACCAAGAATCCCGAGATGTAGCCAACAGCCCACCTCCCAAATCCAAAACCAAATTTTAAACAATGGAGGAAAACTGAATGCTGATAAATTAGGAAAAAACACGTATACACAATTAATTTTTTTTTAGAAAATCTGCGAGAAAAGATATTCCTCACAGTTGCTTCTCCAAATTGGAATAAAACAGATTTAGTCATCTGCGAACCGACGGACAATTGGAACCAAAAGCCGCTATTGGGGCAATAAGAAAACATTACTGGCAGTAACCTACTGAATGCCCTTAATATGCTTCTTCAAAGATATCATGTGGTCATCAGATGAGTGAAAAAGAAGCAGAAAGTTAAAGCTTCCATTGTTTTTCTGTGAGACTGATGATGATGAACCTTTGACCTTGTGCAAATTTGTAATGAAAATGTCTCAGTGTGTTTGTCAAACAAAATGCATCCACCCTTTAGTCCTTCCAAAAGCTCGCTAATACTTGTCAATGTACCGAACAAGGTTTCTAACTGTACAATTCATGAAAGTTTGATCTTGGGGAGTATTAGGGCTAAGCAAAAGTTTGCATAAAGGATGGGAGGGTGATGCAAAATACATTTTATCTATTTATTGTACATTTTCTTTCCACTTTATCTACTTTTTTGATATTTTTAGAAACAATTATGGGTGAGACATCTTTGATGAGTGGGAGGCAGAGAAAGCAATTATTGTATCAAATAATAAAAGAATAGTATCAGATCATTACCACTGCCCCCATTTTTCAGGCAGCGGATGTTGGTAATGGTTCTGCTATTTGCCATTTACAGCTCCTCTAGACCCATCTTTTCTTTCTTTACTTTTCCCATTACCACCACCTTTTGCCTTGCACTATCATCCTTTTGTCATTTATGCAATCCTGTCTTCCACCCTATCACAGACCTTCCCTTTTGTTCTTTCCTCCCTCCCTTCTTTCTCTGCCTCTGTACTTGCTTAAAAACTTACATAAGTAATATTTTCCAGTTATGACGAGAGGTCTTCGACCTGAAACGTTAACTCTGTTTCCCTCTCCACAGATGCTGCCTACCTGCTGAGTATTTCCTGCATTTTGTCAGTATCATCAGTGGCTCATATGGAAGCACCCTCACCTCCAGAGTCAGTGAAGGTTGTGTGTTCAAGTCCCACTCCAGGAAACAAAAGAGAAGGTGTGGAATAGGGTGAAAGGCAAGAATGCATAAATGACAAAAGGGATCATAGAATCATAGAAATTTACAGCTTGGAAGGAAGCTATTTTGGCCCATCGTATCTGTGCCAGCTGATAAAGAGCTATCCAGCCTAATCCCATTTTCCTGCTCTTGGTCCATAGTCTTGGAGGTTCCGGCACTTCAAATGCATACCCAAGTACTTTTAAATGTGGTGAGGGCTTCTGCCTCTACCACCCTTTCTGGCAGTGAGTTCCCACCCTATGGGTGTAAAAGGTTCCTCTCAAATCCCATCTAAACGTCCTACTAATTACTTTAAATCATGGTTGTTGACCCTGCTGCTAAGGGAAATAGGTCCTTCCTATCCACTCTAGGCCCCTCATAATTTTAATACACCTCAATTAAATCTCTCCTCAGCCTCCTCTGTTCCAAAGAAAACACCCGCAGCCGATCCAATCTTTCCTCATAGCTAAAATTCTTCAGTCCAAGCAACATCCTTGTAAATTTCTGTATCCTCTCTAGTGCAATCACATCTTTCCTGTAACATGGTGACCAGAACTGCATGCAGTAGTCTAGCTGTGGCCTAACTAGTGTTTTATACAATTCAAGTATAACCTCCCTGCTCTTATATTATGTGCTTTAGCTAATAAAGGCAATTATGTATCTGTATGCCTTCTTAACCACCTTATCTACCTGGCCTGCTACCTTCAGGGATCTGTGGATATGCACTCCAAGGTCCCTTTGTTCCTTTACACTTCTCAGGTCCTACCATTTATTGTGTATTCCCTTGCTTTGTTAGCCCTCCCCAAATGCATTACCTCACACTTTTCCAGATTGAATTCCATTTGCCACTGTTCTGCCCATCTGACCAGTTTATTGATATCTTCCTGCAGTCTGTAGCTTTCTTCTTCATTATCAACCACACAGTCAATTTTTGTATCATCTGCAAACTTCTTAATCATACCCCCTATATTCAAGTCTAAATCATTGATATGTACTACAACAAACAAGGGACCCAGTACTGAGCCCTGCTGAACCCCACTGGAAACAGCCTTCTAGTCACAAAAACTCCTATCAACCATTACCCTTTGCTTCCTGCCTCTGAGCCAATTTTGGATCCAACTTGACACTTTGCGCTTTTACTTTCGTGACCAGTCTACCATGTGAGACCTTATCAAAAGCCTTGCTAAAATCTATATAGACTACATCAAACACCCTATCCTCATCAAACCTCCTTGTTCCCTCCTCAAAAAATTCAATCAAGTTAGTCAGATATTGATATGTAATGATGTGTGTATCGTCACAGTACCTTAAATGTAATGTAAGCACTATGCCACACCACAGAGGGCACTATGGTGGGAAACCCTGGTAGTACCTGCAACAGGTGCTATATAAGGCTGACCACCACACCTGAGAGGCACTCTGGAGCTGAACAATAAAGGATGAAGGTCACAGCAGTTAGATTTACACCAGACCGTGTGGAGTCAGTGATTTGTGTGCTACATACACCACATTGGCAACGAGGAAGCGGACAAACTCCACGTAACCATGGCTACTCTAGGCTCGCTAAAGGATTTTACCGTGGGCAATGATTGGGAGGCCTTTACGGAAAGGCTCGAGTACTACTTCACAGCAAACGACCTGACGGAGAACACATATGTAATGAGAGAGAAGCGTAAGGTGATATTGCTCTCCAGTTGTGGCGATGAGGTTTACTGTCTCGTCAGGGATTTTCTGGCACCTGGGAGCACCAAGGACAAGTCATACGAGGAACTGACTGAACTCATTCGTGACCAGCTGAAACCGAAGGAGAGCATCTTCACGGCCAGATACAAATTTTACCATCGCTGCAGACCTGAGAGCCAGGATGTCACCAAATATGCTGCGGACCTCAGGAGACTCGCGGCGCCGTGTGATTTTGGGGCACACCTTGACGAGGCTTTGCAGGACGTTTTCGTTATGGGGATTGGCCATGAGGGCCTCCTTCACAAGCTGTTGGCCACGGAACCCACAGTCACTGTGACAAACGCCATTGCCATCAGCCGGGCATATATGACCTCGACTTGCAGCACTAAGCAAATAATCAACACAGTCTCGAACCCGGCAGGCACTGTCCACAGGATAGTGCCCACCACGGACAAAACTGCAGAACATGGCTCTGCCCGGGGCAGAGAGCACAGACCTCGGGATCCTGGAACTCAGAGTCCGCTGAGGGGGGCCAATCAAGCAGCACCATGCTGGCGTTGTGGAGGAAGCCATGGGGCTCACCGGTGCAGGTTTGCGGAGTACATGTGCAATACCTGCCACGTTAAAGGCCATCTTCAGCGTATGTGTAAAAGAAATCAGACTCACCATGTGGCTGAGGAGATGGGGGATGATCCACTGTTCAGCGAGGAGCAGGTAGAAGAAGATGAGGTGTTTGGACTGTATACGTGCACCGACGATTCAACCCCAGTGATAAGAGAAGTAAAAATCAACGGAGTCCCAGTGAGTATGGAAGTGGACACGGGCTCGGGTCCGTCGTTGATGAGTCGAAGAACTTTTGATAAACTGTGGACTAATCCAGCTGCACGCCCCAAGCTGGTCCCGGTCATGGCGAAGCTGCGTACCTACACCAGGGAACTAATACCTGTTCTTGGCAGAGCGGAGGTGCAGGTATCCCACGGGGACGAGACGCACGGTTTATCTTTGTGGGTCATTGCAGGCGATGGGCCGACACTCCTCGGCCGGAGGTGGATGGGGACGGTCCGTGGGAGCTGGGAAGACTTCACCACTCCACAGGCTGCTGCTCCCCGGGGTGCTGCCGTGCCCCGGGTCCCCAGAGAGCAGCGCCGACCGAGCTGGAGCTGCAGCCTCAATCCCCCCACAGGCAAGCCCCAGGCCCGGACCTCACACAGAGATCCTGCAGCCTCAGCCCCCACAGGCAAGTCCCAGGCCCGGACCTCACACAGAGACCCTGCAGCCTCAGCCCCCACAGGCAAGTCCCAGGCCCGGATCTCACACACAGATCCTGCAGCCTCAGCCCCCACAGGCAAGTCCCAGGCCCGGATCTCACACACAGATCCTGCAGCCTCAGCCCCCACAGGCAAGTCCCAGGCCCGGACCTCACACAGAGACCCTGCAGCCTCAGCCCCCACAGGCAAGCAGCCCTGCAGAGGTGGGCCTAATGGGGGGGGAATGAGCCGGCGGGGTGCGAGGGATCCAGGACGGCCGGCGGTTCGGAAGAGCCCCGCCGAGGAGCTGTTAGCGTCGGGCGGCGGCAGCAGCTGGAGGTCGGAGGCCGCTAGGGAGACCGTGGGGGACGCGGCAAGTGCGGCCGCTGGAGAGACCACGACGGCCACAGGAGAGGCGGCAAGTCAGGTGGCAGCAGAGGGGAGCGGAGGCTGCAACGGCGGAGGGCATCCGGAGTGGCGGAGAAGAAGATGGCGGCGGCATCGTGTCGGAGCAGCAGAACATCAAAGATGGCGGCACCCAAGGAGAAGCCTCGTGGAATCCTCCTGCATCAAAGATGGCGCCTTAAAAAGGAAATGCATCTGGGAGTCTTAAAAGGGCCTTACCAAGAGGTGGTCCCCACAAAGGACTTCTGTAAGGCAGAGCGAGTCTAACATGAGCTATGTTAATGTGAGATAGTGAATTTATAATAAGAATTACTTTTTTAATGCTGAATGGCCACTGTATTTGTGTAAAATAATGGATGAAGTACAATTAATGATAACGGCTAACAAGGAAATCAAGGATCCGTTACCAGTCAATAACCAGTTAATGTACCAGATAATATGTACCATACTAACGCACTGTCTATGCCCACCTGTCTTCCGTTGGACAAGTGTGATGTTGTGTAATGATGTGTGTATCGTTGTCCTGCGTCCTGGTGGGGGGGGGGGGGGGGAAGGTGATGTTATGTAATGATGTGTGTATCGTCCCAGTACCTTAAATGTAATGTAAGCACTATGCCACACCACAGAGGGCACTATGGTGGGAAACCCTGGTAGTACCTGCAACAGGTGCTATATAAGGCTGACCACCACACCTGAGAGGCACTCTGGAGCTGAACAATAAAGGATGAAGGTCACAGCAGTTAGATTTACACCAGACCGTGTGGAGTCAGTGATTTGTGTGCTACATACACCACAGATATGGCCTTCGCTTAATAATTCCATGCTGATCATCCTTGATTAATCCGTATCTTTCAAAATGAAGATTTATCCTGTCCATCAGAACTTTTCCCACCACCGAGGTTAGGCTGACTGGCCTGTAATTATTCGGTCTATCCCTTTCTCCTGTTTTAAACAAAGGTACGATGTTAGCAATCCCCCAATTCTCCGGCACTACACCTGTAGCCAGAAAGGATTGGAAAATGATGGTCAGAGCCTCTGCTATTTCCTCCTTTGCTTCTCTTAACAGCCTCGGCTACATTTCAACAGGGCCTGGGGAGTTATCCACTTTCAAAGCGGCTAAACCCCTTAATACTTCCTCCCTCACTATGTTTATTTAATCTAATATTTCACACTCCTACTCCCTGATTGCAATGTCTACATTGCCCCACTCTTTTGCAAATGATGATGCAAGGCAAATTGGCTGCCCTGTTTCCTACTTTACAACAGTGACTACACTTCAAAAGTAATTTTGTAAAGTGCTTTAAAACATCTGGTGACTGTGAAAAACGCCTTATAAATGCAAGTCTTTCTTTTATTCTTTTTATTTTCTGTTCTTATTTATAATAAAAGAATCGAGGCGAGTTTGGTCTTTTATGTGCTGGAAGTTTAAAAAAAGGACACATTTAATTATGAAACAGAAAATGCTAGACACACTCAGCCTGTCAGGCAGCATCGTGAGAGAAAAACTGAATCAATGTTTCAGCTGTGGACTCTGAGTCAAAACCGGAATTGTTAATTCCTCTGTTCTCTCCACAGACGCTGTCTGACCTGCTGAGTGTTTCCTGCACTTTGCTTGCCTGCAGTTTAGATTATGACCTTGTATAATATGATGCACAGATAAATAGAAACTGCCTGACGTCTTTCTGTGGACCAATCAGTTAGCAATAAAGGTTCTACGCTGAAATGATGACAATTTTAATGTAATTTATTGTCTGGGCTATATCATTTAAATGCTGTTAAAGGTTTTGTTCAAATTGCACTGCGGAAAGGAATATTTGCATTTATATAGCGCCGTGTCAGCTGTGGCTCAGCGAGTAGCACTCTTACCTCTGAGTCAGAAGTTGTAAGTTCAGGTCCCACTCCAAGGACTTGAGCACAAAAATCTAGGTTGACAATCCAGTACAGTGCTGAGGGAGTGCTGCAATGTCGGGGGTGCTATCTTTTGGCTGAAACATTAAACCGAGGCCCCATCTGCCCTTTCAGCTGGACGTAAAAGATCCCGTGGCACTATTTCTAAGAGCCGTGGAGTTATCCCTGGTATCCTGGCCAATATTTATCCCTCAATCAACAACATTTTAAAAACTGATTATCTGCTCATTATCACATTGCTGTTTGTGGGAGTTTGCTGTGTGCAAATTGGCTGCTGAGTTTCCCACATTACAACAGTGACTACACTCCACAAAGTATTTCATTGTCTGTAAAGCGCTATTGGAATGCAAGTCTTTCTTTTCTTTATTTCATGACCTCAGAATGTCCCAAAATGCTTTATACCCAATGAAGTACTTTTGAAGTGTAGTCATTGCTGTAATGTAGAAAACAGAATAGCACAACAGCATAATTACTGATCTTACAAATTATAACTGAATCATAAAACAAATCGCACAGATTCACACAGTCTAATAAGCATTTATCTTTGAATGAATAGTTTCAACTAATGAAATGCACATCTTTTTTGTACGATTTTTTCTATGTTGCTGTAAAATGGAACGATTAGAAAGAAAGCAGAACAAATTTAGCAATCTTCTGCATGTCAGTCATTTCCTTTTTGAACTTACTGTTCCATGCACTCACTGAGCACTCAACTGGGCCCAATATCGGCATTTTCCATAATATAAGAATGAAAGACTTGCATTTATATAGTGCCTTTCACAATCTCAGGTTGTCCCAAAGCACTTTACAGCCCAGAAGTACTTTTAAAATGTAATCTCTGTTGTAATGTAGGAAACATGGCAGCCAATTTGCACACAGCAAGCTCCCACAAACAGGAATGGGATACTGACCAGATAATCTATTTTAGAGATGTTAATTGAGAGATAAATATTGGCCAGGACACCAGGGATAACTCCCCTGCTCTTTTCCAAAATCATGCCATGGGATTTTTTACATCCACCTGAGAGAGCAGACTTCGCTTAAAATCTCATCTGAAAGATGGCACCTCCAACACTGCAGCACTCCCTCAGCACTACACTGGAGTGTGCACCTAGATGTTTATGCTCAATTTTCCGGAGTGGGACTTGAACCCACAACCTTCTGACTCAGAGTCAAGAAGAGCAGGGGAGTACTAGTGTCCTGGCCAATATTTATCCCTCAATTAACATCACTGAAAAAGATTATCTGGCCATTATCCCATTGCTGTTCATTGGAGCTTGGTGTGTGCAAATTGGCTGCTGCGTTCCTACATTTCAACAGTGACTACATTTCAAAAGTACTTCTGGGCTGTAAAGTGCTTTTGGGACATCCTGAGATTGTGAAAGGTACTGTATAAATCATACCCACTGAGCCATAGCTGGCACAGATGACCCAGCATTAGTTGGTACTGTACTCATTGAGACTTACATCAGTGCACATGGAATTAATATTTTACCCTTCATTGAATTCTAATAAAAACGATTGTGACCCACAGGCAGTAGATAAACACCAAGCTCCTATCTCACCTATCCACATTGAAGTAGGTTTTCAAGAGAATGATTTACTTGAATCGGTCCATACTTTTCAGACACAGCAAGCAGACAGAAAGAGGAGCCAGGTTGGTAGTTAAGCCTTTGAGCATCACTAAAAATGCCATGGTAGTGTCCAAGTGGTTAACCAGTTTGCATTCCAATGTGTTGTATTGAAAATGACATTGACACCTTTCTGGAACTGATTATTCAGTTGCTATTTTCCAATCATCATCATCATAGGCAGTCCCTCGGAATCAAGGAAGACTTGCTTGCACTCCTGAGGTGAGTTATTTGGTGGCTGAACAGTACAACACGAGAGCCACAGACTCTGTCACAGATGGGACAGATAGTCGTTGAGGGAAGGGGTGGGTGGGACTGGTTTGCCGCACGCTCTTTCAGCTGTCTGCGCTTGATTTCTGCATGCTCTCGGCATTGAGACTCGAGGTGCTCAGTGCCCTCTCAGATGCATTTCCTCCACTTAGGGTGGACTTGGGTCAGGGACTCCCAGGTGCCAGTGGAGATGTCGCACTTTATCAGGGAGGCTTTGAGGGTGTCCTTGTAGCATTTCCGCGAAGGAGCTCCGAATAGAGCACTTGCTTTGGGAGTCTCGTGTCCAACATGCGGACTATGTGGCCTGCCCAGCAGAGCTGATCGAGTGTGGTCAGTGCTTCAATGCTGGGGATGTTAGCCTGAATGAGGACGCTGATGTTGGTGTGTCTATTCTCCCAGGGGATTTGTAGGATCTTGCAGAGACATTGTTGGTGATATTTCTCCAGCAACTTGAGGTGTCTACTGTATATTGGTCATGTCTCTGAGCCATACAGGAGGGCAGGTATTACTAAAGCCCTGTCCAATCAACCTGTGACTAAAATGCTATTTAATTTGAACCGCTGCAGCTATTTCACCCCACCCCCCCGCCCTTCGACCCTTCATATTTTATGAACCTAACAGAATCTAAACAGGACCATGCTGGTACCCTAATCAGCTTTCCCAACTGCTTTTATATGAGCCCTGGACATATGTTACTTCATTAAGTACAGGTTTAGTTTTATGGTTTTCATTAGCCACGGAGTTAGGTATATGTTCTGCAATGTCTCTGCAATGTCATTTTTATGTGAGCTTGAATGAAAAGCAAGCAAGTGTGTCGCTTGCAAAAAAAAAAATAACTTAACCTCATTGCTTTGTTATCCTATTAAACTTTACCCTGAGGAGACAACATAGGAAACAGAGCTGGGGGACGTATGAACCAATTACTCTTGATGTTTTGGGCCTCGATGCAGTTCTTCAAAGAAAAGCAGCAATTTTTAACACGATCGTGACATTCATCTGAATTTCCTATTAAAGAAGGAGCTTCATCATTGCAGCCCTAAAACTCTTACGATGAATGCATTGATTGTTTGGACGGGGAAATAGGTTTGCACCATCTGTAAAGCTGGCAATAGCTAAGAAAAGCATTTGGTAAAAGCTCTCACATTTCTTCAATTTTGTATAAAAGTGGTGGGCCTGACAATCGCTCTGTTTTAGTGACATCAGCAACAATAAAATCAACAACTTGTATTTATATAGCACCTTTAATGTAGTGAAACGTCTCAAGGTGCTTCACAGGAGTATTATGAGATTTAAAAAAATTTGACAACGAGCCGCATAAGTAGAAATTAGCGCAGACGATCAAAAGCTTGGTCAAAGCAGTATGTTTTAAGGAATGGCTTGAAGGAGGAAAGAGAAGTAGAGAGGTTTAGGCAGGGAGTTCCAGAACTTGGAACCTAGGCAACAGAAGGCACAGCCACCAATGGTTGAGCGATTATAATCAGGGATGCTCAAGAGGGCAGAATTAGAAGGAAACCAAAAAACTTTGTATGATATTCCTCCGCCCACTTTATTACTGGAAGCATTCGCCTATTTCAAATAAACAGCTTAACACCTGTGTTAAAACAGCAGATTGAGGAATGTCAGACAATGGGTCAAGTGATCGGCCACTAATATCACCGACAGCAATTTCCAGGCCATGCTCGCGAATCGTGGCAACACACGGTTTTCAAACGAGAATGCGATTTAGACAACATTAATGAAATGGTAGCAGCCAATCATAATGTCAGCGTTCTCGCTCAGGCCAACATCCCCAGCATCGAAGCATTGGCCATGCACAATCAGCTCCAATGGATGGGCCACGTCGTCCTCATGCCCGATATGAGACTCCCAAAACAAGCGCTCTACTCAGAGCTCCGACACAGCAAGCAAGTCCCAGGTAGGCAGAGAAAATTCTTCCAGGACACCCTCAAAGCCTCCTTGAAAAAGTGCAACATCCCCACCAACATTTGGGAATCCCTGGTCCAAGACCACTCAAAGTGGAGGAGAAACATCCAGGAAGGCGCCGAACACTTCGAGTCTCTTCGCCGGGAGCAAGCGGAAGCCAAGTGCAAACAGTGGAAGAAGCGCACGACAACCCAAGCACTCCACCCACCCGTCCCTTCAACCATTGTCTGCCCCACCTGTGACCTGTGTAGATCCCACATTGGTCTCATCAGTCACCTGAGAACTCATATTAGTGTGGAAGCAAGTCATCTTTGACTCCAAGGCACTGCCGAAGAGAGAGAGAGGGAGATGGGGTTACAATCCTTAATCCTTTCTGCTTTCAAACAGAAAGAACTTGCATTTATATAGCACCCTTTACATTCTCAGGATGTCCAAAAGCACTTCACAGCTAATTGAATACTTCTGAAGTTTAGTCACTATTGAAATATAGGCAAATGTGGCTGCCAGTTTGTACACAGCAAACTCCCACAAACAGCTGATGAGGTAAGTGACCAGATTTAGTCTTGTTGGATGAGGATAGTCAGGACACCAGAAGAGCTTCCATACGCTTTCAAATAGTGCTGTGGGATTCTTAACATCCAGCATACCAGGGCTCGGCTTAATGCTTCCTCCGAAAGGTGATCACTTGGATGGTGCAGAACTCCCTCAGCCTAGATTATGTGCTCAAGAACTTGAATGGGGTTTAAACCCCATGACTGTCTCACTCAGCGACCAGAGTGCTACCACTGAGCCTAGGATGATACCTGGCATAGGTGGTAATTTGCCATCTTGCACACAACATTGGAAGATGATCTAAGCAGTGGAGGAATCCAACATTCTGAGGCAGTTCGCACACAAACGGTGCCATCGAATACCAATTGTTTGCAGTGCAGTTTGCCATAGAGCGTGTGGCAATACAAGTGGCATCTACAGTGAGGACCTCATTAACGGAAGGCATTGCTCATGTCTGCCTCCACTCTTGCTGTGGGGTTTTGGAATTCAAATTCCAAGACGCGGTCATGGTTGGCTTCACTTTTCTTTGAGAAAAGCTACAGGCAACAATGGGGAGGGGATTTCGAAACCACATAGAAAAGAAAAGAAAGATTTGCATTTATATAGCGCCTTTCACAACTGCTGGACGGCCAAAGCGCTTTACAGCCAATTAAGTACTCTTGAAGTATAGTCACTATTGTAATGTAGGGAATACTGCAGCCAATTTGAGCACAGCAAGCTCCCACAAATAGCAATGTGATAATGACGACATAATCTGTTTTCGTTATGTCGATTGTGGGATAAATATTGGCCAGGACACCGGGGATAACTCCCCTGCTCTTCTTCAATATAGTTACATGGGATCTTTTACGTCCACCTGAGAGGGCAGATGGGGCCTCGGTTTAACGTCTCATCCAAAAGACGGCACCTCCTCAGCACTGCACTGGAGTGTCAGCCTAGATTTTTGGGCTCAAGTCTCTGGAGTGGGACTTGAACCCACAACCTTCTGACTCATAGGCGAGAGTGCTACTCACGGAGACACAGCTGACACTAAGATTACATTTGATTACAGAGATCAGTAGGCTTTGTAAGAAATGCCTGCCGCCAGTGCCATTTATGGAATGGTAGAGAAGCAGTTAGTTTTATGCCATTACCTAGCCTTGAAAATTCATCCTGTAAAACCACTGGGTCTATAAAGACTCTTCTTCTTCATAGGCAGTCCCTTGGAGTCGAGGATGACTTGCTTCTACACTAACATGAGTTCTCAGGTGATGGCTGAGTCCAATGTGGGATCTACCATCTCTGTCACAGGTGGGGCAGACGGAGGTTGAAGGTGGGATGCTTGGGTTGCTGAGCGCTCCTTCCGCTATTTACGCTTGATTTCCGCGCGCTCCCGGTGAAGAGACTCGAAGTGTTCGGCGCCTTCCCGGATGCTTCTTCTCCACTTTGAACGGTCTTGGGCCAGGGATTCCCAGGTGGTGGTGGGGATGTTGCACTTTTTAAGAAGAGGCTTTGAGGGTGTGCTTGAAGCGTTTCCCGTTTCCTCTGCCCACTTGCCGTGTCGGAGCTCTGAATAGAGCGTTTGTTTTGGGAGTCTAGTATCGGGCATGCAGACGATGTGGCCCGTCCATCAGAGCTGATCGAGCGTGGTCAATGCCTCGATGCTGGGGATGTTGGCCTGAGCGAGAACACTAACGTTGGTGCGCCTATCCTGCCAATGTATTTACAGGATCTCACAGAGGCAGCATTGGTGGTACTACTCCAGTGCTTTGAGGTGCCTGCTGTATATAGTCCATGTCTCTGAAGCAGAAAGGAGGACGGGTATCACAACTGCTCTGTAAATGGAGACCACTGGCATTGATGCAGTTCCATCAGTGTTAGTCAAAATGGAGCTCAATGGCCTTTTATATCCCAGGAGGAAGAAACTCTGTGTGGCATTCACTTCTTTCACTTCTGTGGTTATGCTTTGAAATCCTCTCCTTTATTAAGCTAAATGATGCCAGACCTGGACTTGGAGTAAAACATTGATATTCTGAGGATGCTCTGGAGCTCTGGAATGCTGGGTAAGCTCATCAACAACTTTCAACAAGGTGCCAACTGGTTAAATTGGCCTCCTTCTCACTAGACAAGGCCTAAACTCTGGAGTTTAGAAGAATGAGAGGTGATCTCATTGAAACATACAACATTTTTACAGGGTTTGACAGGGTAGATGCAGGGAGGGTGTTTCCTCAAGATGGACAGTCTAGAACCAAGGGTCACAGTCTCAGAATCAGGGATCAGCCATTTAGGGCTGAGATGAGGAGATGCTTCTTCACTTAATCTTTGGAATTTTCTACCCCAGAGGACTGTGGACCTCAGTCTTTGACTATATTCAAGACAGAGATCGATAGATGTTTGGATATTAAGGGAGTCAAGGGATATGGGGATAGTGTAGGAAAGTGGAGTCGAGATAGAAGATCAGCCATGATCTCATTGAATGGCGAAGCAGGATTGAGGGACCGAATGGCCTACTCCTGCTCCTAATTCTTATGTTCTTATGTTCCCGCTAGCTTTATTTAACTGCTTTTTTGGCAAGGGCTTGGAATGCTCAGCGGGTCATCTGTTACACTCTCTTTCAAAGTTCCATCACAGCCAGACAGACATGATACGCCGAGCAACCCCAACCCCACCTGCCCACAACCTGCCACTGCCCCCCCCTACCCCCCCGCCCCATGCCATTAGCTCCTTAGGTTCTGTGGTTCTCTTTACTCACATCTTTGCTAATCATAGGCAGTCTCTCAAAATCGAGCAAGACTTGCTTCCACTCTAAAAGTGAGTTCTCAGGTGACTTTACAGTCCAATACGGGAATTGCAGTCTCTGTCACAGGTGGGACAGACAGTGGTTGAAGGAAAGGGTGGGTGGGGAGTCTGGTTTGCCGCACGCTCCTTCCGCTGCCTGCGCTTGTTTTCTGCATGCTCTCGGCGATGAGACTTGAGGTGCTCAGCGCCCTCCTGGATGCTGTTCCTCCACTTAGGGCGGTCTTTAGCCAGGGACTCCAAGGTGTTGGTGGGGATGTTGCACTTTATAAAGGAGGCTTTGAGGATGCCCTTGAAATGTTTCCTCAGCCTACCTGAGGCTCGCTTGCCGTGCAGGAGTTCCGAGTAGAGCGCTTGCTTTGGGAGTCTTATGTCGGACATGGGGACAATGTGTCCCACCTAACGGAGCTGGTCGAGTGTGGTCAGTGCTTCGATGCTGGGGATGTTGGCCTGAGCGAGAATACTGACATTGGTGTCTTCCCAGGGGATTTACAGGATCTTCCAGAGACATCATTGGTGGTATTTCTCCAGCGATTTGAGGTGTCTACTCGATATGGTCCACCTCTCTGAGCCATACAGGAGGACTGGTACAGCACTGTAGACCATAAGCTTGGTGCCAGATTTGAGGGCTTGATCTTCAAACACATTTATCCTCAACCAACCGAAGGTTGCACTGGCGTACTGGAGGCGTTGTTCAACCTCGTCGTCGATATCTGCCCATGCTGATAAGAGGATCCCAAGGTATGGAAAGTGGTCCACGTTGTCCAAGGCCACGCCATGGATTTTGATGACTGGTGGGCAGTGCTGTGTAGCGGGGTCAGGTTGGTGGAGGTCCTTTGTCTTAAGGATCTTTAGTGTAAGGTCCATGCTTTCGTATGCCTCGGTGAAGCTGTTGATGATGGCTTGGAATTCAGCCTCTGAATGTGCGCAGACTCAAGAGTCATTCGCACACTGTAAATCGACGATAGAGGATGGGACGGTGTTGGATCTAGCCTGGAGGCGACGAAGGTTGAACAGGTTCCCACTGGCTTTATAGTTTAGTTCCACTCCAGCGGGGAGTTTGTTGAGTGTGAGGTAGAGCATTGCAGCAAGGAAGATCGAGAAGAGGGTTGGCGCGTTGACGCAGCCCTGCTTCACCTCAGTCTGGACGTGGATTGGGTCTGTGGTGGATCCGTTGGTTAGGATCATGGCTTGCATGTCATTGTAGAGCAGGCAGAGGATGATGACAAACTTTTGGGAGCAGCCGAAACGTAGGAGGACGCTCCATAGTTCCTCGCGGTTAACAGTGTCAAAGGCCTTTGTAAGGTCAAAGAAGGCCATGTACAAGGGTTGGTGCTGTTCCCTGCATTTCTCTTGCAGTTGTCGTGCCATAAAGATCATGTCCGTTGTACCCCATAGTGGACAGAATCCACATTGTGAATCTGGGAGGAGCTCCTCCGCCACAGGGAGAAGTCAGTTGAGGAGGATTCTAGGGATGACCTTCCCAGTGGCCGATAACAGGGAGATTCCTCTGTAGTTGCCACAGTTGGACTGGTTCCCTTTTTTAAAGATGGTCACGATTACTGTATCTCTGAGATCTCCCGGCATGCTCTCCTCCTTCCAGATGAGAGAGATGAGGTCATGCATTCATACCAATAGTGCCTCTCCACCATACTTGAGTGCCTCAGCAGGGATTCCATCTGCTTCCGATGCCTTATTGTTGTTGAGCTGATGGATGGTCTTTTCTAACTCATGCAGGGCTGGTGATTTACTGAGATGGTGGCGGGTAGCATGCTGCAGAATGGAGTCGGGGACACCCGTGTAAAGGCAGAGTCTCAATTAAGGAGATCTTCGAAGTGTTCCTTCCAGCGGGTCCTGGCTGCCTCAGTGTCCTCGATGAGTGTCTCCCCATTCTTGGCCAGCAGTGGGGTGGGGCCTTGGGTACTTGGGCCGTAGGTGGACTTGACTGCGGTGAAGAATCCTCACACATCATGGTTGTCGTTCAGCTGCTGAACCTCCTGTGCTTTCTCCACCCACCATCCATTCTTTAGATCGCGGGTTTTTTGTTTGACCTCGGCCTTACGCCGTCTGTAAAGCGGTTTTGCTGCTCCCAAGTTTGGTGTTGTTTTAGGTTTAGAAATGCTCTGCGCTTGTGATTTATTAGCTCCTGGATCTCCTGGTTATTCTCATCAAACCAGTCCTGGTGTTTCCTGGTTGAGTGTCCGAGCGTCTCTTTGCAGGCACTGGTTGTGGAGGGCAGACCAAGTGCTGTGGGCACTCTGTGTCCCGGGGTCATCGAGGATCACCAGGTTGGCAGTGAGGCAGTAGCTGTATAGGGCTCTCTTAGCTGGGACTTTGAGTGCCCCCGCATTGATTTTTTTGTGGCACTGTTTCTGTTGCCGTCGTCGCTTTGGGGTTATATTGATATTGGTGATAAAACGGATTAGGCGGTTCTCCATCCAGCAGTCATCGGCTCCTGTCATGGCGAGGGTGATGTGCACCTCCTTGCGATCCCTTGCTTGAACGATGACGTAGTTGAGCAGGTGCCAATGCTTGGATCGAGGGTGTTGCCATGATGCCTTGTACTTGTCGCTCTGGCGGAACAATATGTTAACATAGGAAAACATAGAAAATAGGTGCAGGAGTAGGCCATTCGGCCCTTTGAGCCTACACTGCCATTCAATGAGTTCATGGCTGAACATGCAACTTTAGTACCCCATTCCTGCTTTCTCGCCATACCCCTTGATCCCCCCAGTAGTAAGGACTACATCTAGCTCCTTTTTGAATATATTTAGTGAATTGGCTTCAACAACTTTCTGTGGTAGAGAATTCCACAGGTTCACCACTCTCTGGGTGAAGAAGTTTCTCCTCATCTCGGTCCTAAATGGCTTACCCCTTATCCTTAGACTGTGACCCCTAATTCTGGACTTCCCCAACATTGGGAACATTCTTCCTGCATTTAACCTGTCTAAACCCGTCAGAATTTTAAACGTTTCTATGACATCCCCTCTCATTCTTCTGAACTCCAGTGAATACAAGCCCAGTTTATTCAGTCTTTCTTGATATGTCAGTCCCGCCATCCCGGGAATCAGTCTGGTGAACCTTCACTGCACTCACTCAATAGCAAGAATGTCCTTCCTCAAGTCCTCAACAATGACAAGGTTGTGTCCTAGGCATTTTGTCAGGAGCAGGGTACTGCTGGAGTTGGTTTTCCCTACCCCTTCTCTGCCGATCTCGCCTCCTCAGAGGTCTGTGCACATCTTTGCTAATATTAGCAGAGGCAGTCCCATGGGGCCCGCTCTTACTTATCCGAATCTAATAGCCACCACTCAAACTGGAAGGATATGTTTGCAAATATAAGGCTGATTCTGAGGTCCTAACGCCTGTGATTTTGGAAGGTACCATTCCCTGGGAGACCTGGGGCTAGAACCTGCACTTTTGTGGATATCGCCCAATGGGTGATATTTCCAGCATGGGTGTTAAAAAAGGGTTTTCAGATCGCCGGCTTCTCGCCCATTCTCAAAGCACCTAGTTTACATTTTTGAAAATGGGCGTTACCGTGAATGGGCGTTACTATAAAATAGGCGGTAGCGTTAAATTTTTTTCACCTTCTGCCGTAAAGTGAGGCTGTCCTTAGCAACGGCACAGCAGCGCTCAATTCCCACGATTCTGGAGGTCAAGGGTCACCATGACATGCGCAGAAGAGAAAAGAGAGAGAGAGGGAGCTCAGAGGGACTGAAGGCGTGTCTGGGTGTGGTGTGGCTGCTTTGGGAGGAAGGAGGGAGACTTTTGAGCTTCACAGCAAGTAGGCAAACAAAAAGTGGCTGTTACCAGCCACATATTGGACCGAATTAGCCGTATAATGGAGAGAGAGGAGGAGGCATCACAGCACGCTATGGAGGCTGATGCTAGAGAGAGCAGTGAGGTGGGAGAGGAGCACATTGGAGGGCGCAAAAGAGCCAGGAGGTTCTCGGATGAGGCAAATGCCTCCCTCCTGCAGGAGGTCGAGGTACGCTGGGGTGATTTGACACAGGGAGGTAGTGGGAAGGCAACCCCAAATGCATATCAGAAAATATGGACCGAGATAGCAGAGGTGGTCTCATTAGCGACTAACGAGGTGAGTGAGGGCAACCAGTGCCGCAAACGATGGAACAACCTTGTGGGATCCGCAAGAGTAAGTATTACATTGATTTACATGTACTTATGTATTTATATAATTAGATTTGTAACAGAAATGAGTGACTATCATCAGATGTGAGAACTTTCACTTTTACCAGGAATGTTTTACTCAAAGCCTGCAGTCACTGTATACGTCTTTAGGTAAAGAATGATAATTATCATAATAGTCATGATTACATCTTTTGGTTATGTGTATGACACATAACCGGTTGTATCAGTGTCTGTGACAGTACCTAGCAATGATATCACGCAATGATCTCATGCCTTGTCGTCCTGTAACCTTTTACAGAAGAAGCTATCAATGATGAGGTCCATGCAGAGGCGAACGGGTGGGGGGCCACCAGTCCCCAGCGACATCACTGACATAGAGGAGCATGTGCTCGCACTCGTGGGGAAGCACACCTGGACAGCCACGGATGCATCTGCAGACCCTGAAGTGATGCCACGTGAGTAAAGCTTACACCATTGCTTGATGTAAAGTCAGTAGATGCCACACCAACTCATACTCAAAAAATCATATATGATCGATGATTTCTAAAATTGTCATATAAATAATGATGGTCTAATGAAAATCATTGGAATGCAAATGTGTTGATGTTCATGAAATGTGATGTCTGTGATGATTTTGATAGCGGTGATGTTTTTGTCATGCATATGCTGTCTGTAGCGCTGGACTCACCTTGTGATCCAAGCACCCTTTTCTCCTCTAATAACCTCATTGTGTTTTGCAGCTTAGCCAGCAGCGCGTCCCAAGACAAGACCACAGAGGCCAGAAGGTGGGGCATGGGGCAGGAGTCGGTGGATGATCCTACTACATTTGGTGCTGAGGAGATCCAATTCTCACCCGTCAATCCGCTGGGTCTGTTTTCCACGGATGAGAGTGTGGACTTCGAAGAACCTGCATCACCACGGTTCAGAAGCCATTCCACCCCAAGGCCATCTAGTGGTCTTCCAGTCATTCCCGCCTCCACTCTGGAGGTACCGGGCCCAAGCACCTCGCCACAGGGCACCCCTTTTGTCCCCAGGACGGCGCCGATCCCATGGAGGTCCCGTGGACGCGGCAGGTCTGTTCCTTGAGCGCCACATGCCAGCGGAGAGATGGTACAGTTATCCAGGGGGATTGTAGACATTGGTGACCAGCTCATCGAAGCATTGGGCGGCATATCCCAACAGCTGTCCCCATCTCCGGCACCATGACCAAGTACATACCGCGGATGGCGGAGTCCCTGGATGCAATAGCCAGGAACACTGCTGCCACAGGCCTTCCAGTGGCCCCGAGCACGGCACTCCACCCCTAGGTTCCGCACCACCACTGTGAATGAGAGATGAGAGCAAGGATCAAGATCCTGCTTCTGCATCAGAGAATGTTGCCCCCTCGGCGCCCCTTGCTCCATACTCGTCCAATGACCTCATCTGCCTTCATCCCCCTTCAATGAGGCACCGCCTGAGGAGCTCCTCAGCCAGGCACAGCGGAGCGAGGAGGGGAAGGGGTCGAGGTGGGGAGAAGAAGGGGAGGGGGAAAGGAAAGTGAGGTGCATGTGTGCAGATGATGGCTGTGGATAAATGTGAGTTTATCCACTTTGGTGGCAAAAACACGAAAGCAGAATATTATCTGAATGGCGGCAGATTAGGGAAAGGGGAGGTGCAACGACACCTGGGTGTCATGGTTCATCAGTCATTGAAAGTTGGCATGCAGGTACAGCAGGCGGTGAAGAAGGCAAATGGCATGTTGGCCTTCATAGCTAGGGGATTTGAGTATAGGAGCTGGGAGGTCTTACTGCAATTGTACAGGGCCTTGGTGAGGCCTCACCTGGAATATTTTGTTCAGTTTTGGTCTCCTAATCTGAGGAAGGATGTTCTTGCTATTGAAGGAGTGCAGCGAAGGTTCACCAGACTGATTCCAGGAATGGCTGGATGGACATATGAGGAGAGACTGGATCAACTGGGCCTTTAAACACTGGAGTTTAGAAGGATGAGAGGGGATCTCATCGAAACATATAAGATCCTGACGGGACGGGACAGGTTAGATCCGGGAAGAATGTTCCCAATGTTGGGGAAGTCCAGAACCAGGGGACATAGTCTTAGGATAAGGGGTAGGCCATTTAGGACTGAGATGAGGAGAAACTTCTTCACTCAGAGAGTTGTTAACCTGTGGAATTCCCTGCCGCAGAGAGTCGTTGATGCCAGTTCATTGGATATATTCAAGAGGGAGTTAGACATGGCCCTTATGGCTAAAGGGATCAAGGGGTATGGAGAGAAAGTGGGAAAGAGGTACTGAGGTGAATGATCAGCCATGATCATATTGAATGGTGGTGCAGGCTCGAAGGGCCTATTTTCTATGTTATATCTCCATCTGGGTGTATGCAATTTGTTGCAATGTATGGGGGCTGGGGACCACGCTCTTGCTTTGCCTTTGTATTCTGTGTTGCTGGACATGTTGAACATGCGATTTATGTCAATGGTGGAAAAAGTGTGGTGTGGGCAGGGGTTGCATGTTATTGCCTGTGATGCTTATGATTTCAGACCAATGTTGGTATAAAATTTTTGTTATTGAACATAATCTTGTTGCGCATTGTCTCAGATAGCTGCACTGTTACACACTGGTGATTCCTTAACATGAAAGGGTTAAATACAACTTAACATCAATCAATGTAAACTTTAACTGGCTGGCACCAAGATCATGGGCACCATTGATGTCTGAGCTGCACACACACAGCAGTGTGTCAGCGTTGTCACTCACATCAGCGCTTTTTCAGGCAATTGTTCAGATATCAGCTCCTCACGTAAGAGTGGGATTTTAAAAATGCCAGCCATACCACTGGCGGTCGTTCAGAACAGTTCCACTTTTTGTGGGCGGTGTTTAGGGCGAGCGATATTGTGGGTGATATGTGTGCGAGGTGGTGAAATAAACGCTGGGCGATCTGCTGGGGGTTCGTTTCGGCAAATATGCTCTTCACGACAAAAAAAAGTGGGCAGGCGTTAATATTGAATCTCGGTGTTAAATCAGTGTGGAAATTAATGCTGGGCGATATTATGGCCGTTGATTTCGCCCATTCTGATGATTGCGCCCAAAAAAAGTGAGCTGTAATATTTTTCCCCAGCTTTAAGCACGTGGGGAAAGTAACACTCAGCGATAAATTTCCTAAAAATGGGTGTCAGTTTCCATTTTGTGGCTAAATGGGCGATATCTGGGCGTTATATGTCATTTCAGTGGTAAAATGGGCATTAAGTGGGTGTTAAGCATGCAAAAAAAGTTCTAGCCCCTGGTCCCCAAGGGGATGGACCAAATTGGAGAATGCATCTCACATTCTACAATTGCCTCCAGCTTTCAAACACTGCGATTTGTACCCTACATTTTGCTTATCTAAGACAGTGATAGGGTTAGATGAAGTAGATGGGACGTGGGCTCATGTGAAGCATAAATAACCAGTTGGACCAAATGGCTTGTTTTCGTGCTGTAAAATTCTATGTAATAAACACATTGGCCCTGAATTTGTGGCCAGAGGCTTCCCGCGGGGAAATTCCTCCAATCTGCAAATGAAATGCCCGCGTACCTGGTGGTCCGGAAGGTATGGAAACTCATGGTCCTGGGCCTTACTGGTACCCACGGGAAGTGGCCCACGTATCTCAGTGGCGCAGGCAGTTTGCAAGCACCCCTGGGATCACAACGAATAAAAGAAGGGAATACTCATTCATACTTATGGGGAATCCTTTACGAACCCCCATAAGTATGAATGGGAAACCCACCCAAAAATACACCTACACTTCAAATACAGTTTAAAAAACATTACATATTTGAAATTAATTAAATATTTAAAAGAAAAAAATTACTTTTTGAAAAATAAATTACCTTATTGCAGAGGGTTTTTAATGTATAGATGATTGATACCATTTTATTTTTATGTTTTTTTTAAACGTTTGTACTGGTAAAAGCAAGCCTTATGCTTTTAATAGGTATAAGAATTTCATGGGCATTCGCTGGGCAGAAGTCGGGCAAATAGCCCAAAACTCTGTCCGCGGATGCCCTTTTCCCAGGGATGCATTGGATCGGTCTCGAAAATCCTTGACAGATTACAGGTTGGGGGTTTTCGCGCATGCGCTTCGCATGTTAAAACACAGAACTTACGGGCACGTGTGCACCTCATAGGGGCCGCAAATTACAGCCCAACATATATTGCTTTTAAATTGTAAAAGAAGGAAGAATTTTGCATTTAATGTTCTCGGTAAGCTGCACTTTGTTCTGCGCAGCCTGTTTCTTTTAGTGTGCGGTCCCTTTAAATTTCCATGCTTATGCGATATTTACTGTGGGGAAGCCGATGGGTGGCCTGTGCCGGGCCTTTCCTATTGCTGCAGCTTAGAGGGAACATTGCTTGCACTTACATAGCACCCTTCATGACCTCAGGATGTCCCAACGTGCTTTACAGCCAATTAATTTCTTTTCGCCCTCTTGGAATGTAGGAAATGCATCAGCCAATTTGCGCACCGCAAAGTCCCACAAATAGCAATGTGATAATGACCAGATAATCGGTTTTAGTGGTTGATTGAGGGATAAATATTGGCCAGGATGCTGGGGAAAGCTCCCTTGCTTGTCTTTGAAATAATACCATGGGATCTTTTATGTCCTCCTGAGAGGGCAGTCTCCGTTTAACGCCTCATCCGAAAGGCTAACTTCCTGACAGTGCAGCACTTCCTCAATACTGCACTAGATTTTGTGTTCAAGTCTCCAGAGTGGACATTGAGCTCACAACCTTCTGACTGAGAGGCAAGAGTACTACAAATGAGCCACGGCTGGCACATAGGCCCCAATATTAATGGAAAGACCTGTTCCGAGCTGGGGACGAGTGTGGGGTGTGGGAAAATTCCGTGCGTGGAACCTGAACCTGGAAGTAAAGTTAGCAGGTTGCATGCTTTGATTTCGACTTGATTGAATCATTACATTTTTCCCTCTGCATTCCGCTGCGCAGCAGGCGTGATGCGGATCTGCATAACATGATCTGAAGTCCACTATTTAAAGGGCCAATGCAGAAATGGAATTTGGAGGAGCCAGGAGGTGTCTTGGATAGATTCACAAAGAGCAAGGGCAGAACCCACATTCACTGATGTTTCTCATGAATGTTTGTAGGGTGCAGTCAGGAGCAGGAGGGACATATTTTTCCCCATCGATGGGAGGAGGAAAGTGGCTGCTCTCACCAAGAAGGTGCGGTTGGATGTAACTGAGGAGGTGAGTAGCAGGAGCACTGTGCTTCAGTCTTGGATGCAGTGCGGGAAGTGGTTTAGTGACCTAACCAGGTCAGGAAAAGTGAGTACATTTGCCGAATCACCTACATCCTGTGGTGCAAACCTTCCACCACCCCACCGACCCCCCACCCCACTCTCACTCTGTCTTGCCAAGGGTACTCCACCCACTTTAATTTTGACCTTCACTTTCTATGCATTTCCTCACCTCACCTTGTATCCATCCACTGCTACCACTCACCCTAATCCTTATGCACTGTGATGTATCTGTCTGATAGTCACCCTCCCTGAATGCACGGCATCCATCGGGTGAATACCTGACCTTCAGTCATTCACAGGTTTTGTTTGTTGCCCCTTGTCGGAGAAGAGAGCACCAAACGCAAGAGTGAGGGACATTACTGCAGGTGGCCTGCCACAAATTATGCAGCTCACAGATGCAGAGGAGGAGGCCCTGGAGATAACTGGCACATCTGCGTCCCTCTCAGTCAGAGATAAAGATACAGGGAACTCACTGTTATTAAGTTTCCTGTTTTTATAATGCCACTTAAAATGTATTGATTACAATCATTTCCACGTCTTGCCCATTGCACTCTGAGTGCCAGCTCGGCTTTTCACTTGTTTCCTCAGGGCAGAGAAGGCTAAGAGGAGATTTGATAGAGGTGTTTAAAACCATGAAGGGTTTACATACAGTAAATAAAAAGAAACAGTTTCCAATGGCTGGAGGATCAATAACCAGAGGACACAGATTTAAGATGATTGGCAAAAGAACCAGAGGCAACACGAGGAAAACGTTTTTTTATTCAACGAGTGGTTTGGATTGAAATGAACTGCCTGATAGGGCTGTGGAAACAAGTTCAATAGGAGTCTTCTAAAGGGAATCGGATAAATACTTGAAAGAGAAAAATTGCAGCGCTAGGGTGAAAGAGCCAAGGAGTGGGACTAATTGGATTGCTCTTTGAAGGAGCCGGCACAGACTCGATGGGCCAACTGCTCTCCTTCTGTGCTATACTATTCTATGATTGCTGGTGAATGTCAATACATGACGAGACATGTTGGACGGATGTGCTATGGGTGGTTGAAGGACTGTTTGGGCAAAGGGAAGGGGGTTTGTTGGTGGTTATGGTGGCTTCCATTTATTATTTGTTCCAGTCGGAATGCCACAGTCTGAAAGCATCAGGGAATCTGGCTCGCACCTGCATGAAGCGCTTCTTGCAGATGCACACCACCTTCCCATTGATGGAATAAAATCCCTTGTGGTTGATAAACCCAATTGGTTGCAGTGGTGGTCCTCAGAGTGCCACATGTGTGCAATTGCTGGCCCCTTGTACCTGTGGGAAGCCAGCCAGAGAGGCAAATGCAAGTGCCTGCTCATTCTGGCTTTTGTCATTGCAGGGGAAGTTGACGTAAGTCATCATCATCATAGGCAGTCTCTTGAAATCGAGGAAGACTTGCTTCCACTCAAAGTGAGTTCTCAGGTGACTGTACAGCCCAATACCATACTCGACCAACTCCGTTGGGCAGGCCACATCATCCACATGCCCGACACGAGACTAACAAAGCAAGCGCTCTACTCGGAACTCCTACACGGCAAGTGATACCTGGGTGGGCAGGGGAAACATTATAAGGACTCAAAGCCTCCTTGATAGAAACATAGAAACATAGAAAATAGGTGCAGGAGTAGGCCATTCGGCCCTTCTAGCCTGCACCGCCATTCAATGAGTTCATGGCTGAACATGCAACTTCAGTACCCCATTCCTGCTTTCTCGCCATACCGCTTGATCCCCCTAGTAGTAAGGACTTCATCGAACTCCTTTTTGAATATATTTAGTGAATTGGCCTCAACAAATTTCTGTGGTGGAGAATTCCACAGGTTCACCACTCTCTGGGTGAAGAAGTTTCTCCTCATCTCGGTCCTAAATGGCTTACCCCTTATCCTTAGACTGTGACCCCTGGTTCTGGACTTCCCCAACATTGGGAACATTCTTTCTGCATCTAACCTGTCTGAACCCATCAGAATTTTAAACGTTTCTATGAGGTCCCCTCTCATTCTTCTGAACTCCAGTGAATACAAGTCCAGTTGATCCAGTCTTTCTTGATATGTCAGTCCCGCCATCCCGGGAATCAGTCTGGTGAACCTTCGCTGCACTCCCTCAATAGCAAGAATGTCCTTCCTCAAGTTAGGAGACCAAAACTGTACACAATACTCGAGGTGTGGCCTCACCAAGGCCCTGTACAACTGTAGTAACACCTCCCTGCCCCTGTACTCAAATCCCCTCGCTAGGAAGGCCAACATGCCATTTGCTTTCTTAACCGCCTGCTGTACCTGCATGCCAACCTTCAATGACTGATGTACCATGACACCCAGGTCTCGTTGCACCTCTCCTTTTCCTAATCTGTCACCATTCAGATAATAGTCTGTCTCACATATATCCACATTATACTTCATCTGCCATGCATTTGCCCACTCACCTAACCTATCCAAGTCAGTCTGCAGCCTCATAGCATCCTCCTCGCAGCTCACACTGCCACCTAACTTAGTGTCATCTGCAAATTTGGAGATACTACATTTAATCCCCTCGTCTAAATCATTAATGTACAGTGTAAACAGCTGGGGCTCCAGCACAGAACCTTGCGGTACCCCATTAGTCACTGCCTGCCATTCTGAAAAGTACCCATTTACTCCTACTCTTTGCTTCCTGTCTGACAACCAGTTCTCAATCCATGTCAGCACACTACCCCCAATCCCATGTGCTTTAACTTTGCACATTAATCTCTTGTGTGGGACCTTGTCAAAAGCCTTCTGAAAGTCCAAATATACCACATCAACTGGTTCTCCCTTGTCCACTCTACTGGAAACATCCTCAAAAAATTCCAGAAGATTTGTCAAGCATGATTTCCCTTTCACAAATCCATGCTGACTTGGACCTATCATGTCACCTCTTTCCAAGTGCGCTGCTATGACATCCATAATAATTGATTCCATCATTTTACCCACTACTGAGGTCAGGCTGACCGGTCTATAATTCCCTATTTTCTCTCTCCCTCCTTTTTTAAAAAGTGGGGTTACATTGGCTACCCTCCACTCGATAGGAACTGATCCAGAGTCAATGGAATGTTGGAAAATGACTGTCAATGCATCCGTTATTTCCAAGGCCACCTCCTTAAGTACTCTGGGATGCAGTCCATCAGGCCCTGGGGATTTATCGGCCTTCAATTTCCCCAACACAATTTCCCGACTAATAAAGATTTCCCTCAGTTCCTCCTCCTTACTAGACCCTCTAACCCCTTTTATATCCAGAAGGTTGTTTGTGTCCTCCTTAGTGAATACTGAACCAAAGTACTTGTTCAATTGGTCTGTCATTTCTTTGTTCCCCGTTATGACTTCCCCTGATTCTGACTGCAGGGCATCTACGTTTGTCTTTACTAACCTTTTTCTCTTTACATATCTATAGAAACTTTTGCAATCCGTCTTAATGTTCCCTGCAAGCTTCCTCTCGTACTCTATTTTCCCTGCCCTAATCAAACCCTTTGTCCTCCTCTGCTGAGTTCTAAATTTCTCCCAGTCCCCGGGTTCACTGCTATTTCTGGCCAATTTGTATGCCACTTCCTTGGCTTTAATACTATCCCTGATTTCCCTTGATAGCCACGGTTGAGCCACCTTCCCTTTTTTATTTTTACGCCAGACAGGAATGCACAATTTTTGTAGTTCATCCATGCGGTCTCTAAATGTCTGCCATTGCCCATCCACAGTCAACCCCTTAAGTATCATTCGCCAATCTATCCTAGCCAATTCACGCCTCATACCTTCAAAGTTACCCTTCTTTAAGTTCTGGACCATGGTCTCTGAATTAACTGTTTCATTCTCCATCCAAATGTAGAATTCCACCATATTATGGTCACTCTTCCCCAAGGGGCCTCGCACAACGAGATTGCTAATTAATCCTCTCTCATTACACAACACCCAGTCTAAGATGGCCTCCCCCCTAGTTGGTTCCTCGACATATTGGTCTAGAAAACCATCCCTTATGCACTCCAGGAAATCCTCCTCCACCGTATTGCTTCCAGTTTGGTTAGCCCAATCTATGTGCATATTGAAGTCACCCATTATAACTGCTGCACCTTTATTGCATGCACCCCTAATTTCCTGTTGGAGGCCCTCCCCAACATCACTACTACTGTTTGGAGGTCTGTACACAACTCCCACTAACGTTTTTTGCCCTTTGGTGTTCTGCAGCTCTTCCCATGTAGATTCCACATCATCCAAGCTAATGTCCTTCCTACCTATTGCATTAATCTCCTCTTTAACCAGCAATGCTACCCCACCTCCTTTTCCTTTTATTCTATCCTTCCTGAATGTTGAATACCCCTGGATGTTGAGTTCCCAGCCCTGATCATCCTGGAGCCACGTCTCTGTAATCCCAATCACATCATATTTGTTAACATCTATTTGCACAGTTAATTCATCCACCTTATTACGGATACTCCTTGCATTAAGACACAAAGCCTTCAGGCTTGTTTTTTTAACACCCTTTGTCCTTTTAGAAGTTTGCTGTACAGTGGCCCTTTTTATCTTTGCCTTGTGTTTCTCTGCCCTCCACTTTTCCTCATCTCCTTTCTGTCTTTTGCTTTTGTCTCCTTTTTGTTACCCTTTGTCTCCCTGCATTGGTTCCCATCCCCCTGCCATATTACTTTAACTCCTCCCCAACAGCACTCGCAAACACTCCCCCTAGGACATTGGTTCCGGTCCTGCCCAGGTGCAGACCGCCCGGTTTGTACTGGTCCCATCTCCCCCAGAACCGGTTCCAATACCCCAGGAATTTGAATCCCTCCCTGCTGCACCACTGTTCAAGCCACGTATTCATCTGCGCTATCCTGCGATTCCTACTCTGACTAGCATGTGGCACTGGTAGAAATCCTGAGATTACTACTTTTGAGGTCCTACTTTTTAATTTAGCTCCTAGCTCCTTAAATTCGTTTCGTAGGACCTCATCCCTTTTTTTACCTATGTCGTTGGTACCAATCTGCACCACGACAACTGGCTGTTCTCCCTCCCTTTTTAGAATGTCCTGCACCTGCTCCGAGACATCCTTGACCCTTGCACCAGGGAGGCAACTTACCTGGAGTCTCGGTTGCGGCCGCAGAAAGCCTATCTATTCCCCTCACAATTGAATCCCCTATCATTATCGCTCTCCCACTCTTTTTCCTGCCCTCCTGTGCAACAGAGCCAGCCACGGTGCCATGAACTTGGCTGCTGCTGCCCTCCCCTGATGAGTCATCCCCCTCAACAGTACTCAAAGCAGTGTATCTGTTTTGCAGGGGGATGACCACAGGGGACCCCTGCACTACCTTCCTTGCACTACTCTTCCTGCTGGTCTTCCATTCCCTAGCTGGCTGTGGACCCTTCTCCTACGGTAAGACCAACTCGCTACACGTGCTACTCACGTCATTCTCAGCATCGTGGATGCTCCAGAGTGAATCCACCCACAGCTCCAATTCTGCAATGCGGTCCGTCAGGAGCTGGAGGTGGATACACTTCCCGCAGATGTAGTCGTCAGGGACACCGGAAGTGTCCCTGAGTTCCCACATGGTACAGGAAGAGCATATCACGTGACCGAGCTCTCCTGCCATGACTTAACCCTTAGATACTCTTAAATTGGTGACAACACTGTTACAGGTTACTTACTGATATAAAAAAGAAAAAGAAAAACTACTTACCAATCACCAGCCAATCAATTATCCCTTTGGCTGTGACGTCACCTTTTGATTCCTTTCTACTTCTTTTCTGCTTTTTCTCACGGCTTGATAAAGTGTAACATCTCTACTGACACCTGGGAATCCCTGGCCAAAGACCACCCTCAGTGGAGGAAGAGCATAAGTCAATGGCCTGACAAACAAGCTATTCATGACCTGTCGTATACACTTATGTGCAGCTGACTAAGAGACCCTCGAGATATCGCTGGTGGCAAACTGGAAGGAGCCAGAAGCAAAGAAATTGGGGACAGTGGTAAACTTGACAGGATAGGCAATGCATGGCCAATAGATCCATCAACATCCTGGGGGGGGGTCACCATTTACCAGAAACTTAACAGGACAAGCCACATAAATACTGTGGCCACACAGCAGGTCAGAGACTGGGTATTCTGTGACGAGTGTCTCATCTCCTGACTCCACAAAGCCTTCCCACCATCTACAAGGCACAATTCAAGAGTGTGATGGAATACTCTCCACTTGCCTGGATGAGGGCAGCTCACTTGATGGGCACCCCATCTAGCACCTTAAACATTCACTCCCTCCACCACCGGTGCATCGTACCATCTACAAGATGCACTACAGCAACTCGATAAGACTTCTTCAGCGGCACCTCCCAAATCCACAACCTTTACCACCTAGAAGGACAAGGGTGACAGATGCATGGGAACACCATCACCTACATGTTCCTCTACAAGTTACACACGATCCTGACTTGGAAATATGTTGCCGTTCCTTCATCGTCACTGGGTCAAAGTCCAGGAACTCCCTCCCTAACAGCACTATGGGAGTACCTTCAACACCCGGACAGCAGCGGTTCAAAAAGGCAGCTCACCACCACTTTCTCAAGAGCAATTATGGGTGGACAATAAATGCTGGCCTTGCCGGCGAAACCTACATCCCAGGAACAAATAAAAGAAAAGGTCCAGCTGGGAGCAGCACTTCTTAATAGAATGGTTACAGCACAGAAGGAGGACATTTGGTCTGCCGAGCCTCTGAAAGGCAGCAGCTCTTCTTGAAGGAGGCTGCGGATGTCTGTGACCACTGCCATGTCGATTTGAACCTGTGCAAGCACTGCTTTTCAGATAAGTCGAGGAAGGCAAGCCTCTGTTTATACATCCTCTCATGTGGGTAGTGCCTTCTGCGACCTCGGCTCCTCTGTAGCTCTCCTCTCTGCTGTTCTGTTGTATTACGCACCTCCCTCCTGTGCACCTCCGTCCTGTGCACCTTCCTCCCGTGCACCTCCGTCCCGTGCACCTCCCCATTGTGCACCTCCCTCCCGTGCATCTCTGTCCTGTGCAGCACCCCCTTGTGCACCTCCTTCCCGTGCACCTCCACCTTGTGCACCTCCACCTTGTGCACCTCCCTCCTGTGCACCTCCCTCCTGTGCACCTTCCTCCTGTGCACCTTCCTCCTGTGCACCTCCCTCCTGTGCACCTCCCTCCTGTGCACCACCGTCCTGCACACCTCCGTCCTGTGCACCTACTGATCCCACCGGAGCATGTAGTCGCTGCTGTGAATGCTGAGTGACTTCCTCATCTGATGTAGTGTCGAAAACATCCAAGGTGCCCCCGCCCCATATCCTCCTGGTATCCACTTGAAAGCCTTGAGTAATGTCTGTAAGCTTGTAATGTTTGTAGCTCCACACTGTGGATGTGGACGTATTGTATACTGCAACTGCAGAGTTAATAATAAACAGAACCAGGCAGATTCCAGAGGCTTCTGAGAGAGCTGCCTGCCATGTAGGAAGCTGTGTGTGCTGTGCTCTGTGGAGGGAGGTGCACAATGGGGAGGTGCACAGGGCGGAGGTGCATGGGAGGAAGGTGCACAGGATGGAGGTGCACAGGAGGGAGGTGCACAGGAGGGAGGTGTGTAATACAACAGAACAGCAGAGAGGAGAGCTTGGCGGCGAGATGGAATTTATCGGATGATTTAAACCTTAAATTTTGTTGGGGAAGGATTCAGCCAGCCGACAGAGAGACTTTGGAAGTTTCTGTCTTTGGAAAAAGTTACAAAATCCGAGGTAAAATGCAGCACACAGTGTGAACAGCTAGAGATTAAAATGGAAGGTGTAATCGGACATTTAGGGGGATATAGACACGACCGGGAACGTGTTAAAGCCTATGTGGATCGGCTAGAAATGTATTTCACTGCAAATAACATAATCGAAGTTCCAGACAATGCAGTCCAGAACCGGGCTGTGTTGGAACGTAAGAAAGCGATCTTCTTCTCGGAGGCGGGTCCGGCATTGTACGAAACCCTTGTAAATCTGCTTGTGCCTGACGAGCCAAAGGACACAACGCTTAAAGAGATTTTAACGAAGCTGGAGCAGCACTATAACCCCAAACCGTTAGAAATTGCTGAAAGCTATCGTTTCGGGATTCGGAATCAAAAGGCTGATGAAGTATCAGTGATTACATCATAGCATTAAAAAAGCTATCGATGCACTGTAATTTTGGAAACTTTCAAAACCGAGCATTACGGGATTGTTTTGTTTGTGGGGTGAAAAATGATGCGATCAGAAGGAAGTTATTGACGACGGATGACTTGACATTTAAGATTGCTTGTCAGACAGCGAGGTCGATGGGCATGGCCGAACAATATTCCTGAGAATTAAATAATGACTGCGGTCATCAGTCAACCGAGATAAATCACCAGCAGGTTCAAAGTAAAAAACGGTGGGGCCCAAAGTCTCAGAAACTGGAAATTCTAACAGAGCGTCGAAGTCATGCTATAGGTGCCTGGGACAACACATTGCTCAAAGTTGTCCATACATGAAGGCAGAGTGTTACTTCTGCAGAAAGACTGGGTATCTTGAGAAGGCATGCCGACTGAAGGGTAAACCAGTTTTTAAAGCTTTGATTCCAGCGTTCAAAGCTATGAGTAGAAATCCCAAGAGACTACATAGCATGGAAGAACAACAACAGGATGAGGAGATGTTAGAGTTACATGTCATCAGGAGCACGAAGTTAACGGACAGCGATTCGGAAAGCATCAAAATCCACATAGATGTTAAGGGATTCAAGATACCAATGGAAATTGACACGGGTGCATTCATGAGTGTAGTACCGGAGTCGCTGTACCTCGACAAATTACGTGATTTCCAACTGGAGAAATCCAAGATAGAGCTGCGAGGCTACTCGGGAGAGAAAATTCCTGTGGTGGGTCGTATCACCGTACCGATGAAATATAAAGATCAATTTCAGAACTTGCCTCTAATAGTAGTGAAAGGAGACAAGTCTGCCCTACTAGGAAGAAATTGGTTGGGCTCACTGAAGCTGGATTGGAGTAAGATTTTCTGTGTGGAAGCGAGATTTTCATTAACAGATGAGGTTATCAAGAAGTATCCGAAGGTGTTCTGCGAATCGGGCAGTCCGATCCAAGGCTTCAAGGCGAGTGTCAGGGTACAGAAGGACGCTAGATCGTTTTACTACAAGCCACATTCCGTAACATATGCACTCAAGGAGAAAGTTGAGCAAGAACTCAAAAGACGAGAGACTCAGAACATTATTTGTAAGATAGATCGATGTAATTGGGCTACATCCATTGTTGTTGTACCTAAGTCCAATGGTAAGGTAAGATTGTGTGGTGATTATAAAGTAACCGTGAACCAGGTTCTAGAGGGTAATGTCCCAATACATTGCCGAATATAGAAGATTTGTTCACAACACTGACAGGTGGTCAGATCTTCTCAAAACTGGATCTTACGAATGCCTACTTACAGCTTGAACTCGACGAGGAGTCCAAGTCATGTTTGACTATAAATATTCATCGAGGCCAATATCAATTTAATAGGCTACCGTTTGGAGTGTCTTCTGCCCCTGCCATATTCCAAGGGCTGATGAACCTGATTTTTCAAGGTATTGAAGGGGTAGTATGTTATTTGGATGACATACTAATTTCAGCACCAAATAGGCAAATTCATAATAACATATTGAATGAAGTCCTAAAACGGCTAGGGAAGCACAGAGTACGAGTGTCTGCTCGTAAGTGTGAGTTATTTAAAAACTCAGTGGAGTACTTAGGGTACAGAGTAGACAAAGATGGTTTACACCAACCATGGAAAAATTGGATGCAATTAGAAATGCACCCACTCCAAGGAATGTCACTGAAATTCATTCATTCTTGGGTCTTTTGAACTATTATGGGAAGTTCCTACCAAATTTGGCTACTGTATTACATCCACTGAATGAACTTTTGAAAAAACAGGTCCATTGGAAGTGGTCAAAAGATTGCGATACAGCATTCAAGGAGTGTAAAATCAAATTGGTAGAGAGCACCATGTTAGTTCACTATGACATGTCTAAGGAGATTGAGCTAGCATGTGATGCCTCTCCGTATGGAGTTGGGGCAGTGATCTCTCATGTATCATGTAGTGGGGAGGAGAGACCAATTGCTTTTGCTTCATGCACTCTCAGTGCCAGTGAGAGTAATTATGTGCAAATTGAAAGGGAAGCTTTGGCATTAATTTTTGGGGTCAAGAAGTTTTACAAATACTTGTATGGTCGTAAGTTTGCCATCGTTATGGACCATAAGCCCCTAACAGCAATCCTCCATCCAAAGTCCCCAGTTCCAACATTAGCTGCAGCCCGAATGCAGAGATGGTCTTTGATTTTGTCAGCTTATACATATGATATTGAATACAGACGATCAGCTGATCACAGTAATGCTGCTGCAATGTCTAGATTGCCTTCCCCATCACAAGTTACACCCGATAGGGAAGAAGTGTTTTATTTTTCAAACATTGATGAACTGCCAGTCACAACTGAAGAGATTGGTAGAGCAACCAAACGTGACCCAGTCATGTCAAAGGTGTATGAGTATATTGCAAATGGATGGCCAAACCAGGTAACAGACAAAGATATTCATCCATTCTTCATTTGTAGGAATGAATTATCAGTCGATAAAGATTGTATCATGTGGGGTGCAAGAGTGGTTATACCAAATAAATTCAGGTCCAAATTATTAAGAGACCTCCATGACCAGCACCTGGGAATGTGCTTGACCAAGAGTTTTGCACGCAGTTATTTATGGTGGCCAAGTCTTGATAAAGATATAGAGTACATCGTGAGTCAGTGTACGACATGTCAATCGGTAATCAAGCAACCACCACCAGTACCATTACAGCCATGGAAATCACCTCCCAGGGTGTGGCAAAGACTACCTATTGATTTTGCTGAGTTAGAAGGACAACAATTGTTCATTGTGATTGATAGCCATTCGAAGTGGGTTGAGGTGTTTCCAATGTGGAAAACAACAACAAGTAAAACATTGGACATTTTACAAAAATTATTTTCTTCATTTGGCCTCCCCGAAGAGATTGTTTCGGATAATGAATCACAATTTTGTTCAAAAGAATTTGCACAATTCATGAGCAAAAATGGTGTGAATCATACCAAGGTTCCACCATACCATCCTGCTTCGAAGGGTGCAGCAGAGTGCACTGTACAAATTGTAAAACGTGCCCTCATAAAACAAATGTTAGATCCAAATCGTAGGAAATTACAGTTGTCATTGGATCACAAATTGGCTAATTTTTTGATTACATATCGAAATACTCCTCATACAACTACTGGTAGAACACCAGCAGAGTTGTTTCTCAAACGACAGCCACAAACCAGATTCTCATTGTTAAAGCCAAATTTGGCACAGTCCGTAGAAGAGACACAATTAAGACAGAAAGAGAATCATGATCAAGGTGGAGTAAAAGAGAGAAGTGTGAAATTAAACCAGAAGGTGAGAGTGAAGAACCATCACCATAAATGGTTAAAGTGGTTACTCGGAAGAATGGTGAAGGTATGTGGTCCTCGCACATATTTGGTAAAAATGTTTGATAATGGACAGGTTAGGTTTGTTCATATTGATCATATTTTACCTACAGACATGGAAGGAGTTGAAGGTGGGAGTGATTCAATTATTTCTGATTCATCAGATAGTTTTGATACACCAGTAGCAAATCCTAAATCCAATGTAATGGAAACAAATCCAGAAGAGAATCAGAATGAAAGTCTGAGTCCGAGTCAGGAAAACAAAGAGCCTGAAGTTAGAGTGAATTCAAATGAAAATCAAGGAAATTCCATGGAGGAAAACGTTCCTCAGGATGAGCCTCGAATGAGTGTGAAATCGACACCAAGTTTGGAAGGTTCTGTTCGAGAGCGAAGGTATCCTCTTCGAAACAGAAAACAAGTGATAAAGTTAAATTTGTAAATATGGAAAAAACAATCCCTGTGTTATGTATAAACATGAAAGTTGTGTATGAGATTTGTCATAATAACTTCTTCATTAAAGAGGGAGAAGTGTAATGTTTGTAAGCTTGTAATGTTTGTATCTCCACACTGTGGATGTGGACGTATTGTGTACTGCAACTGCAGAGTTAATAATAAACAGAACCAGGCAGATTCCGGAGGCTTCCGAGAGAGCTGCCTGCCATGTTGGAAGCTGTGTGTGCTTATGCTCTGTGAATATATCACACCTTGAAACTTCTCAAATACCTCTACACCAACAAGAACTCTCTGCCAAACATTTGCCAGAAGGAACTGCCAATGCAGCTGTAAGCACTGAGCCTTTATCGAGATTGGGCAATCGCAACTTTAAAATCCCCAATGAACTGCACCTGAAACTCGCCTCCTTTTCACTGGCGAGTTTCCCGAGCCCCGGGAAACCTGTGCCGGAGATGTTAAATTCAGAAGAATGTTTAAATCAATTGAAAGCCCCCTCGTTTCCATGTGACTGTGGTATGAAAGGCTGCCGAGCTGGCTGTGTTAATAATCGCACCAACTCCGGCGAGCAGGTTAGTTGCAAGCAACCAAACTGTGCCTCCGTTAAACCCGGGAGTGGGCAAGTTGGAACCGGGTTGCGGCTACACCTCAATTTGCTTTTATTTTTATATTCAACCCGACCTCCCAGCCCACCCGTTGTTGGGAGTTGAAACTCCCCCCTCAGTAGCAAGGCCGAGTTTTCGCACGAGAAGTAAAAAAAATGGTTGTCAATTTCCACTCCTGGCAGTCACTGCCAAAAAATAAAACGCTGCGAACTTTGACCCAGGGCGAGGAATCGACACGCTGTGCCGCTTGTTTTCTTGGTTGCCCATCCGCGAACTGCGGAGAAATTCTATCCGAGTGATAAATGCAGGCCGTTTAGAAAACACTTTTTTTTCTGTTTTGGCTCCACCAGTTGTTGGAACGCACAGCTGGAGTCTTGTCCTGCTGAGGCCAGCAATCCAGCTGTGCCTGACGTGAGAACCCAGGAAACACAAAGAAGACACTCGGCGGCGGGAATCAGCCCAGCTAATATCATCTCCACTGTCAATTGCATCATCGCATAAAGGAAAACGCGGCTGGCAGGAGTGGTTCCACCACCCAGGAATATCAGGAGAAATGTGGGATGTGCACAATGGCGTAAAAAGAAAGAAAGACTTCATTTATATTGCGCTTTTCACGACCTCGGGATGTTCTAAAGCACTTAACAGCCAATGAAGTATTTTGAAGCAAAGTCAGTGTTGTAATATAGGAAATGTGGCAGCCAATTTTGTGCACAGCAAGTCTCCACAAACAGCAATGTGATACTGACCAGATAATCAATTTTAATGATGTTGGTTGAGGGATAAAATACTGGCCAGGACATCAGGGATAGCCACCCTGCTCTTATTTGCAATATTGTCACAGGATCTTTAATGTCCACCTGAGAGGGCAGATGGGGCCTCGGTTTAACATCGCATCTGAAAGATGGCAACTCCGTCAGTGCAGCACTCCCTCAGCACGGCACTGGAGTGTCAGCCTAGATTCTGCGTTCCAGTCTCTGGAGTGAGACTTGAACCCATGACCTTCTGACTGGAGGGTGACAGTGCTACCATTGAGCCACAGTGCACAGATTTACTTTGCAGTCACAGAGAAATCAATTGCAGGGATTTAGAATGTTACTTGTTTCCATGTTAGTTTTTGGGGTTTTATCATCACCAATCAAAAGCATAGGACTCAAGGTGCACAGCCCCTGGCCTCCAAACTTGAATCCCAGGAGTCAAGGCCAACTCTGGGGTAATCCAGAACAAGGAGGCATAGCCTTAAAATTAAAGCTAGACCATTTTGGGGTGATATCACAAAGCACTGCTTCACACAAAGAGTAGTAGAAATCTGGAACTCTCTCCCCCCAAAAATAGTTGAAGCTCGGTCAATAGAAAATGCCAAACTTTGATTGATAGATTTTTGTTAGGCAAGGGTATTAATTATTATGGAAGCCAGGAGGGTAAATAGAGTTAAGATACAGATTAACCATGATCTATTTAAATGGTGGAACAGGTGCGAGGGGCTGAATGGCCTTCACCTGTTCCTCTGTTCCTAGGTGCAGAGGTGAAGGGGCAAGATATTATAAACGGGCAGCTATACCACACCCCACAATACCACCCATTCCTTTTTCTGAGACCTGGCAAGAGTTCTTTACCATTGCAGATGAGAGAGAGAGAGAGGGGGAAATAAATGGAAACTCTGGCAATGGCTCTTTGTTTTCATCATGGCTGACAGGTCAAATATCTGGAAACTGCTGCCAGTAACACTGCTGTCAGTGACTGTCAGCAACTAAATAAAATGTTCTCAGCAGCCTTTATAATGTGCACATATTCTTTCCCATCTCACAGCTTGCATATTTCTAGTGCCCAATACTGTAAATCAGAATTATGGAATTCAATGCAGTCATAAATCATTTTTTGAATTCAAAGAGCTCTTAGAAATACTAACCTCTTATTTTTTCTCATTCTCTTCCTTGAAATCACTTACTGTTCTTCATGTTTGAGTGTTTGTGTGTGTGTGTTAGCTGGCATGTTCCAAGTCCCGTTCACCCATCACTGTATGACCTATATTGGCTCCTGGACCATCAATGCCTCAACTTTATAATTCTCATTCTCATGTTCAATTCCTTCCATGGCTTTGCCTCTTCCTATCTCCTCCAGCCCTACAACCTTCTGAGATCTCTGCATTCCTCCAATTCTGGCCTCTTGGTAATCCCCCACTTCCTTCGCCCCACCTATTGTTGGCCGTGTCGTCCGCTGTCTAGGCCCTAAACTCGAGAATTCCCTCCCCAAACCTCTTTGCTTCTCCACCTCTTTCTCTCTTCCTTTAAGATGTTCCTTAAAACCTACCTCTTTGACCAAGTGTTTGATCACTTGTCTTTCTTTAGCTTTGTGTTAATTTTTGTCTGATTACACTGCTGTGAATTGCCTTGGGATATTTTACTATGTTAAGGTGGTTTATAAATTACATAGAATTTACAGGACAGAAGGAAGGTAATGGCCCAACTAGTCTATTCTGGTGTTTATGCTCCACATGAACTTCCTCTTGCCCTACTTCATCTAACCCTAACCTTCTAATCCTTTCTCCCTCAATTATTTACCTAGCTTTCCCTTGAAAGCATCTATGCTATTCGCCTCAATTACTTCACGTGTTGTTGTTACATAGGAAGCAAGGAACATAGGAACAGGAGTAGGCCATTTAGCCCATCGAGTCTGTCCCGCCATTCAATGAGATCATGGCTGCTCTGCAACCTAACTCCATATACCCGTCTTTGGCTCACATCCCTTAATACCTTTGGTTGACAGAAATCTATCAATCTCAGATTTAAAAGTAACAACTGATCTAGCATAAATTGCTGTTTGCGGAAAAGAGTTCCAAACTTCTACCACCCTTTGTGTGTAGAAGTGTTTCCTAATTTCATTCCTGAAAGATCTGGCTCTAATTTCTAGGCTATGCCCCCGAATCCTAGAATCCCCAACCAGCGGAAATAGTTTCTCTCTAACTACCCTATCTGTTCCCCTTAATGGGGCAGAAATTCCTCTCGAGGACTTCCAGCGGGAAAAACACTAAATAATAGAAATAAAATGCGCACTTACCTGAAGTTGCTGCGCCCGCTCAAGATCCCAGTCCACAGGCCTCCTCTCACTCGCGTCGCAGCGTGTGCTCATAGGGACGTACGCAGGAGTCACGTGTGCCTGGACACCCAATCACAGGTAAGTATTTTCTCATTCATAGTAATACACTACATAAAACATTTTAAAAAACACCTCACACAATACACTAATAGAAATTAAAGTTGTTATACATGTTTTTTAAAGAAAAAAATATTGGCGATTTTTAAAAAAAAGTTAGGGTTAGGGTTTAAAATAACATTACCACATAAATATGCTTTTAAAAATGTTATTTTAATCATGTTTTTTATAGATTTTTAAACTCTTAAACCTGTAAAAGTAGGCAATGCGCTTGCTTTTTCAGGCGCAAGATTTTTGAGGACATTCGCCAGGCAAGATACGCATAAATCCTGCAATCTTGCCCATACAACTGTCCTTGCTCCCGAGATGTTTACGATCTGTCAAGCTCCAGCTTGACAGATCGGAAAAGCTGTTTTTCAGTGCATGCGCTTTGCCCAGGGCGTCGGAATTTCTAGCCCATTATCTTGAAAACTTCGATCAAGTCACCAACCTTGTTTGACCTTGGGGTACATCACGGCTGAGCCTGATCTTATCCTCACTGCACGTTCACTTTCCAGTAGATCTGGAATAGGAATTTTAGCTGATTTATTTATTTGCTTGAGGGTGCTGAGACAAAATGCATTCATTCTATTTCCTGCCCCACCACTGGCACTGGATAAATGTTAGACCACTGATTGAACCTGGGACCTTTCTGGCTTGTATGCGCTGAAGTTCTAAACCAGATGGTACATTTACTAACCGAGCCATAGGAAGGCTTTGTAATTACAATCCCATTACTTTTTTTATGCTGCTGTAAATTCCTCCTTCAAAGTTTTAAATATATTTTCGACAATTGTAATTCTATTTACAAAGCTGTAGATAGAGCTGGAGCGGTTTAAAAGCACGGATCCAATTTCATTGATCATGGCTTTGAAATGCAGCTCAGTTGAGCCAACAGGAAGTCTTTAATTGTATTCTCAAACAGCACAAAGCACATACCTCTAACACCCTCTGAAATGCCATGGGTTCTTAAATAACAGTCCTTGTTTACAGCGGCCTAATTAACAGTTGCACATTATAAACAAGCCTCTTTTATATCTATCCCCTTCCAGAATGTGCAAAGCTCCCAAAGGCACCCTATAAACAGGGTAGACTTTATAATCAAAGATTCTAATTTTGAAAAGTAGTGTGCCAATTTTCATCTGTAAAAAGTATCCTTTAAAAAAATAAAGTGACTCACAAACTTTAATTGTCTCTCATTAATATTTCACCGTTGCTTCGTGCTTTATTACCAATGGGCCCTCAGCTGCTAAATAAAACAAACTTCTAAGGTGTGATAAGTATGCTGGTGGTTAGGACTCACTAGCATTTTATTTATATTCGGTTGCCGTAAGCCCTCTGCACAATCTTGTCTTTGAGAGCCTTATAAGTTGGAAGCTACAGTGGGGGATGTGTTTATAGAGAGGGGGTGCTTAAATGGTTTATCTGTTTAATGAGGAAGCTATAAACAATGTGTGGTATATTGTCGGTACAAATTTCTGGTATGGAAAAATTTGTAAACTATTACAGTCCAAATAAAAAGTAATGGCATTTGCTGCTTCTGCAGGAATCCACATTTATGTTGAGTTCTATCAAATTATACAATTAGGCAGTAATAAATTAGAAGCAGTGTGCTTATCATGTGTTTGACTATAATAGCGTCCAATTCAGTGTGAGAAGCTGCATGAAAAGGAAACATCTCAAGTGATCATCGCAGAGGTGTTTAAAGCTGCTCTTCAATCGGCCTTACCTCCCGCATTATATTTGATAGGACAAACAGGTAAACGAGCATGTGAAAGCACATTTTGTGTGTTTCAATTCTGCTGAGGTGTCAGCCGTGGCTCAGTGGGTAGTACTTTTGCCTCTGAGTCAGAAGGTTGTGGGTTCAAGCCCCACTCCAGAGACTTGAGCACAAAAATCTAGGCTAACACTTTGATGCATTACTGAGGGAGCGCTGCACTGTCAGAGGTGTTGTCTTTCAGATGAGACGTTAAACCCCATCTGCTCTCTCGGAAGGATGTAAGAGATCCCGCAGCAGTATTTGAAGAAGAGCAGAAGAGTTCTCCCCAGTGTCCTGGCCAATATTTATCCCTCAACCAATATCACTAAAAATCTGATTTTCTGTTATCATATTGCCATTTGTGGTACCTTGCTGTGTGCAAATTGGCTGCCGCATTTCCTACATTACAACAGTGACTGCACCTCAAAAAAAGTGCTTCATTGGCTGTAAAGCACATTGAGACATCCTGAGGTTGTGAAAGGTGCTATAGAATTGCAAGTCTTTCTTTTTCAGCTTACGTCGCTTCAAAAACATTAAACAAAACAGTTATTTCACAGAATACTCCAAACTTTACAAAACTATTGGAATTCTTTAAAGGGATAGTGGTCATGGGTAATGAAGACACTAAAGTGGATGACGCTAAGAGCCAGATTAAATGTCACAATGGTTGTGAGTCAGCGGGTTGTGGATTCAAGGCGCATCTCAGAGAATTGAGCACATAATCTAAACTGACACTTCAGTGTAACATTAAGGGAGGGCTGCATTGTTGGTGAACTATTGTTCTGGATGAGATGTTAAACTGAGGCCTCACCTGCCTGGGTTGGTTAGATCTCAAAGATACCGTGGTATTATTTGGAGGAAAGCAGGGGAGTTCTGTTGTCCTGGTAAATATTTATCCCTCAAATGCCATGACCAAAATTAGATTAGCACTTTTTGTGGGACATTACTGTGCACTAATTGGCTGCTGCGTTTGCCTATGTAACAGTGATGACACCTCTAAAGTAATTCATTGGCTGTGAAGCACGTTGAGACATCCTGAGGACCTGAAAGGCGTGACATAAGTGAAAGTTATTTCCTTTTAACTTAATCCTGCAACATTCCTAATCTAGAATTTGTGAATTAAAGATGGTGTCAAAGCCTTTAGATGGTCAGAACTGTTGGGCTTCTCCACAATCATTTGGTGTAGTAGTAATGGAAGTGGACACTGGCCCAAATGCAGGCTTCAGGGTCCAGCTGGTTTTCTTAGTGTTTTTGGTCTTACTGTGGTCGCAGGCTGGCTGTGTTTATTTTCTGGTTTCCATTGAGTACTTTCTAAAAAATATATTAATTTTGAAGTATTGAATATCACAATGGTACATTTTGGTTTTGATGTACCACGAAACCTAAAAGCAAAGTCTGAAGTAATATTTTCCATCAAAGGAACTATTTTCTCCAAGCTTAAAAAATTCCAAGCATAAGATTCAATTAACATTTTTTTACCCCTCCGAGGAGGTTGCCTGTCTGCTGCTCCTCTCCCCAATCTTCCACTGCTCAAAGTTCCTGTTTGAAGTCAAAGTTTTGCTTTGAACAGAATGTTCTACCCCAGAGATTTCTGCACATAGCTGTGATCAGTTATGCAGTAAATATTCATCTAAGTTCTGCAACACTATGAGAACTATTGGTCCCTTTTTTTCTCCCCATGTTTTCCAACACACAGGTACTGATCTACTGTCGCCAGCTTGGTTCAGTTGGTCGTATTCTCACCTCTAAATCAGCAGGCTCTCGGGTTGACTACCATTCTAGGACCGGAGCAGATTATTTAGATGCTTTGGGGGGGGGGGTGAAAGACCAAAGCAGGGCTTTGTCTGCCTGCTCTAGTGGCTCATGTAACTGCAAAAGATCCTGCGGCACAATTTGAAGAAGAGTGTGAAGTTCTCCGATCCAACATTCCTCCCTCAACTAAGAGAAAAATGGCCTGGCCAAAATATTCCCTTCAAACAAAATTAATTGATCATTCATCTCATTTGCTGTTTGCATAAGCTAGATGTGTGCAAATTGGCTGCTGTATTTGACTACATAACAAAAGTCACTGCACCACACTGCAAAAATAATTCATTGACTATGAAACACTTTTGGAAGTCCTGACGATGTGATAAGATGCCATATAAATACAAGTTCCTTCCTGTCATCATCATCATAGGCAATCCCTCGAAATCGAGGAAGACTTCCTTCCACTCCAAAAGTGAGTTCTCAGATGACTGAACAGTCCAATACGGGAATTACAGTCTCTGTCACAGGGGGGCAGACATTTGTTGGAGGAAAGGGTGGGTGGGGAGTCTGGTTTGCCGCACGCTCTTTCCGCTGCCTATACTTGTTTTCTGCATGCTCCTCCTCCACTTAGGGCGGTCTTTGGCCAGGGACTCCCAGGTGTCGGTGGGTTGTTGCACTTTATCAAGGATACTTTGAGGGTGTCCTTGAAACGTTTCCTCTGCCCCCTGGGACTCACTTGCCATGTAGGAGTTCCGAGTAGAGTGCTTGCTTTGGGAATCTCGTGTCTGGCATGTGAACAATGTGGCTCGCCCAACGGAGCTAGTCGAGTGTGGTCAGTGCTTCGATGCTGGGGATGTTGGCCTGATCGAGAACACTGACATATCCTTCCTGTACGCTATACTCTGTAAACTTTTCAGGAAATCCATAGTAACTGGCCTGATACACACATAAAAGCACTTCTGCTATTTAAAGAACCACAAGAGGGTATTAGCAGATCTTCCGTGGAATTGCTCTTGGAATCGAAATCATTGTGATGCCTAGCTAGTAAAATGGACCTATGATTGTTTACTCTACCTATCTCTTTAAGGCCACTGTTGAAGTATTCCCTGTGGATGAATGGTCAAAATGGGCAAATCCATGTAATTGCAGACTGCTTGCAAATTCCTGAGGTCAATCAGAGGGCAATTCTAATGGGTTGTAAATGTCTGGCTCCAGGTGAAGAACCCAGCATGAAGTAATTGCCCTTCCTTCTCTGGAGTGTCTGGTGAGTGATGGATGTGTGAGATATGCAAGACCATTTCCATGTATAATAAATAAAGCAGTTATTTGGGACATTCATTAAGCAGCACAACTTTTAGAAGATTTTATTATACATTTAATATTTATATATTTCAGGAAGGATGGTGCAGAGGAGATTTACCAGAATGGTGCCAGTATAGTTGACAACTCTGGTTGGATATATTCTTGGAGATGCCACACTCCATCCATTGGTCAACCAACTTGTCCATCCTCACGGTGCACCACCTTCCCACAGCCAATTGGAAAGTGAATAGAGTTTTCATTACCCAATTGGATGATGCTTGCCTTTTTTTCCCCATATCCAATCTTTTTATAACGAGTAAAATAAAAGTATTCAATGTCATTTTTTTTTAAACTCAATTTTTTATTGCCTCTATGATTTTTCTCCTATGTTGCTCGCAGTAATGTCCTGGAGATTAATCTTTCATTCCTTGAGACTCCCGGGCAATCCTGGAGGGTTGGCAACCTTGGGTACCAGGGTTGAGGGACTTCAGTTATGCAGTGAGACGAGAGAAGCAAGGGTTTGTTCTCTTTAGAGCAGAGAAGGTTAATGGGAGATTTAATGGAGATACTCAAAATTCTGAAGGGTTTTGATAGAGTAGATAGGGAAAAACTGTCTGAGAGATGAGGAGGATTTGTTTAATGGAGCGAGTTGTTATGGTCTGGAATGTACTGCCTGGAAGGGCGGTGGAAGCAGACTCAATAGCAACTTTCAAAAGGGAATTGGATGCATACTTGAAAAGGAAAAATCTACATGGCTATGAGGAAAGAGCAGGTGAGTGGGACTAATTGGACAGCTCTTTCAAAGAGCTGGCACAGGCATGATGGGTTGAATAGCCTTCTTCTGTGCTGTATGATTCCATAAGATGTCAAATTAATATGCTTTCTACAGATTTAATCACAACTCAGTTGTGTGAGAATTCAGATATTTATTGCTGTTTATCGTAATGATTCACAGATGGGTCCAGGCAGCACTGAAGGTGCAATCAACTTGCGCAGTGTAGAATTTTCTTTTCACTTTGATTTAAGCAGATATCCCCTATACAGGAGTCACTATACTCAGTTCTATGAAGGGCCTCTCTCACTTTTCTCCTGGTTAGTTGAGTTTCAGCTGCTCAGATCCCATTCTCCAGAACTTTGTTCCTAAATATCTTCACCTCGCCACCTCCTTGTCCTCCTTTAAGACCCTCTGTTAAAACCCACGTTTTTGAACAAGCTTTGCATCATCTCCTTCTTAACATTCTTTGGCTCAGCATCTGTTTCCACTGTGGAATACAGTCATTATCTGGGCTTATGTGAAGAAATGTTCACTAGGACAAGATGGGGTTGGGAGTTGGGGGACAGTGGGGAGTGGGGGGACATTGCATTGGTAATACTCTATCCCAATACGGAGTCAACACCTCAGGAGAGAAGGAGGGGAAGGGAAGAAAAATTGCCAGATGGAAGAAAAGAAAAAGGCAAACTATTACAGTTAAAATTTGAGACTTAGTTGTAAACTAGCTGCAAGTTTATCTTTTGCTAAAGTGCACATTAACTTTCATATACTTTAAAAAAAAAGGACTTTCACTTATACAGTGCCTTTCATGACCTCAGGACACTCCAAAGCACTTTACAGCCAATAAAGTACTTTTAACGTATAGTTACTGTTGTAATGTAGGAAATCTTTAGGAGAGAACAGAAGGGATGCAGCATATCAGATCCAATTGGGATCCGATGATTGCTTTAGTTGTTCTATTCCAACGCACTCCTGGCAGTTCTCTCATGTTATATCCTACATAAACTTGAGGTCATTCAAAACTCGGCTGACCATTTCCTAACTTGCACCAACACCCCTGTGCTTACTGACTTACATTGGCTCCTGGTTAAGCAACGCCTCGATTTCAAAATTCTCATTCTTGTTTTCAAATCCCTCCATTGCCTAGCCCCTCCCTATCTCTGTAATCTCCTCCAGACTTACAACCTCCCGAGATATCTGCATTCCTCTAATTCTGCCCTCTTAAACATCCCTAATTATAATCACTCCATCATTGGTGGCTCTGTCTTCTGTTGCCTAGGCCCTAAGCTCTGGAATTCCCTGCTTAAACTTCTCCGCCTCTCTTACCCTTTTTAAGACGCTCCTTAAAACCTACCTCTTTGACCAAGTTTTTGGTCACCTGCCTTAATTTCTCTGTATGTGTCTTATAATACGTCTGTGAAGCATCTTGTGATGTTTTACTACATTAAAGACGTTATATAAATACCAATTGTTGTTGTTGCAGCTGCGTTAGATAACACTTTATTTATATTTTCAGACACTTTTATAATGAATAGGAAAAAAAGGGTCTAATTTTCCACTTGATGTGCAAACACTACTGCTATTTCCATTGGTTCAAAGCAATTTTCTGTTACTGTCAGCAGTACAGGCCGTTTGCATTGGCGATAACATGGACTCGGTTCTACCAGAGGGGAATGAGCTAAAGAAGCTATGTGCAAAGGGTGGGTGCAGCCTGGTTTGAAATGGGATGGTTTGTCATTTCATGCACAGAGCTTCCCAATTTTATTGTGAGACAAACAATAGAAAGTATGGTGGACGTTGCATAATTTGTAGCTGATCATTTTTAAAATTTGGTCATGGGATGTGGGCATCACCAGCAAAGTCTATAAAGCTGTAATAGCGGGCAATTTCAACTACTCTAATATTAACTGGGAAAAAGGTAGTGTGAATGGTACAGAAGGTATGGAATTCCTAAAATGCATTCAGGAGAACTTCTTTAGCCAGTATGTAACAGCCCAACAAGGGAGGGGGTGGTTTTGGACTTAGTTTGGGGGAATGAAGAGGGGCAGGTGGAAGGGGTATCAGTGGGAGAGCATTTTGGTGCTAGTGATCATAATTCAGTAAGATTTAGGATATTTATGGAAAAGGACAAAGGGGGACCAGAAATAAAAGTTCTCAATTGGGGTAAAGCCAATTTTGCTGAGCGAGGATGGGATTTGGCTAAAGTGGACTGAAAACAGCTACTTGATGGTAAATCAGTGTCAGAGCAGTGAGAGGCATTCAAGAAGGAGATCCTGAGGGTAAAGAGCAAGTATGTTCTTGTAAAGAAAACGGGTGGGACTAACAAATTTAGAGCTCCCTGGATGTCAAGGGACATACAGGATAAGATAAAGAAAAAAAGGGAAGCTTATGACAGATACCGAGAAATCAACATTGCAGAAACTCTAGAGGAGTATAAGAAGTGCAGGGGTGCAATTAAAAAAGAAATCAGGAAAGCAAAGAGAGAGCATGAAAGGATGTTGACAAATAAAATCAGGGAAAACCCAAAGATGTTTTATAAATATATTAAGAGCAAGAGGATAACTAGGGGGGCCTATTAGAGACCATAAAGGAAATCTCTGTGTGGAGGCAGAAGACGTGGGTAGGATTCTTAATGAATACTTTGCATCTGTTTTCATAAAAAGAGATGGGCGATGCAGACTTTTCAACAAGGGAGGAGGAGTCTGAAATATTAGATGAGCTAACCATAGTGAGAAAGGAAGTATTAAGGGGCTTAGCAGCTTTGAAAGTGGATAAATCCCCAGGCCCGGATGAAATGTATCGCAGGCTGTTAAGAGAGGCAAAAGAGGAAATAGCAGAGGCTCTGACCATCATTTTCCAATCCTCTCTGACTACAGATGTGGTGCCAGATGACTGGAGGACTGCTAATGTTGTACCATTGTTTAAAAAGGGAGAAGGGATAGACCGAGTAATTACAGGCCAGTCAGCCTAACCTCAGTTGTGGGAAAATTATTGGAAAAACTCCTGAGCGACAGGATAAATCTTCATTTGGAAAGTCATGGATTAATCAAGGACAGTCAGAATTGATTTGTTAAGGGAAGGTCATCTCTGACTAACTTGATGGAATTTTTTGAGGAGGTAACCAGGAGGGTCGATGAGGGCAGTGCGTATGATGTAGTGTATATGGATTTTAGCAAAGCTTTTGATAAGGTCCCATATGGCAGACTGGTCCCGAAAGTAATAGCCCATGGGATCCAGGGCAATGTGGTAAGTTGGATCCAAAATTGGCTCAGAGGCAGGAAGCAAAGGGTAATGGGTGATGGGTGGTTTTGTGACTGGAAGGCTGTATCCAGTGGGGTTCTGCAGGGCTCAGTGCTGGGTCCCTTGTTTTTCATAGTATATATCAATGACTTGGACTTAAATGTTGGGGGTACGATTAAGAAATTTGCAGATGACACTAAAATAGGCTGTGTGGTTGACAATGAAGAAGAAAGCTGCGGACTGCAGGAAGATATCAATGTACTGGTCAGGTGGTCAGAACAGTGGCAAATGGAATTCAATCCGGATAAGTGTGAGGTAATGCATTTGGGGAGGTCAAACAAGGCAAAGGAATACACATTAAATGATGCAACACTGAAAAGTGTAGAGGAACAAAGAGACTTTGGAGTGCACGTCCAAAGATCCCTGAAGGTAGCAGGCCAGGAAGATAAGGTGGTTGAGAAGGCATATAGAATACTTACCTTTATTAGTCGAGGCAAGGAATACAAGAGCAAGGAGGTCATGCTTGAACTGTATAAAACACTGGTTAGGCCACAGCTGGAGTACTGTGTGCAGTTCTGGTCACCACATTACAGGAAAGATATGATTGCACTGGAAAGTGCAGAGGAAATTTACAAGAATGTTGCCTGGACTGGAGAATTTTGGTTATGAGGAAAGATTGGAAATGCTGGGTCTGTTTTCTTTGGAACAGAGGAGGCTAAGGGGAGACCTGATTGAGGTGTATAAAATTTATGAGGGACCTTGATAGAGTGGATTGGAAGGACCTGTTTCCCTTGGCAGAGGGGTCAACAACCAGAGGGAATAGATTTAAAGTAATTGGGGAGAGGTTTAGAGGAGATACGAGGGGAAATGTCTTCACCTAGAGGGTGGTGGGGGTCTGGAACTCACTGCCTGAAAGGGTGGTAGAGGCAGAAACCCTCACCACATTTAAAAAATACTTGGATATGCACTTAAAGTGCCGTAACCAAAAGCTGGAAAGGGCGATGAGGCTGGATAGCTCTTGGTCAGCCAGCGCAGACACGATGGGCCGAAATGGCTTCCTCCATGCTGTAAATATCTATGATTCCATGATTCTATGATTCAGCATTTATTGCTCATCTCTAATTGCCCTTGAGAAGGTGGTGGTGAGCTGCCATTTCAGAGGGCAATTAAGAGTCAACTATAGACCAGGCCAGGTAAGGACGGCAGATTTCCTTCCCTAAAGGACATGAGTGAACCAAATGGGGTTTTTATGACAATCCGATAGTTTCATGATCACCATTACTGATACTAGCATTTTATTCCAGATTTATTTAATTAACTGAATTTAAATTCCCCAGCTGCTGTGGTGGGATTTTAACTCAGGTCTCTGGATCATTAGTCCAGGCCTCTGGATTACTAGTTCAGTAACATAACCAGTATGCTACTGTACTCCGTAGCATCTTGCTTCCTACAAATTTCCCTCTCTATCCTGGATGGGGTGGGAGGCTCAGGAAATGGTAGCAGAGGGGGAAGGGGGTAAGTTAGCATCCGAATGTCACCCAAACAGATGGCAGCGTCACTGAGATGGAAATCTTGAGATGAACAATTCTTTTTTTTTAAATTGTGATGATCGTATCCTTATCTTAAATGTGCTTCAGTGCTCCAAGGCAGAAATGCACAAAATGGCCATCACGCACGGTGTCTGCTCCCCAACTGCTTTGCAGTTCATTTACGCCACGAGGGAAAAAGATTGGATAATGACTCAAAGACGGAAATGCAAAAGATTTTTTAACGTTGAATCATAATTAGCATTTTTGGCCATGAGGAAGTAATCAGCTAGCGATTATTGTGCTTTGTACGACGTATGTGTTCTCGTTCACCTTTACCCAGCTCCTGATGTAAAGAGAGCGGAATAACTGTAAGATGTGCATTTTATTTTGTGGGGGGAGGAATTCCAACCGCTTAGTCAGTAAGCTTGTTTTATGTGGTTCGAGACCACAGGCAGCTTCCTAGCGAGCTACCAGGGCTATCAGCAGGCTCTTACCCTTTATTTCTGTCTCACAGCAGTACTGCTGCAGCACTTGAGGGCTGAAGTGTTTTAGTGAATGAAACTCAAGACTGGGCTGCATGCAAAGAAAGGAATTTATAGCTATTCAACCTTTTCCTGTCACAAGACCTTAACAGTCAGCTCAGAACTGTGAAGGGAAGACCATAGCTATAGCATAAAACCGCAGCCTTTGCAAAAGCATGACAGCACTGTAGCAGATCCTCATATGGCCCTCTTTAAAAAAAAAATCACATCATTTCCTATCTTAGAAAAACTTCTGTGAAATATGAGAGGGCTAAATCATTGATGGCAGCAGAGACAGAGAAGTTATCATTCTTGTGGGTGTTGCCAGGGCCTCTGATTGGCTGCCTCTCGGAAGCGCTCAACCAATCAGCGGACCGAAAGGCTGACCATTCATGAAAAAAAACAGCACTGCACTGTTGACTAAAGCTCCGGAAGCTGACTGGTACTTTATCACTTGCAAACAGCCTTCCTCTTGAACTAAGAAAAACTGTGAGTCATAGTTATTGCTTTCATTTGCGAGACAAATGAGAGAGGAACAGTTTTGCAATGCATTCAGAAAAAAAACAACAGTAGTCCAGTGCTGAATAAAGCTTCATGTTTGAGATCCGATGGCTTAAATCAGTATTCTGCTGTGATGAAGTCATTTTCCTGCTGATTGAAATCATCTGTTTGCAGTTCCTTGACAAATTAATTGAACTTTCCTGTGACTCAGAGCCCTCTGGCTTCTAAAAAGGACATTGTCTGCAGGTTGGTCCCAGGCGAACACCCATTTAATCTTCAGGGCTCTGAACGTTGAATGAAGAAAGCATTTGTTCTGCTGATAGCATTTCGAACAGTCTTCGAGCCGAGACTGAAAACGGTCACTGTATTCCTGAAAATGACAACCGCCCCTCATCCTTTCTCATGTAACCAAACTGGCTTTACTCCGAGCAGTTTCTATATTGAGATTCTGGAAATAGCGATGTAAACTCCAAGTGTTATTTATCTCAAACACATTCTATAATTGGAACCTTTCAAACGGCGATTATACATCGACCATTTTGCAAGGGGAAAAATTCCCGTCAGACGAATTGCTGCAATGCAGGAAACATTTCACTCATTACATTTTTTGTCTCAATACTCCCGTGAAGCGCCTTGGGACGTTTCACTACCTGAAAGGCGCTACATAAATACAAGTTGTTGTTTTAGATGATTTGCTGTTGTATTAAAGTAAATAACTTTAATCATTTGCATGAAGTTCTTTAGCTACAATAGTTTTACGGCAAATTTTTGTTCGACATCACAATGGAGTGGTTTAATTGTGCTTTCGATAGGCTATTTATTAGCAGCTAGAATGCAGCAGAGGGGAATTGTCCCGTCTTGAAAAAAGCTATTCTCCCCTCACTCAAATTATGCTACAATCAAACGTCGATTCACTCCTTTTCCTGCTACCCTAATAAGCCTTGTCCTTGCCTCGTTATAAATATCCTGCAGAAAATAAAAATGCTGAACAAGTTCTTTGCCTAAAAGTGCAGTTTAGAAAACAGGAAATATGCTGTCACCCTCTGTAGTCATGTACCCTTGCACTGTTTTAAGGTTGCAGGATTGCTGGTCTCGGGAAAAAAAACATGTGCTTGTCTTTTTCAGGTCAGTTCAAAAAAAATGAACGAACCACTGCTTCCCATTCCAGCTGATTTATAAGTGGAACCATAAAGACTGACGCGACTGTAATAGAAAGAAAGACTTGCATTTATATACCGCCTTTCACGACTTCCGGACCTCTCAAAGCGCTCAGTAGCCAATGCAGTACTTTGAGTGTGGGAAATTGAAATAAACTTTCAAAAGGAGTCCACGCAGAGCAATACTTTATTTCTCGTAGCATTTGATAGATGCTTGCAAACTGCCGGGATGTTGCCAAACTTTAGTTCCTGTGATTAACATTCTTTGCAACTTATCAGTTACAGATTCTATCATAAAACAATAATTTAGGGGTTGGGGGGGAATTACTACCTGATTGCGTTTTACTTTCATAATTATCTCAACTTTATCTCTGGCACCGAAGATTATTTGTTCAGGGAGACCTTCTGTTAACTGGAACACGCCCTGGAAATCCTGGTGGCAGGTCCCCGAGTGCACTTTTTTGACTAATGCACTTTTCAAAAAAAATGCAAGGATACTTATTGGGACCTCCTGAGCCAGTGATGAGTCAAAGTCCATTTCGGTTCGCGGCCAATGGCAGACAAATAAGCTCGAGTTTTTGAGGCAGTTTCCTGCAGATAAGAGATAATATGAAAAGGGGGGAAACCTGGCAAATCGATGAGCGAGCGTGCAGCAATATATCATTTCCCTTCGCAACGCCTGCGTGTTAATTAACAATTCCGAGCATGTTTTAAGCTGTATTTTGGGATTTCCGCACTGCAGCAAACTTCCTTCACGGATCATATATGCAGATTGTTTTTTTTAAATACATATAAATCCAGCTATAAACGCAAGTTTTTGCTCTTAAACCGGGCCTTCAAAGGGCTTCGTGTAAACACGGATAACGTCTTTATTTCAAATATATCATTCCGCTTTCTGGACTAATCTTTTTCTAACAGAAAATGCTGGAAATTTCAGCGGGTCAGGCAGCATCTGTGGCGAGAAACATAGAAACATAGAAAATAGGTGCAGGAGTAGGCCATTCGGCCCTTCTAGCCTGCACCGCCATTCAATGAGTTCATGGCTGAACATGTAACTTCAGTACCCCATTCCTGCTTTCTCACCATACCCCTTGATCCCCCTAGTAGTAAGGACTTCATCTAACTCCTTTTTGAGTATATTTAGTGAATTGGCCTCAACAACTTTCTATGGTAGAGAATTCCACAGATTCACCACTCTCTGGGTGAAGAAGTTTCTCCTCATCTCGGTCCTAAATGGCTTACCCCTTATCCTTAGACTGTGTCCCCTGGTTCTGGACTTCCCCAACATCGGGAACATTCTTCCTGCATCTAACCTGTCTAACCCCGTCAGAATTTTAAACGTTTCTATGAGGTCCCCTCTCATTCTTCTGAAACGTTTCGGGTGGATGACGGAATGATGGGCCGAATTGAGATGGGAATGGCAGAAGTTAGAAAAAGATTACAAAAGCTAAATACTGCGGTTGCTGGAATCTGAAATAAAAACAGAAAATGCTGGAAATCTCAGTGGGCCAGGCAGCATCTGTGGAGAGAAAGCAGAATTAACGTTTCGGGTCATCCGTAGTATTTTGATTTTGTAATCTTTTTCTAACTTCTGCCATTACTGTCATGTATTTAACCCTTTGCAACTTGTATCACACCACCACCAGAGGGCCTACCTGTTGGAGTCCCAAGGGATCCCAGCATCCCTTGGGAGCACGGTATATGAGCAGGCCATCCACGAGGTAACTGCACTCTGGAATCGTATTAAAGGAGCTAAGGTCACACTTGCTCATTGTACACAGTACTCAGTTTCGTCTTTTATTATGAACACATTAATTGGCGACAAGGTAACGAACAACTGCACAAGAATGCAAAGAACAGTTGGTATCCTGGAGAAGTTCTCAGAAGGGGACGATTGGGAGGCCTCTGTAGAGAGACTCGACCAATACTTTGTGGCCAACGAGCTGGAAGGGGACAAGAATGCTGCCAAACGAAGGGCGATCCTCCTAACTGTCTGTGGGGCAAAAACCTATGGCCTCATGAAGAATCTCCTAGCTCCGGTAAAACCAACTGCTAAGTCCTATGAAGAATTGTATACACTGGTCAGGGAGCACCTAAATCCTTAGGAAAGTGTTTTGATGGTGAGATATCGATTCTACACGTGTCAACGGTCGGAGGGCCAGGAAGTGGCGAGCTATGTCGCCGAACTAAGGCACCTCGCAGGACATTGTGAATTTGAGGGATTCCTAGAACAAATGCTTAGAGACTTTTTTGTACTGGGCATTGGCCACGAGGTAATTCTTCGCAAACTGTTGACTGTTGAAACTCCGAATCTAAAGCCATAACGATAGCCCAGACATTTATGTCCACCAGCGACAACACCAAACAGATTTCGCAAAGTAAGGAAGTTTCAGCCAGTACACTCGGTGCACAAAGTAATGTCGTTTTCGAGCAGGAACATACATGGCAGAACGTACACGCCGGCTGCTGCTGCACGACCTCAGATAACCCAGAGTCCGCCATCAATCGTTAATGCGAGGCAGTTAACACCTTGTTGGTGCTGTGAAGGTGATCATCGGCCCCACTTCAAGCTCTATGCATGCAATGGTTGCAGAACAATGGAACACCTCCAGCAAATGTGCAGGCGAGCTGCAAACCCTGCAAACCACCAAGGCTGAATTGGAGTCTCGTACCGACGAGGCAGTAGTATACATTCACCAAGAAATGTCCACCAATAATGTTGAAAGTTGAACTGAACGGAATTCCAGTAGCTATGGAACTGGACAGGCTGTGGGGCAACAAGGCACAAAGGCACAAAGGCCCAAGCTCAGCCCCATTCACATCAAACTAAGGATTACACCAAGGAACTGATCCTTGTAATTGACAGTGCAGAAGTCAGAGTCTCCTATGATGGAGCAGTACACGAACTCCCGCTGTGGATTGTGACGGGGATAGCGACACATTGTTAGGCAGAAGCTGGCTGGGAAAAATCCGCTGGAACTGGGACGACATCCGAGCGCTTTCTTCTGTCGACGACGCCTCATGTGCCCAGGTTCTGAGCAGGTTTCCATCGTTGTTCGAGCCAGGCATCGGAAGCTTCTCGGGGGCGAAAGTGCAGATCCATTTGCTTCCCGGTATGCGACCCATCCACCACAAGGCACGGGCGGTACCGTATGTGATGCGTGAGAAAGTGGAAATTAAGCTGGACAGGCTGCAGTGAGAAGGCATCATCGCGCCGGTGGAATTCAACGAGTGGGCTAGTCCGATTGTCCCAGTACTTAAAGAGGACGGCACGATCAGAATTTGTGGGGACTATGAAGTAACGATTAAATGTTTTTCGCTACAGGACTAGGACCCGCTACCCAAGGCAGACGACCTATTTGCGACCCTGGTTGGAGGGAAGACGTTCACCAAGTTGAACCTGACCTCAGCCTACATGACGCAGGAGCTGGAGGAGTCTTCGAAAGGCCTCACCTGCATCAACACGCGCAAATGTCTGTTCATCTATAACAGATGCCCATTCGGGATTCAGTTGGCCGCGGCAATCTTCCAACGGAACATGGAGAGCCTGCTAAAGTTGGTTCCTCGCACCGTGGTTTTCCAGGACGACCTACTGGTTACAGGTCGGGATGCCATTGAGCATTTGAAGAATCTGGAAGAGGTTCTTAGTCGATTGAATCATGTGGGACTCAGGTTGAAACGCTCGAAGTGTGTTTTCCTGGCGCAGGAGGTCGAGTTCTTGGGAAGAAGAATCGCGGCAGAAGGCATCAGACCCACTGATGCTAAGACAGAGGCCATCAAGAACTTGCTGAGACCACAGAATGTGACAGAGTGAGGTTGTTCCTGGGACTCCTTAACTATTTTGGTAATTTCCTACCTGGGTTAAGCACCCTGCTTGAACCCCTCAATGCGCTACTGTGCAAGGGAGATGACTGGATATGGGGGAATACACAAGAGGCTGTCTTTAAGAAAGCCAGGAATCTGTTGTGTTCAAACTTGCTTGTCCTGTATAACCCTTGTAAACGATTAGTGCTAGCTTGCTATGCGTCGTCATATGGGATTGGGTGTGTGTTACAATAGGCTAACGAATCGGGGATTTTGCAACCTGTCACTTATGCATCCAGGAGTTTGTCCAAGGCCGAAAGGGCCTATAGCATGATTGAAAAAGAAGCTCTGGCATGTGTTTACGGGGTAAAAAAAAATGCACCAGTATGTATTTGGCCTCAAGTTTGAGCTTGAAACTGACCACAAGCCGCTCATATCGCTGTTCTCTGAGCAAAGGGATTAACAACAATGCATCTGCCCGCATCCAAAGATGGGTGCTCACGCTATGTAATTACAACTATGCAATCCGCCACAGACCAGGAACAGAGAACGATGCTGATACTCTCAGTTTGCTGCCATTGCCCACCACCGGGGTGGAAATGGCACAGCCTGCAGCCTTGCTCATGGTAATGGATGCATTCGAAAACAAAAAGTCCACCGGTTACAGCCCGCCAGATCAGGACCTGGACCAGCCAGGATCTTTTACTGTCCTTGGTAAAAAAAACTGTCCTCCATGGGAGCTGGTCCAGTGTCCCAGCGGAGATGCAGGAGGCAATTAAGCCATTCCACAGGCGCAAAGGCGAAATGTCCCTGCAGGCGGACTGTCTTTTGTGGGGCAATTGCGTGGTCTTGCCCAAGAAAGGCAGAGATACGTTCATTTGTGAACTGCACAGCACCCACTCAGGCATTGTAATGATGAAAGCCATAGCTAGATCCCATGTGTGGTGGCACGGCACCGACTCAGGTTGAGAGTCATGCGTGCGCCAGTGCAACATTTGCTCTCAGCTGAGCAATGCACCCAGAGAGGCATCGCTAATTTTGGGGTCATGACCCTCCAAACCGTGGTCGAGGATCCACGTGGACTATGCAGGGCCATTTCTAGGCAAAATGTTCTTGGTTGTCGTGGATGCTTACTCAAAATGGATTGAATGTGCAATAATATCTGTAAGCACGTCCACGGCCACTATTGAAAGCCTAAGAGCCATGTTTGCCATGCACGGCCTGCCTGATGTCCTAGTCAGCGACAATGGGCTGTGTTTCACCAATGCTGAATTCAAGGAATTCATGACCCACAATGGGATCAAGCATGTCACATCTGCCCCGTTCAAACCTGCATCCAATGGCCAGGCAGAACGGGCAGTTCAGACCATCAAGCAAAGCTTGAAACGCATGTCGAAGGCTCCCTGCAGACCCGACTATCCCGAGTGCTGCTCAGCTACCCCACCAGACCCCACTCACTCACCGGGGTTCCCCCAGCTGAGCTGCTCATGAAAAGGGCGCTCAAAACAAGGCTCTCTCTTGTCCACCCTGATCGCCATGATCACGTGGAGGGCAGGCGGCATCAACAAAGTGTGTACCATGACTGCGCAAATTTGTCACGCGATATTGAGGTTAAGGACCCTGTGTTTGTACTCAGTTATGAACATAGTCCCAAATGGCTCGCTGGCACTGTCATAGCCAAAGAGGGGAGTAGGGTGTTTCAAGTCAAATTGGCCAATGGACTAACGTGCAGAAAACATTTGGACCAAATCAAATTGCGGTTCACCAACAGCTACGAACAACCCGAAGAAGACACCACCAACTTTGACCCTCCAACACACACACAAGTGGCAACTGACATCATAGTTGACCACGATGCCGAACTCACCATCCCCAGCAGCCCGGCAAGGCCGGCTGCCCAGCAGCCCAGTGAAGAATCAACCAACTCACCCACATCCTTTGAATTACCCGCATTTGTACCAAGACGATCGACAAGGGAGCGAAAAGCCCCAGATCGTCTCACTTTGTAAATAAGTGTACTATTGATTTTACGGGGGAGTGATGTTACGTATTTAACCCTTTGCAACTTGTATTACACTACCACCAGAGGGCCTACCTGTTGGAGTCCAAAGGGATCCCAGCATCCCTTGGGTGCACGGTATATAAGCAGGCCTCCCACGAGGTACCTGCACTCTGGAATTGTATTAAAGGAGCTAAGGTCACACTTGCTCATTGTACACAGTACTCAGTTTCGTCCTTTATAATGAACATATCAATTACCATCTCAATTCGTCCCATCATCCCTTTTGTCTCTCTTCTCAAACAACATCTTTATTTTTTGTGGAAGGAAAAGTTAAAAAAAAAAAATACTTTATTCGTATAAAATTTTCACAATAAATTGGAAAATAGTTCAGTACATTGCGGTCAGCAATTCCATTAAATTCGTTTGGATGCTGACAGCAGTTCCATACAATGCACTAGCGTGCATTTCATTTCAAGGTACAGTTTAGTACAATCCGTAAATCACGTTACATGTAGCACTGTGCAAATAAGGGTATTACATGGAGCAGGTAAGAACAGGTTTACATTACATTCCAGGATATATTTCAATACCGATCACGAATCACATAGAAACATAGAAACATAGAAAATAGGTGCAGGAGTAGGCCATTCGGCCCTTCTAGCCTGCACCGCCATTCAATGAGTTCATGGCTGAACATTCAACTTCAGTACCCCATTCCTGCTTTCTCGCCATACCCCTTGATCCCCCTAGCAGTAAGGACCTCATCTAACTCCTTTTTGAATATATTTAGTGAATTGGCCTCAACAACTTTCTGTGGTAGAGAATTCCACAGGTTCACCACTCTCTGGGTGAAGAAGTTCCTCCGCATCTCGGTCCTAAATGGCTTACCCCTTATCCTTAGACTGTGACCCCTGGTTCTGGACTTCCCCAACATTGGGAACATTCTTACTGCATCTAACCTGTCTAACCCCGTCAGAATTTTATATGTTTCTATGAGGTCCCCTCTCATTCTTCTGAACTCCAGTGAATACAAGCCCAGTTGATCCAGTCTTTCTTGATAGGTCAGTCCCGCCATCCCGGGAATCAGTCTGGTGAACCTTCGCTGCACTCCCTCAATAGCAAGAATGTCCTTCCTCAGGTTAGGAGACCAAAACTGTACACAATACTCCAGGTGTGGCCTCACCAATGCCCTGTACAACTGTAGCAACACCTCCCTGCCCCTGTACTCAAATCCCCTTGCTATGAAGGCCAACATGCCATTTGCTTTCTTAACCGCCTGCTGCACCTGCATGCCAACCTTCAATGACTGATGTACCATGACACCCAGGTCTCTTTGCACCTCCCCTTTTCCTAATCTGTCACCATTCAGATAATAGTCTGTCTCTCTGTTTTTACCACCAAAGTGGATAACCTCACATTTATCCACATTATACTTCATCTGCCATGCATTTGCCCACTCACCTAACCTATCCAAGTCGCTCTGCAGCCTCACAGCATCCTCCTCGCAGCTCACACTGCCACCCAACTTAGTGTCATCCGCAAATTTGGAGATACTACATTTAATCCCCTCATCTAAATCATTAATGTACAGTGTAAACAGCTGGGGCCCCAGCACAGAACCTTGCGGTACCCCACTAGTCACTGCCTGCCATTCTGAAAAGTACCCATTTACTCCTACTCTTTGCTTCCTGTCTGACAACCAGTTCTCAATCCATGTCAGTACACTACCCCCAATCCCATGTGCTCTAACTTTGCACATCAATCTCTTGTGTGGGACCTTGTCGAACGCCTTCTGAAAGTCCAAATATACCACATCAACTGGTTCTCCCTTATCCACTCTACTGGAAACATCCTCAAAAAATTCCAGAAGATTTGTCAAGCATGATTTCCCTTTCACAAATCCATGCTGACTTGGACCTATCATGTCACCTCTTTCCAAATGCACTGCTATGACATCCTTAATAATTGATTCCATCATTTTACCCACTACCGATGTCAGGCTGACCGGTCTATAATTCCCTGTTTTCTCTCTCCCTCCTTTTTTAAAAAGTGGGGTTACATTGGCTACCCTCCACTCCATAGGAACTGATCCAGAGTCAATGGAATGTTGGAAAATGACTGTCAACGCATCCACTATTTCCAAGGCCACCTCCTTAAGTACTCTGGGATGCAGTCCATCAGGCCCTGGGGATTTATCGGCCTTCAATCCCATCAATTTCCCCAACACAATTTCCCGGCTAATAAGGATTTCCCTCAGTTCCTCCTCCTTACTAGACCCCCCGACCCCTTTTATAACCGGAAGGTTGTTCGTGTCCTCCTTCGTGAATACCGAACCAAAGTACTTATTCAATTGGTCCGCCATTTCTTTGTTCCCCGTTATGACTTCCCCTGATTCTGACTGCAGGGGACCTACGTTTGTCTTTACTAACCTTTTTCTCTTTACATATCTATAGAAACTTTTGCAATCCGTCTTAATGTTCCCTGCAAGCTTCTTCTCATACTCCATTTTCCCTGCCCTAATCAAACCCTTTGTCCTCCTCTGCTGAGTTCTAAATTTCTCCCAGTCCCCAGGTTCGCTGCTATTTCTGGCCAATTTGTATGCCACTTCCTTGGCTTTAATACTATCCCTGATTTCCCTTGATAGCCACGGTTGAGCCACCTTCCCTTTTTTATTTCTATGCCAGACAGGAATGTACAATTGTTGTAGTTCATCCATGCGGTCTCTAAATGTCTGCCATTGCCCATCCACAGTCAACCCCTTAAGTATCATTCGCCAATCCATCTCAGCCAATTCACGCCTCATACCTTCAAAGTTAGCCTTCTTTAAGTTCTGGACCATGGTCTCTGAATTAACTGTTTCATTCTCCATCCTAATGCAGAATTCCACCATATTATGGTCACTCTTCCCCAAGGGGCCTCGCACAACGAGATTGCTAATTAATCCTTTCTCATTACATAACACCCAGTCTAAGATGGCCTCCCCCCTAGTTGGTTCCTCGACATATTGGTCTAAAAAACCATCCCTTATGCACTCCAGAAAATCCTCCTCCACCGTATTGCTTCCAGTTTGGTTAGCCCAATCTATGTGCATATTAAAGTCACCCATTATAACTGCTGCACCTTTATTGCACGCACCCCTAATTTCCTGTTTGATGCCCTCCCCAACATCACTACTACTGTTTGGAGGTCTGTACACAACTCCCACTAACGTTTTTTGCCCTTTGGTGTTCTGCAGCTCTACCCATATAGATTCCACATCATCCAAGCTAATGTCCTTCCTAACTATTGCCTTAATCTCCTCCTTAACCAGCAATGCTACCCCACCTCCTTTTCCTTTTATTCTATCCTTCCTGAATGTTGAATACCCCTGGATGTTGAGTTCCCAGCCCTGCTCATCCTGGAGCCACGTCTCCGTAATCCCAATCACATCATATTTGTTAACATCTATTTGCACAGTTAATTCATCCACCTTATTGCGGATACTCCTTGCATTAAGACACAAAGCCTTTAGGCTTGTTTTTTTAACACCCTCTGTCCTTTTAGAATTTTGCTGTACAATGGCCCTTTTTGTTCTTTGCCTTGGGTTTCTCTGCCCTCCACTTTTCCTCATCTTCTTTCTGTCTTTTGTTTTTGCCTCCTTTTTGTTTCCCTCTATCTCCCTGCATTGGTTCCCATCCCCCTGCCATATTAGTTTAACTCCTCCCCAACAGCACTAGCAAACACTCCCCCGAGGACATTGGTTCCGATTCTGCCCAGGTGCAGACCGTCCGGATTGTACTGGTCCCACCTCCCCCAGAACCGGCACTATGCTGATGAAAGCAGTACACGGAACGGATGAGAATACATTTACATTTCTTTACAAGTTGCTAAAACAGTGCAGAGACTTTCATTATACATGGCACAACACAGGTGTTTTTCAGTACATGGTGCTCTATGTATACAACCCTTATAGGGAAGCAAAATTAAACATTTAAATCAAGTGCCCCCCGATCTGGGGGACAGTCCAAACACTTTTCACGTGCCCTTTTTTTTTGTGATTTTTGTGTTTTTTTTGGGCAGTAAAACCAGAGATATATATACAAGTGCCCCCTATAAAAGGGTAGGGGGACACTAAAAACCCAGCAATTAAAACAAATTAAACTTTAAAACAAATTAAACTTTAAAACATATTAAACTTTAAAACATATAAAATCAAATTAAAATTTGATTACCGGGGGTGATGATGCACTCCAGTCCCTCCGGTGCCCACCTCTCGCGGAAGGCCGTGAGCGTACCGGTCGGTGCTCCATCTCCAGGGACACCCTGGCCCGGATGTAAGCACGGAAGAGAGGCAGGCAGTCAGGCTGAACGACCCCCTCGACCGCCCGCTGCCTGGACCGGCTGATGGCACCCTTGGCCGTGCCCAGGGCTCTATGTATACAAGCAGATTAACAAGTACAGCCTGAGGGGGATCTGATTCCATCGACTGGGTTTACCATGGCAGAAAGGCCTTAAACTGTGGCTCTTTCCCATCGTGCCTTTGCAGCGACTGCACCAATCTTTAGTGTGTCCCTCAGCACGTACTCCTGGACCTTGGATTGCGCCAGTCTGCAACACTCGGTCGTGGACATCTCCTTGCTTTGGAAGACCAGCAAGTTTCGGGAAGACCAAAGTGCGTCTTTCACCGAGTTGATGGCTCTCCAGCAGCAGATGATGTCTGTCTCGGTGTGCGTCCCTGGGAACAGTCCGCAGAGCACAGAGTCATTTGTTACAGAGCTGCTTCGGATGAACCTCGACAGCAACCACTGCATCTCCTTCCAGACTTGCCTTGCAAAGATGCAATCCCGAAGGAGATGAATGACAGTCTCGTCTGCACCACAGCCGACTTGGGGACAGAGTGCTGTGTCTCTGAAACCTCGGCTGTGCATGAAGGATCTGATGGGTAGGACCCTTCTCACCGCCAGCCAAGCTACATCTTGATGCTTGTGTGAAGGCTCTGGCGATGAGACATTCTGCCAAACGAGTTCGACAGTCTGCTCGGGAAACCGCCTGACAGGATCCATCATCTCCTTCTTCCGTAGGGCGTCCAGGACCTTGCGTGCTGACGACTGCTTTATGGCCTTGTGTTCAAAGGTGTTTTTCTTGAAAAACTTTCCCACGAAGGACAGATGGTGAGGCATGGTCCAATTGGTTGGAGCGTTCCGCGGCAGCCTGGCCAGACCCATCCTTCGCAACACCGGGGACAGATAGAATCTCAGCACGTAGTAACATTTGGTGTTTGCGTACGAAGGGTATATGCACAGCTTGATGCAGCCGCACACAAAAGTGGCCAGGATGAGGGCCATGTTCGGAACGTTTTTTTCTCCCTTGTCCAGAGATTTGTACATCGTGTCTCTGCGGACACGGTCCATTTTCGATCTCCAGACAAAATGGAAGATGGCTCGGGTAACTGCCACAGCACAGGAGCGGGGTATGGGCCAGATCTGCGCCATGTACAACAACACCGAGAGCACCTCACTCCTGATGATCAGGTTCTTTCTGGCAATGGAGAGGGAGCGCAGCTTCCACCATCCCAGTTTATGTTTGGCTTTAGTGATACGCTTCTTCCAGTTTTTGGCGCACGCCCCGTCTGCTCCGAACCATATTCCCAGTACCTTCAGTAATCTGACTTAACGGTGAAGGGAATAAAGGATCGGTTGGCCCAACTTCCAAAGAACATGGCTTCGCTTTTGCTGCGATTAACCTTCGCCCCTGAGGCCAGTTCAAACTGGTTCGAAGATTGTGAGCAATCCGCGGACTAACTGCGGATCCGATCAAAAGACAGCAACGTCGTCCATGTACAGGGAGGTCTTGACCTGAGCGCCTCAGCTGCCTGGGATTGTCACCCCTCGAATGCCCGCATCCTTCCTGATAGACTCTGCAAAGGGCTCGATACAGCACACAAACAAGACAGAGGAGAGAGGACAGCCTTGCCTGACTCCAGACCTGATCGGAAAGCTTACAGTTTCCCACCATTGATTAGAACTGTGCTACTGATGTCTGTGTAGAGCAGTTGGATCCGATTGTGGATACCCTCCCCAAACCCCATCTTGGAGAGCACGTCCATCGGGTATGTGTGCGATATCCTGTCAAAGGCCTTCTCCTGGTCCAAGCTGATTAAACAGGTGTCCACCCTCCTGTCCCGCACATAGGCGATCATATCCCTGAGTAGCACGAGGCTATCAGAGATCTTCCTGCCGGGGATAGCGCAGGTCTGGTCTGGGTGGATCATCAGACCCAGAGCAGACGACCCTGTTTCCGATGACCTTCGACAGGATCTTGAAGTCCATATTGAGCAGCGAAATGGGCCACCAGTTTTTGATTTCATCCCTCTCCCCCTTCTGGTTGTGGATGAGGGTGATGATGCCTTTCCTCATTGATTCTGACATACTGCCGCCAGAAGCATACCTCTGTACACTTCCAGGAGGTCTGGGCCTATCCAGTCCCACAGAGCATTCTCATCCAGGCAGCGCCCCTTTGCTTGTTAGAAAGCATTTTGCCTAGAGTGAACCAGCCTACTTGTGCCTATTTCCGCACCCCCCGCCCCCACCCCCACTCTCTGTCAGTCATGATTCGCCTCCATAGTTTGGCCAACGATGGAATTGGAAGCCAAGCCAGTTGTTTTGATTATGTGGGAGGGATTGCAGAGGCTGCAATGGAAAGCAGAAGCAGTCCACTCCCAAGCTCAGAGCCAAAACCAACACTGACTTTATCAGTTACTCCGAGTGAAAACAAGGACACTGCAAATACTTTATTTTGCATTTTTTTCTCTCGATTAAAAAGCACATGTCAGACACAGTGTAGCCTTGAATGCCACCAACTCCAAACTTTTCTCCTTTATTTTCAACCTTTTTTTTGTAACCTAATCCGAAATGAATAAAGCATGACATTTCAGATTTTGTACAATGTTACAGAAATAATAATGTGTGGCTAAAAGCTGGATTGCGGTTTATTTGAATGGAACAGTTCTAATCTTTCCACTGAGCTGTGGCACTGAAGGTCCTTATTGCGCTCAGCATTACATTACATTATGTGGAATGTACAGCACAGAAACGGGCCATTCGGCCCATCTTCCCCATGCTCCACACAAGCCCCTTCCCACCTCACTTCATCTAATCTTATCAACATAACCTTCTATTCCTCTATAAGAACATAAGAAATAGGAGCAGGAATAGGATATACGGCACCTCAAGCCTGCTCCGCCAATTAATATGATCATGGCTGATTCGATCATGGACTCAGGTCCACTTCCATGTCCGCTCCCCATAACTCCTTATTCCCTTATCGGTTAAGAAACTGTCTATCTCTGTCTTAAATTTATTCAGTGACCCAGCTTCCACAGCTCTCTGAGGCAGCAAATTCCACAAATTTACAACCCTCATATAAGGCTCGAGCAGGTGCAGAGAAGATTTACAAGAATGGATCTAGGGATGAGGGACTTCAGTTACATGGATAGACTAGAGAAGAACATAAGAAAGTAAGAAATAGGAGCAGGAGAAATCCATTTGATCCCTCAAGCCTGCATTCAATAAGATCATGGGTGACCTGATTTTGGCCCCAACTCCACTTTCCTGCCTGTTCCCCATAACCCTTGACTCCCCTGTAGTTCAAAAATCTATCTATCTCTGCCTTGAATATATTCAATGACCCAGCCTCCACTACTCTCTGCGGCAGAGAATTGCATAGATTTACAACCCTCTAAGAGAAAAAATTCCTCCTCATCTCTGTCTTAAAAGGGCAACCCCTTATTCTGAAACTATGCCCCCAATTCTAAATTCCCCCACGAGGGGAAACATCCTGTCAGCATCTATCCTGTCAAGCCCCCTCAGAATCTTGTATATTTCAATAAGATCACCTCTCATTCTTCTAAACTCCAATGAATACAGGCCCAATCTGCTCAACCTTTCCTCATGCTGGGGTTGTTCTCCTTAGAGCAGAGAAGGTTGAGAGGAAATTTAGTATTCTAGCAGGTCTCAGTACTAGGTCCCTTGCTTTTCGTGATATACATCAATGATCTAGACTTGAATATAGGGGGTATGATTAAGGAGTTGCAGATGATACAAAAATAGGCTGTGTGGTTGATAATGAAGAAGGAAGCTGCAGACTGCAGGAAGATATCAATGAACTGGTCAGGTGAGCAGAACAGTGACAAATGGAATTTAATCCAGAGAAGTGTGAGGTAATGCATGTGGGGAGGGCCAACAAGGAAAGGGAATACATATTAAATGGTAGGATATTGAGAAGTGTAGAGGAACAAAGGGACCTGGGAGTGTATGTCCACAGATCCCTGAAGATAGCAGGCCAGGTGGATAAGGTGGTTAAGAAGGCATACAGAATGCCTGCCTTTACTAGCCGAGGCATAGAATACAAGTGCAAGTGGGTTATGCTTGAACTCTATAAAACACTGGTTAGGCCACAGCTGGAATACTGTGTACAGTTCTGGTCACCGCATTACAGGAAGGACGTGATTGCACTGGAGAGGGTACAGAGGAGATTTATGAGGATGTTGCCGGGAGTGGAGAATCTTAGCTATGAGGATAGATTGGATAGGCTGGGTTTGTTTTCCTTGGAACAGAGGAGGCGTATTGAGGTGTATAAAATTATGAGGAGCCTAGATATAGTGGATAGAGAGGGCCTATTTTCCTTAGCAGAGGGGTCAACAACTAGGGGGCATAAATTTAAAGTAATTGGTAGAAGATTTATAGGGGATTTGAGGGGAAATTTCTTCACGCAGAGGGTGGTGGGGGTCTGGAACTCATGGCCTGAAAGGGTGGTAGAGGCAGAAACCCTCACCACATTTAAAAAGTACTTGGATGTGCACTTAAAGTGCCTTGACCTGCAGGGTTATGGACTTAGAGCTGGAAAGTGGGATTCGGTTGTATAGCCTCATGTTGGCCCGCGAGGACACGATGGGCCGAAATGTCCTCCTTCCGTGCTGTAACCTTCTATGATTCTATGACTCTATGATTTGATCGAAGTATTCAAAATCATGAGGGTTCTTGACAGAGTAGACAGAGAGAAGGGTCAAGAACCAGAGGACACAGAATTTAGGTGATTGGCAAAACAACTAAAGGTGACGTAAAAAAAAAACGTAGGTCCCTTGCAGTCAGAATCAGGTGAATTCATAGTGGGGAACAAGGAAATGACAGACCAATTGAACAAATACTTTGGTTCAGTCTTCACTAAGGGAGACACAAATAACCTCCCGAAAATACGAGGGGACCAAGGGTCGAGCGAGAAGGAGGAATTGAAGGAAATCCATATTAGTCAGGAAATTGTGTTAGGGAAATTGATGGGTTTGAAGGCCGATAAATCCCAGGGCCTGATTGTCTGCATCCTAGAGTACTTAAGGAGGTGGCACGAGAAATAGTGGATGCATTGGTGGTCATTTTCCAACATTCTATAGACGCTGGATCAGTTCCTATGGATTGGAGGGTAGCTAATGTAACCCCACTTTTTAAAAAAGGAGGGAGAGAGAAAACAAGGAATTATAGACCGGTTAGCCTGACATCGATAGTGGGGAAAATGTTGGAATCAATTATTAAAGATGTAATAGCAGTGCATTTGGAAAGCAGTGACAGGATCGGTCCAAGTCAGCATGGATTTATGAAAGGGAAATCAGGGTTGATAAATCTTCTAGAATTTTTTCAGGATGTAACTAGTAGAGTGGACAAGGGAGAACCAGTGTATGTGGTGCATTTGGAATTTCAAAAGGCTTTTGACAAGAAATTAGTGTGCAAAATTAAAGCACATGGTATTGGGGGTAATATATTGATGTGGATAGAGAATTGATTGGCAGACAGGAAGCAAAGAGTAGGAATAAATGGGTCCTTTTCAGAATGGCAGGCAGTGACTAGTGGGGTACCGCAAGGTACAATGCTGGGACCCCAGCTATTTACAATGTACATTAATGATTTAGACGAAGGAATTGAATGTAAGTTTGCAGATGACACAAGCTGGGTGGCAGTGTGAGCTATGAGGAGGATGCTAAGAGGCTGCAGGGTGACTTGGACAAGTTAGGTGATTGGGCAAATGCATGGCAGATGCAGTATAATGTGGATAAATGTGAGGTTATCCACTTTGGTGGCAAAAACAGGAAGGCAGAGTATTATCTGAATGGTGACAGATTAGGAAAATGGGAGGTACAACGAGACCTGGGTGTCATGGTACATCAGTCATTGAAAGTTGGCATGCAGGTACAGCAGGCGGTGAAGAATGCAAATGACATGTTGGACTTCATAGCGAGAGGATTTGCATATAGGAGCAGGGAGCTCTTACTGCAGTTGTACAGGGCCTTTGTGAGGCCTCACCTGGAATATTGTGTTCAGTTTTGGCCTCCTAATCTGAGGAAGGACGTTCTTGCTATTGAGGGAGTGCAGCGAAGGTTCACCAGACTGATTCCCGGGATGGCAGGACTGACATATGAGGAGAGACTGGATCGACTGTGCCTGTATTCACTAGAGTTTAGAAGAATGAGAGGGGATCTCATAGAAACATATAAAATACTGATGGGACTGGACAGGTTAGATACAGGAAGAATGTTCCCGATGTTGGGGAAGTCCAGATTAGGAAAACGGGAGGTACAACGAGACCTGGGTGTCATGGTACATCAGTTATTGAAAGTTGGCATGCAGGTACAGCAGGCGGTGAAGAAGGCAAATGACATGTTGGACTTCATAGCGAGAGGATTTGCATATAGGAGCAGGGAGCTCTTACTGCAGTTGTACAGGGCCTTAGTGAGGCCTCACCTGGAATATTGTCTAAGGATAAGGGATAAGCCATTTAGGACCGAGATGAGGAGAAACTTCTTCACTCAGAGAATTGTGCACCTGTGGAATTCTCTACCATGGAAAGTTGTTGAGGCCAGTTCGTTAAGTATATTCAAAAGGGAGTTAGATATGACCCTTACGGCTAAAGGGATCAAGGGGTATAGAGAGAAGGCAGGAATGGGGTACTGAAGTTGCATGATCAGCCATGATCATGTTGAATGGTGGGGCAGGCTTGAAGGGCCGAATAGCCTACTCCTGCACTTATTTTCTATGTTCTATGTTTTTTATGTTTATGCATTGAATGTTTAGGATCTGAAATTCATTGCCTGAAAGGGTGATGGAGACAGACTTGATTGTGGCTTTCAAAAAGGAATTGGATAAGTACCTGAAGGAATACAAAATTGCAGGGCTACGAGGAAAGGGCAGGGGAGTGGGACTAGCTTAAGTGCTCTTGCAGAGAGCTGGCATGTGCTCGACGGCCTCCTTCATGATGCACAGGCATCATCCACCCTTCAAAATGAAGTTTGGGACCTGGAATGTTAAGATCCTCATGAACAACTCTAACTGCGACAGACCGGAACATCGTACTGCCATCGTTGCCCGGGAACTCAGATGCTTCGATGTCGACATCGTCACTCTAAGTGAGACCCAGCGGGCAGGGGAAGGCCAGCTCAAAGAACAAGATGGTGGTTACACCTTCTTCTGGAAAGGCAAACCAGAAGAAGAATACCGCCTCCATGGAGTTGGCTTCACCATCAAGAATGAGCTGGTCGGCCGACTCAGAGACTCACCCTGCGAGATAACGAACATCTAATGACTCTCCGGCTCACCCTAGCCCAGAACCAGTGCGCCACAGCTATCAGCGCGTACGCCCCAACACTCGTCACAACAGACCAAAGAGGAATTCTACTCCAGCCTCACAATCCCTGTCCCAAGTCCCTACAGATGACAAACTGATCCCCCTTGGTGACTTTAACGCCAGAGTCAGTAAGGACACAGACGTCTGGGGACGTGTGATCGGCAGAGAGCGGGTAGGGAAAACTAACTACAGTGGTACCTTGCTCCTGACAAAATGCCTAGAACATGACCTTTTCATCACCAACACCTTGTTCCGTCAGAGGGACAAGTACAAAGCATTGTGGCAACATCCTCGCTCCAAGCACTCGCACCTGCTCGACTACGTCATCGTCTGAGCAAAGGACCGCAAAGACGTGTACATCACCTGCGCCATGACAGGAGCCGATGACTGCTGGATGGACCACCGCCTAATCTACTCCGTCATCAACATCAATATAGCCCCAAAGCAGCGACGGCATCAGAAACAATGTCGTAGAAAAATCAACAACGGGGCATTCAGAGACCCAGTTAAGAAAGTCCTATACAGCCAGTGCCTCACTACCAACCTGGCAACCCTCAATGACACAGAGTGTCCACAGCACCTGGTCTGCCCTCAAAGTCACCATGACCAGTGCCTGCAAAGAGACGCTCAGTCACTCAACCAGGAAACACCAAGACTGGATTGACAAGAACGACCAGGAGATCCAGGAACTAATAAGCCGTAAGGCATTTTAGAACTTAAAGCAGCAACCTAATTCGGAAGCAGCAAAGCAGCTCTACAGGCGGATGAAGGCCGAGATCCAACAAAAAACTGTGACCTAAAGAATAGATGGTGGGTGGAGAAAGCAGGAGATCCAACAGCTGGCCGACAGCCATGACGTGCGAGGATTCTTCACAGCAGTTAAGTCCACCTGCAGCCCAAGCACCCAAGGCCCCACCCTATTTTTGGTCAAGAATGGGGAGACACTCATTAAGGAAACTGAGGCAGACAGGGCCCACAGGAAGTAGCGCTTTGAAGATCTCCTTAACCGAGACTCTGCCTTCAACATGAGTGTCCTCGACTCCATCCTGCAGCATGCTACCCATCACTATCTTAGCAAAACTCCAGCCTTGCACGAGGTAGAAAAGGCCATCCGTCAACTCAAGAACAAGACATCAGGAGCAGATGGAACTAAAGTATGGCGGAGAAGCACTATTGGCATGAATGCATGACCTCATCTCTCTTATCTGGAAGGAGGAGTGTATGCCGGGAGATCTCAGAGATGCCGTAATCATGACCATCTTCAAAAAAGGGGACAAGTTTGACTGCGGCAACGACAGAGGAATCTCCCTGCTGTCGGCCACTTGGAAAGTCATCGCAAAAATTCTGCTCAATCGTCTTCTCCCTGTGGCTAAAGAGCTCCTCCCAGAGTCACAATGCGGATTCCTTCCACTAAGAGGTACAACGGGCATGATCGTCACCGTGTGACAACTACAAGAGAAATGCAGCAACCGTTGTACATGGCCTTCTTTGACATCACAAAGGCCTTTGACAGTTAACCGTGAGGGACTCTGGAGCGTCCTCCTCCATTTCGGCTGCCCCTAGAAATTTGTCACCATCCTCCGCCTGCTCCACGACGACATGCAAGCCGTGATCCTGACCAACGGATCCACCACAGACCCAATCCACGTCCAGACCGGGTCAAGCAGGGCTGTGTCATCGCGCCAACGCACTTCTTCATCTTTCTTGCTGCAATGTTCTATCTCACTCTCAACAAGCTCCTCGCTGGAGTGGAAATAAACTATAGTACCAATGTGAATCTGTTCAACCTTCATCGCCTCCAGGGTAGATCCAAGGTCATCCCATCCTCTGTCATCGAACTACAGTACACGGATAACGCTTGCATCTGTGCGCATTCAGAGGCCGAACTCCAAACCATCGTCATCATCTTCACTGAGGCATATGAAAGCATGGGCCTTACACTAAACATCCATAAGACAAAGGTCATCCACCAATCTGACCCTGCCACACAGCACTGTCCCCCAGTCATCAAACTCCACGGCTCGGCCTTGGACAACGTGGACCATTTTGCATACCTCGGGAACCTACTATCAGCAAGGGCAGACATCGATGACGGGTCCAACACTGCCTCCAGTGTGCCAGCGCAGCCTTGGGCCCCCTGAGGAAGAGAGTGTTTGAAGACCAGGACCTCAAATCTGGCACCAAGCTTATGGTCTACAGGACAGTAGCGATACCCGCCCTCCTATATGGCTCACAGATGTGGACCATATACAGTAGACACCTCAAAGCACTGGAGAAATACCACCAGCGTTGCCTCTGCAAGATCCTGAAAATCCACTGGGAGGATAGACGCACCAACGTCAGTGTTCTCGCTGAGGCCAATATCCCCAGCATCGAAGCACTGACCACACTCGACCAGCTCCATTGAGGGGGCCACGTCGTCTGCATGCCTGGCACGAGACTCCCAAAGCAAGGGCTCTACTCGGAACTCCTACATGGAAAGCGTGCCCCAGGTGGGCAGAGAAAATGTTTTGAAGGACACCCTCCTTGATAAAGTGCAACATTCCCACCGGCACCTGGGAATCCCTGGCCCAAGACCACCCTAAGTGGAGGAAGAGCATCCAGGAGGGCATTGAGCATCTCGAGTCTCGTCACCGAAAGCATGCAGAAACAAAGCGCAGACAGCGGAAGGAGCGTGTAGCAAACCAAGCTCCCCACCCACCCTTTCCTTCAACCACTGTCTGTCCCACCTGTGACAGAGACTGTAATTTCTGTATTGGACTGTACAGTCTTCCTCGATTTATGATGATGATGGCCTCCTTCTGTGCTGTAACCATTCCGTGATTCTATGATTCTACCTTGGCTCAGGACCTTACAACGTAGTGAGTTTTCTCATTACGTCAGGTACTTTTCTCTGTCATTCTTAACAGTAGCTGTGTTTAAAACTCTGTACATAGCAACAGTGGGAGGAACAGCTTTCCTGATGTTGCGACAGCATCCTCAAGGCTCATGCATCTGTATTGCTGAGGATGAGCTGATCCAAGACCTCATGATCCACTGGAATAAAGATATCAATTTCTCAGTTTCAATGTTCTTCCTGAAGCTTTAGTTTCTATATTAATATTTCATTGGGTGTTATAGGAGATGTCAGAAAAACATAAAGAATTGTATTGTAAAAGACATATTCAGTTCATTTATGCATACAGACATTACAACAGTGACTACACTTCAAAAAGTATTTCATTGGCTGTAAAGCTCTTTGAGAAATGCAAGTCTTTCTTTCTTTCTTTCTTTCATTCAGATTATTATAGCCCCTGGCTCTGAGGGGGATCTCTTAATATACAGCTTAAAATAACAGTGAGCATTCAAATGAAACAACATTTTCCATAGAATCTTACTTGGTTGAATGATGGTCTGAAACCATCTCAACTTGATTTCTAAAGTGTTATCTTTATTGCACTTCTGTTGTAATTGCTTAAAAATGTACTATTCACAGTTTAAAAAATTCTCATCCTTATTTTCAAATCCTTCCATGGCCTCGTCCCTCTCCTGATCTGTAACCTGCTCAAGCCTTATGACCCTCCAAGATCTCTGCGATCCTCCAATTATGGCCTCTTGCGCAACCACCATTTTCGTTGCTCCACCTTTGGCAGTTGAGTCTTCAGCTGCCTGGGCCATAAGCTCTGCAATTACCTACTAAACCTCTCTACCTTCTCTCTTCTCCTTTAAGAGACTCCTTAAAACCTACCCATTTGAGCAAACATTGTCACGTGTCCTAATATCTCATTATGTGGCTCGGTGTCAAATTTTGTTTGATTAACTCTCCTGTGACTCACCTTGGGACGTTTTTCTATGTTAAAGGTGCTATATAAATGCATGTGGTTGTTGCTGTTTATCATTTAAAATGTCACACACCTGAACGTAAAACCATGTTCTGCCTTGGCACAATTACTTTGGCCTGTTCCTGTATTCACTTTAAGCTGAAGTTTGGCAGTGCCAAGGAACTGAATGGTTTCATCAATTAACAACTGAGATCTTCATACGGAGAGAATCGTGCAGCAGAAGAGAACAAACTGACATTGTGTCCTTCAGCCAGGACATCTCCTATCAGTTGAGAACAGCGGAAAATCAGTGCTGGAAGCCATGCTGGAGTTCGTGACCTGGTTCCTCACTGAGACAGCTGAAGGGGGTCGAATGGAGGAAGCCAATTCAATTGAAAGAAAGAAAGAACCACAAAGAGAAAGAGGAAATGCAGTACCCCATCCTCAAACCGGATATAAAATAGGATCTCCTAGGTGAAAGAGCAGGGAACCGATTGCTTTAATTCACCGCGCTGCCCTGACCCTTTAGCCTGACCTATGCCCCTTAACTGTGTATTCACCAGCAGCATCATAGAATGGAGAATTCAGTCAGTCTGGGCCAGTGGCTGACAAGATGTGCCTGTGAGAAAGGAAGCGGACCGGTCTATAAAGAGACAGAACCATATGATCTGGACAGTGGAGGGGAGAAATTGGCCTCCTTTGCGCCTCCGGTTAGCGCCTCGGGGGGGGGGGGGGCGATAACGGGGTGCAAATGGGTTCCGACCGGGCACGGCGAATTCAACGACACCCGCGAACTTCCCTGCCAGGTTTGCACTGGCGTCAACACTTACCGCCTCGGTCCCTAGTGCCTCGTTGATCATGACATTATCTGGTGTGCAGCACCCCGCTACCGCCCCGGATCAGAAATTCCCCCTCGTCGTCTGCCTGAACGCCAAGAGGAGGCGGTATGCAGTCAGATGGCTGCTGGAGGGGCGCTATTTAAAGGCGTCAACATCCGGTTTATTTGTAGTTGGCAAAGAATGCTGCCTTATCAGTTTGACATGGGCAAACATCCGTTTTGAGTGATTTCAGCGTTTTTCACTTTCAGGAGCATTCTGCCTTATAAAAATTATTCAGTATCATTTAGGTGAGATTTAAAAGTGCCACATTTCCATATGTTAATGGGGGCTGTACTGACACTGGACCTCACCCTCCAGCATCAATGTCGGAGCAGCGGAGGCAGAGAGAAAGATTGCAAAATGTGGCCAAAGGGAAGAGGGCCAACAGGGCTCGCAACAGGAAGCCTTACCCTTCCAGGGAATTCCAGCAGCAGTTCTCCAACATTAATTTCACTGAGGAACAATGTCTTAGAAAGCTTTGCTTCACCAAGGATGTGGTCAGAGAGCTCTGCCACCTCCTGCACCAGACCTCTAGCCTCAGACCAGGGTCACCACTGCTCTCTCAAGGTCTCTGTCACCCTCAATTTCTATGCCAGTGGATCCTTCCAGTGTGCAACAGGAGACATGTTAACATATAGAAACATAGAAAATAGGTGCAGGAGCAGGCCATTCAGCCCTTCTAGCCTGCACCGCCATTCAATGAGTTCATGGCTGAACATGAAACTTCAGTACCCCCTTTCTGCTTTCTCGCCATACCCCTTGATCCCCCGAGTGTGCCATGCATTGCTGCATCCGCGAGGTCACAGATGCTCTCTACAGCAGGAGAAGGGATTACATTTCCTTCCCCATCACCAAAGAGAATCAGCATGAGCGAGAATGTGGCTTTGCCAGGATAGCGGGCTTCCCCTTGATGCTGGGCGCCATTGACTGCACCCAAGTTGTTTTGCAGGCACCGCTTAACAACACTGAGGTATTCCGTAACCCCAAAGGCTACCACTCACTGAATGTGCAGTTGGAGTTGGTCTGCGACCACAAAGCGAATCCTCACTTTCAATGCCTGCTATCCTGGCAGCATCCAAGATGTCTTCATCCTGCACCGGACCGGTGTGCCAGCTCTGTTCCAGCCATCACATGAAGCTTGCAGCTGACTGCTAGGAGACCAGGGCTATCTGCTCTCCCCCTGGCTCATGACTCCCTTCCGCAACAACAGCACTCATTTAATGACAATCATGCTGCCACCAGCAACATCATTGAGCAGACCATCTGAATGCTCAAGCAATGGTTCTGCTGCCTTGACCACTCGGGAGGTGTCCTCCAGTACTCGGCTGAGCGGGTGCCCCTTTTCGTCATTGTCTGCTGCTTGCTGCACAACTTGGCTATCATGAGGGCGCAGTCATTGCCACCAGGCAAAGCCGCACCACTTCAAGAAGAGGAAGAGGAGGAGGAGGAGCAGGAGGAGGCTGACCAGGAGCATGAACAGCAGTGGGGGAGGAGGCAGCCACTCAATCGGCCTTGTGGAAGGCGGTCCGTGGCCACCTCATCAGACTTCAGTTCCAATCAATTCGAGGCCACTTCCCGGTTGCTCAGCACGTCCCCCATCATTCTATCTGATACGTCCTTACTATACAGTATAAATGCACACGAGGCCCATGCTTGAGAGAAGGTCAGTCTGTGACCTGTCCTTTATTTCATAGCACTCAAGTGATGGAAGTGGGTGGAGCTTCCCCTTTTATATCTGAAGGTCTAGGTTAGGAGTGTCTCCCACAAGTTCACCACCTAGTGGTCAGTGTTCTCACAGTGTACAACTTAGGTCAGATTATACATGGGTTACAATGCTGGTTGAATACATGACACCATCAATTTCTTATTCAATATCACACCCAAAAGCTGAACCAAATATGCCACATTGCATTAATAAGTTTATCCAAATTCAGTAACCACATCTATACAATAATATTAATTAATCACCCTTGTGAAAATCCTTACTTGCCCTCTTTACAGTGCTTTTTCCTAATCTACTGCTCCTACGCAGTGGCTGCAGCAGGGCTGGTGGAAAGCTGCTGAGTGTCGGTGCCAGAGACTACAGATGGCCTTGCAGGACACCCTTGACCAGCTCTGGGCCTGGAAGGCCCAGCTTGTACACTGCACTACCTCAGGCTGGGCAGTGGCAGTTTGGACTGGCTGGATGAAAGGCAGCGACAAGTGTAATGGCGGAGTGGCAGTGGTGGGATCAGGAATGCTGTCATCCTGAGAGAGGACAGCAGGTTCCTGCTCCACTGACCCAGTGCCACTCCCCCGGGGCAGCACCTTAGCATCCCCACCAATCTGATGGACCCCAGATTGGTGGCCTGCTGCGATTCCCGTTGGAACTGTGGTGGACCCAGCGATGATGGCAGCAGTCAGAGCTTGCGTGCCATCCAGCTGAGACTGCATGAGAGTAGTGTGAGACTTGATACCACCAACCATTCTTTGCATTACAGCACTAAAACATCGCATGGCTGACACCTGTGCTGCAATGGAAGCCCATGACATGCATCATCAGGTCTGGATCCGCACGGTCTCTCTGGTAATCCACCATCCTCTGCAGAGTGGAACTGATGGGCTCTATGGTGTGCGCAGAACACTTTGCAATTTTCTCATCCCTGGTGCATCACCCAGTGCAGACCCCTCTGTTAAAGATTGTGTAGTGCCCGTATCTGAGGTGGTGCCTGTGGGTGAGAGATGCAGTGACGCAGTGCTTTGCTCCTTCTCCTCTTCTCCTTCCACACTCTCAATGGGAGGCTCATGGACAGGATGGTCATCTGGTTGCTGATTATCTGAAAGCATAAAGACACAAGACTCGCGTTAAGGTGAGGGCAGGGGGGCAGGAATGGAGCAAGGAATGCAGACAGTATCAGGAGCTGGAAAGTGAGAAAGGCTTGTGGTATGAGGGGGAAGTGGGACGAGCAAAGGAGAGATGAAGATACCGTTGTTGCCCCCAGCGGGGTCGACATTATCGATGTCCATGGCGCTCACCACCTGCTGCCCAATGAGTCACAGCACTTGCTCCTCAAGGTCTGTAAGCTGCTGGAGCTACTCATCACCCCTGCCTGTTCCCTGCTGCCATCTTGATAGCCATCTTGGCCTACAAGAAAAACAAATGTGTGTGTGAGTGAGAGTCCAGCTATGTGTTTGCGAGATGTGCGAGCCACAGTTGAATAGCTGTAATTGTAGTTGTGAGATGTGGATGTACATTTTAGTGGGTGGAAGTACTTGGTGGGTAAGTGATGGGTGTGGTGGTTTGTGCAGTCTGTACAGATTGAGGTTCAGATTCTGGTATGTAGGACCTATTGGAGCATGTACTCACCCTGACCACTCGAGTGTGGTCGTTGAATTTCTTCCGGCACTGTGTCAGGCTCTAGATGACCCACGAGATCTCCTGGCCCACTTCCCTCCACGTTGCCCTTAAGACCTGGGGCAATGGCCTGCTTCTAGTGGTGGGAATAGCACTGCCCTCCTTCGTTCCACTCCTGCAACCAATGCCTCCAATGCCTGGTCGGTGAAACAACGAGCTCTCTCCCTGGGAGTGGGATCTGCCATGACGATCAGCAGATTCAGTTGATGGTAGGTCGCCTTCATAGCCAACAATGCTGATAATGAGGATCTGCACAATGATGGAACCACCCCTTAAAGAAATGGAAGAAGCCAGTTGAAGGATCATTCCCAATTGCATTGCACCTGTAATTCATTCTCGCTCTGCTGTTATGCCCCTGTAGTGCCCTACTGAGGTCATTAGCACTTGGTTTAGCGCTCCAGTTCTTTTCTGTGGCTCAGCTGTGGCTCAGTGGGTAGCACACTCGCCTCTGAGTCAGTAGGTCATGCGTTAAATTCCTATGCCAGGAACTTGAGCACAAAAATCTAGGTTGACACTGCGGCACTGTTGGAGGTACCGTTTTTTGGATGAGACGTTAAACCGAGGCCCTGTCTGCCCTCTCAGGTGGATGTAATAGATCCCATGGCACAATTTTGAAGAAGAGCAGAGGAATAATCCCTGGTGTCCTGGCCAATATTTATCCCTGAACCAACGTCATTAAAGCAGATTATGTAGTCATCATCACATTGCTGTTTGTGGGAGCTTGCTGTACGCAAATTGGCTGCCGCATTTCCCACATTGACTACAGTCCAAAAGTACTTCATTGGCTGTAAAGCTCTTTGAGATGGTCAGTGGTCGTGAAAGGCGCTATATAAATCCAAGCCTTTTTTTTATTTTGGAGCGCTAACAGCCAATTTAGTGGAAGCTCAGAATCATTAGTGCCTGGTGCTAATTTTTCAAGATTTCAGGATTCGCTGTTTCCCAAGAACTGGCAAAATGCAGAGTTTGTCTTCCAGAGGGGTTTAGAGGGTACAGAATGGCATTGCATGTTCCTTTCACCTTTTAAGTATTGATTGAACCCAGCCAAGATAAAGGATGTGAAGGATGATGGGAATTATATGTGTGATATAAAATGACATTCGATAATTTCAATGCACCTTTGGCCGTGCTGGAATTCCAGAGGCGCAGCATGAGTGACACGTGATGCCCCTCTCTCTCAGGACATCGGCATGGTTGCTTGTTCACCACCGAATCAACCAATACCAACAACGGTGCCGAGGTGCTGCAGGTTGCTGCCAAATCTCAGAGGCTCGAGCTCCCAGAGATCACTGGCTATAAGCGTCTCATGGGTCTCCGCATGAGCGACAGTGACCTTCCTTCAGTTCTGCTGAAGCCACTGGACGAAGCATCTCATAATAGTAGTAGACCTAGTCTAAGAAAAGCATTATGGATTGATCAACTGGGTCACAAAAGAATGTGCTACAATATTGTGTTTGGAATTAAAATCAATACCTTGATTCTATTTGCAACTTTGGTCTGCAGTTTCATCTTATTACAGCTTCGTAAAAGAAACAAAAGAACTTGCGTTTTTATATATAGCGCCTTTCATGTCTTCAGGATGTCACAAAGCGCTATGGTCCTGATGGTCCTCCTGGGCTCTCATTGTATCTCTGTTGCTCAGGCGAGATGTGGAGGGCTGTCATCAGCCAGATGTAGAGGGGGTATTCCTTACCCCTTAGCAGCCATCCTCTGATATTCTTAATTAGGTGGAAAATTGGGGAGATGGATGAGTGTCACAATCAGTGCCCATGATAAGCAACGTACGCTTAATGAGGGTAGGTGAGGGGGAAACAATTAGAGAAGCAAACCAGAAACTCAGTGCTGTCTTGGAAATTGACTATTCCAATGCTCTCCTGGCCGGTCTTCCACCTTCCACCCTCCATAAACTTGACCTCATCCAAAACTCTGCTGCTCATATCTTAACTCGCATCAATTTCCATTCACCCATCACCCCTATGCTCTCTGACTTACATTGGCTCCAGCAACACCTCGATTTTGAAATTCTCCTCCTGGTTTTCATATCTCCGCATGGCCTCACCCTTCCCGATTACTGTGGTCTCCTCCAGCCCGATAACCCTCCGAGATCTCTGTGGTTTTCCCATTCTGGCCTCTTGCGCATTCCTGATTATAATTGTTCAACCATCGGTGGCCGTGCCTTTAGCTGCCTAGGCCTTAATTCCCTCCCTTACCCTCTCTGTCTCTCTGTCCCTCTCTTGCCTCCTTTAAGACACTCCTTAAAACCTACTTCTTTGACCAAGCTTTTTGGCATCTGTCCTAATATCTCCTTATGTAGCTCGGTGTCAAATTGTGTTTGATTACGCTCTTGTGAACCACCTTGGGACATTTTACTATGTTAAAGGCGCTATATAAATGAAAGTGGTTGTTGTTGGAATGCATTACACACAAAGGCACTTAGCTCCTTATGACCTGAGCAGCTAGTGAGCAGGCAAGTGCTGCTTTAAATTCATGTCAGTCAGTTTGTGAAGCCAAACCCAATAAGTTTTGGCTGCTGAACGGGATGCCCAGGCAATGAGGCGTGGGGCTATGTTGGGGTCTGCAAAATTTACCGCTCAGATCAGGACATGCCGCACTCTTTGCAAAATTGACACTGGGCGAGCAGCTATTCCTGCAGTCCGCTCCCCAGTCAGTACCTTTGACTGGAAGTAGGGTTGCCAACCCTCCAGGATTGCCCTGGAATCTCCAGGAATTGAAGACTCACCTCCAGGACACTGCTGCGAGCAACCCAGGAGAAAAATCATAAAATAGCAGAAAAAGCATGAAAAAAATTGTGTTTTTAAAATATTTTCTTTGAACGCTTTTGTCTTCAAGTTTTAAAAATATTGGACATGAGGGGAAAAAAGGCTGTTTGACTGACAGTCAAGAATCATCCAATTGGTTCGTGAAGAGTCGATTCGCTTTCCAATTGGTGTAGGAAGGCGGGGCACTGAGAAGATGGACATGTCGGGCGACCAATGGCATGTGTGTGGGACGGGGCGATTGGAGGAAAGAGGTCATGTGATGACACCTCCAGGAATATGTCCAACCAGAGTTGGCAACCCTATATGTAAGGCTTCTGCGGAGCTGTACCCCAGAATGTGTCATGAGAGGAGACTGGCGGGGGCGGGGGCAGGGGGGGACGGGCAGGAAAGAACGGCAGTGAAAATAGAAAGAGGAAAGATGTTTAGATTTTTTTCGGAAGATAGAAGGAAAAGGTAACCATAACAACAGATCTATTTACCCAGCTGTTGCAGCTGGAACCTGTGAATGAAGCCAAATTCATATCTGGTGAAAGACTGGAGGGAGAGCCGTGAATTTGGCTGCCTCAATTCTAGAGCCTGAGAATAAAGCGGGTCAAGGTTATTTATAGTGATCTTCTGGGCTCGGTGTGGGTGGTAGAGTTTGAGGGGCTGGAAGATTAGGCTCACAGACTACTGGAGAAAGTTAATTTAGTTGTGTCTAGGGCCTTCACAACAGCTTAATGCAAAAGGAAGAGAACTAAAGACTTTGTCATTTCACCCATGATAATACGATGACCTTGAATATGGTACAAATATTTGGGAATGTTCTCAAAGTCAGTCAGTCGAACATTTTCTTCAGAATTTTCTGTTTTTCATCTCTCTCACTCTCTCTTCCTCTCGTCTCAGACTAAGGGGTCGCTCATTTAAAACGGAAATGAGGAAGAATTTCTCCTCTCAGAGGGTCGTGAATCTTTGGAATTCTCTACTCCAGAGAGCTGTGGAGGCTGGGTCATTGAATATATTTAAGGTGGAGATGGACAGATTTTTGAAAGATAAGGGAGTCAAGGGTTATGGGAAGCGGACAGGGAAGTGGAGTTGAGGCCAAGATCAGATCAGCCATGATCTTATTGAATGGCGGAGCAGGCTCAAGGGGCCAAATGGCCTACATCTGCTCCTATTTCTTATGTTGTGTTCTTATGTTCTCTCATTCACGCTGGAGGACATCAGCAGAACCCTGCTACCTTGATCGAACAGGCATTCTTCATGCACAATGCCAACAACCACGTGCCTTTAATCTGGAAAAACATCCCAAGGCACATCACAGGAGCATAATCAGACAAAAATGGATGCCGGGCCAAAGAAGGAGATGTTAAGAAAAAAAAAGAAAGACTTGGATTTATATAGCGTCTTTCACGACCACCGGACATCTCAAAGCGCTTTACAGCCAATGAAGTACTTTTGGAGTGTAGTTACTATTGTAATGTAGGAAACTCGGCAGCCAACTTGTGCACAGCAAGCTCCCACAAACAGCAATGTGATAATGACCAGATAATCTGTTTTTTTTGTTATGTTGATTGAGGAATAAATATTGGCCAGGACAACTGCGATAACTCCCCTGCTCTTCTTGAACATAGTACCATGGGATCTTTTACGTCCGCTTGAGAGAGCAGACGGGGTCTCGGTTTAACGTCTCATCCAAAAGACGGCACCTCAGCACTGCACTGGAGCGTCAGCCTAGATGTATTTGTGCTCAAGTCCCCTTAAGAATTAGGAGCAGGAGTAGTTCATTGACCCCTCAAACCTACTCATCCCTCCCTATCTTTGTAACCTCCTCCAGCCCTACACACTCTGAGATCTTCGTGCTCCTCCAATTCTAGCTTATTGCACATCCCTGATTTCCTTCGCCCTACCGTACCTTCCGCCGTCTAGACCCTAAGCTCAGGAATTTCCTCCCTAAACCTTCCAGCCTGACCACTTTTTCTTCATTTCAGCCACTGTTTAAAACCAATCTCTTGGACAAGCGTTTGGACACCTGTCCTACTACCTCATTCTTTGGCTCAATGTCAATATTTGTCTGATTACACTCCTGTGATGTGCCTTGGGATGTTTTACTATGTTACAGGCGATTTATAAATGCAAGTTGTTGTTGCTGCTTTCTAAATGATAACAAAAATGTTTATTGAGAATAGTTTTATTTGGCGTTAGCTGTGGCTCAGTTGGTAGCACTCTTGCCTTTGAGTCAGGTTCAAGACCCACATCAGAAACTTGAGCACATAATCTAGGATGGCACTTCAGGGCAATACTGAGGGAGTGTTGCATTTGTGGAGGTGCCGTCTTTCAGTATAGTTACAAATCCACTGCATTATTTAAGTGAACCGTAAGCCTTCATTTTAGCTAAAAATACAATTCTGTTATGCAATACCTACAAATTTGAATTCTATCGGCTCTAACAGCTTTGTACAGGGACAGCTGATCAGGACAAGAAAGCTCATATAATAATGCGAGGACTTAATAATGAGAGTAGCCCTGCTTGTTTTCAGAATGATGGCATGATGTCTTTCAAAATGCAGGATGAATTCATTCGCAAAGCTTCGGCTGCAATCATCTTGGCTCTGGGCTCCCTCGATGCCATAGCCATGTCTGTCTATTCAGGTGGACGTAAATGATTCTGTGGAATTTGATCAGGGAGTTCTCCTGATTAACATTCCTCTCTCAACCCAAGTCAGCAAAAAAAACGGATTAACCGGTTTGTGGAATCTTGCTGTGTGTAAACTGGTTGTCATGTTCACCTACGTAACAACACTGCAGAACAAATTCATTGGCTGTGAAGTCCTTTGGGGTGTCCTGAGAACATGAAAGGTATTACATAATGCAAGTTATTTTTTTCTTTCTGACACACATTATGTATAGCTATATCACTAATAGAGACATTAAATGAAAGGGAGACGTAGCCAATCCATTCAACTGCACTGCTTCATTGTCCTAAGTGACAGAAAGGGGATGTTTGTATATTCAATACGGGCTCTTTGTCAATTCTTGTTTTTTATGGTTTATGTTGGTTAAAGGGAAACTGGGAGCCGATAACCTGTGCAGAGCTACTTCTCTTGTAGGTCATGGTGCTCTACTAAATAACGTCATAAATAAAATCAAAATAAAGAGGACGCTGCAATATGGGCAGATTAACGTCTTCTGCTGTGAGACAGCTAGAGATACAGTACAGCTGAATGCAAAATAAAACTCCCTCTCCGCAGACTCTAAATCATGCCTCAGCCCCACTCCCTACTGCACACTTCTTTTTCCATTTCAGCTCATGAGTTACATTATTAATTAGTTCCAATTTAGAAATAGTTTTGTGCTGCTTGCCACTAGGAACTAGATTGAGTCGGCCCAAACTCATTTCCCATAGGACATATACACCCACAGACGGAGGAAGCTTTAATCCCATCAGACTGGAGTGAATTTGAACCCATGTCCCAGCTATTAAAAGTTAGCATCTAACCCGATGCGCAATCCAGTTCCCATGTTGTAAATAGCTCTGCTTCACCAAACTACACGTTCCACTTTCTTAACTGTTATTTAAAGATTAATAAATATACTGTACCACTTTGAAATGTAAACTATCTTGTCCAAGCATGCAACTTCTCACGAGCCTGATGAGAAGGAAAGCTTGTCAAATTTTTTATCTCATAATACTCCTGTGAAGCGCCTTGAGGAGTTTCACTTCGTTAAAGGTGCTATATAAATACAAGTTGTTGTTGTTGTTGTTGTTGCTATGGTACTCGCCAGGCAATGGCATATTTTTCTCCATTTGATACGAGTGGTTCTGCCACTCATTTGCCACCACAGCCAGTGGCTTATCAAAGAATAATGAAATTTGTCCGGGGTCTGTCTGCCAGTTCAGTGGCATGTATTGCTAGGAATCGAGCTCATGCCCGTGCAGTGCGAAGGGAGCATCTTAACTGTATCACTTCTGAGCTGCTGAGTATTTGTCTCACAGGTATTATCATTATTCATGTGGTGCATTCGAATGATCACATTAGAGAACGTGAGTTCAAATCACGCCATGGCTGTTTGAGGGCTAGAAATTTGCTTGGAGGGTTCCTAAGGCGCTAATGTCGAGTGGTCGCTAAATTTAGTGCTGGAGATTTTTTTTTTTAGCAAAATTCAGTTTTCGTGACCTGAGAGTGGAGTGGAGCGTTAAGGGAAGTGTTCCACACATTTCTTAGGGCGCTAGGCTGGGTGCGCAACTGAATATCCCGTCCGAAAGAGCCGGCTTTGTAGCGCCCTAAGAGAAGCCTCCCTGCAAAAAAAAAAAATTGGAACAAAAAACACAAAAAACATTCCCTATACATTACTCATCCCAAATAAAGTTAAATCGCAAAAAAAAATATATCAATCACACTTACCTCATGCAGTCAATCCTTCCCATAGTGCCCCGGGACAGCTTTCTCTGGCGGTATCATTACAAGGCGCTACGGGTGCTTCCGTGTTGAGGGGCACTATCCAACCGAATTTCTTCCCCTGAGAATTTAATTTTTTTTAAATCTGGAAATAAAAAGCTGGTGTCAGTTAAAAGTGACCATGAAGCTGTCAGATTATCATAAAAACCCAACTGGTTTGCTGATGTCCTTTAGGGCAGGAAACCTGCCGTACTTACCTGGTCTAGCCTATCTCCGTAACATCCGCCAATCCTAAAACCATCTGAGATCTCTGCACTCCTCCAATACTGGTCTCTTGCTTATCCCCGATCTTCATCGCTCCACCATTGGCAGCCGTGCATTCAGCTGGCTAGATCCTAAGCTCTGGAATTTCCTCCTTAAACCTCCCCACCTCTCTCTCCTCCTTTAAATCATTCTTTAAAATCTATCTCTTTGACCAAGCATTTGGTCACCTGTCCTAACATCTCTTTATGTGGCTTGGTGTCAATTTTTGTCTGATAATGCTGCTGTAAAACACCATTGGATTTTTTACTACCTTAAAGGCACTATATAAATGTAAGTTGTTCATGTTGTTATTTGTGATTCCAGTTCCACACCAATGTGGTTGACTCTTAATTGCCTCTGAAGTGGCCTAGTAAGACACTCGGTTGTATTGAATAGGGTAACTCGGGATGGACAATAAATGCCGGCCTTGCCAACGATGCTTAAATCCTGAGAATAATTTTTTTTTTTTAAATGATGGCCATTCTACGGATGTGCTTACAGATTGGGATCTGATTTGTTCACATGGAGTCTGGCAGAACAATTCAGCCATGAATGTGGGAGAGCAGTGGACTCAGATTGCTCCCCAAGACCCAAGCACCACGATAAAAGCAGCTTGTGTATGCTTCTCCATGATGCACATATTCATTTTTCTTTCTTTCTGTAATATATGCACATATACGTCTGTATAAGCTATGAAATAATGCATTTACTAAACTCAAACGGTCGCTGCCATTTTCAATGTCAAAAATAGTATAACCCAAAGTTGGACTTGAGTACAATGGCAAATAGAACAAAACAAGTATTTAAAAATCATTGGGCAATCTCTTCCTGAATGTTTTTAATATTATCCCAGTGTGGAGTACAGCTCATTTCTTCATATACAGAACTGTGCATTAACTTAATCAATAGCCTCAGTTCTAATTGGAGCAAACTCATTTAGCATTCTGGAAGACATGATCAGAAAAGACACATTAACCCCTCTTGCCCTTGCACCCAGCCTCTGCATTCTAACTAACAAGCTTTTATTCCATACCACTCATTAGTGGCTACTGTCTTCGACATTACTACACAAACAGGGATGTCAAACTGTCATCTCTGGTCAGCAGATTCAAGGGTGATGACAGTGTCTGTGTTCACTGAGGGTAAGGATCGCAGAATATAGGACAGTAATTGTTGATTATGGGGCAGTAATATATAGAGGACAAAGGGTGCTGAAGCTTGGCTAGTGTAGTGGTCATTAATACAGATACTGTACGTACTATTGTTTGGAAATAGGTCAACAGGTTAAACAATTATAAGAATATTTTGGAGAAATTGCAGTCTGAATATGCTTATTGAGAAATGTGTAATATACAGATATCACAGCTGAAGGTGTGCCTTGAGATCACAGCGACTGTAAGCTGTGCAACACTTTGGTAGATGGAAGGCTTGGGCTAGACCTGTCTTACATGATGACTTCCCAAAGTTAGCCATGCAACCAAGGTGACACGAAGTAAAACCTTTTTTACAAAGCGAGTGCGTAGGATCTGGAATGCATTGCCTGAAAGGGTGGTGGAGGCAGACTCAATCATGGCTTTCAAAAGGGAATTGGATAAGTACCTGAAGTTAAAAGAAATTGCAGGGCTACAGGGAAAGGGCGGGGGAGTGGGACTAACTGAACTGCTCTTGCAAAGAGCCGGCACGGGCTTGACGGGCTGAATGACCCCCTTCTGTGCTGTGACCATTCTATGATTCTATGAAGGTACGTCACTGAGTGGAGGCCTGAAAGTAAAATAGAATACATCATCATCTCAGGGTGTCACTGGGTCCTGGAGGTTGTTTGTCCAACCTCTCAGGCAGGATGGCAATGAGACCATTAAGAGAAGATAGGGGGAATCTTAAAGGTATTTATACCATGCGGATCAATTGTGTCATAACAGAACGCCTAGAAGGACAGATTATGTTAGCTTTTACACTCTCATACTTTCATGTTCATACTATGTGCAGGTATACTATCTAAATTAAAGTTTGCCATGCATATTGTGTGCAAATTCAGGTGTCAGCCATGGCTCAGTGGTACCACTTTCACTTTTGAGTCAGAAGGCGTGTGTTCAAGTCCCATGCCAGAAACTTGAGCACAAAATCTAGGCTGACACTCCAGTGTAGGGCTGAGTAAGTGTTGCACTATTGGAGATGCCATTATCTGGATGAGACATTAAACCAAGGATCCATCTGTCATCTTGGGTGGATATAAAAGATCCTGTGGCGCTATTTCGAAGAGCAGGACAGTTACCCCCGGTGTCCTGGCCAATATTTATCCCTCAACCAACATCACTAAAATAGATTATCTCGTTATTATTACTTTGCTGTTTGCGGGAGCTTGCTGTGTGTACATTGGCTGCCGCGCTTCCTACATTACAACAGTGACTACACTTCAAAAGCACTTCATTGGCTATAAAGTGCTTTGTGACATCTTGAGATCATGAAAGGCATTATATAAATGCTAGTTCTTAATTAATAAATATTGTACTTTGAATTTTACTGTTATTATTTAGTATTGAAAATGGCTGCGATCATTTAATATTACGAGCTTTGTTAAGTATCGGAGAACCACTGATACATAATATGCGAAGTCAAGAGCCAGTTGCATGTAAAGAAAGAAAGATTTGCATTTATATAGCGCCTTTCACGACCACTGGTTGTCTTAAAGTGCTTTACAGCCAATGAAGTACTTTTAGAGTGTAGTCACTGTTGTAATTTGGGAAAGACGGCAGCCAACTTGCATAAACAAATAGTGTTTTTTCTTGAACTGATACCCATTCATGTGTCACTGTGAATGAGGCATACCCACCTCAATTACAATGGGAAACTCCTAACTGATTCTCCACAATATTCCAAGTGTTGAATACGGATGCAGACATCACTCACTCTCTCATTCCCGTTTCTTAATACAAAATAGACCCTGCTACTTTCAAAATGCAATGGCGATGATAAGCATAAATAACTTGTACACCACTTTCCCACAGAAAAATAGGATATTTTTATCTTTTAATGGAGCACAAAGCACTGAATCCATTGGTTTATTCTGGTTGCTCTGCAACTTACAGCTTTTTATGGTTCACTCATTTAAACAGTGCTGTAGGGCATGCTGAGGTTTCCAGCATTAATGTTTTAATGAAAGTATGTGCAGTGATTATAAAATTATTCTAATTTATCATTTCCTCTGTGCGCTTATATCATAATTAAAAAGAATGCTGGCAGCAGAGTTAGTAAAAAATAAATTCTGTTGTTTATATTATATTTTCTGGGACAATTTCCAAGCATCTGCAAGTTTATTTAAAGACTTGTTTTGCTGGTTCTTAGAAAAGGATAGTTAAAGCTTCATGTCCACAGATCAGTTGCTGTTACATTTTCCAACATGCAAATTTAGCTCTCTGAGTGATATTGGAACTAATTGATTCGGTTGCATCTATTTATGGAGATATTATTCTCAAAACATGGGGTCAATATGGATTTCTGCTAAAAACTAGAACAGGCTTGATTAATACACAGTAGGCCCATGTGGCCTTGCTGCAGTTCATTAGGCCTCAGGAAATGCAAGGCATTTCTGTGAGAAGCATCTCAGCTGGTCTGCCCCCAGTGATCTCAGTTCATGAACAGCAGCAGTGATCTCAGATCATAGAATCATAGAAAAATTACAGCACAGAAGGAATCCATTCAGCCCATCGTGTCCGTGCCGGTATCTTTGATTGTTTTTGGAGGGTGGGGGGTGGGGGTTAAAAGCCATCCATTGATACTGTACCAAGAAATTAGAAGGGTGGGGCCATTCAAAGTACACTAAACTGTGGAGTAGAATAAGATGAGAAGTCCATTAAACACGCTTCGGACTTTTAGTTTCACCTTGATTTGTTTCATTTTCTCAACGGTAGTAAATTCATTCCAGCAAAACAGCATAGCACTGTGCACTGGTGCTCTTTTGCAGGTCTGTAAAGGTTTAAAAAGGGAACCATTCCTTTACATTTTCAGCTCCAGCTGAAATACAGATATAGCTAAACCACAATTTCTGACCTTTGATTGTGTGAACATGAAAGCCACCTTTGCTTGGTGCACTCTTTGGTCTTTTCGGTTCTTTTTACTCATTTCCACTTAACTCTGCATTGCAAGACTAAACGTTCCCCAAATATTTCAGGCCATGGCACGAGGCTTTGGGTTATAAAGCTTCTGTCATGGCCGTGACTATTTTGCGCTTGACCCCGCTGAAGAGATTGGGGCAGTTTTCCAAACTTTGCCCTTCCACTCAACAACAACGAAACTCGACTGCACCTTTCCGCACTGGAAAATAGAACTACAAGGCACCTTGTTCCAATGGACTACTAAAGAGGTCCAACACATAAGCCTGCTTTGGACACCTAGCTAATTACCATGAACTAAGTAACTCCAGTGAAGACCTCAATCACATTCCCATCATGGGGCTTCCTCTGAACAACATGAATGGAGTCTCTTCAGGTCTATCCTCTCTGCTAGTCTCACTACTACTAGGAAAGTCTATCATAGATAATATCTTCACTGAGGCGTACGAAAGCAAGGGCTTTACACTAAACATCTGTAAGACAAAGGTCCTCCACCAACCTGACCCCGCCACACAGCACTGCCCCCCAATCATCAAGATCCACGGCGCGGCCCTGGAAAATGTGGACCACTTTCCATACCTTGGGAGCCGATTATCAGCAAGGGCAGACATCGACAACGAGGTTCAATACTGCCTTCAGTGCGTCAGCGCAGTCTTCGGCCACCTGAGGAAAAGAATTTTCGAAGATCAGGCCCTCAAATCTAGCACCAAGCTCATGGTCGACAGGGCTGCAGTGATACCCGCCCTTCTGTATGGCTCAAAGATGTGGACCATATAGAGCAGACACCTCAAATCACTGGAGAAATACCACCAATGATGTCTCTGCATGATCCTGCAACTTCCCTGGGAGGACAGATGCACCAATGTCAGTGTTCTCGATCAGGCCAACATCCCCTGATCTCACTCAACCAGCTCCATTGGGGCAGTTTATACATGGGTTACAATGACAGTTGAATACATGACATCACCTCCCCCCCCAAAGTCTTATTGGGACCACAGGTTGAGTCTCTCTGGTGGTTTACGTTCCCTTGCAGAGCGCCTGAGTTGGGGCTCCGGTTGTTGGGCGCTGGCCTGAGTGTCTGCTGTTTGCAGTGCCTCAGGCCTGTCCGGACTGCCCACAGTGACTGGGCTCTCCTCCCTTTGGTTCCGGTGTTCGGTCACCTGTGGTGGAGTGAACTCTATATCGTGTTCTTCCTCTGCTGCTTCTATGGGGTTGCTGAACCTCCTTTTTGTTTGATCCACAGATTTGTCCATTGGTAAGTTTAACTACCAGAATCCTATTTCCCTCTTTGGCAACCACAGTGCCTGCAAGCCATTTGGGCCCTGCAGCGTAGTTGAGGACAAAAACAGGATCATTTACATCAATACATCACGCCCTCGCATTCCTGTCATGGTAGTGATATTGTGACTGGCGCCTGCTCTCGACAATTTCTTTCATGGTGGGATGTATAAGTGATAATCGGGTTTTGAGCGTCCTTTTCATTAGTAGCTCTGCGGGTGGAACCCCTGTGAGCGAGTGTGGTCGGGATCTATAGGCCAACAGGAGGCGTGATAAGCGGGTTTGTAGGGAATCCCCTTGGAATCTGAGCATCCCCTGTTTGATTATCTGCACTGCTCGTTCTGCCTGGCTGTTTGAGTCCGGCTTGAACGGTGCCATTCTAATATGGTTAATTCCATTGCCTGCCATGAAGTCCTGGAATTCAGTGCTTGTGAAGCACGGGCCATTGTCGCTGACCAAGATGTCCGGTAGACCGTGGGCGGTGAACATTGCCGGTAGACTTTCTACCGTGGCAGAGGATGTGCTTGAATTTAAAATGTCACACTCGATCCATTTGGAGTAGGTGTCTACTACAACCAAAAACATTTTCCCCATGAAAGGACCTGCGTAGTCCACATGGATGCGTGACCAAGGCTTGGTGGGCCATGGCCAGGGGTTAAGGGGGGCTTCGCTGGGCGCGTGGCCCAGCTGGGCACACATGTTGCACCTGCGAACACAAAGTTCCAGATCTGCGTCTATCCCTGGCCACCAAACGTGTGACCTGGCAATTGCCTTCATTGTGACAATGCCCGGGTGCCCATTGTGGAGTTCTCTGATGAACACCTTTCTGCCCATCTGGGGCATGACTACAGTAGGCAATCGGCCTGAATCGAGAGTTCATCCTTGCGCCTGTGAAATGGTTTAAATTTCTCAGGGTATGCCCTGTACGTGGCTGCCCAGTCCCCATTCAGGACACATTTCTTGACTAGAGACAATAGTGGGTCTCTATTTGTCCAGACTTTAATCTGTCGGGCTGTCACGGGTGAGCCTTCGCTTCCGAAAGCTTCAACAGCCATGACCATCTCAGTACCATGCTCGGTAGCCCCCTCAGTGGTGGCTAGTGGGAGCCTGCTGAGTGCATCGGCGCAGTTTTCGGTGCCTGGTCTGTGCCGAATTGTGTAGTCATAGGCAGCTAACGTGAGTGCCCACCTCTGTATGCAGGCCGATGCGTTTGCATTTATGGCCTTGTTGTTGGCCAAAAGGGACGTTAGGGGTTTGTGATCTGTCTCCAGCTCAAATTTCCTGCCAAACAGGTACTGGTGCATTTTCTTTACCGCATATACACATGCGAGCGCCTCCTTTTCTACCATCCCGTAGCCCCTTTCTGCCTGGGACAGACTCCTGGAGGCGTAAGCTACCGGCTGTAACTGACCCTTGGCACTGACATGCTGCAACACATACCCGACACCATAGGACGATGCATCGCACGTTAACACAAGTTTCTTACATGGGCCATATAGTGTTAACAGATTGTTGGAACATAACAAATTGCGTGCTCTATTAAAAGCCCTTTCCTGGCTGTCCCCCCAGACCCATTCGCGACCTTTGCGTAGGAGCATGTGTAGCGGCTCTAGCAGCGTGCTCAATTTGGGAAGAAAGTTACCAAAATAGTTCAGGAGCCCCAGGAACGAACGCAGCTCCGTCGTGTTACGGGGTCTGGGTGCTCTCTGGATCGCTTCCGTCTTGGATACAGTAGGGCTGATCCCTTCTGCTGCTACGCTCATCCCCAGGAATTCTACCTCTGGAGCTAGGAAGACGCACTTCGCCTTTTTCAGTCGCAGACCTACCCGGTCCAGTCTGCGTAGCACCTCCTCCAGGTTGTGGAGGTGTTCTTCAGTATCGTAACCCGTAATGAGGGTGTCGTCCTGAAAAACCACTGTCCCTGGAATCGACTTGAGGAGGCTTTCCATATTTCGTTGGAAGATCGCGGCGGCCGAGCGAATCCCGAACGGACATCTGTTGTACTCAAACAACCCCTTGTGTGTCGTGATGGTGGTCAGCTTCTTCGACTCACTCGCCAGCTCCTGGGTCATATAAGCTGAGGTCAGGTCCAATTTTGAAAAAAGTTTGCCACCGGATAGCGTCGCAAAGAGGTCCTCCACTCTCAGTAGCGGGTACTGGGCTTGGAGTGACACCCGATTGATGGTGGCCTTGTAATCGCCACATATCCTGACCGACCCATCCGCCTTGAGCACCGGCACAATCAGGCTCGCCCAGTCACTGAATTCGACTGGCGAGATGATGCCTTCCCTCAACAGGCGGTCCAATTCGCCTTCTATCTTTTCCCGCATCACGTACGGCACCGCTCTGGCCTTGTGGTGTACTGGTCTGGCGTCCGGGTTTATGTGAATCACTACCTTGGCCCCCATGAAAGTGCGAATGCCGGGTTGAAATAATGAGTCAAATTTGTCCAGGACCTGTGAGCATGATACTCGCTCCACAGAGGAAATTGCATTGACATCGCCCCATTTCCAGTTCATGACAGCAAGCCAACTCCTCCCCAGTAGTGCGGGACCATCCCCTGGGACAATCCAGAGTGGCAACCTGTTCTCCGAATCTTTGTGGGTCACGACTACCGTGGCGCTGCCTAGCACCGGAATGATCTGCTTTGTGTAAGTCCATGGCTGTGCGTCAATCGGCGATAATTTTGGCCTCCTGGCCTTGGATGCCCACAACTTTTCGAACTGTTTGATACCCATCAGGGACTGGCTGGCACCCGTGTCTAACTCCATTGATACTGGGATGCCATTGAGGAGCACTTTCATCATTATCGGTGGCGTCCTGGTGTATGAACTGTATACGTGCTCCACATGAACTCGCTGAACTTCAGCTTCCAGCGATTTCCCCCAGTGTCCATTTGTGCAATTTCTGCAGGTATTTTGCTCATCTCTGCAAACTCCGGCTGAATGTATGCCTACATGGCTCCAGCATGAGTTGCGGTTTGAAACAAAAGGTCCCTTGCCAGTCGATCGTCCCTGACTGCCCCTGTTATTGTCCTTGAGTGCACCATTAACAGGTGTTGATGGCCCCATTACTGGCCGCATTGTCCCTTGCAATGGTGTGAATTGCTGTTCAGCTTGCCATTGTCTCTGTTGAACTGCCCCTCTGAGTTCGACTACATGTTGGGGCCTGCCTGACTGCCCTTGTCTGCCTGGAGAACTGTGTGCTGCTTTAACAATGTTGAATCTCTGTCCCAACCATTCCTTAACACAGTACCTCTCGTCTGTTCTGCTAGTGGCCATGCTCGTGTGGTTTAAATCCCAGTTTCTTGTCGCCATTGATACGTCCTTACTACACAGTATAACTGCACACGAGGCCCATGCTTGAGAGAAGGTCAGTCTGTGACCTGTCCTTTATTCCTTAGCACTCAAGTGATGAAGGTGGGTGGAGCTTCCCCTTTTATACCTGAAGGTCCAGGTTAGGAGTGTCTCCCACCTAATGGTCAGTGTTCTCACGGTGTACAACTTAGGTCAGTTTATACATGGGTTACAATGCTGGTTGAATACATGACAGAGTAGACACCTCAAATCACTGGAGAAATACTACCAATGATGTTTCTGCATGATCCTGCAACTTCCCTGGGAGGACAGATGCACCAATGTCAGTGTTCTCGATCAGGCCAACATCCCCTGACCTCACTCAACCAGCTCCATTGGGTGGGCCATATTGGTCGCATGCGTGACACAAGACTCCCAAAGCAAGCGCTCTACTCGGAATTCCTACACAGCAAGCGAGCCCCAGGTTGGCAGAGGAAACGTTTCAAGGACACCCTCAAAACTTCCTTGATAAAATGCAACATCCCCACCGACACCTGGGAGTCCCTGGCCAAAGACTGCCCTAAGTGGAGGAAATGCATCCGGGAAGGCGCTGAGCACCTCGAGTCTTGTCACCGTCAGCATGCAGAAAGCAAGCGAAGGCAGCGGAAGGAGCGTGCGGCAAACCAGACTCCCCACCCACCCTTTCCTTCAATGATTGTCTGACCCACCTATGACAGAGACTGCAATTCCCGTATTGGACTGTTCAGTTACCTGAGAACTCACTTTCAGAGTGGAAGCAAGTCTTCCTCGATTTTGAGGAACTGCCTAGGATGATGACCAGTCAACTAGGAAAGTCTAACAGCTCCTTTACCATTATCACTAAAGTGACTCAATGGGGGTGATTTTAAATTCGGCAGGACCTCCATATTTCCGGATTTCCCAGCTGTTAGGCGCCCCCCTCACCCCTGCTCCCTTACCATAAATATTGGGGCCAATGCATTTGTGCCCACTGGACCATGGGGGAAGGATGACAGACCAATTTTACAAAAGGCTCCAACAACCAGCATAGGACCTTTATTTTAATATTATATCTCTAACGCACGCCCTGAATGCCTATGGGGAGCCCAATCCAATATGGCATGCTGCTCACTATGCCGCCGCCATATTCGACCTTTAAGTGCCCATTTCACACCTATGAATGGGCATGGCATGATCCAATTTCTAAATCACAAAATTCTGAAATAAAAGCTAGTTATGAAATTTTAGTACAACTAAGGAGCTAAGAAATAATGCCTTTCATGCCCGTAGGATATCCCAAATCAATTCGCAGCCAATTTACTACTTTTGAAGAACATAAGGACATAAGAATTAGGAACAGGAGTAGGCCATTCGGCCCCTTCAACCTTCTCCGCCATTCAATAAGATCATGGCTGATCTTCTAGCTCAACTCCACTTTCCTGCAATATCCCCATATCCCTTGATTCCCTTAATCTCCAAAAATCTATTGATCTCTACCTTGAATATACTCAAAGACTGAGCCTCCACAGCCCTCCGTGGCAGAAAATTCCAAAGATTCACCACCCTCTGAGTGAAGAAGATTCTTCTCATCTCAGTTCTAAATGGCCGACCCCCTTATTCTGAGACTGTGACCTCTGGTTCTAGACTTCCCAGCCAGAGGAAACATCTTCCCTGCATCTACCCTGTCAAGCCCTATAAGAATTTAGTATGTTTCAATGCGATCACTTCTCATTCTTCTAAACTCTAGAGAAATGTAGTTACTGCTGTAATTTAGGGAAATGGAGCAGGCAATCTGTGCATAGCAAGCTCCCTCAAAACAAAAATGAAATAAATCACCATTATATCTGTTTTATTGATATTGGCTGAGGAATGAATATTGGCCAGGACAGCTCCCTTTCTCTCTTCAAATAGCACCATGGACTCGCTTACATCTATCTAAGAGGGCAGGCAAGGCCTTGGTTTAACATCTGAAAGATACTCCTCTGACAGTACAGCACTCCCTCCAGTACTGGAGTGTCAGCCTAGATTATGTGCTCAAGTCTCTGGAATGGGGCTTGAACCCACAGCCTACTGACTCAGAGACAAATATTCTACAATTGAACCAAGCCTGACCTCAACTCGAAACCTCATCCCTACAGCTGAAAAAACCTATGGTGCAAGAGAAAGCTGAGACAGATTACACTATCCAAATGGAAGGAACCTGAATCATCTGTCCTTATAAAGTAACATATTAATGTACTCTTGAAAGTGATGAATACGAGTCAGTGGGCCCAGTTTTCTTCGAATATGAACTCGACAGACGTTTCCAGTAATCACCTGGAAATAATACCACAAAATGGTTGATACCACTATCATTAATCCTTTTGTGTGCAAATATTTTAGAGGAGGGTTGTAGGATTCCTGGCACAGGTCCTGGCACCGGGAATCACTGGAAAGGGGTGCCAGATCTGGGACCACTGTGGGGAGAGGCCCCAGAATCTGGAAGCACTGGGCAGACCTGGGATCAGGAAGTACTGGGAATGGGGTCTACAGGTTTATGAGCACTGAAGGGAATACCGGGACCTGGGTGGTGGGTGATGGAGTTCTTGGGAAAGAAGCCCTGGGATATAGCTGGACTGGGGACACAGTTTTGGAACTTTGCTGTGGACAAAGCCTGGAACATTTAGGAGTTGTGGGGATCTGGCATTACTTTTTGGGGGAGTGGTGGAGGATGGATGGTTAAGGTCTAGCAGCCTTTTGAGGGAAGGATGCCAGGAGAATGGCCCAAACTGTCCCTGATTCCTTTCAGATCATCAGGTCCCAACCACCACTCCACCCCCTTTTCCCCCCCCACCCCCCCCATCAGCTGCAATCCTGTCTGTCGCCTCTGGCCCCCGTCCATCTACAGCCTCTCTTGTGTAATCTGAAACCCCTATTATCACATTCCCCATCATTGGCCGATTCCTGTTTTTACATTTTGCCATAAACCCGTGTGCTATTATTGAGTTTGGCAATTTACTCAGTCTTTAAAAACCTTAACTGTCCATAAAAAGACAAAAACCACCTCATAAAATGTTCAGAAGTAAATGCACTTGTGCAGTTTTTGATTTTACAAATCATTTAATCGCCCAAAGATGATTCAGAAGAAGAAGAAAAAAATCATATTTAAGCCACTTGAGAGAGAAAAAATCTCTTCTCAATAAACAATCTTTGTTAACAGTCAGAAAGGAGCACAACAAAATATGACTGCTGCTAATCACAGATGTGTTGATAGCGGGCCTTGTTGAATTCAGCACTTTGTCATAGAAAAGTGGAGACCTGCCTGCCTGAAATCAATCTATGAGCATTCAATCTCCAGGTTAAAAGTCTTATGAAGCAAGCAAAGAAAATCTCAACGTCATCGATGAGGGAAAATACTTTCATTGGTTCAGACTGATAGGTTGCATGCTGGGAGATTCTGCAATCTGCATGTGGTCAGAATGCATAGATGAGATTGGAAGCTCCGTGTAGCTTTTCTCAGGTAAAGGTTTCCATCTTAAGCCCAGGCTTTTGAGAGAAGTGAAAGGGGGACAAATTCAACTCATCTATAACACTAGTACCCCCTTTTTGATCTGAAGCAGATATTTGTCTTTCGATTGTGTCTCTATCTGCCTATTCAAACTCTTTGAAGGTGGAATACGAAGCACCTGGTGAAGACGAGGTTTAATATGAATCATTCCGACTTCCGCAACAGGTGAGCACCGGAGGGACTGGGGTGCATCATCACCCGTAAACCAAATGTGGATCCAGAACGTACACCCTGATGAAGGACCTTCTAGCGCCAGAGAAGCTGGCGGACAAGACGTTCGAAGAGCTCAGCAAGTTGATCGGGGAACACCTTAAACCGACGAGCAGCATGCATATGGTGAGACACCGGATTTACACGCACCGGCGGCGAGAAGGGCTAGGCGTTCCTGACTTCGTGGCAGATCTCCGGCGACTGGCGAGCCTATGTAAGTTCACAGATGCATGCAGAGCGGAGATGCTGAGAGATTTTTTTATTGAGGGCATCGGGCACGCTGGGGTTTTCAGGAAACTGATTGAGACCAAAGACTTGACCTTGGAAGCGGCGGCTCTGATAGCCCAGATATTTATCTCAGGGGAGGAAGAGACCAGAATGATGTATGACAAAAATCTTGGCTCAAATGCGGCAAATGACCAGGGAGTCAACATTGTTAATGCGGCACACAATTCTCGAGGCAGACAAGGGCAATTGGACATGCCCCAGCATGTAGTCGAACCCAAAGGGGAATTCAACAGAGACAATGGCTAGCTGAACGGTGATTCATGCCATCGCAATGGACAATACGGCCAGTAATGGGGCCATCAACACCTGTTAATGGTGCGCTTAAGGACAGTTACAGAGACAGTCATAGATGATCAGCAATATACCTGCAGAAACTGTAATGTCAGCGGTCACTTGGCGTGTATGTGCAGGAAGCCTGCAGCAAGGTTGATTACGAGGAGGACGGGCCCGATGTAAGCCCTACGAGGCCAAACGAATACTGGGGGAAATCGCTGGAAGCTGAAGTTCAGCGAGTTCATTTGGAGCACATATACAGTTCATACACCAGGACGCCACCGATAATGATGAACGTGCTCCTCAATGGCATCCCAAGTATTAATGGAGCTAGACACAGTGACCAGCCAGTCCCTGATGAGTATCAAACAGTTTGAAAGGTTGTGGGCGTCCAAGGCTAGGAGGCCAAAATTATTGCCGATTGACGCACAGCTACGGACATATACAAAGGAGATCATTCCGATGCTAGGCAGCACCACGCTAGTCGTGATCCACAAAGATTCGGAGAACAGGTTGCCACTCTGGATTATCCTGGGGGATGGTCCCGCACTACTGGGGAGGAGTTGGCTTGCTGTCATGAACTGGAAATGGGGCGATGTCAATGCAATTTCTTCTGTGGAACGAGTATCATGCTCACAGGTCCTGGACAAATTTGACTCATTATTTCAACCCGGCATCGGCACTTTCATGGGGGCCAAGGTAGTGATTCACATAAACCCGGACGCCAGACCAGTACACCACAAGGCCAGAACGGTGCCGTACGTGATGCGGGAAAAAATAGAATGCGAATTGGACCGCCTGCTGAGGGGAGGCATCATCTCACCAGTCGAATTCAGTGACTGGGTGAGCCCGATTGTGCCGGTGCTCAAGGTGGATGGGTCGGTCAGGATATGTGGCGATTAAAAGGCCATCATCAATCGGGTTTCACTCCAAGACCAGTACCCGGTACCGAGAGCGGAGGACCTCTTTGCGACGCTATCCGGTGGCAAAACTTTTTTCAAAATTGGACCTGACCTCAGCTTACATGACCCAGGACCTGGTGAGTGAGTCGAAGAAGCTGACCACCATCATGACACACAAAGGGTTGTTTGAGTACAACAGATGTTCATTTGGGATTCGTTCGGCCGCCGCGATCTTTCAGCGAAATATGGAAAGCCTCCTCAAGTCGATTCCAAGGACAGTGGTTTTTCAGGACGACATCCTCATCACGGGTCGTGATACTGAAGAACACCTCCACAACCTGGAGGAAGTGCTATGCAGACTGGACCGGGTAGGGCTGCGACTGAAAAAGGCGAAGTGCGTCTTCTTAGCTCCAGAGGTAGAATTCCTGGGGAGGAGGGTAGCAGCAGACGGGATCAGACCCACTGTGTCCAAGACGGAAGCGATCCAGAGAGCACCCAGACCCCGTCACACGACGTAGCTGCGTTTGTTCCTGGGGCTCCTGAACTATTTTGGTAACTCTCTTCCCAAACTGAGCACGCTGTTAGAGCCACTACACGTGCTCCTTTGCAAAGGTCGCGATTGGGTTTGGGGGGACAGCCAGGAAAGGGCTTTTGATAGAGCCGCAACTTATTATGCTCCAACAAACTGTTAACGTTATATGACCCATGTAAGAAACTTGTTCTAATGTGTGATGCGTCGTCCTATGGGGTCGGGTGTGTGTTGCAGCATGTTCATGCCAAGGGTCAGTTACAGCCGGTAGCTTATGCCTCCAGAAGTCTGTCCCAGGCAGAAAGGGGCTACGGGACAGTAGAGAAGGAAGCGCTTGCATGTGTATATGCAGTAACAAAAAATGCACCAGTACCTGTTTGGCAGGAAATTTGTGCTGGAGACAGATCACAAACCCCTACCATCCCTTTTGGCCGACAACACGGCCATAAATGCAAATGCATCGGCCCGCATACAGAGGTGGGCACTTACGTTAGCCGCCTAGGACTACATTATTCGGCACAGACCGGGCACTGAAAACTGCGCCGATGCACTCAGCAGGCTCCCACTAGCCACCACTGAGGGGGCAACTGAGCATGATGCTGAGATGATCATGGCTGTTGAAGCTTTCGAAAACAAAGGCTCACCTGTGACAGCCCATCAGATTAAAGTCTGGACAAGTAAAAACCCGCTATTGTCTTTAGTTAAGAAATGTGTCCTGAATGGGGACTGGACAGCCACGTATGGGGCATGCCCTGAGGAATTTAAACCGTTTCATGGGCACAAGGATGAACTCTCGATTCAGGTCGATTGCCTACTGTGGGGAAACCGAGTAGTCATGCCCCAGAGGGACAGAGAGGTGTTTATCAGAGAACTTCGCAATGAGCACCCGAGCATTGTCATGATGAAGGCAATTGCCAAGTCACACGTTTGGTGGCCAGGGATAGATGCAGACCTGGAACTTTGTGTTCGCAGGTGCAACACATGTGCTCAGTTGGGCAACGCATCCAGGGAAGCCCCACTTAGCCCCTGGTCCTGGCCCGCCAAGCCATGGTCACGCATCCATGTGGACTGCGCAGGTCCTTTCATGGGAAAAATGTTTTTGGTTGTAGTAGACGCCTACTCCAAATGGATTGAGTGTGCCATTTTAAATTCAAGCACATCCTCTGCCACAGTAGAAAGTCTACGGGCAATGTTCACCGCCCATGGTCTACCAGATGTCTTGGTCAGCGACAACGGCCCGTGCTTCACAAGCACTGAATTCCAGGACTTCATGGCACGCAATGGAATCAACCATGTCAGAATGGCGCCGTTCAAGCCGGCCTCAAACGGCCAGGAGGAACGAGCAGTGCAGTTAATCAAACAGGGGATGCTCAGAATCCAAGGGGGTTCCCTACAAAGCCACTTATCACGCCTCCTGTTGGCCAATAGATCCCGACCACACTCGCTCACAGGGGTTCCACCCGCAATGCTGCTAATGAAAAGGACGCTCAAAACCAGGTTATCCCTTATACACCCCACTATGAAAGAAATTGTTGAGAGCAGGCGTCAGTCACAATGTGACTACCATGACAGAAATGCGAGAGCGCGATGTATTGATGTCAATTACGTTGTATTTGTCCTTAATTATGCTGCAGGGCCCAAATGGCTTGCAGGCACTGTGATTGCCAAAGAGGGGAATAGGGTTTTTGTAGTTAAACTTACCAATGGACAAATCTGCCGCAAACACGTGGATCAAACTAAAAGGAGGTTCAGCAACCCCATAGAAGAAGCAGAGGAAGAACATGATGTAGAGTTTACTCCACCACAGGTGACCAAACACCGGAACCAAGTGGAGGAGAGCCCAGTCACTGTGGGCATCCGGACAGGCCTGAGGCAACGCAAACAGCAGACACTCAGGCCAGTGCCCAACAACTGGAGCCCCAACTCAGGTGCTCGACAAGGGAGCGTAAACCACCAGAGAGACTTAACTTATGATCCCAATAAGACTTTGGGGGGGAGGTGATGTCATGTATTCAACTATCATTGTAAGCCATGTATAAGCTGACCTAAGTTGTACACCTTGAGAACATTGACCACAAGTGGGTGAACGGGTGGGAGACACTCCTAACCTGGACTTTCAGGTATAAAAGGGGAAGCTCCATCTACCTTAATCACTTGAGGTCTTGGTAATAAAGGTAACTGGTCACAGAGTGACCTTCTCTCAAGTATGGGCCTTGTGTGCATTTATACTGTATAGTAAGGACATATCAAGAACGACCTGGTGAGGGTAGCAAGACTAAGTAATGATTTTGTTTATGCACCCCCATGTGCCTTGTTCCATGTAATCATAGAAACATAGAAACATAGAAAATAGGTGCAGGAGTAGGCCATTCAGCCCTTCGAGCCTGCACCGCCATTCAATGAGTTTATGGCTGAACATGCAACTTCAGTACCCCATTCCTGCTTTCTCACCATACCCCTTGATCCCCCTAGTAGGAAGGACTACATCTAACTCCTTTTTTAATATATTTATTGAATTAGCCTCAACAACTTTCTGTGGTAGAGAATTCTACAGGTTCACCACTCTCTGGGTGAAGAAGTTTCTCCTCATCTCGGTCCTAAATGGCTTACCCCTTATCCTTAGACTGTGCCCCCTGGTTCTGGACTTCCCCAACATTGGGAAGGTTCAGTGTCACACGGGTGATGTTATTTATCCCAAGGTTACATTGATGTATTTGTACTTTCAGGCAATGACAAGAGGATCAACCCAGTGTTTTGATGTGTGTGTGTGTGTGAACCTGTGTGTGTGCGATGTTAAATGGATTGAAGATTTTTACTTTCATTTACTTTCCTTTCTGCAGAAGAAGACATCTGCAATAGCAACGGATCAGCAACGTACGGAGGGAGGATGCACAACATAAGAACACTTGGCGGGTATTGAGAACCGTGCCTTGTCGTTGGTCAGGAATAGCAACCGTGCCACCACCGGCATTGGAGCTGACCCACCCACACAGGATGGTCAGTTCAATACAATCCCCAGTCTGTGCTGTGTTCCTGTAATGTCATATAATGTAACTATAACTGTAATGTTGACCTCATGTAATGTATGTAAGTTTATTGCCCTGTGATGTTGGGCTCATGTGATGTACTGCTATGTTGGGGGCATGTAACGCAATGCATACGTACATGCATAGGCAGTCCCTCGGAATCGAGGAAGATTTGCTTCCACTCCCTAAGTGAGCTCTTTGATGGCTGAACAGTCCAATATGAGAGCCACAGACCCTGTCACAGGTGGGACAGACATTTGTCGAGGGAAGGGATCGGTGGGGCTGGTTTGCCGCGCGCTCCTTCCGCTGCCTGCGCTTGGCCTCTTCACACTCTTTACATGCCCCCAACATAGCAGTACATCACATGAGCCCAACATCACAGGGCAATAAACTTACATACATTACATGAGGTCAACATTACAGTTATAGACTCGAAGAGCTCAACGCCCTCCAGATGCACTTTCTCCACCTCGGGCGGTCTTCGGCCAGGGTCTCCCAGGTGTCAGTGATGATGTCGCACTTTACCAGGGAGGCTTTGAGGGTGTCCTTATAATGTTTTCACTGTCCTCCTTTGGCTCGTTTACCACGAAGGAGCTCCTCATAAAGCATTTGCTTAGGGAGTCTTGTATCTGGCATGCGAACTATGTGGCCTGCCCAGCGAAACTGATTAAGTGTGGTCAGTGCTTCAATACTGGGGATGTTAGTCTGATCGAGGACATGGATGTTGGTCCGCCTGTCCTCCCAAGGGACTTGCAGGATCTTGTGGAGACATTGTTGTTGATATATCTCCAGCGACTTGAGGTGCCTTCTATACATCGTCCATGCCTTAGATCCATACAGGAGGGCGGGTATTACTACAGCCTTATAGACCATGAGTTTGGTGTTAGATTTGAGGGCCTGGTCTTCAAACACTCGTTTCCTCAGGGCCGAAGGCTGCACTGGCACACTGGAGGCGATGTTGAATCTCCGCATCAATACATGTATATATATATATATGTATTGTCTGTCTGCGATATGTAATGCAGCATAGAAACATAGAAATTTACAGCGCAGAAGGAGGCCATTTCGGCAAAGAGCCACACGGCCCTCGGTCAGCAGCCCTGAAGGTTACATATAAACCTATGAACAATGGCGGACAGGTAAAGAGCATCCGGCCCAACACAACTGCAATATCACAACATTTTACACAGCACTCCACCTGGAGCCATGTGATTTCCTGGGAGAGGCATAAAAACAGATAAAAACCCAGGCCAATTGGGGAAAAAAATCTGGGAAAATTCCTCCCTGGCCCATCCAGGTGATCGAAACTATTCCAGGAGATCACTCTGGTTGTATTAGATTCTCTGAAGTACTTACCATTGTATCTGCGCCACCCAACAAGAAGTTATCCAGTCTATTCCCACTTACCAGCTCTAGGTCCGTAACCCTGCAGGTTACGGCACATCAAGTGCCCATCCAAGCACATTTTAAATGTGGTGAGGGTTTCTGCCTCTACCACCTTTCCAGGCAGTGAGTTTCAAACCCCCACAACCCCCTGCGTGAAGAGGATTCCCCTCAAATCCCCTCTAAACCTTCCACCAACCACCTTAAACCTATGCCCCCTCATAATTAACCCCTCCACCAAGGGAAACAGACCCTTGATATCCACTATATCCAGGCCCCTCAAAATTTTATATCCCTCAATGAGGTCTCTCCTCAGCCTCCTCTGTTCCAAAGGGAACAAACCCAGCCTATCCATTCTATCCTCATAGCTAAGATTCTCCATTCCAGGCAGCACCCTCATAAATCTCCTCTGCACCCTCTCCAGTGCAATCACGTCCTTCCTATAATACAGCAACCAGAACTGCACGCAGTACTTCAGCTGTGGCCTAACCAGTGTATTATACATTTTAAGCATAACTCCCCTGCTCTTGTATTCCATGCCTTGGCCAATAAAGGCAACCATTCCGTATGCCTTCTTAACCACCTTATCCACCTGGCCTGCTACTTTCAGGGATCTGTGGACAAGCACTCCAAGGTCCCTTTGTTTATCTACACTTCTAAGTAGCCTACCGTTTAATGCGTATACCCTTTCCTTATTAGCCCTCCCCAAGTGCATTACCTCACATTTCTCCAAATTAAATTCCATTTGCCACTGTTCTGTCCACCTGACCAGTAGATTGATATCCTCCTGCAGTCCATGACTTTTCCCTTCATTATCAACCACACGGCCAATTTTAGTGTCATCTGCAAACTTTTTAATCATAATCCCTATATTCAAATCTAGATCATTAATACAGCAGTAGTGACATTTAAGTAAGACTGTGCTACATCACTGTACTCGTGTAACCCTGACCCCACCCCTGGTTCCCAGCACTTTAAAATATTCTTTTGTACTTCCAGACTCTGAGGATTCAGATCAGACCTTCGCAGAGAGACCAGATGACAGAGCCACCGCCTCCACATCTGGCACCACCCAGCCCTCTCCCGACTTCACCCCTGCCAGAGATGATGAAGAGCAAGAGGCAGAGAAGCTGATCCTGGAGCCAGTGGAGGTGGAGGTGGGGTGGAGACGGAGAAGGAGATAACAGTTACATCTGGGCCAGCTAGAACATCCTCCACCACCGACTCTATATTCAGGGGATTCCCCCATGTCTTCTCAGATTCTGCGGGACCAAGCTGTGCGCAGCAACGCACCCCCAGTGTTGCAGCGCCTTTGCTGCAGCGACGGAGGTTGGTGCAGAAAAGGTCAGTTGCTGCAAGACAGATAGGTGTGTACCAGAACAAGGTGCGTCTGTCACAGGCCAGGGGTCGACATAGGTCAAGAGCTGCTCAAGGCCATGGCTACGATAGCTAGAAGCATCACGGCGCTATCAGAATGACAGTCGAAGGATATGTCACGTCTGATCACCGTGATGGAGCGAACCGCCGAGTCCGTCGATGCTATGCGGCAATCGACGGGATCGGGACATGGCACGGAATCCCCCCGTGCCATAGTAGTCGGGTCGACAGCACCTGAGGGTGGGGAGCTGCCAGAAGCTTCCAGCCCTGAAGCCGTGCCTTCCGGATCATGAGCTTCTCCTGAGGCCCCATTCATTGCGCCTGTAATGTCTGAGCCCCAACAACAGCAACAGCACTCGGGTTGCAATGCTGCACACCGGCTTGGTACCACCATGGGGAGGTCCGGGCTCAGGGGCAGTGGGAAAGGGAAAGGTGGGAGTAAGAAAGAGGGGTTGATTCCGAAGGGTCGGGAAGAATGCAGTCGAGGTCGAGGTCGAGGACAGTAAAGGGGGCTTTGTTGTGCTCAGTTGTTCATTGTTAATTTAAAATAGTTTAAATTTAATTTTTAAAAGTTTATTTCAAGTTGTTAAAGTTGTTAAAGTTGTTACAGTTGTTCAAAGTTATAGTTATAAGTTTTTCAAAGTTTTACAATTGTTGCATTTTTTTCCATTTTTACATAAATGTTTCAATTGAATTTAAGCGCTCTTGTACAGTGTCAAACCTTTGGGGGTAACAGTAATCAGGGTCCCTCACAATGTGTGCAGGAAAGAATGAAATATAGCTCTCCACATTCAAGCAAAGCATTCATTTATGAGCTGCTGACATAACAATTTTGCAGTGGCATATGCTCTGCGAACCCTCCACTGTGGTGTTCAGGACCTGGAATATTAGGTCCTTCATTGAAACATCTGTGAACTCATCCTTTTTTGGTGCGGAAGCAAGTCATCCTCGTTTCAAGGGACTGCCTATGATGATGATGATGATATCTTTTCGATTATATTACGTGTGGCTATATGGCTCTTATTATATCGTTACTCGATTTCTGTCTGAGTGTTCCGCAGGAGGGTCAAGAGCCAGGTAGTGAGGCCGTACCCTTTGTCCCCCAGCATCCAGCATTTACCTTGTGGCTCAGACTTCAACAGGTCAGACACAGTGCTCTCATGCAAGATGCGCGAATCATAGATGCTTCCTGGAAAGTAGGCATTCACTGTCATTATGCGCGGTGTATGGTCACACACAAGCTGCGCGGTCTCGGTACACCTGCCTCCTGTAATGGTGGTTGCATAGCAATATGGGTACAGTCAACAGCACCCTGCACCTTGGGGAAGCCGGCAATGCGTGCAAATCCCAAAGCCCTCTCACTCTGTGCCTTCCTGGTCATTGGGAAGTTTATAAATTCCATCCAGCGTGCATACAGTGCTTCGGTTACCTGTCGAATGTAGCGATGAGTAGCGTACTGAGAAATACAGCATATGTCCCCAGCTGATACCTGAAAAGAGCTGCATGCATAAAAGGAAAATGCTGCAGTCACCTTCACCTCGACAGAGAGTGCAGTAATGTTGGTGGTACAGGGCTGCAGGGCCTCCTTAAAGAGTTGGCAAATCTCATTCATCACCTCTTTTTGGAAGCTCAGCCTTCGAACACACTGTCGATCGGTCAGGTCCAAGTATGAGCGCTTCTTCCTGAAAATCCTTTGGGGATATGGCCTCCTCCTTCTCATCATCAGTCTGCGACCTCCTCCATTACCCTGATAATTCTGCTCATTAAACCTGGATCCTGCATTAGACAAGTCGTCAGCAATACAGGCTGAGATAGTACAGGCCCCATTCTTTTTAAATCTCCAGAATCTCCTCAAATATCCTGAGATAAACTCAAATGATTTTTCAATGAAAAAAATATTAACTCAAATGCCTTCTATCTTAAAAATGTACTCAGTACCAATATAAATACCTTTCCCACTGTAAATCGCACTGTAAAGTCACTGTCCACCTCAGAAATACTGAGGTGCTGCTTTTGCAATTTCAATTTCAAAATGGCGGCACCGAACACTACCGTCCATTCTCGACCACTTAAGATTGAGTAAAACCATCTTCTCCAGGACGGTATGCAGCTCCGGTGGTTTGTCGGCGGTATGTCATCAAACTTGCACTTTTTGGGCAGTATGCGGGCAGTTCTACATGGCGGACGGTGTGCATACCGCTCGGTGGTATGTCAATGATGAATCTTCCGCCAAGTGGTATGTCGGCAGTATGTACCTGTTTTTTGACGAAACTTGTATTTTTCAGCGGTAAGCGGGCGGTAGTGGCCGGTATGTCGAATTTCGGGCCCCATGGATGTGAGGTGTTTAACAATTGCAGAGACAGGGCAACAAGTTGCTTATTACTTTTAGTCTATGGGGAATCAAAGCTTAACTCATAAGTATTTTAACCACCTATCATCTCAATGCTTTAAAAAAAATCTGCGTGAATATAGTTTGCTTTTAACACACATTTGAAAGTAACTCTTCTTTCTGTAGAAAAGTGATCTAAAAATCCTGAAACATGACATCTACATATTATTAAATAGCCAGCATATGGTGTGCACTTCCTAAACACAGGCATTACTTCCTGTAACACATTTTATGTCAATATTTATACAGCAAACCATATGTAAGCATTGATAATGGAAAAACTCTATCGCGACATTTTATATTGTGAAAACTGAACAAAGCAAAATCAGGAGTCTATGTCACTTCTCGCAACCTCACAGATGTTATATTTGCCCAGTGCATCTGACTGAAAATGTAGGAAATGATTGATGACATGCATGTGGTCATATGGCCTCAACCCTTAATACCTCCCTCTTCAGGAACAAAGAGGGGTCCATTCCAAAGATGTGCAGCTGCTCTATAACCAATGAGGGCAAATTAGTGTCCTCTACCATGGCAGTTGTCATAATTCCTTCCTGCAACAGCAACACATGACAACATCATTATTTCATTGGCCAGGAGGACCAAGGCTATCCACTCCAGCCATGCTCTGTACCCCATTGAAACACCTAACTGCGTGGCCAGCCGAGCTCTATAATGAAGCATATGTCACTGCCAGGGTTTTGATAAAGCAGACCAATGGCATCCCTGAACAAAGGCTCAGATGCCTGCACTGAATAGGGAAGTGCTATAGTACAGGTGGGCCAACATGTCCAAAATGACTGTTGCTTGCTGCGTCTTATGCAATATTATCCTGTTAAGGGGTCTTGTCCTGGAGAATGCTGAAGAAGGAAGGTAGCATACACAAGCGGCAGAAGAGGAACCCAACCAAGAGCCAGAAGATATATCTGCATGTAGGAACCATAAGGCAGGCTCCAATAGATAACACATTCACTTACGTGCCTGAACCATCTAATGCAAAATAGTCCTCTGCATATGTGCCCCAAACCCTGGCCAGATAAACCATCACTGCCATTGCACACGGCCCGACATCAGCATTCATGAATATATCAGCATTCCCTCTCCACAAACTACTTTAATCTGTCCCATCTCAAATAAATCTCAGAAGATATTCGAGTGCTAGCTTACTATGTCCAAATACACACTAAAATTGGTGGCAATAACTAACTTATTTTATTTCCAGATCTTCTAAAATATTTTTAATTTAGAATAACAGAAGTAATGCAAGAGAAGTACAATGGCTACATTGTGCTTACTCCCATCAGAGAGCCATCTAGTGCTCAGTTAATAATATGCAGGTAACATATCGCAGTTCTGCCAGGTTTAATTTACCATAAGAGTGTGTGATGCAGGTGTGTTCAATGTGTTTCACCTTGTTTTCTTTGCTTCGATTTCAAAATTCTCATCCTTGTTTTCAAATCTCTCCAGGGCCTCGCTCCTCCCTATCTCTGTAATCTCCTTTAGCCCCACAACCCCCTGAGATATCTGCTCTCCTCTAATTTGGCCCTGTTGAGCATCCCTGATTATAACCATTGGTGGTCATGCCTTCTGTTGCCTAGGCCCCAAGCTCTGGAATTCCCTGCCTAAACATCTTCGCCTCTCTACCTCTCTTTCCTCCTTTAAGACGCTCCTTAAAACCTACCTCTTTGACCAAGCTTTTGGTCACCTGCCCTAATTTCTCTTTATGTGGCCTGGTGTCAAAAATTTGTCTTATAACACTCCTATGAAGCGCCTTGGGATGTTTCACTAAGTTAAAGGAGCTATATAAATACAAGTTGTTGTTTTTGATATTATGTTTTCCAATTCCTAGCTGTATGCTAGTTCTACATGTTTCCCCATTGGAAGGAGGAAGCAAGGTGGATGGGTACAATTGTGACAACACTCATGAAGCTTGGCATCATTCAGGATAACACCGTTCATTTGATTGACACCCTTGCCCATGGACTCAATATCCACCTCTTCCATTACAGGTACAACCTCCCAAATCTGGAGTTCCAAAAACCGGAATGTTCCGAAATCCGGACACCGTGCAGGGGTCGTCCAAAATCCGGAAATATGTTGATAACAGGACATTTTTTTTTACACGAAGCAAAGTAACTCCCCGCTGCCTACGATGTCCTCTCGGTCGGGTCGGCACGCTGTGTCCTGGAGTTGGCTGTTCCTCGTCTCCCCATTGCCTCCGGTGTTCATTCCTTGGTCGGGGTCGGCGCACTGTTAGAAAATACAGGTACACGAGAGTCAGCCCAAGGGTTTCTGGATTTGTGATTTTCAGATTTCTGTTCCAAAATCCGGAAATACCTGAACCTCAGCCCAGGCTTTTCTGGAATCAGGACATTCCGAAATCTGGAAATACCTGAAATCCGGAATGGCATCGGTCCCAAGGTTTTCGGATTTGGGAGGTTGTACCCGTACTAGCAAACATGTACAACCTACAAGGTGCACTGCAGGGACTGATATTAGTTAGTTTGACAGCACCTTTCTCCCTTGCCTCATGGAATCATAGAATCATTGAAATTTACAGCACTGAGGAGACCATCTGTGCCAACCTCTACCACTGAGAAGATCAAGAGGAAAAAGAAAGACTTGCATTTATATAGCACCTTTCACAACCTCAGGATATCCCAAAGTGCTTTACAGCCGATGAAATACTTTTAAAGTGTAGTTACTGGTGTAATGTAGGAAACCCAGCAGCCAATTTGCACACAGCAAGCTCCCACAAAATGTGATAATGACCAGATAATCTATTTTAGTAATGTTGATTGAGGGATAAATATTCTCCAGGACACTGGGTATAACTCCCACTTCACTACAGTGCCACGGCATCTTTAACGTCCATCTGAGAGAGCACACATGTCCTTGGTTTAATTCCTCATCTGAAAGACGGAAACTCCAATCATGCAGCAATTCCTTCTGACTCCAACTGAGCAACAGCTGACACTGAAGAGCAAAAGTGCTGTGGATACACCATCCCCTTCAAGTTTCTCTGCAAATCGCATGCCATCCTAATTTGGACATATATCACCATTCCTTCATTGTAGCTGGATCAATATCTTGGAAGTCCCAATCTAAAACGATGATGGGAGAACGACTACCACAAGATTTGCAGTGGTTCAATGAGAAGGCCCACCATCCCCTTCTCAGGACAACTAGGCATGGATAATAAATATGGCATTGCTGGTGATGGGCAAATCATGAGAACAAATATAAACAAAAACCTCCGGCAATAGCACCTGCAAAGTAGTATCACTAAATGGAGCCCTTCTGATACATGTCCTCATTGCAGCCATTTCTCCTCCTCTTCATTGGCAGGACAGCTTTATTGGCAGCACACTGTGTCACTGCAGTGTGTCCCATCTACAGGATGCACTGTAGCATCTCGCTAAGGCTTCTTCGGCAGAACCTCCCAAATCCGCGACTTCTACCACCTAGAATTCTCTAATTCTGCCCTCTTGAGCATCCCTGATTATAATCGCTCAACCATTGGTGGTCGTGCTTTCTGTTGCCTAGGCCCACACCATCACCTTCAAGTCTCTCAGCAAGTCACATACCATTCTGACTTGGAAATATATTGCCTTTCCTTCGTCGTTGTTGGCTCAAAATCCTGGAACTCCCTCTCTAACAACACTGCGGGAGGACCTTCACCACACGGATTGCAGCGGTTTAAGAAGGCAGCTCACCACTACCTTCTCAAGGGCATTTAGGGATGGGCAATAAATGTTGGCTTTGCCAGTGACACCCATGTGCTGTGAATGAATAAAACAAAAAGAAAGACCTTCAAAAACTGCTTCCACTGTCTAACCTGCCCCCTTGACCCTTTAGCCCTCCCAGCGGGTCATGTACCGTGCGTGTCAAATGATATGCTAATGAGCTGACCCCATATGAGGTCAGCTGATGTGCTAGGCATGTGCAGTCCTGGCACCTCTATGGCCACAATTTCAGTCCCCAGGTAACATCATAGGCAGTCCCTCAGAATCGAGGAAGACTTGCTTCGACTCTAAAAATGAGTCCTTAGATGGCTGAACAATCCAATACAAGAACCACAGTCCTTGTCACAGGTGGGACAGATAGTCATAGAGGGAAAGGGTTGGTGGAACTGGTTTCCGCTACCTGCGCTTGATTTCTGCATGCTTTTGGCTATGAGACTTGAGGTGCTTAGCGCCCTCCCGGATGCACTTTCTCCACTTAGGGTGGTCTTTGGCCAGGGACTCCCAGGTGTCAGTGGGGATGTTGCACTTTATCAGGGAGGCTTTGAGGGTGTCCTTGTAACATTTCCTCTGCCCACCTTTGGTTCGTTTGCCATGAAACTGTTCCGAGTAGAGCGCTTGCTTTGGGATTCTCATGTCTGGCATGCAAACAATGTGGCCCGCCCAGTGGAGCTGATCAAGTGTGGTCAGTGCTTCAATGCTGGGGATGTTGATCTGGTCAAGGACACTAACGTTGGTGCGTCTGTCCTCCCAGGGGATTTGTAGGATGTTGCGGAGACATTGTTGATTGGTATATCTCCAGCGACTTGAGGTGTCTATTGTACATGGTCCATGTCTCTGAGCCATACAGAAGGGCGGGTATTACTACAGCCCTGTAGACCATGAGCTTGGTGGCAGATTTGAGGGCCCGGTCTTCAAACACTCTTTTCCTCGGGCGGCCACCTGGCCTGGAAGTCCTGTCCCCATGTGGAATTGGGCACTTGCGCCCCTCACAGTAAGCGGAGCACTGTCTCCGACACTCCTCTTCCTTGGAGGGGCACTCCTGGGGCGGGAGCGTGGCACTCATTCCACTTGGCGCCGTGCTACAACGCCCCTTCATTTAAAGGGGAGGGCTGCAACGCACTCTTCAGGTCCTCAAGTGGCCAGCCATCGGTCAGTAGCGATGCGATTGACTGGGCCAGCGGCCCGGCACCCAAAATGGAGTGCCGGGCTGCATGATGGCAGCTCGTTCGTTGCGAGGGCCGCCATTGTCAAGCCAACGCAAGAGTCAGCCGACAAAATAAAATGGCGGCCCGGGGCACTAATGGCCTCCCCTTTAAGGATGTTGGCATTGACATCGCCCCGCACCAGCCTTGCAGGGCACAAAGGGTCAGCGCGGTGCGGTGACGTCATTGCCGGGAGTGTGTAGCCCAGGGCGCTAATCGTGGGGTGCGGTGTTACCGGGACTTCACCCCCCAAACCCCTGGAGCACTTTCCCGGGAGGTGCTATCACCCCCCCTTGCCCGGGCAATAAATACTTTGCGCCCCATTAGCGATCCCTGGAAGTGTTAACTAGGCTATAAAAAGGGGCAATCTCAACCCCAAAATATCATCTGGCACTTCAGAGCAATCCTGAAGGTGTGTTGCATTGTCAGAAGTGCAGGAAACCTTTGGCTGAGTTTTTAACCCCCTGGTCTGCTTGTGCAGCTGACCATTAATGGTCTCATGGCACTATTTGAAAAAGAGTTGAGAGGTATCCTAGCCAACATTCTACCATCAACAAAAAGACACAGATTAACTGATTATTCACCCCGTTGTTAATTTTTCCTGTGTACAAATTGATGACTTCCTTTCTTCCTTCCTTCCTTCCGTCCTTCCTTCCTTTCTTCCACCTGCCCATATTGATGTTCAATTGATATGAGACAAAATTAGATTCTTGGCCCTAATATACACCTTACTATCAATGTTCCCTCTAAGCGCGATTGCGCAGTAATGGGAAAGGTCCCGCGCAGGCCACTCATCGACGTTTCCACTGTAAATGCCGTGCATGTGCAGAAATTTAAACGGACCACGCACTAAAAGAAACAGGCTACACAGAGCAAAGCTCAACTTACAGGGAACACTGCTTACTATACTGTAAAAAATACTGTCACTGATGTTATCTGTAAAACACATTCATAGCAAACGAGATTAACACCTTCGGGAAAATGGAGAAAGAGGAATTTGGTACATGCGCTAAACATTTGTATGATAACATCGTCAGCAGTAATTTTTACCCTCTAGGGCTCCAGATGTATGTCTATATTATATATTTAGGTGTTGCAGTTTCTAAGAGAGAGAGAGACAAAAAGTTGTTTGGTGTTAAAAGCGAAACTCTCGCTTTGGGTAATTAGTAGTAAATGCAGCATAATTTTCAAAAAAGCAGTATATCAATTGTTTTTTCTTTTATTATTGGGTAGAAATGAATATTTGTGATATTAATGCCTGAATGCATTCATGTGACATTCTTCTGTCTATTATTTGTTAAAATAACAGACTGAAAATTGTCATTTGAATGCATTAAGCAATTAGGCATTCATTACAATATTAATTTCTACCATTTAATATGTTAAACACTCAGAAGAGGCACAGGCCCCTTTGTAATATCAGTGTAATGTAGATTTATGTGCAAACCATCTGAATAAACCATCAGTTAAAGAGGAAACAGTGGAAAGGGATATTTCGCCTTCCTTTGATTGTCCTGCTCCAGTTGTTTTACTCTTATATTTCTGTATTAGTAGTCCCCTGATGTCAAGGTCAGGTTGTAGTATGATTAAGTCCACCCAAGTTGACAGGAACTGAGGTAAGAGACTATCCTAAACAACCCTGATATAGATGCAGCAAAGTACTCCAGAGGTTTTCTCTTCATCTTTCACTTTAGGACATAATCGTATTTTGATGTCCCAAATTTGATTGCATTAACAGTTATTGCCTACTGCTTTTATCCATATAAGTGCCTTTCAGATACCTTGTTCACATTTTCAGGGTCGTCCCTCTGAATGAGCTGCTAGTATTGTTCCACAAGTATCTTAAGGTATAACCACACTTCAAATAGATTCTAACAACAACAACTTGTATTTATATAGTTAAGGACTGTACTTTAATAAAAATTGCCCAAAGGAAAAAAACTACAGAACGTTAATCGACCAAGGCACTACTCAGCAACAGTGCTCTACAGCAGAAGGACCTAAACTCAGTGCCTGGTCTGTGCTGATCTCAGCCGCAATAACAATTGGAGCGCGATGACTGTCCTGGGCAGTGGAAAAATCAGCTACTTGTGCCTATTGTCCAGAGACTGAGCAAAGTGTGGAAGTATGCATGTCCGGTGAAGACAGGATGAACAGTTATGCTCTCTGCAGTTGAATAGTCCATTGACACTGACTGACTGACTGAAAGACTGAGCACTTGGCAAGTCACCAACGGGCTGCTGCAGCCTGTGAGACCATGCTGTAGGAAGATCCAGTGCCTTCAGGATAAGGGAAGGAGGGGAGAAATCGAGAGAGGAAAACTTCCTTTTTGGTATTTTTGCGTTTGGTAATTTTGAGACAGCATTTCTTACAACATAGCAGGGTATATTTTGGCTTTGTTCGATAGTGTTAGATGATATAGGGAATAGGTTTTATATCTCTCCTGATTAAAATCGAGAGGGATGTAAAATTGGCTGCCGACTTGCTATCACCCATCCCGCACACCCGCACAAAGTCAGGATCGACCCCAGTCAATGTTCCAAAACAAATTAACAGGATACCAGAACAGAAAATCGATAAAGCTGGGTTAATCCTGGTTATACTTTGATGTATTAGTAATTTTCTTGACTGGGGGAAGATAGAGCCCTCAGTTACAGAAAAAATAGTAATAGAAAAGAAGACTTGGATTTATATAGCGCCTCTCACAACTACCGGATGTCTCAAAGCGCTTTACAGTCAATAAAGTACTTTTTGGAGTGTAGTTACTGTTGTAATGTAAGAGACGCTACAGCCAATTTGCGCACAGCAAGCTCCCACAAACAGCAATGTGATAATGACTAGATAATCTGTTTTTCTGTTAAGTTTATGGAGGGATAAATATTGGCTAGGACACCGGGGATAACTCCCCTGCTCTTCTTCAAAATAGCACCATGGGATCTTTTACCTCCACCTGAGAGAACAGACAGGGCCTCGGTTTAACGTCTCATCCGAAAGACAACACCTCCGATAGTGCAGCACACCCTCAGCACTGTACTGGGAGTGTTAGCCTAGATTTCTTTGTGCTCAAGTTCCTGGAGTGGGACTTGAACCCACAACCTTCTAACTCAGAGAAGAGAATGCTACCCACCGAGCCACAGCTGACACAGTAGGCCAGTGTGCCCTGGCACTGTACAATCATACACTTAATGGCAATAGTGGCAGTGCAGCATGATGGCCGGCGCCCTGCTATATAAAACGTGCCAGGTTGCTGAACAAAACGTGCTCATGCACTGCCACACATGTATTCGCTAGAAACATCAACAGATGAAAGCTTAGGTCCAACTTCTTCTCAGGTCTAGAGTTTTCAGGCTGGTGGATTTTCAGCTTCACTGCCTGGGTGGCAATCAATGGAATGAAAGCTGGGCGGGTTCTATAAAGGGTGGGCACTCCGCTCGGCCATATTACCACCCAGGCAGTGACAACAAACATCTACCCCATGGGATTAATCATTATAAGACTGATTTTTAAAAAAAGCTTGATGGTTTCTTTCCATCAGTATCTGCGTGTCAGATGGATTGCCCTGGTAAACAAGCGCTGGTGTTGTTAATCTGCTTTTGGCTCCTTGTTGGAGAGTGTGACATTTCCTACGCCACTGTTCTGCCACCTGACTGTGTGGCAGATGGTAGCTTAAACACACAGTTTAGCATGCAATGTTTATTTTCAGTCGCAAAAAGTATGTTTAATATACAAGCCACCGTGCGGTTGCGTTAAACCACCAAACCGCAGTTTATTAAACACAGTGTTTCGGGAGTCCATTGAAAATAATGCTGAGCAATCAATGCATTGATATACTGTAATTTTTGAAATTCTTAAACGGTGAGAGCAGAGCCTGTTGTCAACAGAGATCTATTCACAGAAGCTGAGAAAGAATGAAAGAAAGCATTTTATTGTTCAGTGGTGTAGTGTAGGCTGCAGGAATGTATGCAGAATACAACACCCACATTGCAATGAGAATATGCCTTTTTTTAAATGAAAAATGCGGCAATTGCACAGAGAATGTAGACAACCAGATCCTTCATCTGTGCAAGTGATGTAATGATTTGCAAAAATGCATTGGCTGAAATTACATCCAGCAGGCTGCTCTCTGCATTACAGAGAGATTGAAGCCATGCCATTTTATAAAGGTTAGAAAAATGCTACAGTTCTTTATTTCTCCATTTCTTTTGCCTCCAAGCTGGTGAAAGAAAAAACAGCTTGTCCCTCGAACTGCAGCACTCGTTATCAGTGACTTACTGTTGTGGAAGAAAGGTATTCAGCCCTTTCAAAACAAAAATCATATTCCCAGAGGGAAGGAGAATAACGAGGGGGGGAGAGAAAATAAAAAGACAGCCCAAGAGAGTCTAAGCCGGACCATTGCCCTCCACTGCCAATGTCTGTGAGGTGCTGAAGATGTGGTTTAGATGTGCTCCAACCGTAAATGCAGAAACACAGTGAATGAATAACCCTAATAGCTTGTGCCACCATTAAATGGAGATGATGCCCAATAAAAACAAAAACAGAACATGCTGGAGATACACAGTAGGTCAGTCAGCATCCGTGGTGAGCTGAGACAAGCTCACATTTTGGGTGCTGGCACTAACTGCAAACCTGTCTGTTCTCTCTGGAGATCTCGACTGATCTGCTATGCATTTCCAGCATTTAGTTTTTTCAATTTCAGCTTGGGTTCAACTCCCTCCGTGGCCTCGTCCCCTCCTTATCTCTGTAACCTCCTCCATCATCATCATCATAGGCAGTCCCTCAAAATCGAGGAAGACTTGCTTCCAATCTAAAAGTGAGTTCTCAGGTGACTGAACAGTCCAATACGGGAATTACAGTCTCTGTCACAGTTGGGACAGACAGTCATTGAAGGAAATGGTGGATGGGGAGTCTGGTTTGCCGTATGCTCCTTTCGCTGCCTGCACTTGTTCTCTGCGTGCTCTCGGTGATGAGACGCGAGGTGCTCAGCGCCCTTCTGGATGCTCTTCCTCCAATTAGGGTGGTCTTTGGCCAAAGATTTCCAGGTGTCAGTGGGGATGGGGGATGTTGCACTTTATCAAGGAGGTTTTGACGGTGTCCTTGAAATGTTTCCTCTGCCCACCTGGGACTCACTTGCCGTGTAGGAGTTCCGAATAGAGTGCTTGCTTTGGGAGTCTCGTATTGGGCATGCGGACAATATGGCCCACCCAATGGAGCTGATCGAGTGTGGTCAGTGCTTCAATGCTGGAGTTGTTGGCTTGATCGAGAACACTGACATTGGTGCATCTATCCTACCAGGGGATTTGCAGGATCTCGCGGAGACATCGTTGGTGATATTTCTCCAGCTACTTGAGGTGTCTACTGTATATCGTCCATATCTCTGAGCCATACACGAGAACAGATATCACTACAGCCCTGTAGACCATAAGCTTGGTGCCAGATTTGAGGTCCTGGTCTTCAAACACTCTCTTCCTCAAGCGACCGAAGACTGCGCGGGCGTACTGGAGGCAGTGTTGGACATCGTCGTCGATGTTTGCCCTTGCTGATAATAGGTTCCTGAAGTATGGAATGTGGTCCATGTTGTCCAAGGCTGTACCTTGGATTTTGATGACTGGGGGAGGGGGGCAGTGCTGTGTGGCGGGGTCAGGTTGGTAGAGGATCTTTGTCTTACGGATGTTTAGTTTAAGGTCCATGCTGTTGTATGTCTCGGTGAAGATGTTGATGATGACTTGGGGTTCAGCCTCGGAATGTGCGCAGATGCAAACGTTGTCCACGTACTGTAATTCGAAGACAGAGGATAGGACGGTCTTGGATCTAGCCTGGAGGCGATGAAGATTGAACAGGTTCCCACTGGTTCTATAGTTTAGTTCCACTCCAGCGAGGAGCTTGTTGAGCGTGAGATGGAGCATTGAAGAGAGGAAGTTCGAGAAGAAGGTTGGCGCGATGACGCAGCCCTGCTTGACCCTGGTCGGGAAGTGGACTGGGTCTGTGGTGGATCCATTGGTCAGGATCATGGCTTGCATGTCATCGTGAAGCAGGTGGAGGATGGCGACAAACTTTAAGGGCAGCCCAAACGAAGGAGGACACTTCATAGTCCCTCGCGGTTAACAGTGCCAAAGGCCTTTGTGAGGTCAAAGAAGGTCATGTACAAGGGTTGGTGCTGTTCCTTGCATTTCTCTTACAGTTGTCGCGCCGTGAACATCATGCCCGTTGTACCCTGTAGCAGAAGGAATCCCCACTGTGACTCTTGGAGGAGCTCCTCAACCACAAGGAGATGATGATTGAGGAGAATTCTGGCGCTAACTTTCCCAGTGGCCAACAACCGGTAGATTCCTCTGTAGTTGCCATAGTCGGACTTGTCCCCTTTTTTATAGATGGTCATGATTACGGCATTTCTGAGATCTCCAGGTATGCACTCTTCCTTCCAGATGAGAGAGAAGAGGTCATGCATTCGAGCCAATAGTGCATCTCCGCCATATTTTAGTACAACTAAAGTAGTTTACACTAAAACCATGTTCCCCCTAATTTTCTTTTTTGGGTGTATGGCCCCTTTAACAGGCTGCGTGGCCATTCAAAATTTCGTGCATGCACAAAATCTCCCGTTGAAAAGCCGGTGACCGGCCTGCGCGGGGCCTCCAGACTACTGCACGGTCACGCAGCTTCGTGGCCATGTTGCGTACAACCTTCCAAGGTCGTTGCGTTCCTCCAATTCTGGCCCCTTGCGCATCCCTGACTTCCTTCGCCCCACTATTGGGGCAGCCAGACCTTCAGCTGCCTAGGCCCTAAGTTCTAGAATTCCCTCCCTAAATGTCTGCTCTCTCAGGTGGATGTAAAAGATCCAATGGCACTATTTCGAAGAAGAGCAGGGGAGTTATCCCTGTTTTACAGGCCAATATTTATCCCTCAATCAGCATAACAAAAACAGATTATCTGGTCATTATCACATTGCTGTTTGTGGGAGCTTGCTGTGCGCAAATTGGCTGCCGCCTTTCACACATTACAACAGTGACTACACTTCAATCGTCCTTCATTGGCTGTAAAGCACTTTGAGACATCTGGTGGATGTTAAAAGCGTTCTTTCTTTCTTTCTTTCCTTCTTTCCTTCTTTCTTTCCTTCTTTCTTTCCTTCTTTCTTTCTTTCCTTCTTGTTGTGTATTCTGTAAAGCTTGCACTCTCATGTTCCGCCACCAGGGAGCTCATCTCCTGAAGTCCCAAGGGATCCCAGCATCCCTTGGGAGCACTGTATATAAGCCAGCCCCTAAGGCCTGTTCCTCACTCTGGAGTGTCTTATTAAAGACTGAGGTCACTGTTACTTTAACCTCCCTGTGTGAAGCCTCATCTGTGTTAGGAACTCCTTCCTTCCTTCCTTCCTTCCTTCCTTCCTCCCCCCCTCCCTCCCTTTTTGACCAAGCTTTTGGACATCTGTCCTAATGTCACTTCTCCTTTGGCTTGGTGTCAGTTTTTCTCTGATAACGCACCTGTGAAAGTGCCTTGTGACATTTTACTCTATTACAGATGCTATACAAATGCGAGTTGTTTGTAGTTTTTCCGCTTTTTACTTGTCAGTTCTCTCCACAGACACTGACTGACCTGCTGTGCGATTCCAGCATTCTCTGTTTCACAAGAATGTGGCAGTGAGGGAGGAGTAAAGTCACGGCAGCATGATAGTCACTGCATCCGCACTCAGGTCGCACCATTCACAATTATTACTGATATGATTCGGGCAATGTCTCAGGCCCTCGCCCCAGGCAAGTGAAGGTCTAATTGAAATACATAAGTGGGGGTCTGATATATCATTCAGACCTCGACATGGCCTCATGGATATCTTTGTCACTAAGGTTGAGACCATTCGTTCAGCTTCATCTGTTGATTCTCCCCTTCCCCATGCCCACCTAGCCAGAAGCTCTTCCTGCCCTAGCCCTGAGCCCGTGTGTCTCTGTCTAATTTGGCTCCAAATCTCACTTAATGCCCTCTCCAAGCTCATCTTATCCACTAAACTGCTGACTTCACAAAGTCCCTTCCTGGATACCATGCTCGCTGGCATTGTAAACAGTTCCCTCTCCTCAGGTATTCCCACCTTCCTTTCAAAGCCACCAACATCACCCCTCTTTTTAAAAAAACACCCCTAACCCCTCTATCCTTGCAAACTACCATCCCATCTCCACTTACATTTTCCTCGCTAAAGTCCTTGACTATTTTGCTGCTTCCTAAATCCATGCTCATCGGTTGGGCAACTCTCTGTTTGAGTTTCTCTAATCAGGCTTCCACCCTTGCTACAACAACAAGATAGTCCTAACCAAAGTTTCAAAAGACCCCTCTGTGAGTGTGACCATGGTGCATTATCCCTCAAACACTCTACAGCCTTTGACACGCTCAACAACACCATCCTCCTCCAATGCCTCTCCTCCACTGTCCAGGTCAGTGGGACTACTGTCACTTAGTTCCACTCTTACCAATTCCACCCTAGCCAAAGCATCTCCAGCGTTGGCTTCTTTTACCATACGCGCATTCTTACTTCTGGAATCCACAGGAACTGGGCAACCGCTTTGTGGAACAACTCCGTTCAGTCCGTAAGCGTGAACTTCTGGTCGCCTGTTAATTTAATTCTCCACTCCACTCCCACTCTGACCTCTCCATCCTCGGTCTCCAACACTGTTCCAATAAAGCTCAACGCAAGCTCGAGGAACAGCACCTCATTTTTCGTTTAGGCACTTTTCAGCCTTCTAGACTCAACATCGAGTTCAACAATTTCAGAACCCCGCCCCACCCCGCCCGATGTATTTTTTTTCTCTCTCTATTTCCCACGGCAGCTGGTAAATATTCCGCCATTCACATCCTATCTAGACTCATCTTTTTTTAACTTCTGCAATTACCATCTCAAGTTGGCCCATCATCCTTTTTGTCTCTCAAATCTCTCCTGTCTTCCACCTTATCACAGACCTTTTGTTCTTTCCTCCCCTCCCTCTTTCAGGGCCCCTTGAATTTCCTTAAGGATCTGTTAATTTTGAACTTTCGCCAGTTCTGTCGAAGGGTCATCGATCCAAAACGTTAAATCTGTTTCTCTCCACAGATGCTGCCTGACCCGCTGAGATTTCCAGCATTTTCTAATTTTATCACCCAGGAACTATCGCTGGCTCGCTCCTTTTCCTCAATTATATGCTGCTCCTTGGCAACATCATCTGAAATTATTGGGTTAACTGCTACATGTGCGCTGATGACATCTAATTCTACCTCTTCACCACCTTTCTTGACCCATCCATTGCCTTTGTTTTGTTCCAGTCTTGGATGAGCCACAATTTCCTCCATCTAAACATTAGGAAGACTGAAGCCATCATCTTTGGTCCCCACCACACAAAAAATAAGTTGTAAAACTCCGTACCCTTGATAGGGATTCCAACCACCTCCCCGCCACTGCTTCAGGCTGAATTAGACTGTTTGCAACCTCAGCGTCCTATTGGATCTTCAGCTGACCTCCCAATCCATCATCATCTCCATCACAAAGACTACCTACTACCCTGAACATCGCCCACCTCCCCTCTGATCTCAGCCCATCTGCGGCTGAAAAACTCATCCGTGCTTCTGCTACCTTAAACTCGACGATTTCAATGCTCTCCTGGCCGACCTTCCATCCTCCACTCTTCATAAACTTCAACTGATCCCAAACTCTTCTGCCTGTACCCTATCCCTCACCACGTCCCGCTCATCCAGTGCCCGGGTCTTTCCTGACGTACATTGGCTCCCGTGTTTAAATCCCTTCATGTCCTTGCAGCCTCTCATATATCTGTAACTTTCCGCAGGCCCTTTATAACCATCTGAGAACTCCACATTCCTTCAACTCTTGTGCATTCCCCCAGCACGGTAGATGGTCGGTTTCCTGCCCGGTAACCAACAGCAGGACATCCACTTGGCACCCACACCTCACTGGCACCATGTTAATGAGGGTCGGGCCCCCCGCTGGCACCAACAGGCAGGTGGGTATTCACTTTGCCCCCCCACTTCAGGCGAAAAACAAATATTGCTCCTAACATTTCTTTACTTGGTGATGTATTGAGATTCACCAGTATATGACTTTTCTTTGCCAAGAATGATATTAAAAAAGAATAAATCTCTCGTTTCTGTGCTGGTCACAACTTGGAGTGGTTCTAGAAATGTGCTTATTGCATATTGATGACATCATCGCTGCATTAGCAGCTGCAAGGAGGAAACCATTACCTTATTCAGTTCATTAAAAATTATCAGGCTATCGAGCGAAGTTCTCCTGTACAGATTCCAGAGAATCTATACAGGAGTCTAGACAATAAAACCAAGTGAAATCATTCCCAGCCTACAGCGGTTGCATTTAAAATCTGATTGCTGTTCCATTTTCCATTTAAATAAATGACAAATTGAACTTTGAAATATGAAGCTGGTCAGGGAGCAACAACATTACCAACAGATCACAGCCATACTCTGGGAGGATTCCAGACAGTGCGAATCACTGCCAGTGCTGGCCTAACAAGCTTATTTCAGCTAAATGCATAAAGAAAAATACAAGAATTGTGACCAAAAAAACAATACTTTCTATTATCAAAACACTGGAGAGAAGGGTGTGTTGTGTTTTTTTTTAAATTAATAAATATGCAGGAGGGAAGGGAATGATTCCAAGAAAGAGACATTTGTAATAATCTCACTGTGGTCGTAAGAGCAATCCATGCCACCTAAACATCACGGCCTACATGGTGATTGTCAACAATCCTGTTTAATTACTAGTCTTTGGGTCAGCAAATTCACTGTGAGACAAAGGCAAGATTTCCCATTTACTAGCTGGTGGAGTCTGTTTACTTTCAGCATATTGTGTTGGCGTTAAGCATGATGGATGAAACTCATGCGGGGTCTCCTAAGTGATGAGAAGGCACAAAATATATAATTGAGGTACAAAAGCAAAAGACCCGAAATATTAACTCTGTTTCTCTCTCCACAGATGCTGCCTGACTCGCTGAGTATTTCCAGCATTTTCTGTTTTTATATTATTGAGGTAGATAGCATGGGAACTGGTGTCCCAGTTTTTAAGGATACGCATCTGAGACTACAGCTCTGGAGGATACAGGTACAGGAGATGACAAAGTACAGGCAAGCATGGATGGTACACAATCAATCTTCCACATTGCCATAGATAACATTTGCAGTGATGTGTGTTCAGCCACACAGGAAGATCCAAGGTAGCATTAAAAGAGCACATAGGCCCAGAACTTGATCGATCCTTGCACTGGAAATGGGGAAGCCTGAGCCCCACCTGATATTGGACCTCGAGCCTCATTTACATCAGACCAGTGAGCTGCAGAGGCCCGCTGGGCCTCCCCAGACAGCTCGCCAGGTAGGTCTTGCAAACATCATAGAGGCCGAATTTGGTCACTGCCCATTTCTCGGCAGCCCCCAGGAGGCACCTACCTTTTTGCCGCCCGCTGCCGACGCCCACACATCGGGAGCCACTATCGGCTCCGTTGTGTGGGCGGCAACATCAGAGGCAGGAGCGGGAGTGAGCGGCCAGGGTCATCAGTGTGCGTCAGTTGGAGGCCTCTCCACTCGGGGATCTTCGGAGGGCATCCAATGCGCATGAGCGAGACTTCGCCATTTTTGTTGTTGTTGTAGCTTTTGTCTTCCGACGTGTCGTCATTTTGGGGCCGTTTGAGGCTGATTGCTGTACTGCGCATGCGCATCAAGGCACACCACTTTATTCCACCTGTGAGTGTGAGAGGGGAGAGGAGAGATTTGGAGGTTGGAGAGGGGGCATTCTGTGTTGGAGAGAGGGCAGTCTGAGTTGGGGATAGGGCAGTCTGAATTTGAGAGGGGGCAGTCTGAGAAATTGAGACCCATAAACTCTTGCGCAGCCAATCGTTTCATCATTGACAACGAGTGGCCAGAAATCTGCCATGAAGACATGAAGACTTCCAAAACCAGGCCCAGAGCTCCATTGTTTAATGAAGAGGAATTGGAGGAGCTAGTAACGGAGGTGACGAGCAGGTACAAAGACCTCACCCGGGATGGTTGTGGCAAGTCTCCACCATCCCAATACCGACGCATTTGGAGGGAGATCGTTGAGATCATGTCCGCAATGGACAACGTTGAGCAGGATGGGGACCAATGTCAGAAACGTTGGAACAATTTGGTTGCGGCAGAAAGAGTGAGTAAAAATGTATTCGCCCCCCCCCCTCTCCTGTCCAATACCACAGATGTGTGTGTGTGTGTGTGTGTGTGTGTGTGTGTGTAGGGCGGGGGGTGGGAGGGTATCAGCAAAGGGGCTAAAGGCTGCAACATTTCTTTGTGCAGAAGAAAAATGTATCCAAGGCAGCAAGCCTGCGTGCGACGGGAGGGGGCCAGCAGAGGTGGTCGAATCGAGCAGGCTGGAGGATGGTGCATTGGCACTGGTGGGTGACCGCTGCCATGTAACCACAACGGTTGATGCAGATCCGGTGCTAAAGCATGGTAAGGTTATACTAATCTCCGGTTTGAGCCACGCTCATGGCATGAAAGGTCATGCAATGTTAAGGCAATCGCGGTTTACTGCACACATTTTTGTCGAGTATTGGTGTGCCCATGTCGAGATGGAACTCCTTGCTGGCAGAATGAGAGATGGCACGGCTCACATCTCAGCTTGACCAGTGCCCCCCCCCCCCCCGCCCAGCCCCCTACAGACTGAAATGTTGTCCTCAACTTGCAGATGATGACTTGGACAGCATGGATCAAGGCACACCTCTGGCCTTTCAGAGAAGCCATCAGACCCCAACGTCTCTCACCCCGACGTTGCCCCCAGCCCAAGACAGCGGATCCTTACTCCACCCCCTCACCACCCCACTCCCCCCCCCCCCCCCCAGATCACCCATTTCCACCGCTCCCACCTCCGCCACCCAGAGCCACAAAGAAGAGGAGGGAGAGGAGGGAGAAGGGCCCAACTTTGTGGCTCTTGAGCTGGAGGAGCCGGAACAGGATGATAGCAGCCTCCTGCTATGTGAGCCATCTGTCTGCAGAACCTCAACATCGGGCTCCGAGTTCCTGGGGTTTGGAACGGGCTCCACACTGGCAAGCTCAACCAAGCGCAGAGGCCATGGTGCAAAGGCAAGCATGGCGCAGAAACCACCAGGAGCGAGCAACCACCTGAGGATGCAGCACTGCTCTCTGCAATTCACGAGATGGTCCAGCTATCATGGGACGAGCATGCAGATAGATCGCGATATGCACCAACCCTGGCTGGGATCGCTGGCAGCATTGCCACCTTCACCCAGCAGCAAGATGACAGGATGGACCGGCGCATTACAGTGTTGGAGCGCACAACCGAGATCGTTGAGGCGATGAGGCAAGAGATGGCTTCTGGACATGTAGCGCAAGCCCCCGAGCCCACACTCTCAAGGCAGACAGATCCGGAGCAGCAGGAGATCCTGGCGCCTTCGGTCACATCCCCTGCCTTCTCACCAAGACGCACACGTCTGTAGATATCCCGCGGCCCTCCTGCATAACCTCTTCAACCAGAGGCAGTGAGGGGCAGGGGAGTGGGACCATGGTGTAGGCGGGGCGAGGAAGAGGAGCATGGGCCTTGTTTCAAGGGGGGGAAGAGAGGTGGTGGTGCTGGGTAGAGCGGTGGGTGTTGGTGGTGTAAATGTTTGTAAATGTAATAATGTTATGTAATATTTATTATTGTGCACTTGTAAATACACTCACATTGTTGACCCTCTCTTGGTGAGTGTCTGATTTGAACGTCATGTGTGGTGCCTTGTGAGAAACACACATCTGTCCCTCAGGTCTTTTGCTTTATCAGGAATATCTTCCTGTCCATATATGATTGCAGTGTATAATCGGTCCTGTCATCAGGCCATCGCAACATGACAAGGAAGGGTCACCAATGCAGGAAGCCTGCCATTCAATTACTCTCACTTTACCTACTTGCAGGGGAGACCTTAAGGCTTGCACTTCAACCTTCTTTTTCCGAGGGCAAACATGATGGAGTGCTACCCATGGGATGACATGGTCATCAGTTACATTGCGGTATATTAAATGTCTTTTCCCGTGTTCCATGCCTCATGTAATGCTCTTCTGACTATCAGTTGCAGCGATGCGCCGTTTCTTAACATCTTCTTCCTCTCGCTTGTTCAGCCTGACATACTCCCATACCCTCTGCGCAGTCACAATGTGCGCCTAAATATGTTCCACATTAAATGCTCTTATAACTCTTGGAGGGCATCTCCACTGAGCCTTTACCATCTTTCGCTACTCATTGCCGCTTCATCCACAACACCTTCCCTTCAACAGAGTCTTATGGAGAAACATATCTGAATTCTCTCTGTGCGGGTTAAGGTCCATCACATTACTCTTTATGTGCTGTGAGGGTTATTCGATCTGCCAGATTTATTACCTCTCTCAGGATAGACTTATGTCCGTCACCACAACAAGACACGCTGGGTACAAGTCTTTTGTGATGAATGAGAACTGATTTTAGTTTCCTTGCAGTACAAATAAAAACACATTAACAAGGCGATAGTGACAGTCTAGTCGTTGATACCTCAATGGTAGGCCACTGAGTCACCACGGTGCTTGTCTCCTGCTGTGTTCTATTGACCGTAGTCCTTCCTCAGTTTGCTCTGTAATCGCGTTGCTCCTAAAGTCGAATAGCTATAACTTTATACCCTTTTCCTCCTAGACAAATGTTGTCAGAGTCTGCAACTGGATCAGGTTTACAATAGATCATTCTAATCCTAACCCTCTCACCCTCTATGTGATATGTAATACTTCCCTGAGAACTTCTCGAAGGACTGTGTCACAGAATTAATTAATCAGCTTGGCTGCACAAAATGTGACATGCTGAAGACTTTACACTTATTCATAATTATTTTGCCTTCACCATTGGGCTTGTCAATGAAAGTCTTTCAGCAAGGTCAAAGAAAAAAGTTTCCATCAGCCTAGACACATTTCAGTCACTTTTACCACATCCACCGAACTTTTTTCCAGCAGTCCCACTCCTGAAGGTCCAGCATCTGCACCATAGCCGCGATGTGCAGCGCTGCAGCACTCAGAGTCCTTCTCCCTGCCACCCGACTCACGGCCAGCTCAGACCTGCTTTTTGCGAGCGGTCCTTCTGGCGGGCGGCAGGTCGATCTGAGGCCAGCATCCCTGACCAAAATGGGTGATTTGCAGCATCCGGCATCCGGCATGGGCGGGCGGCATGACGTCACGCCGTCAGAACCCTCCACGACCAATCTCCCACCGGGCGGAACGTGAACAGCAGATGGCGGTTACGGAAGAATCACCCAGAAAAACTACATTTCCAGCGGAACCTCGGTGGCTGGGGGTGCAACCTCCACCAATTTCGGCCCCATGGAATCATAGAATTATAGAAAGTTACAGCACGGAAGGAGGCCATTTGGCCCATTGTGTCTGTGCCGGACGACAAAGAGCTATCCAGTCTAATCACACTTTCTAGCTCTTGGTCCATAGCCTTGTAGGTTACGGCACTTCAAGTGCATATCCAAGTATGTTTTAAATGTGGTGAGGGTTTCTGTCTCTGCCACACTTTTAGGCAGTGAGTTCTAGACCCCCACCACCCTCTGGGTGAAAACAATTCCCCTCAAATGTCCTCTAAACCTCCCCCCAATTATTTTAAATCTATGCCCCCTGGTTGTTGAGTCGGGGGTAGAGGGAGGTGACTGACAGAGGGGACAGCTGGGAGAGGGAGGGTGACCGGGAGAGGGAGGGAGGGCGGAGGGGGGACGGGTTAGGAGGTTGAGAGGTGGCTGGCAGCGGCCCATGCTTGTAATGTGGAGCCAGCATCCACAGCATTTTGCTTCTGCAGCCTGTTCCGACAAAAGGTCGTTAACTCTGTTTCTCCACAGATGCTGCCTGACGAGTTGAGTATTTGCAGTATTTCCTCTTTTTATATCAGCTCTCCAGTCTCCGCAGTACTTTGCTTTTGTTTTAGCCTTTATCTTTGTCTGCTACAGACTCACAGACATGGGGGGCAGATTGTGGTCTTCACTGCCTGGGCCATAATCTGATAGAGCTGATTGCACATGAATTAGCAATCCTGTCCAATTTTCATTCCATTGACTTCATCTATTGGGAAATACACATATAAATCGCAGTATAAATGTAGGTTATAATGCACAACGTAGATTTGACACCGCAAATAAATTTCCACTCATTTCTTGTAGTCAAGTGGATGTAAAAGATCCCATGCCACTATTTTGAAGAAGAGCAGGGGAGTTATCTCCTGGTGTCCTGGGCCACTATTTATCTTTCACTCAACATCACTAAAACAGATCATCTGGTCATTATCACATTGCTGTACGTGGGAGCTCGCTTGTGCGCAAATTGGCTGCCACGTTTCCTACATTACAACAATGACTACACTCCAAAAGAACTTCATTGGCTGTAAAGCACTTTGGGATGTCCGGTGGTCATGAAGGGCGCTATATAAATGCAAATCTTTTTGTTTCTAAGCACCGTTGCATATTGGACAATCTTGGTCACCGGTGTTTACTGATCAATATGTTGTTTGGCTTTGGAAAATAATGCCTGGTTAAGGTAATCTTGCTGTTCACCATTCATTGATAGGTTGGGTCATTATTGCTATTATATAATGCCCTGCATGTTAATGCACATTCTCTCGATTCAGTCTGGCAGGAGGTTCCAGCATAATCCTATCAACGAGATGCAGCTGTGTGAATTTAATGGCAGCATCTCTAGGATGTCAGTTTGAACATGTTCATGGTGGCTGTTTTAATTGTCGGTCAGCTGTTTCTGAATGTTTGTGCAGGGTCAAATAACAGAGAACGAGATTGAGCAAATGCAATGGGATACCTTCCTCCTAGTGCTCTCTGACAACTCAGTTGTTCCACAGCTTCTGTCCCTAATTCTGTATGAGAAGATGTAAAAGCTTGCGCTTTCATACAGAATACACCTCCAACAATGCATAGACTTTCCTGTTAATGATACATAGAATCTTAGGTTGATACAGCACAGAAGGAAGCAATTCGACCCATCCTGCCTGTGCCGGCTCTTTGGTAGAGCTATCCAATTAGCCCCACTCCCCTGCTCTTTCCCCAGAGCCTTGAAAATGTTTTCCCTTCAAGTATATATCCAATTGCCTTTCAAAGTTACTATTGAATCTGCTTCCACCATCCGTTCAGGCAGTGCATTCCAGATCATAACAAATCGCTGAGTAAAAAAATATTTCCTCATGTCACCAATGGGAACAGTTTCACCTTATTTACTCTATTAAAAAAAAAGAAAGACTTACATTTATATGGTGCCTTTCACGACCACCAAACATCGCAAAGCACTTTACAGCCAATTAGATACTTTTTTGAAGTGTAGTCACTGTTGTGGGAAACACAGCAGCCAATTTATGCACAGCATGCTCCTCAAAACAGCAATGTGATAATAACCAGATAATCGGTTTTTAGTGATGTTGATTGAGGGACAAATATTGGCCAGGGCACCGGTGATAGCTCCCCTGCTCTTCTTCGAAATAGTGCCATTGGATCTTTTACACCCAGCTGAGAGGGCAGACGGGGGCCTCGGTTTAATGTCTCATCCAAAAGTCAGCACCTCCGACAGTGCAGCTCTTCCTCAGCACTGCACTGGAGTATCAGCCTAGATTTATGTGCTCAAGTCCCTGGAGAGGGATTTGAACCCACAACCTTCTGACTCTGAGGCAAGTGTGCTGCCCACTGAGCCACAGCTATCAAAATCATTCTTGATGCTGAACACCTCTATCAAATCTCCTCTTAACCTTCTCTGCTCTAAGGAAAACAAACCCAGCTTCTCCAGTCTCTCCACATAACTGAAGTCCCTCATCCCTGGTACCATTCGAGTAAATCTCTTCTGCTCCTGCTGAGGCCTTACTTTACATACGTTATTTCAAGTTTATAGTTTTACCTGTTTTTTCTCTCCCTTTCTTTCCCTTTAAATATATCCCAATGCTGCCTGATATTACTATGTTTACATACAAACATACGAAAAATACCCTGGATGGAGAATCTAGAACTAGGGGGCATAGTCTCAGGATAAGAGGTAGGTTATTTAAGACCAAGATGAGGAGGAATTTCTTTGCTCAGAGGGTTGTGATTCTTTGGAATTCTCTGCCCCAGAGGGAGGGCTGTGGATGCTAAATCTTTGGAGTATATTCAAGGCTGAGATCGATAGATTTTTGGACTCTAAGGAAATCAAGGGATATGGAGATCATGCAGGAAAGTGGAGTTGGGAACAATGATCAGCCATGATCTTATTAAATGGCAGAGCAGGCTTGAGGGGCCGAGTGGCCTACTTTTGCTCGTAATTCTTATGTTCTTATGGAGTAGACCAGCTGGTCCATCAAGCCTGCCCCACACTCATGATCCCTGGAGCATCATGACTAGACACTTCCTAGCCCCCATCACCTTCTCCTTTCCCCAAACCACCCTATCCTCACCCACCAGCCATCAAATCTCCAGATTGGCCTCCCACATTCTACCCTATGTAAACTTGAGGTCATCCAAAACTCGGCTGCGGGGGTCCTAACTCGCACCAAGTCCCCCTGTACTCATTGAACTACATTGATGACATTCGACTAGCTCCGTTGGGCGGGCCACATCGTCCGCATGCCCGACACGAGACTCCCAAAGCAAGCGCTCTACTCGGAACGCCTACATGGCAAGCGAGCTCCAGGTGGACAGAGGAAACTTTTCAAGGACACCCTCAAAGCCTCCTTGATAAAGTGCAACATCCCCATCGGCACCTGGGAATACCTGGCCCAAGACTGCCCTAAGTGGAGGAAGAGCATCCGGGAGCGCGCGAAGCACCTTGAGTCTTGTCGCCAAGAGCACCTAGAAACCAAGCGCAGACAGCAGAAGGAGGGTTCGGCAAACCAGACTCCACATCCACCCTTTCCCCATCCACCTCTGTCCTACCTGTGACAGAGACTGTAATTCCCGAAATGGATTGTACAGTCACCTGAGAACTCACTTTTAGAGTGGAAGCAAGTCTTCCTCGATTTCGAGGGACTGCCTATGATGATGATGACAATGACTCCCCGTTAAGCAACTTTTGGTCATCTGCCCTAATTTCTCATTATGTGGCTCGGTGTCAAATTTTTCTTATATGACGCTCTTGTGAAGTGCCTTGGGACATTTTGCTACATTAAAGGTGCTATATAAATAAAAGCAGTTGTTGTTCGGAGTGTCAAAAAGAAACTGCCAAAAAAGGAAGGAGGAATCTGGAAAATTCCTCTTCGACCTCCTCAGCTGACAAAACCAGTCCAGGCGATCGATCACATTGCTTCCAGCTTTACTCATGAGTATTGAACATTCGAGGCTTGGGTCTCAGCTCTTATCTATGGTATCTCATGACTATCAATGGAAGAGACACTTTTGCAACGTGAGACTTGTCCAAACTGTTGTCATCTCCTCACCCACTCCACCAATTCTACCAAGTTATTGTGGAGGAAATTATTTCTCTGGGAGTACAGGTCTACGGGTGCCTGTCACCCTCCTGTGCTTAACACAAGGACCCTGTGGATCATTCTTCCTGTGTGAGCGGAGATAACGAGTGTCAGAAAATTATTTAGTTTTAGGCAATGGCAGGACGGAGCCAAACCTAATCTTGTCAAATGTTGACAATTTGTGCATTTTAAGCAAAGGCTGCTGAATAGTGATCAGGACTGAAAAGCATGAATGAATTTCCTTCTCTTGATCATGAATACTGGGGCCGATTGAAGTTGCCCCACCCTGGTCAGTTGCCTTCACTTCCTGCACTCCAGCAAAGAACACAGTGTTTCCACGCATTGCTTCAGATAGAGCCCCGGTTGAGAACTGCAAAACTGACCTCATAAAGGCAGATGAGTTTGAACGACATTTGGGCTTCTTATTCAAATATTTGACTCTATAACTAGGGAAAAGAACAGAAAGACTTGCATTTCTATTGCGCCTTTCATGACCTCAGGACATCACAAAGTGCTTTATTAAGCCAATTAAGTACTTCAGAACTGTTGTCACTGTTGTAATGTAGGAAACATTACATTTCTTTCTTTCTATAGCTAAGAATCCAGTGATTTACTCTTTCTTGCAACTGAAACATTCTTGCTGATTTTAAACCTTTGCCTATTGAATTATAGAATTTTAAAAATATTTTTTCATAGAAATTTATAGCACGGAATGAGGCTATTTCGGCCCATCGTGCCATTATATTTGCAGCTTTAAATACAATCAAAACTCAACAGTTTAGTGTTATTTTAAAAACAAGTTAGCATTTTTATAACATGTGGAACATTTTCTGTAGCCTCCAAACAGGCTAAAATTGAAATGGTGAAATTTTGTTTTCATTTTCCTTGAAAATTGCTACCGTAGATCTCAAAGGGATAATAGTGACCACAGTATATTCCTTTGAGGGAAAGGATTGTTCAAGTATTTGAATGAAATCTGATTACATGCATAATTTAAAAATGCTAGTGGATAAATCTTACAATATGTCCTCTCATTTCTTCCACATAAACAGCCAAATGACTGGGAGATTACTTTATTACATCACATGTAAACCTCTCAGAGATTATATTAGGTGAACTGCCAAGAAATGGAGGAAAACAAGGCAAATAGAACAAAAAATGATTGCAATTTCTGACAGCTCAATTATATAAATCTGTAATCAGTTTAACCCTACTTCTATACCGGCCAACTACCTGATTAATCACACATATCTGTAATGGTTGCAGCTCTGCCTTGACACTGGGCTCTTTATCTGATGATCAACCAAAAAGCTAAGAAATGAAGATTGCAGCAGAACTGTAAGATGAGCATCTGTACAATTGTACTGTAATTTGCCTGAAATCCATCATTTTAAATTTGCCCTCAATTATTTTGTTCCCAGACTGCCCCTGTGACGTCTTACATAAGAACATAAGAACATAAGGATTAGGAGCAGGTTTAGGTCATTCAGCCCCTCGAGCCTGCTCTGCCATTCAATAAGGTCATGCGCAGAAAGCAAGCGCAGGCAGCGGAAGGACCGTGCGGCAAACCAGACTCCCCACCCACTCTTTCCTTCAACAACGGTCTGTCCCACCTGTGACAGAGACTGTAATTCCCGTTATAATCATCATCATCATAGGCAGTCCCTCGGAAACGAGGAAGACTTGCTTCCACTCCTGAAGTGAGTTCTTTGGTGGCTGAACAGTCCAATACGAGAGCCACAGTCCCTGTTACAGGTGGGACAGATATTCGTTGAGGGAAAGGGAGGGTGGGACTGGTTTGCCGCACACTCTTTCCGCTGCCTGGGCTTGATTTCTGCATGCTCTCGGCATTGAGACTCAAAGTGCTCAGCGCCCTCCCGGATGCACTTTCTCCACTTAGGGCGGTCTTTGGCCAGGGACTCCCAGGTGTCAGTGGGAATGTCACACTTTTTCAGGGAGGCTTTGAGGGTGTCCCTGTAACATTTCCGCTGCCCACCTTTGGCTCGTTTGCCGTGAAGGAGCTCCGCACAGAGCACTTGCTTTGGGAGTCTCGTGTCTGGCATGTGAACTATGTGGCCTGCCCAGCGGAGTTGATCGAGTGTGGTCAGTGCTTCAATGCTGAGGATATTTGCCTGGACGAGGATGCTGATGTTGCTGCGCCTGTCCTCCCAGGGGATTTGTAGGATCTTGCAGAGATATCGTTGGTGATATATCTCCAGCGACTTGAGGTGTCTGCTGTACATGGTCTATGCCTCTGATCCATACAGGAGGGTGGGTATTACTACAGCCCTGTAGACCATGAGCTTGGTGGTAGATTTGAGGGCCTGGTCTTCGAACACTCTTTTCCTCATGCAGCTGAAGGCTGTACTGGCGCACTGGAGGCAGTGTTGAATCTCCTCATCGATGTCTGCTTTTGATGATAGGAGGCTCTCGAGGTATGGGAAATGATCCATGATGTCCAGGGCCGTGCCATGGATCTTGACGACTGGGGGGCAGTGCTGTGCGCAACTGTATTGTGCAACCTGACAGATAATTAAAATAAATGCTAAATCTGATTTTATTTTGTGATTTAAAAAAATAACTTGTAGAAGTTGGATATGGCAGACCGAAGAAAAATTATTCAATTTCCCTGGAATCCAGGATAAATCTACTTCCCCATTTTCTGTCAGCCACACCTAAACTACTATACTTTCATATCGCAGTGCGATATGTGTGCGCACTAGGTTGTGCAGCAGAACAGGTCTCCAGTCGTTCTGGTTATCCCTTGCCACAGGACAAAGGCCTAGCTCTGTCAAGCCTGTATGGTGGCTGATGTGCAACGGACAGCACACGTTAAAGATATCCACGCCCAGGCATCTTCCACCCCTGGAGTTCAGGATTTAAATATCGGGTCCTTCGTTGAAACGTCTGCGAACTCATTCCTTTTAGCAAGTCATCCTCGTTCGAGGGTATTGTGTTCCTAACACAGATGAGACTGCACACAGCGAGGTTAAAGTAACAGTGACCTCAGTCTTTATTAAGACACTCCAGCGTGAGGAACAGGCCTTAGGGGCCGGCTTATATACAGTGCTCCCAAGGGATGCTGGGGATGCACTCCCTGGTGGCAGAACATGGGAGTGCACGCTTTACAGATACACATCACTCACCCGCAAAGTCAAAGTGAAAACTATTTACAAGGTGAGGCGGTCGGGAGCCTTTCTTTCCCTGGTGGACCGCCTCGGTACAAATGTCTGTTCTGGTGTGTTGGCTGTGCCCTCGCTGGGCTGGCGTGTTGTTGGCCCTGCAGGGCGGCTGGGTGAGCCTGGCCTTGCTGAACTGTTGGGCATCATGGGTTCGATTTCCTGGTCCAGCGTGGTGTCGTTGATCCTTTGGGTGTGTGTTGTGGGCTCGAAAAAGGTGGTATCTGCTGTGGGTTGTTCAGGGCAGTCTGTGAACAAGGTTGTTTAGTTTGACTACAAACACCCTACTCCCTTCTTTAGCTATCACCATGCCCGCGATCCACTTGGGACCATGTCCATAGTTTAGCACATACACAGGGTCATTCAGGTCAATTTCCCGTGACACAGTGGCGCGACCATTGTTTACATTTTGTTTCTGCCGCCTGCTCTCTACCTGATCATGCAGGTTGGGGTGAGCCAGCGAGAGTCTGGTTTTAAGTTTCCTTTTCATGAGTAGCTCAGCCGGGGGCACCCCTGTGAGCGAGTGGAGTCTCGTGCGGTAGCTGAGCAGTACTCAGGACAGGCGGGTTTGGAGTGAGCCTTCTGTGACTCGTTTAAGGCTCTGTTTGATTGTTTGTACTGCCCGCTTTGCCTTCCCATTGGAGGCTGGTTTAAACGGGGCCGAGGTGACATGTTTGATCCCATTGCGGGTCATGAATTCTTTAAATTCGGCACTGGTGAAACATGGCCCGTTGTCACTAACCAGCATGTTAGGCAGGCCGTGAGTGGCAAACATGGCCCTCAGGCTTTCAAAGGTGGCGGTGCTTCCCGACATTATTTCACATTCAATTCATTTTGAAAAAGCATCCACCACCACCAGGAACATTTTACCGAGAAATGGGCCCGCATAGTCGACATGGATCCTTGACCATGGTCTGGAGGGCCAGGACCACAAACTTAGTGGTGCCTCTCTGGGGGCGTTGCTCAACTGAGCACATACGCTGTATTGTTGTTCACAGGACTCTAAGTCAGAGTCGATACTGGGCCACCACACATGGGATCTGGCTATCGCTTTCATCATTACTATACCCGGATTTGTGCTGTGGAGATCCGAGATGAATGTCTCCCTGCCCTTTTTGGGTAGCACTATGCGGTTACCCTACAACAGGCAGTCTGCCTGAATGGACAGCTGGTCCTTTCGCCACTGGAACGGCTTGATTGGCTCTTGCATTTCAACGGGAATGCTGGCCCAGCTTCCATGCAGCACACAGTTTTTTACTCGGGACAGCAGAGGATCTTGGCTGGTCCAAGTCCTAATCTGGCGGGCTGTGACAGGTGATTTATCATTTTCAAATGCGTCCATAACCATCAACAAGTCTGCGGGCTGCGCCACCATCAACAAGTTTGCAGGCTGCACCAATTCCACCGCCGTGGTGGGCAATGGTAGCCGACTGAGAGCATCCGCACAGTTCTCGGTGCCTGGCCTGTGGCGGATGGTATAGTTATACGCTGACAGCGCGAGTGCCCACCTTTTTATGCGGGCTGAGGCATTAGTATCTATCCCCTTGTTTTCAGTGAACAGGGATATGAGAGGCTTGTGATCGGTTTCCAGCTCAAATTTGAGGCCAAACAGGTACTGATGCATTTTCTTTACCCCGAACACACACGCTAATGACTCTTTCTCAATCATGCTGTGGCCCTCGGCCTTAGACAAGCTCCTGGAGGCATAGGCGACAGTTTGCAACTTCCCCGCAACGTTAGCTTGTTGTAATACACACCCGACTCCGTACGACGATGCATCACATGCTAGCACAAGTCTTTTACATGGGTTATACAATATAAGCAGCTTGTTGGAGCATAAAATGTTTCTGGCTTTCTCAAAAGCAATTACTTGTTTTTTTTCTCCCATACCCAGTTCTGATGCAACAACACATGTAGGGGTTCTAAGAGAGTGCTTAACCCCGGTAGGAAGTTACCAAAATAGTTGAAGAGTCCCAGGAACAACCGCAGCTCCGTGACGTTCTGTGGCCTGGGCGCATTCCTGATAGCCTCTGTCTTGGCGTCTGTGGGCCGAATGCCGTCCGCCGCGAACTTTCTCCCCAAAAACTCCACTTCTGTTGCCATGAAGACGCATTTCGACTTCTTCAGCCGCAGCCCTACGTGATCCAGTCGCTGGAGGACCTCCTCCAGGTTGTGTAGGTGCTCGACGGTGTTCCGACCCATGACCAATATGTCATCCTGAAAAAGCACCATGCGTGGTACCGACTTAAGTAGGCTCTCCATGTTTCTCTGGAAGGTTGCTGCAGCCGACCGAATTCCAAATGGGTATCTGTTGTAGATGAACAATCCCTTGCGCGTGTTGATGCAGGTGAGGCCCTTTGAAGACTCCTCCAGCTCCTGCGTCATGTAGGCCGACGTCAGGTCGAGCTTGGTGATTGTCTTGCCTCCTGCCAGCGTCGCAAAAGGTCGTCTGCCTTAGGTAGTGGGTTTTGGTCCTGTAGCGAGAAACGATTAATAGTTACTTTATAATCGCCACAAATCCTGACCGTGCCATCACTTTTGAGTACTGGAACAATCGGGCTGGCTCGCTCACTGAATTCCACTAGGGGGATGATGCCCTCGCGTTGCAGCCTGTCCAGCTCGATTTCCACTCTCTCCCTCATCATGTGAGGTACCGCTCGCGCCTTGTGGTGAATGGGTCGTGCCTCTGGAACCAAGTGGATCCATACCTTCGCCCTGGAAAAGTTTCCAATGCCTGGCTCAAAAAGGGAAGGAAATTTGTTTGGAACCTGGGTACATGAAGCCTTATCGACATGTGATAGCGCTCGGATGTCATCCCAGTTCCAGCGGATTTTGCCCAGCCAGCTCCTTCTAAGCAGTGTGGGGCCATCGCCCGGGACAATCTAGAGTGGCAGTTCATGCACCGTGCCCTCGTCTGTGACCTTGACCATGGCGCTGCCCAGGACAGTGATGAGTTCTTTGGTGTACGTTCTCAGTTTCGTGTGGATGGGGTTCAGGGCTGGTCTGAGTGCCTTGTTGCACCACAGTTTCTCAAACATCTTTTTACTCATGATGGATTGGCTAGCGCCAGTGTCCAGTTCCATGGCTACGGGTGAGCCATTCAATTTTACATTTAGCATTATAGATGGACATTTCGTCAAAAATGTGTGCACCCCGTGTATTTCAGCATCTGCCTTCTCTCTCTGAGGCTTGAAATTGCTTTGATCCACCATGGACCGATCTTCCTCTGCCACGTGATGGTTAGCAGGTTTTGCAGAGCTTGCAGCAAGCTCGTTGGAGACGCCCCATTGTTCCACAGCTCTTGCAAGCATACCCTCTGAAGTGGCATGAATAGGCTGAATGGAAGCCCCCACAACGCCAACAAGGTATTTTTTGCCTTGCATTCATCCTTTGTTGCGGACTCTGAGTCATCTGGGTCACCTGAGGCCTGCTGGCAGTTGCAGACTCGTGGGTTCTGCCCTGTACATTTCTGCTTGCAGACACAGTTCCAGTTAATTTATGAACATTGCTAGCATTTGTGTGCTGAGAGATTTGTTTGGTGTTATCACTGGTGGACATAAACGCCTATGCTATCGCAATGGCCTTACTGAGGGTCGGTGTCTCTACAGTCAAAAGTTTTCGTAGGATGGTCTCGTGGCCAATGCCCAGTACAAAAAAGTCTCTGAGCATCGAACCATCAAACTCACATTGTCCCGCAAGTCGCCTTAGCTCGGCGATGTAGCTCGCCACTTCCTGACCTTCAGATCGCTGGCACGTGTAGAACCGATACCTCACCATCAGCATGCTCTCCCTCGGGTTAAGATGCTCCAGAATCAGTGTACACAGCTCCTCATACAACTTATCTGTGGGTTTCACCGGAGCCAGAAGATTCATCATGAGGCTGTAGGTTGGTGCCCCGCAGACCGTGAGGAGGACCGCTCTCCTTTTTGCAGCGCTTCCTTCTCCGTCCAGCTCGTTGGCTATAAAGTACTCATCTAGCCATTCAACATAGGCTTCCCAGTCCTCACCCTCCGAGAACTTCTCCAGGATCACCTCAGTTTGCTGCCTCTTTGCATTGGATTCGTATACTCGTCGCCAGTTATTGTGTTCCTAACACAGATGAGACTGCACACAGGGCAGTTAAAGTAACAGTGACCTCAGTCTTTAATAAGACACTCCAGAGTGAGGAACAGGCCTTAGGGGCCGGCTTATATACATTGCTCCCAAGGGATGCTGGGATCCCTTGGGACTTCAGGGGGTGGCGGAACATGGGAGTGCATGCTGAACAGATACACAACAGAGGGACCGCCTATGATGATGATGACCATACTTTCAGGACACTTATTATCATAGAAACATAGAAACATAGAAAATAGGTGCAGGAGTAGGCCATTCGGCCCTTCTAGCCTGCACCGCCATTCAATGAGTTCATGGCTGAACATGCAACTTCAGTACCCCATTCCTGCTTTCTCCCCTAGTAGTAAGGACTTCATCTAACTCCTTTTTGAATATATTTAGTGAATTGGCCTCAACAACTTTCTGTGGTAGAGAATTCCACAGGTTCACCACTTTCTGGGTGAAGAAATTCCTCCTCATCTCAGTCCTAAATGGCTTACCCCTTATCCTTAGACTGTGTCCCCTGGTTCTGGACTTCCCCAACATTGGGAACATTCTTCCTGCATCTAACCTGTCTAACCCCGTCAGAATTTTAAATGTTTCTATGAGGTCCCCTCTCATTCTTCTGAACTCCAGTGAATACAAGCCCAGTTGATCCAGTCTTTCTTGATAGGTCAGTCCCGCCATCCCAGGAATCAGTCTGGTGAACCTTCGCTGCACTCCCTCAATAGCAAGAATGTCCTTCCTCAGGTTAGGAGACCAAAACTGTACACAATACTCCAGGTGTGGCCTCACCAAGGCCCTGTACAATTGTAGCAACACCTCCCTGCCCCTGTACTCAAATCCCCTCGCTATGAAGGCCAACATGCCATTTGCTTTCTTAACCGCCTGCTGTACCTGCATGCCAACCTTCAATGACTGATGTACCATGACACCCAGGTCTCTTTGCACCTCCCCTTTTCCTAATCTGTCACCATTCAGATAATAGTCTGTCTCTCTGTTTTTACCACCAAAGTGGATAACCTCACATTTATCCACATTATACTTCATCTGCCATGCATTTGCCCACTCACCGAACCTATCCAAGTCGCTCTGCAGCCTCATAGCATCCTCCTCGCAGCTCACACTGCCACCCAACTTAGTGTCATCCGCAAATTTGGAGATACTACATTTAATCCCCTCGTCTAAATCATTAATGTACAGTGTAAACAGCTAGGGCCCCAGCACAGAACCTTGCGGTACCACTAGTCACTGCCTGCCATTCTGAAAAGTCCCCATTTACTCCTACTCTTTGCTTCCTGTCTGACAGTTGTTATACTATGACTGTTTCCCACATTACAACAGTGACTACACTCCAAAAAGTACTTCATTGGCTGTAAAGCACTTTGAGACATCCGCTGGTCATGAAAGGCGCTCTATAAATGCAAGTCTTTCTTTTTTTCTTTATAACAATGTATCTCCCTAAATGTCTATAGATTAGCCAAAGCATTTTTTTTGCCTTTGCTAACACTGATAACAATAAAAAGAAAGATTTGCATTTCTATAGCACCTTTCACGATCTCAGGATGTCCCAAAGCACTTAATAGCCAAAGAAGATCTTTCAAATTGCAGTCACTGTTGTAATGTAGGAAACGCAGCAGCCAATTTGTGCACAGCAAGTTCCCACAAACGTGACAATGGCCAGATAAACTGTTTTCTTTTAATGGTGTTAGTTGAAGGATAAATATTGGCCAGGATACCGGGGAGAACTCTCCCACTCTTCTTCGAAATAGTGCTGCCACCTGAGAGGGCAGATGGGGCCTCGGTTTAACGTCTCATCCTAAAGACGGCACCTCCGACAGTGCAGCACTCCCTCATACCGCATTGGATTTATCAGCCCAGACACTATTTTAAATACTATTAGAGGTTTGCAGACATTACAGAATTAAATATTTAATCTGTAATACTGCTTTTCAGATAATGTACTTGTCACTGGTTTAGTCTCACACATTAGCATATTCTCTGTGTACTCAGTTATTAAGAAATAGGGCACCCGTGATTAGTTTAATGCAATAAAATGGAGATAATTGATGAGAACGGATTAATGTCAAAATTGGGTTCTTTGTTGTTGCTATCAATGGAGCTTAAAGGTGCCTGAGAGTTTCTGCTGATAAAATGCCATTCAATACCGCTCACATGCATTAGTAACAAGTTTAAGATTGAGTCGACTAGACCTATGGAATTTAGAAGAATGAGAGGTGATCTCATTGAAACATACAAAATTCTTAGAGGGCTTGATATGGTAGATGCAGGGAGGATGTTTCGTCTGGCTGGGGAGTCTAGACCCAGGGGGGGTCACAGTCTCAGAATAAGGGGTCGGCCATTTAGGACTGAAATGAGGAGAAACTTCTTCACTCAGAGGGTGGTGAATCTTTGGAATTCTCTGCCTCAGAGGGCTGTGGATGTTCAGGGCTAGAATTTCCTATCAGCCCGCCAATGCCCGGTTGCCATCTAAAAGACCGCTAAGACTGGGAAGGTTATCGCCGGCGAAAACTTCCCCCCAAAAAATGTTAAAATCCACCGAGCGAAAAACATGGAGCTTGCACACCCATTCTGGGCGAAAAAATGCAATTTAGGATCGATTGGGCGGTTCCTAAACAAAATTAGTGATAAATTTAAAAACTCAAGAAAAATTTACCCCGAGGCTGCGGGTTGGGCCTAACAGCAGAAAAACAAAAAAATAATTTTTCAAAAAACATCCCCTAAAAAAAAATCAAAAAAACATTCCCAAGACCCTTTTAAACTAAATAACCACGACAGATTTTTAAAATAATTCGTAAAAAAAACAATTACTAACCTTTTTCTTGCAGAGATACTCACCTACCACCCAGTTCCGCTCATCCTCGTGGGTTTGTTTTTCATACTCGCTGATCTGTGGACGGTGTACGCCGGCGGTCCGCTCTCCACCGATACCTCGAAACCGCCGGCGTAACTCAGGTAGGGAATTTTCCGCTTACCTGATTAGCGCCCACAATGACCAATATCGCCTAGAAACCAGGCGGTAAGCCATTGGAAATTCTAGCCCATAGCTAGACTTTCACCTTCATTTTCGGCGGTTTTCTCGGCAGTTCAGTTGTTTTTTGATGACAAACCGCCCAGCGAAAGTTTCCTCTTTATTTTTTTTTTAAAGAGTTCCGCCCACATTTTGAAAAGACCGCCAGGAGCAAACCGCCCACGTGCATCTGCGCACACCGCCGAGAAAACCGCCAGGATCTCAGTTGTGCCTCAGGGGAGGACCCATACGCACCGTCGAGGAAACTGCCCACGAAAAGTTGCCTGAAACAGGGTGGTAGGTGAGTACCCTGAAAAGAAAGGTAAGTTAAGGTATTTTATAATTATTTTAAAAATTCTAAAAAGTTTAAGTGAAAAAATATTTTTTGAGTTTTCTCCCCTCCCTAGGTCCAACCGCAGCCTCGGAGTAAATTTTTAAAAACATTTTAAGAAGCACCCGTTCTCGCTGCTTTCGGCTGTAACCGCCCAGAAACCGCCGAGAACTTTGGTGAAAGAACCATTTTCTCGCTGGCGGTTTTAATTTCCTAATTAGTGGAAACTTTCACTGGCATTAACTGATGAAGCTTAACGGTATTTTCTGGGCAGCAATCAGGCAGTGAGGACCTTGAGGAAAGTCTACCCATAGTCTTTGAGTATCTTCAGGACAGAGATCGATAGATTTTTGGATATTAAGGGAATCAAGAGATATGGGGATAATGCAGGAAAGTGGAGTTGAGGCAGAAGATCAGCCATCATCATCATTATCATAAGCAGTCCCTCGAAATCCCAAAGCAAGCGCTCTACTCGGATCTCCTTCACGGCAAACGAGCCAAAGGTGGGCAGAGGAAACGTTACAGGGACACCCACAAGGCCTCCCTGAAAAAGTGCAACATCTCCACTGCGGCAAACCAATCCCACACACCCCTTCCCTCAATGACTATGTGTCCCACCTGTGACAGAGTCTGTGGCTCTCTTATTGGACTGTTCAACCACCAAAGGACCCACTTCAGGAGTGGAAGCAAGTCTTCCTCGATTCCGAGAAATGCCTATGATGATGACACTTTTAAATTAGCTGGTGATACATCGAAATTCGACATTAACCCCATCGAAAAGAACTAACTTGAATTAAGTGGCTGCTGCACAACTCAAGCTGGACTCAACCTTTCTTCACGAATCAAAAGGGAAAGTAACATTCATGCACATTTGGGAATTATCTGTACTGCTGCAGTTAGTATTGTAGCCTTGCTTGATGTCAACCATCTAGCAGATCCAGTGTCCCACGCAGTTAAGGGCAGGTCTGATAAATACACGAGCAACATGGGGCAGGTTAGGAAACAACAACAACAATAACGTCATCTTGCATTTATATAGCGCCTTTAATGTAGTGAAATGTCCCGAGGCGCTTCACAGGAATATTATGAGATTTTAAAAAGGTAATAAGAGTGGGAGGAGGCTCATGTGGAGTACAAAGACTGGCACAGAGCAGTTGGGCTGAGTGGTCTGTTTCTGTGCTGTAAATTCTGTTATATATGTAATCCTGTATATACCTTGTGTAGCCACTAGAGGGCTCATCCCCTGGAGTCCGAAGGGATCCCACAATCCCTTGGGAATACTGGTATTTAAGGAGGCCTCACAGGCTGGAGAGGCACTCTGGAGACCTGCAATAAAGGACTAAGGTCACACTTTACTTTGAGCTCACAGCATCTAGTCAGACTCTTTATTCATACATAACAACTGGCGACGAAGTACAGATGATGAACCCAATGATGCAGAGAACAGTGGGCATCCTGGAGAAATTTTCGGAGGGAGATGATTGGGAAACCTTCGAGGAGCGACTCGACCAATGCTTCGTGGCCAACGAGCTGGAAGGAGAAGGAAACGCTGCCAAATGAAGGGCGATTCTCCTCACCATCTACGGGGCACCAACATATGGCCTCATGAAAAATCTGCTTGCTCCAGTGAAATCAACAGAGAAATCGTATGATGATTTGTGCACACTGGTCCGGGAGCATCTGAACCCGAAAGAAAGCATTCTGATGACGAGGTACCAGTTCGACACCTACAAAAGGTCTGAAGGCCAGGAAGTAGTGAGCTATGTCGCTGAGCTAAGATGCCTTGCAGGACATTGTGAATTTGAAGGACATTTGGAGCACATGCTCAGGAACTTCTTTGTACTTGGCATTGGCCATGAAGTGATACTTCGCAAAATTTTGACTGTAGAGACCCCAACCTTGAGTAAAGCCATAGCGATCGCCCAGGCGTTCATTGCCACCATTGACAATACTATGCAAATCTCTCAGCTCAGCACACAAGTGCTGCTACAAGTACTATGAACAAAGTAATGTTGTTTTCAAATCGCAACCGACAGGGCAGGCCCCACATGCCTGCAGCCGCACGTCCGCAGATGTCTCAGAGTCCATCATCAAGGGTGATGAATGCAAGGCCATTAACACCTTGTTGGCACTGCAGGGGTGATCATCGTTTCCATTCATGCCGCAAGGGCTGTGGAACAATGGGACACTTCCAACGTATGTGCAGGCGAGCTGCAAACCCTGCTAATCGTGCAAACCACCATGTTGCAGAGGAGGACATATCCTCGACGGATCACGACGAATGAGAGCCTCAGACCGAGGAGGCAGAGGTATATGGGGTGCACACATTTACCACAAAGTGTCCCCCGATAATGCTGAATGTTGAATTTAAATGGACTCCCGGTGTCAATGGAGCTGGACACGGGCGCGAGCCAGTCCATTATAAGCAAAAAGACTTTCGATAAATTGTGGTGCAGCAAGGCCTCAAGGCCAGTCCTGACTCCCATTCGCACTAAACTGAGAACTTACACAAAGGAACTGATTCCTGTAATTGGCAGTGCTACCGTAAAGGTCTCCTACGATGAAGTGGTGCACAAGCTACAACTCTGCGTGGTACCGGGCGATGGTCCCATGCTGCTTGGCAGGAGCTGGCTGGGAAAGATACGCTGGAACTGGGATGATGTTCGAACGCTCTTGTCCGTTGACGACACTTAGTGTACCCAGGTCTTAAACAAGTTCCCCTCGCTGTTCGAACCAGGCATCGGGAAGTCCGAAGGAGCAAAAGTGCAGATCCACCTAATTCCGGGGGCGCAACCCATCCATCACAAGGCGAGAGCAGCACAGTACATGATGAGAGAGAGTGTCGAGATCGAGCATACAACTATGCCATCCGCCACAGCCCAGGCACAGAAAACTGTGCCGATCCTCTCAGTAGGCTGCAATTGCCCACTACAGGGGTGGAAATGTCCCAGCCCGCAGATTTAGTCAGGGTAATGGAAGCATTTGAGAGTGAGCAATCGCCCGTCACAGCCCGACAGATTAGAACCTAGATGAGCCAGGACCCCTTACTGTCCTTAGTAAAAAATTGTGTGCTTCATGGGAGCTGGTCCAGTGTCCCAGTGGAAATGGAGGAAGGGGAGATAAAGCCATACCAGTGGCACAAAGATAAAATGTCTATACAGGCAGATTGCCTTCTGTGGGGTAATCGGGTAGTGGTCCCCAAGAAGGGCAGGGACACTTTCATCAGTGATCTCCACAGCACTCACCCAGGCATCATAATGATAAAAGCGATAGCCAGATCCCACGTGTGGTGGACCGATATCGATGCGGACTTAGAGTCCTGCGTGCACAAATGTAACACATGCTCGCAGTTAAGCAATGCACCCAGGGAGGCGCCACTAAGTTTATGGTCTTGGCCCTCCAAACCGTGGTCCAGGGTCCATGTCGACTATGCAGGCCTGTTTTTGGGTAAAATGTTCCTAGTGGTTGTAGATGCATACTCCAAATGGAATGAATGTGAGATAATGTCGGCAAGCACGTCCGCTGCCACCACTGAAAGCCTGCATGCCATGTTTGCCATGAACGGCCTGCCTGATGTCCTTGTGAGCGACAACGGGCCATGTTTCACAGGTGCCGAGTTCAAAGAATTCATGACCCGTAATGGGATCAAACATGTTACATCTGCCCCGTTCAAACCAGCATCCAATGGTCAGGCAGAGAGAGTAGTGCAAACCATCAAGCAGAGCTTGAAGAGGGTAACTGAAGGCTCACTGCAAACTCGCCTATCCCGAGTCCTGCTTAGCTACTGCACGAGACACCACTCGCTCACTGGGATTCCACCCGCTGAACTGCTCATGAAAAGGGCACTTAAGACAAGGCTCTCGTTAGTCCACTCTGATCTACCTGAACAGGTGGAGAGCAGGCGGCTTCAACAAAGTACATATCATGATGTGTCATGTGAAATTGAAATCAATGATCCTGTATTTGTGTTGAACTATGAACAAGGTCCCAAGTGGCTTAGAAACATAGAAACATAGAAAATAGGTGCAGGAGCAGGCCATTCGGACCTTCGAGCCTGCACCACCATTCAATAAGATCATGGCTGATCATGCAACTTCAGTACCCCATTCCTGCTTTCTCTCCATATCCCTTGACCCCTTTAGCCGTAAAGGCCACATCTAACTTCCTTTTGAATACATCTAACAAACTGGCCTCAATAACTTTCTGTGGTAGAGAATGCCACAGGTTCACAACTCTCTGAGTGAAAAAGTTTCTCCTCATCTCGGTCCTAAATGGCTTCCCCCTTATCCTTAGACTGTGACCCCTGGGTCTGGACTTCCTCTAAAATTTTCAGGGAGTTACTTAGAATCCACAGCACATGTACAGGCCACTTGGCCCATCTGGCCAATGCTGATGGTTTTCCTCCACACTTGATTCCTCCCACTCCAAATGACCCCATCCCCCATCTATGCACCACCCGTTCCCTTAAAATGCATCAGTGCTTTATGCTTCAACCACCCCATGGGGCAGCAACTTTCACCACTCTCTGTGTAAAGAAATCTCTCTGAATTGCCCTGTTTGATCTGTCAGTGACTATCTCATAGTTAAAAAATAAAGACTTGGATTTATATTGCGCCTTTCATGACCGCCGGATGACTCAAAGCGCTTCGCAACCACTGAAGTACTTTTGGAGTGTAGTCACAGCCTCCTTGTTCTGGACTCGTCGCATGTGGAAACACTTTCCCCACATCTACCCGAACGAACCACTTCATAATTATGAACAACAACAACAATGACAACTTGGATTTATGTAGTGCCTTTAACGTAGTGAAATGTTCCAAGGCGCTTCACAGGAGTATTATGAGATTTGACACCGAGCCACATAAGGAGAAATTAGGGCAGGTGACCAAAAGCTTGGTCAAAGAGGTCGGTTTTAAGGAGCGTCTTGAAGGAGGAAAGAGAGGTAGAGAGGCGGAGAGGTTTAGGGAGGGAGTTCCAGAGCATAGGAAGTAGAAAATAAAGAGGGGAAACATGAATAAACAATTCTTTTAAACATTACAGTCTTAAGGCCCATTGTAAAGCAACAGCATGAAAGGCAGGGCAACCTTCAGCTATGTCCACATGCATTTACTTGTGTTAAAGGAATAGATATTTCTATCAATTCAGTTAAGTGTCAGCAATGACTCAGTGGGCAGCACCCTCGCCTCTGAGTCGGAAGGTTGTGGGTTCAAGTCCCACTCCAGGGACTTGAGCACAAAAATCTAGGCTGACACTCCCAGTGCAATGCTGAGGAAGAGTTGCACTGTCGGAGGGGCAGTGCTGAGGGAGCGCCTCACTGTCGGAGGGGCAGTGCTGAGAGAGTGCTGCACTGTCGGAGGGGCAGTACTGAGGGAGCACCGCACTGTCAGAGGGGAAGTACTGAGGGAGTGCCGCACTGTCGGAGGGGCAGGACTGAAGAGCGCAGCACTGTCGGAGGGGCAGTACTGACGGAGCGCTGCACTGTCAGAGGGGCAGTAGTGAGGGAGTGTTGCACTGTTGGAGGGCAGTACTGAAGGAGCGCAGAACTGTCAGAGGGGCAGTACTGAGGGAGCGCCGCACTGTCGGAGGTGCCGTCTTTTGGATGAAATGTAAAACGAAGGACCGTTTCTGCTCTATCGAGTGGATGCAAAAGACTCTAGGGCACTCTTTCGAAGAGCAGTTTTCCCTGATGTCCTGGAGCGAATATTTATCCCTCAATCAGCATCACTGAAAGAGACGATTTGGTCATTATCACATTGCTGTTTGTGGGAGCCTGCTGTGCTTAAATTGGCTCTATTTGTGTCCTGCAGTGGCTACACTTCAAAAAGTACTTCATTGGCTGTAAAGCGCTTTGGGACACAAGAACACAAGAACACAAGAACACAAGAATTAGGAACAGGAGTAGGCCATCTAGCCCCTCGAGCCTGCTCCGCCATTCAATAAGATCATGGCTGATCTGGCCGTGGACTCAGCTCCACTTACCCGCCCGCTCCCCGTAACCCTTAATTCCCTTATTGGTTAAAAATCTATCTATCTGTGACTTGAATACATTCAATGAGCTAGCCTCAACTGCTTCCTTGGGCAGAGAATTCCACAGATTCACAACCCTCTGGGAGAAGAAATTCCTTCTCAACTCGGTTTTAAATTGGCTCCCCCGTATTTTGAGGCTGTGCCCCCTAGTTCTAGTCTCCCCGACCAGTGGAAACAACCTCTCCGCCTCCATCTTGTCTATCCCTTTCATTATTTTAAATGTTTCTATAAGATCACCCCTCATCCTTCTGAATTCCAACGAGTAAAGACCCAGTCGACTCAATCTATCATCATAAGGTAACCCCCTCATCTCGGGATCAGCCTAGTGAATCGTCTCTGTACCCCCTCCAAAGCCAGTATATCCTTCCTTAAGTAAGGTGACCAAAACTGCACGCAGTACTCCAAGTGCGGCCTTACCAATACCCTATACAGTTGCAGCAGGACCTCCCTGCTTTTGTACTCCATCCCTCTCGCAATGAAGGCCAACATTCCATTCGTCTTCCTGATTACCTGCTGTACCTGCAAACTAACTTTTTGGGATTCATGCACAAGGACCCCCAGGTCCCTCTGCACCGCAGCATGTTGTAATTTCTCCCCATTCAAATAATATTCCCTTTTACTGTTTTTTTTCCCAAGCTGGATGACCTCACACTTTCCGACATTGTATTCCATCTGCCAAACCTTAGCCCATTCGCTTAACCTATCTAAATCTCTTTGCAGCTTCTCTGTGTCCTCTACACAACCCGCTTTCCCACTAATCTTTGTGACTTCTGCAAATTGTATTACACTACACTCTGTCCCCTCTTCCAGGTCATCTATGTATATTGTAAACAGTTGTGGTCCCAGCACCGATCCCTGTGGCACACCACTAACCACCGATTTCCAACCCGAAAAGGACCCATTTATCCCGACTCTCTGCTTTCTGTTCGCCAGCCAATTCTTTAACCATGCTAATACATTTCCTCTGACTCCGCATACCTCTATCTTCTGCAGTAACCTTTTGTGTGGCAGCTTATCGAATGCCGTTTGGAAATCTAAATCTAAATACACCACATCCATCGGTACACCTCTAACCACCATGCTCGTTATGGCTTCCTGGCACTGTTGTGGCCAAAGAGGGGAGCAGGGTGTTTCGGGTCAAAATTTCAAATGGACTCATCCACCAGAAACACTTGGACCAAATCAAACTCAGATTCACGGACTATCCAGAGCAACCCACTTTGGACCCTACCTTCTTTGACCCCCCAACACACACACCAGTGGCAACCGACACCGCGGTTGACCACAAAGCAGAACCCATCACCCACAGCAGCCCAACAGGACTCACCACACCAGGCAGCCCAGCAAGGCCAACTGTACAGCAGTCCAGCGAGGGCCGAACAAATGATTCACCAAAACCATAATTTGCACCGAGATGATCAACCAGGGAAAGAAAGTCCCCAGATCGACTCACCATGCAAATAGTTACACCATTGACTTTGTTGGGGGCGTGTTGTTATATATGTAAACCTGTATATACCTTATGTAGCCACCAGAGGGCTCATCCCCTGGAGCCCTAAGGGATCCCACAATCCCTTGGGGGCACTGGTACTTAAGGAGGCCTCACAGGCTGGAGAGGCATTTTGGAGAACTGCTATAAAGGACTAAGGTCACACTTTACTTTAAGCGCACAGTATCTAGTCAGACTCTTTATTCATACATAACAGATTCTATGTACCAATGAAAGTTTGAATCATTATACAGCTGAGTGAAAAGTAAACCAAAGCACATCTATTTGATGATGACCCTTGGCAGACCTAAAGATCTCCATGGAATGATGGCAAGGGATGAGGTCAGGGATATGCAGTCAGTGCTTCATACTTTTAGCATCTCCCAAACAGCATTGAGTAACTGCTGCCAGCTTTCAATTAACTTCATTGACGTTCCCCCTACTCATTATTATATATCAAACTCTGCATTAAGCGGTAATCTTATTGAGCAGACAACGTTATGTGAAAGAATGTATTCATCAAACCTGCGTTCACCTGAAACTAAAATCGCATGTTGATCAATGAGATTCCAACTAGTGTGAACAAAAAAAAACTAGAGTCAGGTATGAAGCAACGGGATCAATACGGTCATCATCATCATCATAGGCAGTCCCTCGTATCGAAGATGACTTGCTTCCTTACCAAAAAATAGATGAGTTCACAGGTGTTTCGATGAGGACCTGATATTCAAGGTCCTGAACTACATCCTGAAGGGTGGAAGATGCCTGTGTGTGGATTGTTTTAATGTATGGTGGTCATTGCACACTCGCCACCACACGGGCTTTGACAGAGCCAGGTCTTGGTCCAGTGGCAAGGATTACCCAAGACGACTGGAGACCAGCTCTGCTGCATGGACCTAGTGCGCACACATATCGCGGTATGGGCTGGCCTGTGCTGCCCCTGGGCCCATGGCTCTTCTGGGCCCCAAACTCAGGTCACTTCATTATCTCTCGCCTATCCTGCGCCCCAACCTCGCCGCTCCTGCTGTACTGCCCACGTTCCAATCACCGACCTGGACCTTGATGATGTCCAATCCAGTCACCCTCTTCGTTGCTGTCACCCTCCTGCACCAGCTCGCGCTGTACCTTGCAGTGGTATGCCAGCACACTGCCCATGGCTGCCACTCACCGCTCCTTTTATGGCCCCGACCTGCCGCTGATGGTCTCTCGCAGGTCGGGGCCTCCACGCTGCTCCAGGCCACCACTCGCCGTTCCTTTGGCTGCTGTTAGTTATCTTATCCATCTTCTGCCATCCGAATCATTTGCAATACTCTCTGTTGGGTCTCTGTTGCTTGTGCTTTATTTTTCATTGTGTAGACAAATCAGAGGTGTTGCTTTCAAGGTGGGAACAATAGGGGTCTAACAAGCCTGTTCATACAAACTGTTCCAACTGTTTTGAATAAAGGTCTTCATAGGAACTTATGGTATGCTGTCTGCTTTGGTTATTCAAACCAGGTTTCTGCCCACAGGGCTGCTTGAATTGTATCATCCTGAAGTCCAAGATATAAGCAGGCTTTATCTTGCCCCGGAAAACAAATTACAGTAAATAGTTAACTAGCAGGTTTCACCTCCTCAGCTCAACAGGATCCATTCTGTAAATGTTTTTCTGTTGGTTATATTATTCTAGTGTTTAACACCTTTCCTGCAGGAGTATGTAATTGGCAGTTTTAGAGCTTTGCTTGGCAGTTGTGACATATGAAAATATGGGTTTTAATAACCCCCAATTCTGTCCAAAATGCAACAGATGCAATGAAATGTGTTCACATGATCTTTGGTAACTTTACCCATTCATGCAATCAATCTTTTACCGTAAAAAAACTATGTTTATAACAAAACTTCTTCAAGATGACATACATAAATGATGTTTGATTCAAATAGTGATGATAATCAACATTGTTTACTAGGGCATAGTTGACAAAATGTTAGATATGGGTATATGTGGCCGCCATTTCTGAATCGTCTCTTCAAGTACAAAGAACAATACTCTTCCAAACATTTAAGCAACTTTATTACAGTCATGTGTCAGCCATGGCTCAGCTTTCACCTCTAAGCCTAAGCTAATACTCCCCTGCAGTACTGAGGAAGCTCTGCACTGTCTGAGGTGCCGTCTTTCGGATGAGACGTTAAATCGAGGCCTCGTCTGCTCTCCCAGGTGGACATAAAAGATCCCACGGCCCTATTTTGAAAAAGAGCAGGAGAGTTATCCCTGGTGTCCTGGCCAATATTTATCCCTCAACCAAAGTCACTAAAATAGCTGATCTAGTCATTCTCTCATTGCTGTTTGTGGGAGCTTCCATTGTGCAAATTGGCTGCCGCATTTCCTACATTACAATAGTGACTACACTTCCAAAAAGTATTTAATTGACTGTAAAACGATTTGGGCGTCCTGAGATTGTGAAAGGCAAGTCTTTTTTTCTATTTGGTCTGTGTTGAGTTAGCTGAACGCAAGCAGGATAAGTTTTTAAAAATTTGTTCATGGGCTGTGGGCATCACTAGCAAGGCCAGCATTTATTGCCCATAAAAGCCGCTATATAAATGCAATTCTTTCTCTTTGTTTCATTCTTCATATGATAATGGTTGAAAGTCCTTTTGTTGATAAATTGTTAACTTTGTTAGTTGAGAGTTGATAATTTTTCTTATTTTAATTGCCTGTTTAAAAAATCTCCTAACAATGTCGTAATGCAAAACCTTTTGAAAAAAAAATGTTTTTTTAAAAGGGCACCTGTAAATGGTGAATAAAAACAGATTCATCTTGACATTCAGAGTGAAACTCAACAACAAATGGAATTTGGTCTTTTCTTTCATGCATTCAAGTGAAGAAGGCCCAGTAACTCCTCGATTTTAAAACTCTCAACCTCGTGTACAAATACCTCCACGGCCTCATAAGAACATAAGAGCAGGTGTAGGCCATTTGGCCCCTCGAGCCTGCTCCACCATTCAATAAGATCATGGCTGATCTGATCTTGGTCTCAACTCCACTTCACTGCCCGCTCCCCACAACGCTTGACTCCATGCTCCTCCTTCCTCACTCCTCCCCAGCTCTGTGATGTCCTCCAGCCCTACAACCCACTGAGAACTCTGCATTCCTTCAACTCTGGTCTCATGCACCAATCGCTATCTTCGTCTCACCATTGACACCTTCAACTGTCTGGGCCGTAAGCTCTGGAGCTTCCTCCCTAAACCTCTCTGCCTCTCCACATCTCTCTCCTCCGTTAAGATGCTCCTTAAAAGCTACCTCTTCGACCAAGCATTGTGTCACCTGTCCTAATATTTCTTTGTTTGGTTCGGTGTCAATTTTTATCTGATTACATTCCTGCGAAGCACTTGGGACATTTTACTATATTAAAGGTGCGGTATAAATGTAAAGTTCCTGATGGATATATAGATGGCATTTGATTTATTTTCCATCGTAATTAATGTGAGTTGATCACAGGACCAGTGATGTGTCCCGTGCTCCTGGTGTAATTGTGGAGTGAAGGTGATCTTAAAAACAATGCCTAAATTCCACTTTGTGCTGTGTGTCCTTCATCAGTGAAATGGTTAACATTGCAGAGCAACCAGATGGAAATGGAAAACATATGGCGCTATGATCTGTAAAACAAATTCACTTCTACTAAAGTAAATTTGTTGTCTTTTGTTGCAGACCTTCCTTGTAAACCAGCTGTTCCAGCTGTTCCCTTGTCTTTCCCATAGTTATCATGCCTCAACGCCTTCATCTGATATCAGTAGCTGTTGCCAGTAACTTCAGCAAAGCCACAGACTGGACTCTCAGATTGAATAAGCACATCCTCAAAGGCAGTAATGCTGATTAGAGCTTTAGCGAGATGAAAGACAGCTCAACCAATCACCGATGAGTTATAGGCACCATGGGAGGAAGTACGCCAGCCACAGGCATTTTTTGCTGTCTAGCAGTTATTAATGAAACATTAAGACAGAAATAACAAGTAAAATCAGTATCAGCTGAAAAAATGTACGGCTGTAATATAAGCTGCACAACGTAAGTGTTTAAAGGTTTTTTTTGTCATGTTTACTATTTGCATAATCTTTTGCATAAACTTTATGAATGAAGTTTTACAGTTTATCCAATCAGCCTTTCTGATCTGCATTCATAGTACAGGCTTCTTTGTGCTGACCAATCACACGCATTTACAGTGTGAATGAGGTTAGCCACAAATGAAGCTATTTCCTCCTAACTTTGTCACAGACCAGATTCCGTGCTTCGTGTGAATCATAGGTAAACTATGTTAACATGCTACGAGTAGCGTGTAGCATTGAAGTGACTATCAGTTTTGTGTAAAAGAACCATGAGCCACAAATCTAATGCAGGTTATATAATTGTCATTTTGCTTTAATTGTATGCTACAGATCGTTATGTGAGGTAATCTCTTTCGATTTTGTTTGTTTGTGCAGCCGATGGTTAGCGAAAATGGAGGCAGCGAGAATTTGAGCCTCGTTTTTTTTGATCTGTTAAATAGGCCTGTTCGCTACCTCCTTGTAATATTTTGCTGCTTTTTAGAACTCAAGTTTCAGCAAATGGCAAATGACTTGAAAGGGTTAATTTAAGAATTGACCATTCTCTTCCGTTCTGCAGTGGTGGTACTAGTAATGCATTTTTGCTAACAATATGTGAGGTAACCATGGAAATAGTAGATTATTTTGACACATGGATTTTTTGCAATGCATATGATTTTGTTACACAGCGATCTGTTATGATCTGGAATGCACTGCCTGAAAGGGCGGCGGAAGCAGATTCAATAGTAACTTTCAAAAGGGAAGTGGATATATACCTGAAATGGAAGCATTTGCAGGGCTATGGGGAAAGAACAGGGGGAGTGGGACTAATTGGATAGCTGTTTCAGAGAATTAGCACAGGCCCAATGGACCAAGTGGCCTCCTTCTGTGCTGTATGAGTCTATGAAAACACAGAGTAGGCCATTCAGCCCCTCGAGCCTCTTCTGGCATTCAATTAGATCATGTTGATCTGTACCTCAAATGGATAGTCAATTGAGGGCTTGGCGAAGATAAGGGTAATAAAGCAATGGGAATGAATTCAGAAGAGGATGTGGGTGGCAGAATCTTGAATGAGTAGGGTGGAGCTCTCTCCTCACTCTTCTCTTCTTAGCCATTCCCTCGGAGTGGAGGATAACTTGAGTTCTCGAGTGACTGATGAATCCGATGCAGGACCTACAGTCTCTGTCACAGGTGGGGCAGACGGTGGTTGAAGGGACGGATGGGTGGGGTGCCTGGATTATCGTGCGCTCCTTCCGCTGTTTGCGCTTGGCCTCCACTTGCTTCCGGCGAAGAGAATCGAGGTGTTCGGAGCCTTCCCTGCTGCTTCTCCTCCACACTGCTCATAACATGGCAACATTATTGCATCTTTAACAGAGCTCTGTGCTAATAATGCGAATGAAATTTGAGTTTGGTGAAATAACAAACATCACACATTTGTACAACTTAACAGCATTTGTCTCATAGGTGGACAAACAAATGTGAACAGTTAAAGACATGAATTGCACATTTACACTGTGGGACCAGTGGTGCGGCAGATTAGAGTTCCAATATGTTTCATCATGGAGTAGTGGGAGCAGATTCACATTCACAATTCCCCACACATTCCTGGGATAGACACCAGCTGCTCCTGGTTTGCTCTTGTGTAGTTCCCAGTGTAAAATTCATAGAGCAGTATATTTTCATTGTACAGTATCAGATACATAAATGCATAGAATCATTTATTGGACCTACCTATAATTGAGTGACAATAATAATACATTTATAAAGCATGTACGAAATCTATATTTTCCAGAAATTGGCAGGGTCTGTTCTGCCTGGCTTTGACTTGTGCAAAGAGTTTTTCCAATCTCCTAGCCAGCATTTTCCCTCAACTAACATCACCAAAACAGATTATCTGGTCATTTATCTCATTGCTGCTTGTGGACCATGATGTGTGCAAATTAGCTGCAGCATTTCCCCACATTACAATAGTGATTATATTTCAAAAGGTAACTCATTGACCGGGAAGCACTTTGGGATGAGATCGTAAGAGGCGCTATATAAATGCAAGTTATTTCTTTCTTTCCTGATGTATAAATCTATCTTTAAAAAGATACATGCCTTTGAGTTCATTGCGGTCTGTTGTATTAGGAATGTGACAGGCACAGCTTCAAAATTAGATTTTTTTCTTTTCTATTTGGCAGCTTTCTAAAGGCCACTAAATAGCAAATTAATGTGATGTTTTTTCAATAGAAAAGTGCCCTGGAGTATAATTGTCAGGCGGGAACACCAACCCATTCCACAGCAGATCAGTCAGCTAGAACATGAGTACAGCGGAGAAAGCTCTTAACTTAAAAAAAATTGTTGCTGGTTTGTGGGCTGTAATTATAAATGGAGAAGAACATTTACTCGCATATTATTTCAAGTTGTATAATGAAAAACAGTTAAACCCTAGGCTATTTTAATGGAAGGAATCTTCAAATCAATATGTCACGTGTGAAAGGTCTGACGAAGGGTCATCGACCTGAAATATTAACTCGGTTTCTCTCTCCACAGATGCTGCCAGACCTGCTGAGTATTGCAGCATTTTCTGCTGTTATTTCAGATTTCAGCATCTGCAGTATTTTGCTTTTGTATCTCACTTCTATTGTCTGGTCTCTTTATAACCCCGAAATTACTGACGCTAATATTAGTGGAAAAATTAAACATGCCCATATGACATTTCTCTGTCCACAATTTTAACACAGCTGTTAACCTCTTTATTTTCAATGATTAAATGCCTCTGCTACACAAGCAGACAGTGGAATGTCATACAAATGCATTAAACATTTGTCTGCTAATATCGCTAACAGTAATTTCTAGGTTTATGCTCTTTAATCAAATTGACTAAGAAGTAATCATATAGTTATAACAAACAATAGTTTACAGCTCAAAGTTGTAGCATCATAATGGTGTGTTTTTCATTGACAAATTGCATCAAATTCACATTCTCTTCTTCTCTAATTATTGCCTTCTCTGCTAAACCCTTTGCAGTCCAACCAGAGTTGTGCTTCTCTGTTGAACGCTCCTGCTTTGTTCATCTAACCATTATTCACCTCCATGTTGATAGTTATAAGCCTTTCCTCTTACCCAATTTGTACCACTGATGATGAACATAGATAGTTGCTACTACATATGTGGTTATCCTGTAATATATTTGCTTCATGGGTTCTTTGCTTAAGAATTCATAGCAACAGATTAAGGTTAACGCGTCTTTGACGGCGGCTAGTTGGTTTATTAACAAAGGTTTAACAATCACACTACACATTACCAGTTCATCCATCAGGCTCACAGCTGCATGCCTCATCGTGGATGACCGAGACCCAACTGACTGGGATTTTATTGAGTCTTGTGAACATCACGTGCCTGGCTAAGCCACTCACAATTCGACAGCTCTACAACTCTTTTGGTTGTAAACGATTAACCAATTAAATCAAGTGCCTCCTTTGGGGGTGGACACTCCAAACATTTTTCAAGTGCCCTTTTTTGTGTTTTTTTTTGTTTTTTTCTTGTTTTTTTTTGTGTTGTTTTTAGGGCACTGAGAGGCAAATTATACAAATGCCCGCTGACTGGGGTGGGGGGCCACTAAAACCCGGCAATAAAACAAATTAAACTTTAAAACATATAAAATCAAATTAAAATTTGGTTGCCGAGGGTGATGATGCACTCCAGTCCCTCCGGCGCCCACCTCTCGCGGAAGGCCGCGAGCGTACCGGTGGACACCGCGTGCTCCATCTCCAGGGACACCCTGGCTCGGATGTAACCGCGAAAGAGAGGCAGGCAGTCGGGCTGAACGACCCCCTCGACTGCGCGCTGCATGGACCGGCTGATGGCACCTTTGGCCGTGCCCAGCAGCAGTCCTACGAGGTGACCTTCAGACCTACCGCTCCCCTCCGCACAGGGTGCCCAAAGATCAGGAGTGTGTGACTGAAGTGCAACCAGAATTTGAGGAGCAGCCCCTTTAAATAATGGAACAGGGGCTGCAACCTCGCATATTCCATAAAAACATGGAACACTGACTCTTCCAGACCGCAGAAATTGCAGGCGGCCTGGGAGCCCGTGAACTGACTTAAAAATTTGTTGCACGGGACTGCTCCGTGCACCACCCTCCAGGTCAAGTCCCCAATAAATAGTGGGAGGACTCCCGCATAGAGTGCACTCCATCGGGGACCCCCGCCTGCTCCGGATGGCAAGATGTTGCGCTATGGCGTGTCCGGACGGCAGGCGAGGATGGCAAGGTGGAGAGTGTGCAGGAGCAGCCCGTACAGGAAACCCCTCCGCGCAGAGCTGAAAGGCTCGGAGGGGATTTCCCCGAGGCGGCTCAAGTTGTGAGGCGCCGGCTCCCGAGGGAGATTTCGGGGTTTGGCGCCGATGAGGAATTCCATCTGGATGGGGGTCAGATCGGACGGGATCTCCCCACGTGCTTGAGCCTCCTCGACACACCTAACGTAGTCACGGCCCAGCACAGTTTTTAACGACTCGATGGCATTGGCCACGTGGCGGACATTGGCCCAGTTTAGGGTCTGAAGACAGAAAGTCGCTAGCTGGGTGCCGACGCACACCAACACCTGACTGCCATTCCTAGTCGGGAGACTCAAGACCGCGGCAGAGACCTAGTGCATCCTGTTGTTCCAGAAGAAATCCACCAGCTTCTTCTGTATCTTGGCGACAAATGCAGGGGGAGGGGTCAAAGTGATCAGCCGGTACCACAGCATAGCCACCAGCTGGTTTATGACTAGCCCTCGACCCCTGTAGGACAGCACTCGGAGCCAGGCTCTTGCCAGTTCGCCGGCCAGGCTTCCACGACAGGGCTAAGGTAGACTCCCAGATAGAGGAGATGGGTCATGCTCCAGGAAAAAGGCCTGAGCTCCTCCGGCAGGGAGTCCACCCGCCATTGACCCACCAGGAGTCCAGAACATTTCTCCCAGTTGATCCTGGCGGAGGATGCGGCCGAGTAAATCTCCTGGCACTCACGCATCCTCCGCAGGTCAACGGGATCCTTGACCGTGAGGAGCACGTCATCGGCGTAAGGCGAGAGGACGACCTCCACGCCTGGCCCTTGCAGAGCCAGTCCCATCAACCTCATCCGCAGGAGGCGCAGGAAAGGCTCCACGCAGATGGTATATAATTGGCCGGACATGGGGCATTCCTGGCGCGCCCCTCTCGCAAAGCGAAGCGTCGCCGTCAAAGACCCGTTAACCTTAATCAGACACTCTGCGGCGGCGTACAAAAGTCGGATCCGGGTGACGAAACACATCCTGAACCCGAAAGCGCGCAGAGTTCTGAACACATATTCGTGATCCACCCTGTCGAACGCCTTCTCTTGGTCTAGGGATAAGAAAGCGACCGACAGACCAGCCTCCTGGGAATGATGGATGAGGTCCAGAACCAGATGGATGTTCAACAGCTCGACAACTCTTTTGGAGAACAAATAAATAAACATTAAAGCAAGTGTCCCGTTATTAAAGGGGGGAACACTCCAAACAGTTTATAAGTGCCTTTTTTTTGATTTTTTGGGGGTTTTTTGTGTTTTTTTTGGCACTAAAACCACAAATTATAAAAGTGGCGCCTATAAAAGGGGAGGGGGACACTAAAACCCGGCAATAAAACAAATTAAACTTTAAAACATATAAAATCAAATTAAATTTGGTTGCCGGGGATGATGATGCACTTCAGTCCCTCCGGTGCCCACCTCTCGCGGTCAACAGCTCCACAACACTTTTGTTGTAAAATCAAAAACAAACGTTAAATCAAGTGCTCCCTTATTAAAGGGTGGGGCGGGAGGGGGGACACTGCAAACACTTTTCAGGAGCCCTTTTTTTTGCTTTTTTGGGGATTTTTTTGTGGGTTTTTTTCGGGCACCGAGAGGCAAATTATACAAGTGCCCCCTGACTCCAACTGCTCGACAACTCTTTTGTGGGGGGGAACAAAATAAACATTCGATCAAGTGCCCCCCCCCGCCCTGATCTGGGGGACACTCCAGACACTTTTAACTGCCTTCTTTTTTTATATTTTTTTTTGTTGTTGTTGTTTTTGATTTTTTGGGGGGCATTAAAATTATATATTTTTTTATAAGTGCCCCCTATAAAAGGGGAGGGGGGCACTAAAAACACCAGCAATTAAAACAAATTAACTTGAAGACATGTAAAATCAAATTAAGATTTGGTAGCCGGGGGTGATAATGCACTCCAGTCTCTCCGGCGCCCACCTCTCACGGAAGGCCGCGAGCGTACCGGTGGACACCGCGTGTTCCATCTCTAGGGACACCCTAGCCCAGATGTAAGCACGGAAGAGAGGTAGGCAGTCAGGATGAACGACCCCCTCGACCGCCCGCTGCCTGGACCGGCTGATGGCACTCTTGGCCGTGCCCAGGAGCAGTCCTACGAGGAGGCCCTCGGACCAACCCGCTCCCCTCCACACAGGGTGCCCAAAGATCAGGAGTGTGGGACTGAAGTGCAGCCAGAAATTGAAAAGCAGCCCCTTTAAATAATGGACCAGGGGCTGCAACCTCGTGCATTCAATAAAAACATGGAACACCGACTCCTCCAGACCGCAGAAATTGCAGGCGGCCTGGGAGCCCGTGAACCGGCTTTAAAAATTTGTTGCATGAGACTGCTTCATGCACCACCCTCCAGGCCAAGTCCCCGATAAATAATGGGAGGACCCCCGCGTAGAGTGCCCTCCATCGGGGACCCTCACCTCCTCCGGATGACAAGATGGTACGCCATGGCGTGTCCAGACGGCAGACGGGGATGGCAAGGTGGAGAGTGTGCAGGAGCAGCCCGTACAGGAAACCCCTCCGCGCGGAACTGAAAGGCACGGAGGGGATTTCCCCGAGGCGGCTCAAGTTGTGAGGCGCCGGCTCCCGACGGAGGTTCTGGGGTTTGGCACCGATGAGGAATTCCGTCCGGACGGGGTTCAGTTCGGACGGGATCTCCCCACGTGCTTGAGCCTCCTCGATGCACCTAACGGAGTCAGGGCCCAGAGCTGTTTTTAGCGACTCGATGGCATTGGCCGCGCAGCGGATGTCGGCCGAATTTAGGCGCCGCGCCAGCATGTCTGGCGCCATCCAGCCCGCTCCTCCGCCATCGAGCAGGTCCCTGACCCTGGTCACCTCACCAGCCACAGCCCTCTTGTCCGACTGCCACCTAAAACCTCGAACGTGGAGGTACAGATTCCCGAGCAGCGGCTCCTGCAGGACAGCCGCCACTCCAGCCGGTGGAGAGCTGCGCTTGGTGGAGACTTTGTTCCAGACCCTGGTGAGTTCCTTGTAAAAGACAGGCAGCTCCTGGACGGCGGTCCTGACGCCCCCCAGGCTCAAAAACAGGAGCTGCGTGTCGTAGTTGAGGCCGTGCTGCTGGCGGAAGAAATACGTCGCCAGCGCACGCCACCTAGGAGGGGGCTCGACGTAAAGGTATCTCTGCAGGGTCTGAAGATGGAAAGTCGCTAGCTGGGCACTGACGCACACCAACGACTGACCGCCCTCCCTAAGCGGGAGACGCAAGACCGCGGCAGAGACCCAGTGCTTCCTGTTGTTCCAGAAGAAGTCCACCAGCTTCTTCTGTATCCTGGCGACAAAAGCAGGGGGAAGGGTCAAAGTGACCAGCCGGTACCACAGCATGGCGGCCACCAGCTGGTTTATGATGAGCTGGTTCGCCGGCCAGGCTTCCTCGTCGGGGCTAAGGTAGACTCCCAGATAGAGGAGATGGGTCGTTCTCCAGGCAAAAGGCCTGAGCTCCTCCGGCAGGGAGTCCACCCGCCACTGACCCACCAGGAGTCCGGAACATTTCTCCCAGTTGATCCTGGCGGAGGATGCGGCCGAGTAAATCTCCTGGCACTCACGCATCCTCCGCAGGTCAACGGGATCCTTGACCGTGAGGAGCACGTCGTCGGCGTAAGCCGAGAGGACGACCTCCATGCCCGGCCATTGCAGAGCCAGTCCCATCAACCTCATCCGCAGGAGGCGCAGGAAAGGCTCCACGCAGATGGCATATAATTGGTCGGACATGGGGCATTCCTGGTGCACCCCTCTCCCAAAGTGAAGCGCCGCCGTCAAAGACCCGATAATCAGACACTCTGCAGCGGCGTACAAAAGTCGGATCCGGGTGACGAAATGCATCCTGAACCCGAAAGCACGCAAAGTTCTGAACACATATTCGTGATCCACCCTGTCAAACGCCTTCTCTTGGTCTAGGGATAGGAAAGCGACCGACAGACCAGCCTCTTGGGAATGATGGATCAAGTCCAGGATCAGATGGATGTTCAACAGCTCTACAACTCTTTTGTTGAGAACAAATAAATAAACATTAAATCAAGTGCCCCGTTATTAAAGGGGGGAACACTCCAAACAGTTTACAAGTGCCTTTTTTTTGATTTTTTGGGGGTTTTTGTGTTTTTTTTGTGTTTCTTTTTGGCACTAAAACCACAAATTATAAAAGTGCCGCCTATAAAAGGGGAGGGGGACACTAAAACCCAGCAATAAAACAAATTAAACTTTAAAACATATAAAATCAAATTAAATTTGGTTGCCAGGAGTGATGATGCACTTCAGTCCCTCCGGTGCCCACCTCTCGTGGTCAACAGCTCCACAACTCTTTTGTTGCAAAACAAAATTAAACAGTTAAATCAAGTGACCCCTGATCTGGGGGACACTCCAAACACTTTTCAAGGCCCTTTTTTTAAATGTTTTTTTTGTGGGTTTTTTTGGGCACTAAAAACCATAAATTTTACAAGTGCCCCCTATAAAAGGGGAGGTGGACACTAAAACCCGGCAATAAAACCAAATTAAACTTTAAAACATATAAAATCAAATTAAAATTTGGTTGCCGGGGATGATGATGCACTCCAGTCCCTCCGCCCTCTCACGATCAACAGCTCTACAACTCTTTTGTTGTAAAATCAAAAACAAACATTAAATCAAATGCCCCCTTATTAAGGCGGGGGGGGGGGGCTGCAGGAGGGGGGACACTCCAAACACTTTTCAGGTGCCCTTTTTTTAAGTTTTTTTTGTTTTGTTTTTTTTGTGTTTTTTTTAGGGCACCGAGAGGCAAATTATACAAGTATGCTCTGACTCCAACAGCTCTACAACTCTTTTGGTTGGAAACAAAATTAAACAGTTAAATCAAGTGCTCCCTGATTAAAGGGAGGGGTCACACTCCAAAAACTTTTCAAGTGCCCCCTTGTTTTTTTTTGAGGGCACCAAAACACAAATTATACAGGCGCAACAGCTCTACAACTCTTTTGTAGCAAAACAAAATAACGTTAAATCAAGTGCCCCCTTATTAAAGGGGGGGAGGGAAACACTCGAAACACTTTTCAGGTGCCCTTTTTTTTGCTTTTTTTTGTGGGTTTTTTTTAGGGCACTGAGAGGCAAATTATACAAGTGCCCCCTGACTCCAACTGCTCTACAAACCTGTGAGCATACAAACAGGTGCATAAATTACATCCTGGATCTACATTATACCTGGTTTGCTCCTTAAAGAACTTGAATGGGCTTGGAGCTTTATCCCCTTTCTCCAATTGTAAGTGGATAAACTTGAATGATGAGTGCTGATGGGCCCATCAGAGTCAAACCTGAGTCAAACTCAATATTTCTTATTGAAAGGCATGTTACTTCATCACAAAAAAACAGATTATCTGATCATTTATCGCAATGCTGTTTGTGGGACCTTGCTGTGTGCAAATTGGCTGCTATGTTTCTTACATTACAACAGTGACTAATGCTTCATTGGCTGTAAAGCGCTTTGAGACATCCTGAGGTTGTGAAAGACGCTATAGAAAAGCAAGTTCTTTCTTCTTGAAATAGATAATGGGCATTACTTGCAATCAATAGGTATTTGTGATGGTAGTTTGCCTGCCTGGTTACCTGCCCAGCAATAGATACCTCACCACTCTTAATAGAAGCTGTGCTGGTGATGAAGGTTTACCTGGTCGAGTGGAACCATTATTGACGAGCACCTTAAGACCTCTGGCTCACTGGCACTTCAATAAATAGCATGCTGGAGAAATTTGCCAATCCACCATAGTTAACTTACTCAATTAGTGGTTTCTAGTGTTAGAAGATGCTTAAGCAGGAAAGGGGACTTGCATAATTAGACTGCAAAGTAGGATTGTGAAACTCATTTCATGTTGCTAATATTATGTTCCTAACACAGATGAGGCTGCACACAGGGAGGTTAAAGTAACAGTGGCCTCAGTATTTAATAAGACACTCCAGAGTGAGGAACAGGCCTTAGGGGCCAGCTTATTTACAGTGCTCCCAAGGGATGCTGGGATCCCTTGGGACTTCAGGGGATGCGCTCCCTGGTGGTGGAACATGGGAGTGCATGCTTTACAGATACACAACATCACTCCCCCGCCAAAGTCAAAGTGAAAACTATTTACAAGGTGAAACGGTCGGGAGCCTTTCTTTCCCTGATTTAAAAATTTTTTTTTAATCCAATTTCTTTCCAGATCAACTCTAACGCCAAAGATCACTTTGCGCCAATGTGTTTGATCTTAGGCCAAAAGGCCGAGAGGCGAAGTTGCACCGTTCCTGGAAATATTGCAATACCAGGTCGGTGCATGGAGTGGACGGGGCATGCCCCTGATCCAGCTCCCTGTCCAAAAATCAATTCAATATCATGTCCCCATAGGGGATATTAAACTGATAAGAACAGATACTACACTTGATCTTAGCCAAATGGCCGAGAAGATGGGCTGGCGTGTTGTTGGCCCTGCAGGGCTGCTAGGTGAGCCTGGGCTGTTGGGCGTGATGGGTTCGATTTCCTGGTCCGGCGTGGTGTCGTTGATCCTTTGGGTGTGTGTTGTGGGCTCGAAAAAGTGGTGTCTGCTGTGGGTTGTTCAGGGCAGTCTGTGAACCACAGCCTCATTTGGTCCAAGTGCTTTCTGCAAATTTGTCGATTGTCTAGTTTGACTACAAACACCCTATTCCCTTCTAACTATCACCGTGCCCACGATCCACTTGGTACCATGTCCATAGTTTAGCACATAAACAGGGTCATTCAGATCAATTTCCCGTGACACAGTGGCGCGACCATCGTTTACATTTTGTTGCTGCCGCCTGCTCTCAACCTGATCATGCAGGTTGGGGTGAACCAGCGAGAGTCTGGTTTTAAGTATCCTTTTCATGAGTAGCTCAGCCGGGGGCATCCCTGTGAGCGAATGGGGTCTCGTGCGGTAGCTGAGCAGAACTCGGGACAGGCAGGTTTGGAGTGAGCCTTCTGTGACTCGTTTAAGGCTCTGTTTGATGGTTTGTACTGCCCGCACTGCCTGCCCATTGGAGTCTGGTTTAAAGGGGCCGAGGTGACATGTTTGATCCCATTGCGGGCCATGAATTCTTTAAATTCGGCACTGGTGAAACATGGCCCGTTGTCACTGACCAGAATGTCAGGTAGGCTGTGGGTGGCAAACATGGCCCTCAGGCTTTCAAAGGTGGCGGTGCTTCCCGACATTATTTCACATTCAATCCATTTTGAAAAAGCATCCACCACCACCAGGAACATTTTACCAAGAAACGGGCCCGCATGGTCGACATGGATCCTCGACCATGGTCTGGAGGGCCAGGACCACAAACTTAGTGGTGCGTATCTGGGCGCGTTGCTCAACTGAGCACACACGCTGCATTGCCGTACACAGGATTCTAAGTCAGAGTCGATACCGCATGTGGGATCTGGCTATCGCTTCCATCATTACTATACCCGGATTTGTACTGTGGAGACCCGAAATGATTGTCTCCCTCCTTTTTTTTGGTTACCCCACAACATGCAGTCTGCCTGAGTGGACAGCTCATCCTTTCGCCGCTGGAACAGCTTGATTGGCTCTTGCATTTAAACGGGGATGCTGGCCCAGCTCCCATGCAGTACACAGTTTTTTACTAGGGACAGCAGAGGATCTTGGCTGGTCCAAGTCCTAATCTGGCGGGCCGTGACAGGTGATTTATCATTTTCAAATGCTTACATGACCATCAACTAGTCTGCAGGCTGCGCCACCATCAACAAGTTTGCAGGCTGTGCCATTTCCACCCCTGTGGTGGGCAATGGTAGCCGACTGAGAACATCCGCACAGTTCTTGGTGCCTGGCCTGTGGCGGATGGTATAGTTATACGCTGATAGCGCGAGTGCCCACCTTTGTATGCGGGCTGAGGCATTAGTATTTATCCTCTTGTTTTCAGGGATGTGAGAGACTTGTGATCGGTTTCCAGCTCAGATTTAAGGCCAAACAGGTACTGATGCATTTTCTTTACCCTGAACACACACGCTAATGCGTCTTTCTCAATCATGCTGTAGGCCATCTCAGCCTTAGACAAGCTCCTGGAGGCATAGGCGACAGGTTGCAACTTCCCCGCAATGTTAGCTTGTTGTTATACACACCTGACTCCGTACGACGCTGCATCACATGCAAGCACAAGTCTTTTACACGGGTTATACAATACAAGCTTGTTGGAGCATAAAATGTTTCTGGCTTTCTCAAAAGCAATTACTTGGTTTTTTCCCCCATACCCAGTTCTCACCTTTGCGCAATAACACATGTAGGGGCTCTAAGAGGGTGCTTAACCCCGGTAAGAAGTTATCAAAATTGTTGAGGAGTCCCAGGAACGACCACAGCTCCGTGACGTTCTGTGGCCTGGGTGCATTCCTGATAGCCTCTGTCTTGGCGTCTGTGGGCCGAATGCCGTCCGCCGCGATCTTTCTCCCCAAAAACTCCACTTCTGTTGCCATGAAGACGCATTTCGACCACTTCAGCCACAGCCCTATGCGATCCAGTCGCTGGAGGACCTCCTCCAGGTTTTGTAGGTGCTCGGCGGTGTCCCGACTTGTGACCAATATATCATCCTGAAAGACCACCGTGTGTGGTACTGACTTGAGTAGGCTCTCCATGTTTCTCTGGAAGATCGCTGCAGCCGACCGAATTCCAAACGGGCATCTGTTGTAGACGAACAGTCCCTTGTGCGTGTTGATGCAGTTGAGGCTCTTCAAAGACTCCTCCAGCTCCTGCGTCATGTAGGCCGAAGTCAGGTCGAGCTTGGTGAAGGTCTTGCCTCCTGCCAGCGTCGCAAATAGGTCGTCTGCCTTTGGTAGCGGTATTGGTCCTGTAGCGAGAAACAATTAATAGTTACTTTATAATCACCGCAAATCCTGAACGTGCCATCATACTGGAACAATCAGGCTGGCCCACTCGCTGAATTCCACTGGGGAGATGATGCTCTCGCGTTGCAGCCTGTCCAGCTCGATTTCCATTCTCTACCTCATCATATGAGGTACCGCTCGCGCCTTGTGGTGAATGGGTCATGCCTCTGGGACCAAGTGGATCCGCACCTTCGCCCCGGAAAAGTTTCCAATGCCTGGCTCAAAAAGGAAAGGAAATTTGTTAAGAACCTGGGTACATGAGGCCTCATCGACATGTGATAGCGCTCGGATGTCATCCCAGTTCCAGCGGATTTTGCCCAGCCAGCTCCTTCCAAACAGTGTGGGGCCATCACCCGGGACAATCCAGAGTGACAGTTCATGCACCATGCCCTCGTAGGTGACCTTGACCATGGCGCTGCCCAGGACAGTGATAAGCCCTTTGGTGTACGTTCTCAGTTTCGTGTGGATGGGGCTCAGGGCTGGTCTGAATGCCTTGTTGCACCACAGTTTCTCAAACAACTTTTTACTCATGGTGGATTGGCTAGCGCCAGTATCCAGTTCCATGGCTACGGGTAAGCCATTCAATTTTATGTTTAGGTGGACATTTCATCGAAAATGTGTGCACCCATGTATTTTAGCATCTGCCTCCTCTCTCTAAGGCTCGAAATTGCTTTGATCCACCATGGACCGATCTTCCTCTGCCATGTGGTGGTTAGCAGGTTTTGCAGAGCTTGCAGCTCGTTTGCAAGCTCGTTGGAGGTGCCCCATTGTTCTACAGCTCTTAGAAACATACCCTTTGAAGCGGCATGAATAGACTGAATGGAAGCCTCCACAATGCCAACAAGGTGTGAATTGCCTTGCATTCCTCCTTTGTTGCGGACTTTGAGTCATCTGGCTCACCTGAGGCCTGCTGGCAGTTGCAGACTCGTGGGTTCTGCCCTGTACATTTTTGTTCGCAAACACAGTTACAGTTAATTTATGAACATTGCTAGCACTTGTGTTCTGAGAGATTTGTTTGGTGTTATCACTGGTAGACTTAAATGCCTGTGCTATCGCAATGGCCTTACTGAGGGTCAGTGTCTCTACAGTCAAAAGTTTTCGTAGAATGGTCTCGTGGCCAATGCCCAGTACAAAAAAGTCTCTGAGCATTTACTCCAGGAAGCCATCAAACTCACATTGTCCTGCAAGTCGACTTAGCTCGGTGACGTAGCTCGCCACTTCCTGACCTTCAGATCGCTGGAACATGTAGAACCGATACCTTGCCATCAGCACGCTCTCCCTCGGGTTAAGATGCTCCCGAACCAGCGTACACAGCTCCTCATATGACTTATCTGTGGGTTTCACCGGAGCCAGAAGATTCTTCATGAGGCTGTAGGTCGGTGCCCAGCAGACCGTGAGGAGGACCGCTCTCCTTTTTGCAGTGCTTCCTTCTCCGTCCAGCTCGTTGGCTACAAAGTAATGGTCTTGCAATTTGACATAGGCTTCTCAGTCCTCACCCTCCGAGAACTTCTCCAGGATGCCCACAGTTTGCTGCATCTTTGCGTTGGATTCGTATTCTCGTCACCAGTTATTGTGTTCCTAACACAGATGAGACTGCACATAGGGAGGTTAAAGTAACAGTGACCTCAGTCTTGAATAAGACACTCCAGAGTGAGGAACCGGCCTTCGGGGCCGGCTTATATACAGTGCTCCCAAGGGATGCTGGGATCCCCTGGGACTTCAGGGGATGAGCTCCCTGGTGGCGGATCATGGGAGTGCATGCTTTACAGATACACAACAGCCTATTTCCAACTCCGTAACATCTTCCGTCGCCGCCCTTGTCTCAGCTCATCCGCTGCTGAAGCACTCATCTATGCCTTTATTACCTCTAGACTTGACTATTTCAACGCACTCCCAGCTGCCTCCCACATTCTACCCTACGTAAACTAGAGGGGATTCAAAACTCGGCTGCCCATGTACTAACTCACACCAAGTCTCGCTCACGCATCACCCCTGCGCTCGTTGACCTTCATTGGCTTCTGGTTATGCAGTGTCTCGATTTAAAAATTCTCATCCTTGTTTTCAAATCCCTCCTTGACCTCGCCTCTCTCTATCTCTGTATTCTCCTCCAGTTGCACAACCCACCGAGATGGCTGCACTCCTCTAATTCTGCCTTCCTGAGCATTCCCGATTATAAATTCTCAACCATTCATGGCCGTGCCTTTTGTTGGCTAGGCCCCAAGCTCTGGAATTCCTTGCTCAAACCTCTCCACCTCTCTTTTCTCCTTCAAGATGCTCCTTAAAACCTATGTCTGTGACAGCTTTTGGTCACCTGCCCTAATTTCTACTTATGTGGCTCAATGTTAAATTTTTAATCTCATAATACTCCTGTTAAGTGCCTTGGGACGTTTTACTACATTAATCATAGAATCATAGAATCATAGAAATTTACAGCATGGAAGGAGGCCATTTCAGCCCATCGTGTCTGCGTCGGCCAGCCAAAAGTTATCCAGCATGATCCTACTTTCCAGCTCTTGGTCTATAGCCACGTAGGTTGCAGCACTTTAAGTGCACATCCAAGCAACTTTTAAATGTGGTGAGGATTTCTGCCTCTACCACCCTTTCAGGCAGTGAGTTCCTGACCCCACAACCCTCTGGGTGAAGACATTTCCCCTCATACCTCCTCTAAACCACCCTGAATTACTTTAAATCTATGTCCCCTTGTTGTTGACATAAGAACATAAGAACATAAGAATTAGGAACACGAGTAGGCCATCTAGCCCCTCGAGCCTGCTCCGCCATTCAATAAGATCATGGCTGATCTGGCCGTGGACTCAGCTCCACTTACCCGCCCGCTCCCCGTAACCCTTAATTCCCTTATTGGTTAAAAATCTATCTATCTGTGACTTGAATACATTCAATGAGCTAGCCTCAACTGCTTCCTTGGGCAGAGAATTCCACAGATTCACAACCCTCTGGGAGAAGAAATTCCTTCTCAATTTGGTTTTAAATTGGCTCCCCCGTATTTTGAGGCTGTGCCCCCTAGTTCTAGCCTCCCCCACCAGTGGAAACAACCTCTCTGCCTCTATCTTGTCTATCCCTTTCATGATTTTAAATGTTTCTGTAAGATCACCCCTCATCCTTCTGAACTCCAACGAGTAAAGACCCAGTCTACTCAATCTATCATCATAAGGTAACCCCCTCATCTCCGGAATCAGCCTAGTGAATCGTCTCTGTACCCCCTCCAAAGCCAGTATATCCTTCCTTAAGTAAGGTGACCAAAACTGCATGCAGTACTCCAGGTGCGACCTTACCAATACCCTATACAGTTGCAGCAGGACCTCCCTGCTTTTGTATTCCATCCCTCTCGCAATGAAGGCCAACATTCCATTCGCCTTCCTGATTACCTGCTGCACCTGCAAACTAACTTTTTGGGATTCATGCACAAGGACCCCCAGGTCCCTCTGCATCTCAGCATATTGTAATTTCTCCCCATTCAAATAATATTACCTTTTACTGTTTTTTTTCCCAAGCTGGATGACCTCATACTTTCCGACATTGTATTCCATCTGCCAAACCTTAGCCCATTCGCTTAACCTATCCAAATCTCTTTGCAGCCTCTCTGTGTCCTCTACACAACCCGCTTTCCCACTAATCTTAGTGTCATCTGCAAATTTTGTTACACTACACTCTGTCCCCTCTTGCAGATCATCTATGTATATTGTAAACAGTTGTGGTCCCAGCACCGATCCCTGTGGCACACCACTAACCATCGATTTCCAACCCGAAAAGGACCCATTTACCCCGACTCTCTGCTTTCTGTTCGCCAGCCAATTCTCTATCCATGCTAATACATTTCCTCTGACTCCGCGTACCTCTATCTTCTGCAGTAACCTTTTGTGTGGCAGCTTATCGAATGCCTTTTGGAAATCTAAATACACCACATCCATCGGTACACCTCTATCCACCATGCTCGTTATATCCTTAAAGAATTCTGGTAAATTAGTTAAACATGATTTCCCCTTCATGAATCCATGCTGCGTCTGCTTGATTGCACTATTCCTATCTCGATGTCCCGCTATTTCTTCCTTATTGATAGTTTCAAGCATTTTCCCCACTCAAGCATTTTCCCCACTCAAGCATTTTCCCCTCTGCCGAGGGGAACAGGTCCTTCCTATTTACTCTATCCAGGCACCTTATAGCTTTATACACCCCAATCAGCTCTACTCTCAGCCTCCTCTGTTCCAAAGAAAACAGACCCAGCATCTCCAACCTTTCCTCATAGCCAAAATTCTCCAGTCCAGGCAACGTTCTTATAAATCTCCTCTGAACCCTTTCCAGTGCACTCACATCTTTCCTGTAATGTGGTGACCAGAACTGCACGCAGTACTCCAGCTGCAGCCTAACTAGTGTTTTATACAGTTCAAGCATAACGTCCTTGCTCTTGTAATCCATGCCTCGACTAATAAAGGCAAGAATTCCATATGCCTTCTTAACCACCTTATCTACCAGGCCTGCTACCTTCAGGGATCTGTGCACCTGCACTCCAAGGTACCTTTGTTCCTCTCCACTTTTCAGTGAAAAGGCAGTATATAAATACAATTTGTTGTTCCTAGTTTTTGAATTCCAGCCATTCAAACGAGAAACTTGATTTGTCCCAATTCCTTTTCTTACATTGTCGATAAGTTTCAAATTGTACCCAGTTATAGAGCTGGATTTTGCCGACAATCAGAGGGTGGAGTCAGATGTGGACCCACTGTCAAAACCTAAAAGATTGACAGCTGGGCGGTATCCCGCTCTGAACCCGCCTCTTAGTAAGTTTCCCAAGTTTTGGCTCTGCCTGTGGTTTGCAGACCCGTCACTGAGCAGGGGGTGACCCAATTCAAATACTTAAGAGGGTGTTTAAAGGAATTTAAGCAGCATTTTACCAGCTACTAACCATTTTCCAATTTTTTCGCGAGGTTTCCTTCAGGTAAGTACGTCAGGTTTTCAGTGACTCTCCATTGCTTTGAATAGGTGAAAGCTGCAAAAGTGTTATAAAAGCTACCATTTCACAGCTGTTCACTTTCCAATGATAGAAGCTGGAGCCTTCAGGATTTGGAACACACTTTTGAGCTTTAGGTATGTTGGAAGTGTTTGGAGTATATTATCTATCTACTATCACCTCCTTAGAACAACCTATCTCACCAAGGACAGATTGCTTCTGTCATCTCAACTTCACTTGCCATCTATTCCATCACCCTTAACAAAATCTCAACTTGGTCCTCAGAATCCCACCACGATCAGCCCCAACACCAACATCACAAGGCACACCAGCAACACCAGCAACAACACCAACCATCTCCACAATCACCTCATGCTGGACAGGACACAGGGCATCAGCACCCAACCATATTGTTGCCCAGGAGGCCAGGATGGACTCACCATGGCCAGATTTACTTCACTGTCCACCTTTATGGCTGTCACATGATGCGACAGGTTGACACCATCCCACACCAACACCACAATGCCCAAGCCATTCCTTTCACACTCATCACCATTGGCGGTGGGGTGGGGGGCGCAGGGAGGTTACCGTTATGTTGTAGGAATGGTAGCACAGTGGTTAAGTTACTAGACTAGTAATCCAGAGGCCTGGACTAATGATCTAGAGACGTGAGTTCAAATCCCACCACAGCAGTAGGGGCATTTAAATTCAGTTAATTAAATAAATCTGGAATAAAATGCTAGTATCAGTAATTGTGTCCATGAAACTAACAGATTGTTGGAAAAACCCATCTGGTTCACTAATGTCCTTCTGTCATCTCAACAAGGAAATCTGCTGTCCTTACCTGGTCTGGCCTATATGTGACTCCAGACCCACAGCAGAGTGGTTGACTCTTAAAAGCCCTTGTCCAGGGCCACTCTGTGGATCTTGATGATTAGAGGGCAGTGCTGTGTGGCAGTGACAGGCTGGTGGAGGACCTTTGTCTTACAGATGTTAAGTGTAAGGCCCATGCTTTCATATGCCTCAGTGAATACATTGACTATATCCTGGAGTTCAGCCTCTGAATGTGCACAGACGCAAGTGTCATCCACGTTCTGCAGCTCAACGGCAGAGGTTGGGGTGATCTTGGACCTAACCTGAAAACGGCGTAAGTTAAACAGCTTCCCACTGGTTCTGTAGTTTAATTCCACTCCAGCAGGGAGCTTGTTGACTGTGAGGTGGAGCATGGCGGCGAGGAAGATTGAGAAGGGAGTTGGAGCGATAACGCAGCCCTGCTTGACCCCGGTCCGGACGTGGATTGGGTCTGTAATGGATCCACTGGTAAGGATCACGGCCTGCATGTCATCGTGAAGCAGGCGAAGGATGTTGACAAACTTTTGGGAGCATCCGAAACGGAGGAGGACGCTCCATAGACCCTCACAGTTGACAGTGTCAAAGGCCTTTGTAAGATCGAAAAAGGCCATGTGTAAGGGCTGAAGCTGCTCCCTGCATTTTTCCTGCAACTGTCACGCTGCAAAGATCATGTCTGTTGTGCCCCGTAGCGGACGAAATCTGCATTGTGATTCCGGGAGGAGCTCCTCGGCCACAGGGAGAAGACGATTGAAGAGAACTCGAGCGACAACTTTTCCAGTGGCTGATAGCAGGGAGATTCCCCTGTAGTTGCCGCAGTCGGACTTGTCCCCTTTTTAAAAAATGGTCACAATCACTGCATCTCTGAGATCTCCCGGCATGCTCTCCTCCCTCCAGATGAGAGAGATGAGGTCATGTATCCGTGCCAACAGCGTCTCCCTGCCATATTTTAGCGCTTAGCAGGGATTCCATCCCCGCCCGTAGCCTTGTTATTCTTAAGCTGTTTTATGGCTTTGCCAACCTCGTGCAACGTTGGAGTTTCACTGAGTTGGTGGCGGGTGGCATGCTGCGGGATGGAGTCGAGAACACTCGAGTCAAAGGCAGAGTCTCGATTGAGGAGATTTTCAAAGTGCTCCTTCCATTGGGCCCTGACAGCCTCGGTGTCCTTGATGAGTGTTTCCCCGTTCTTGGCCAGGAATGGGGTGGGGCCTTGGGAGTTTGGACCGTAGGTGGCCTTGACTGCAGTGAAGAATCCTCGCATATCATGGCTGTCGGCCAGTTGTTGTATCTCCTGTGCTTTCTTCATCCACCACCTGTTCTTTAGGTCCTGGGTTTTTTGTTGGACCTGAGCCCTGAGCCGTCTGTAATGTTGTTTTGCAGCTCCCGGCTGTTGCTTGAGGCTCAGAAATGCTTTGCGCTTGCGATCTATTAGTTCTTTGATCTCCTGATCATTTTCATCAAACCAGTCCCGATGTTTTCTGGTTGAGTGACCAAGTGTCTCTTCACAGGCACTGGTTATAGAGGCCTGGAGGGCAGACCAAGCACTATGGGGATTCAGCATCTCAGAGTCATCAAGGCACACCAGATTGGCTGTGAGGCGCTGGCTGTATAGGGCTCTCTTAGCTGGGTCTCTAAGTGTCCCGACATTAACTTTTTTGCGGAACTGCTTCTGCTGTCCCCTCTGCTTTGGGGCAATGTTAATGTTGATGATGGATCGGATTAGGCGGTGGTCCGTCCAGCAGTCGTCAGCTCCTGTCATGGCGTGGGTGATGCGCACATCTTTGCGATCCCTGGCTCAGACGATGACATAGTCTTTGGAGTGTTTGGAGTGAGGGTGTTGCCACAATGCCTTGTATTTGTCCCTCTGGTGGAACAGGGTTATGGTGATGAGGAGTTCATGTTCTAGACATTTTGTCAGGAGTAGGGTACCGCTGGAGTTGGCTTTCCCTACCCCCTCTCTGCCAATCACGCATCCCCAGAGGGCTGTGTCTTTGCCGACCCTGGCATTAAAATCACCCAGGAGGATCAATTTGTCGCCCGTGGGGACGAGGGACAAGGATGTCTCGAGGTTGGAACACAGTAACAGAAACGTGACATAAACTTTGACTAAAAGCCCGAAGTGCCTACCCTTATGTATTGTTAGTTGGTATGATTGAACTCGGATGAGTGTGACGGCTGGCTAGTGAGATGGGGAAGTGATAATGTCGATAGAGAGAGAAGGATGGGTGGAGGTGCAACATAAGTTGGTGTGCGTAAGGATGTGCAGGGGTAGGGTAGGGAAGGCAGAGTGATGGAGATGTTATGAGTGGCAGAGCAGGATAAGGTTGAGAGTGGATTTGCAGTAATGTTTCATGATCTACTGAGATCATTAAAAGATTTGCGCCACTGCAACCAGGTCCTCCTGATGACATCCCTGCTTGTGCCCTCCTGTACAACGTACAACGGGGCTGCTTTGGTCTCCTAGGGTGGTCTCTTCCACCCATTGGAAGGGAAGTAAAACTGTGTGATGTGACTCCCTCCATAAGCATATGGAGAGTCATGGGAGAGCCTAGATGTAGCCATGCAGTGCTTGTCAGTGTTTGCAGCATCTCCACGCTGCAGAACACTGACAGCACAACTGTCAAAATGAATGTGGCCATGGTCCCTTTAAGGAAACCGGCTGATGATGCATCATCAAATTATGTCATTAGACCTGCTTCCTTTTAATTGGCTGGGAACCTCGCCGGGCGGGCATAGCAAGCCCAATCACCAACAACAACAACAACTTATATTTATATAATTAAAAACAGAGAATGCTGGAAATCTCAGTGGGTCAGGCAGCATCTGTGGAGAGAAAAGCAGAGTTAACGTTTTGGGTCGATGACCTTTCGTCACAACTGTTGAATGTTCGAAAAGAGCACATTCTTAAGCACTGAAAGGGGCAGGTGAAGAAAGAACAAAAGGGAAGGTCTGTGATAGGGTGGAAGGCAATCACACCCGATCTTCCTGACACGCAGAAATTTCCAGCATTCTCTGTTTTTATTTCAGGTTCCAGGATCCGTAGTATTTTGCTTTTGAAATTAAATTTATATAGCGCCTTTAACATCGTGAAACTTTCGAAGGCGCCTCACAGGAGTATTATGAGATCAAATTTGACACTGATCCACATTAATAGAAATTAGCGCAGGTGATGTCAAAGTGGTATGTTGTAAAGAGTGTCTTGAAGGAGGAAAGTGAGGTAAAGAGGTCGAGAGGTTTAGGCAGGGAGTTCCAGGGCTTGGGGCCGAGGCAACAGGAGGCACGGCCACCAATGAATGAGCAATTATAATCGAGGATGCTCAGGAGGGCAGAATTAGAGGAGCACAGACATCTTGGGAGGTTGTGGGGCTGGAGGGGATTACAGAGATAGGGAGGGGCAAGGCCATCGAGGCATTTGAAAATAAGGATGAGAATTTTGAAATCGAGGGCTAAATCACTTCAACAGAGTGTGATGGAAACATAGAAACATTGAAAATTCGAGCCTGCACCACCATTCAATGAGTTCATGGCTGACCATGCAACTTTAGTACCCCATTCCTGCTTTCTCGCCATACCCCTTGATCCCCCTAGTAGTAAGGACTACATCTAACTCCTTTTTGAATATATTCAGTGAATTGGCCTCAACAACTTCCTGTGGTAGAGAATTCCACAGGTTCACCACTCTCTGGGTGAAGAAATTTTTCCTCATCTCGGTCCTAAATGGCTTACCCCTTATCCTTAGACTGTGACCCCTGGTTCTGGACTTCCCCAACATTGGGAACATTCTTCCTGCATCTAACCTGTCTAAACCCGTCAGAATTTTAAACGTTTCTATGACATCCCCTCTCATTCTTCTGAACTCCATTGAATACAGCCCAGTTGATCCAGTCTTTCTTGATATGTCAATCCCGCCATCTCGGGAACCAGTCTGGTGAACCTTCGCTGCACTCCCTCAACAGCAAGAATGTCCTTCTTCAAGTTAGGAGACCAAAACTGTACACAATACTCCAGGTGTGGCCTCACCAAGGCCCTGTACAACTGTAGCAACACCTCCCTGCCCCTGTACTCAAATCCCCTCACTAGGAAGGCCAACATGCCATTTGCTTTCTTAACCGCCTGCTGTACCTGCATGCCAACCTTCAATGACTGATGTACCATGAAACCCAGGGCTCGTTGCACCTCCCCTTTTCCTAATCTGTCACCATTCAGATAATAGTCTGTCTCTCTCTTTTTACCACCAAAGTGGATAACCTCACATTTATCCACATTATACTTCATCTGCCATGCATTTGCCCACTCATCTAACCTATCCAAGTCACTCTGCAACCTCATAGCATCCTCCTCGCAGCTCACATTGCCACCCAACTTAGTGTCATCCGCAAATTTGGATATACTACATTTAATCCCCTCGTCTAAATCATTAATGTACAATGTAAACAACTGGGGCCCCAGCACAGAACCTTGCGGTACCCCACTAGTCACTGCCTGCCATTCTGAAAAGTACCCATTTACTCCTACTCTTTGCTTCCTCTCTGCCAACCAGTTCTCAATCCACGTCAGCACACTACCCCCAATCCCATGTGCTTTAACTTTGCACACTAATCTCTTGTGTGGGACTTTGTCGAAAGCCTTCTGAAAGTCCAAATACACCACATCAACTGGTTCTCCCTTGTCCACTCTACTGGAAACAACACCAAAAAATTACAGAAGATTTGTCAAGCATGATTTCCCTTTCACAAATCCATGCTGACTTGGACCTATCATGTCACCTCTTTCCAAATGCGCTGCTATGACATCCTTAATAATTGATTCCATCAAATTTTTCAGTACTGATGTCAGGCTGATCGGTCTATAATTCCCTGTTTTCTCTCTCCCTCCTTTTTTAAAAAGTGGGGTTACATTGGCAACCTCCACTCCATAGGAACTGATCCAGAGTCTATGGAATGTTGGAAAATGACTGTCAATGCATCGCTATTTCCAAGGCCACTTCCTTAAGTACTCTGGGATGCAGACCATCAGGCCCTGGGGATTTATCGGCCTTCAATCCCATCAATTTTCCCAACACAATTTCCCGACTAATAAGGATTTCCCTCAGTTCCTCCTTCTCACTAGACCCTCTGACCCCTTTTATATCCGGAAGGTTGTTTGTGTCCTCCTTAGTGAATACCAAACCAAAGTACTTGTTCAATTGGTCTGCCATTTCTTTATTCCCAGTTATGACTTCCCCTGATTCTGACTGCAGGGGACCTACGTTTGTCTTTACTAATCTTTTTCTCTTTACATATCTATAGAAGCTTTTGCAGTCCATTTTAATGTTCCCTGCAAGCTTCCTCTTGTACTCTATTTTCCCTGCCCTAATCAAATCCTTTGTCCTCCTCTGCTGAGTTCTAAATTTCTCCCAATCCCCGGGTTCGCTACTATTTCTGGCCAATTTGTATGCCACTTCCTTGGCTTTGATACTATCCCTGATTTCCCTTAATAGCCACGGTTGAGCTGGGTAAAGAATGATAATAATCATAATAATCATGATTACATCTGGTTATTTTGGTTATGTCGGTTATGTCTCTGTGATCTCATGCCACGTCGTCCTGTTACCTACTACAGAAGAAGCTATCGACAATGAGGTCCATGCAGAGGCAGGGTGGGGGGGCCACCAGCGACATCACTGACAAGGAGGAGCGAGTGCTAGCACTCGTGGGGAAGCACCCCCGGACAGCCACGGACACATCTGCAGACCCTGAAGTGATGCCACATGAATAAAGCTTGCACCATTGCATAGATGCCACACCAACTCATAGCCGACCAATCATATATGATAGATGATTTCTAAAAATGTCATAGAAATAATGCTGGCCTAATGAAAATCATTGCAATGTACAATGTGTTGATGGTCATGAAATGTGATGTCTGCGATGATTTTGAGAGCAGAGGTGCTTTTGTCGTGCATATGCTGTGTGTAGCGCTGGACTCACCTTGTCACCCGAGCACCCCCTTCTCCTCTAACAACCTCATTTGTGTCTTGCAGCTCAACCAGCAGCGCGGCTCCAGGCAAGGCCACAGAGGCCAGAAGGTGGTGGCGCGGGGCAGGAGACGGCGGACAATCTTACCACATCTGGTGCTGAGGAACTCTGATTGTCGCCCGTCAATCCGCTGGGTGTGTGCTCGATGGATGAGAGCGCGGACTTCGAAGAACCTGCATCGCCACGCTCCAAAACCCATTCCACCCCAAGGCCATCTATTGGTCCTCCGGTCATTCCCGCCTCCACTCTGGAGGTGTCGTCCCAAGCCCTCTCCACAGGGCACCCCATTTGTCCCCAGGACGGCACTGTCGCCGCGGAGACCTCGTGGACACGGCAGGTCTGTTCCACGAGCGCGACATGACAGCGGAGAGATGGTTCAGTTGTCCAGGAGGACTGTAGACATTGGTGACCAGCTCATCGAAGATTTGGGGCATATCCCGACACCTGGCCACCATGTCCGAGTACATTCCACGCATGGCAAAATCCCTGGATGCGATAGCCAGGATCACTACTGCCACAGCTCTACCAGTGGTCCCAGAGCGTGGCACTCCGCCCCTAGGTTCCACACTACCACTGCGAACAAGATCCTGCTTCTGTATCAGAGAATGTTGCTCCCTCGGCAGCCCCCGCTCCCGTACCCGTTCAACCAACGCATCTGCCTTCATCCCCCCAATGAGGTGCCGCCTGAGGAGCTCCTCGGCCAGGCGGCATGAAGCGAGGAGGGGAAGGAATAGAGGTGGGGAGAAGAAGGAGGAGGGGAAGGAAAGTAAGGCACATGTGCGCAGGTGATGGCTGTGTTATATCTCCATCTGGGTGTATGCAATTTGTTGCAATGTATGGGGGCTGGGGACCACGCTCCTGCTTTGCCTTTGTGTTCTGTGTTGCTGGACATGTTGACCATGTAATTTATGTCAAAGGTGGAAAAAGTGGGATGTGAGTGGGGGTTGGGTGTTATTGGCTGTGTTACTTATGATTTCAGACCAATGTTGGTATTAAGCTTTTGTTATTGAACATTACCTTGTTGCACATTGTCTCAGATAGCTAAAAACATAGAAACATAGACATAGAAAATAGGTGCAGGAGTAGGCCATTCGGCCCTTCGAGCCTGCACCTCCATTCAATAAGATCATGGCTGATCATTCACCTCAGTACCACTTTCCAGCTTTCTCTCCATACCCATTGATCCTTTAGCCGTAAAGGCCACATCTAACTCCCTCTTGAATATATCCAATGAACTGGCATCATCATCATCATCATAGGCAGTCTCTCAGAATCGAGGAGGACTTGCTTCCCTTCCCAAAGCGAGGTCTTTGATGACTGAACAGTCCGATACAAGAGCCACAGACCCTGTTACAGGTGGGACAGACATTTGTTGGGGGAAGATGTCGGTGGGGCTGGTTTGCCGCGCGATCCTTCCGCTGCCTGCGCCTGGCCTCTTCATGCTCCTTGCGTCGGACTTTCTCCACCTCGGGCGGTCTGCGGCCAGGGTCTCCTAGGTGTCAGTGGTGATGTCGCACTTTACCAGGGAAGCTTTGAGGGTGTCCTTATAACGTTTCCGTTGTCCTCCTTTGGTTCGTTTACCATGAAGGAGCTCCGCATAAAGCATTTGCTTAGGGAGTCTCGTATCTGGCATGCGAACTATGTGCCCTGCCCAGCGAAGCTGATTGAGTATGGTGATCAGGCCGGCGAAGGACCTTTGTCTTTTGGATGTTAAGCGTAAGGCCCATGCTTTCATATGCCTCAGTGAATACATTGACTATATCCTGGAGTTCAGCCTCTGAATGTGCTCAGACGCAGGCATCGTCCACATACTGCAGCTCAATGACAGAGGTTGGGGTGATCTTGAACCTGGCCTGGAGACGGCGTAGGTTAAACAGCTTCCCACTGGTTCTGTAGTTTATGCCAGGGTCGGCAAAGACACAGCCCTCTGGGGATGCGTGATTGGCAGAGAGGGGGTAGGGAAAACCAACTCCAGCGGTACCCTACTCCTGACAAAATGTCTAGAACATGAACTCCTCATTACCAACAACCTGTTCCACCAGAGGGACAAATACAAGGCATTGTGGCAACACCCTCGCTCCAAACACTGCCACCTGTTTGACGATGTCATCGTCTGAGCCAGGGATCGCAATGATGTGCGCATCACCCGCGCCATGACAGGAGCTGACGACTGCTGGACGGACCACCGCCTAATCCGATCCATCATCAACATTAACATTGCCCCAAAGCAGAGGGGACAGTAGAAGCAATTCCGCAAAAAAGTTAATGCTGGGGCACTTAGAGACCCAGCTAAGAGAGCCCTATACAGCCAGCGCCTCACAGCCAATCTGGCGTGCCTTGATGACTCTGAGATGCTGAATCCCCATAGTGCTTGGTCTGCCCTCCAGGCCTCTATCACCAGTGCCTTTGAAGAGACACTTGGTCACTCAACCAGGAAACATCAGGACTGGTTTGTGAAAATGATCAGGAGATCGAAGAATTAATAGATCGCAAGCGCAAAGCATTTCTGAGCCTCAAGCAACAACCGAACTCGGGAGCTGCAAAACAACATTACAGAAGGCTCAAGGCTCAGGTCCAACAAAAAACCCGGGACCTAAAGAACATGTGGTGGATGGAGAAAGCACAGGAGATTCTACAACTGGCCAACAGCCATGATATGCGACAATTCTTCACTGCAGTCAAGGCCACCTACGGTCCAAACTCCCAAGGCCCCACCCCACTCCTGGCCAAGAATGGGGAAACACTCATCAAGGACATTGAGGCTGTCAGAGCCCGATGGAAGGAGCACTTTGAAAATCTTCTCAATCGAGACTCTGCCTTTGACTCGGGTGTTCTCGACTCCATCCCGCAGCATGCCACCCGCCACCACCTCAGTGATACCTCAACATTGCACGAGGTTGGCAAAGCCATAAAACAGCTTAAGAATAACAAGGCTACGGGCGCGGATGGAATCCCTGCAGAGGCGCTATAGTATGGCGGAGAGGCGCTGTTGGCGTGGATACATGACCTCATCTCTCTCATCTGGAGGGAGGAGAGCATGCCGGGAGATCTCAGAGATGCAGTGATTGTGACCATTTTTAAAAAGGGGGACAAGTCTGACTGCGGCAACTACAGGGGAATCTCCCTGCTTTCAGCCACTGGAAAAGTTGTCGCTCGAGTTCTCTTCAATCGTCTTCTCCCTGTGGCCGAGGAGCTCACCCCAGAATCACAATGCAGATTTCGTCCCCTACGGGGCACAACAGACATGATCTTTGCAGCGCGACAGTTGCAGGAAAAATGCAGGGAGCAGCTTCAGCCCTTATACATGGCCTTTTTCGATCTTACAAAGGCCTTTGACACTGTCAACTGTGAGGGTCTATGGAGCGTCCTCCTCCGTTTCAGATGCCCCCAAATGTTTTTCAACATCCTTCGCCTGCTTCACGATGACATGCAGGCCGTGATCCTTACCAGCGGATCCATTACAGACCCAATCCACGTCCGGACCGGGGTCAAGCAGGGCTGCGTTATTGCTCCAACCCCCTTCTCAATCTTCCTCGCCGCCATGCTCCACCTCACAGTCAACAAGCTCCCTGCTGGAGTGGAATTAAACTGCAGAACTGGCATCAACAACTCTCTGCGGTAGGGAATTCCACAGCTTAACAACTCTCTGAGTGAAGAAGTTTCTCCTCATCTCAGTCCTAAATGGCTTACCCCTTATCCCTAGACTATGTTCCCTGGCTCTGGACTTTCCCAAAATCGGGAACATTCTTCCTGCATCTAACCTGTCCAGTCCCGTCAGAATTTTATATGTTTCTATGAGATCACCTCTCATCCTTCTAAGCTCCAGTGAATACAGGCCCAGTCGATCCAGTCTCTCCTCATATGTCAGTCCTGCCATCTCAGGAATCAGTCTGGTGAACCTTCGCTGCACTCCCTCAATAGCAAGAACGTCCTTCCTCAGATTAGGAGACCAAAGCTGAACACAATGTTCCAAGTGAGGCCTCACCAAGGCCCTGTACAAATGCAGTAAGACCTCCCTGCTCCTATACTCAAATCCCCTAGCTATGAAGGCCACATACCATTTGCCTTCTTTACCGCCTGCTGTACCTGCATGCCAACTTTCAATGACTGATGTACCATGACACCCAAGTCTCGTTGCACCTCCCTTTTTCCTAATCTGCCGCCATTCAGATAATATTCTGCCATCGTGTTTTTGCCACTAAAGTGGATAACCTCACATTTATTCACATTATACTGCATCTGCCATGCATTTGCCCACTCGCCTAACCTGTCCAAGTCAACCTGCAGCCTCTTAGCATCCTCCTCACTGCTCACACCACCACCCAGCTTAGTGTAATCTGCAAACTTGGAGATATTACACTCAATTCCTTCATCTAAATCATTAATGTATATTGTAAATAGCTGGGGTCCCAGTCACTAGTCACTGCCTGCCATTGTGAAAAGGACCCGTTTATCCCGACTCTGTTTCCTGTCTGCCAACCAGTTCTCTATTCACGTCAATACATTACCGCCAATACCATGTGCTTTAATTTTGCACACCAATCTCTTGTGTGGGACCTTGTTAAAAGCCTTCTGAAAGTCCAAATACACCACATCCACTGGTTCTCCCTTGTCCACTCTACTAGTTCCATCCTCAAAAAATTCCAGAAGATTTGTCAAGCATGATTTCCCTTTCATAAATCCATGCTGACTTGGACCGATCCTGTCACTGCTTTCCAAATGCGCTGCTATTTCATCTTTAATAATTGATTCCAACATTTTCCCCACTACTGATGTCAGGCTAATCGGTCTATAATTACCCTTTTTCTCTCTCCCTCCTTTCTTAAAAAGTGGTGTTACATTAGCTACCCTCCAAGCCATAGGAACTGATCCAGAGTCATTAGACTGTTGAAAAATGCTCACCAATACATCCACTGTTTCTCGGGCCACTTCCTTAAGTACTCTGGGATGTGGACTATCAGGCCCCACGGATTTATCGGCCTTCAATCCCATCAATTTCCCTAACACAATTTCCCGCCTAATAAGGATTTCCTTCAGTTCCTCCTTCTCAATGGACCCTCGGTTCCCTAGTATTTCCGGAAGGGAACTTGTATCTTCCTTCATGAAGACAGAACCAAAGTATTTGTTCAACTGGTCTGCCATTTCTTTATTCCCCATTATAAATTCACCTGAATCTGACTGCAAGGGACCTACGTTTGTCTTCACTAATCTTTTTCTCTTCACATATCTATAGAAGCTTTTGCAGTCAGTTTTTATGTTCCCAGCAAGCTTCCTCTCACACTCTATTTTCCCCCTCCTAATTAAACTCTTTGTCGTCCTCTGCTGAATTCTAAATTTCTCCCAGTCCTCAGGTTTGCTGCTTTTTCTGGCCAATTTATATGCCTCTTCCTTGGATTAACACTATCCTTAATTTCCCTTGTTAGCTACGTTTGAGTCACCTTTCCCGTTTTATTTTTACTCCGGACAGGGATGTACAATTGTTGAAGTTCATTCATGTGATCTTTAAATGTTTGCCATTGCCTATCCACCGTCAACCCTTTAAGTATCATTCGCCAGTCTATTCTAGCCAATTCACGTCTCATACCATCGAAGTTACCTTTCCCCAAGTTCAGGACCCTTGTCTCTGAATTAACTGTGTCACTCTCCATCTTAATAAAGAATTCTACCATATTATGGTCACTCTTTCCCAAGGGGCCTCACACAACAAGATTGTTAATTAGTCCTTTCTCATTACACATCACCCAATCTAGGATGGCCAGCCCTCTAGTTGGTTCCTCGACATATTGGTCTAGAAAACCATCCCTAATACACTCCAGGAAATCCTCCTCCACTGCATTGCTACCAGTTTGGTTAGCCCAATCAATATGTAGATTAAAGTCGCCCATGATAACTGCTGTACCTTTATTGCACGCATCCCTAATTTCTTGTTTGATGTTCTCCCCAACCTCACTACTACTGTTTGGTAGTCTGTACACAACTCCCACTTGCGTTTTCTGTCCTTTGGTATTTCGTAGCTCCATCCATACTGATTCCACATCATCCAAGCTAATGTCCTTCCTTACTATTGCATTAATTTCCTCTTTAGCCAGCAACGCTACCCCACCTCCTTTTCCTTTCTGTTTATTCTTCCTGAATGTTGAATACCTCTGGATGTTGAGTTCCCAGCCTTGGTCACCCTGGAGCCATGTCTCCGTGATGCCAATTACATCATTGGACCATTACACACTGGTGATTCCTTACTGTGAAAGGGTTAAAAACAACTTAACTTCAATCAACATAAACTTTAACTGGCACCAAAGTTATGGGCACCATTGATGTCTGAGTTGCACACACCACAGCAGTGTGGCAGCGTTGTCACTCACATCAGTGCTCTTTCAGGCAAATCTTTCCAATATCAGCTCCTCACATAAGAGTGGGATTTAACAAATGCCAGCCACACCGCTAGCATCCGTCCCGGTTAATTCCACTTTTTGTGGGCGGTTTTTTGAGTGGGCGATATTCTGGGCGATATGTGTGCGAGGTAGTGAAATTGACGGTGGGCGATCTCCATGGCCGTTAGTTTGGGTAAATATGCTCCTTACGACAAAAAACAGTCGCTGGGCGTTATTATTGAATCTCAGCGTTCGGTCCATGAGGAAAGTAATGCTGGGCGATAATATGGGCGTTGAAATCACCCATTCTGCTGATTCCGCCCAAAAAAAGTGGGCGAGCGGTAATATTTTTTCTTGCCGTTAAGCACATGGGGAAATTAACGCTCGCCGATAAGTCTTCTAAAAAACCCGTCAGTTTCCATTTTGTGCCAAAATGGGCGATATCTGGGCGTTATACTTCATTTCAGCGGTTAAGTGGGTGTTAAGCAGACAAAAAAAGTGGAGGTTGTAGCCCATAGGATCAATCATAGAATGGTTACAGCACAGAAGGAGGCCATTCAGCCTGTTGAGCCCTCTGCAAGAGCACTTCAGCTGGTCCCACTACCCCCATCCTCTGCCTGTCGCCTTGCAATTTTTTTTTCCTTCAGGTATTTATCCAATTCCCTTTTGAAAGCCACGATCGAATCTGCCTCCACCACTCCTTCAGGCAGCGCATTCCAGATCATAACCACTCGCTGCGTAAAAAAGTTTTTCCTCATGTCGCCTTTTTTCTGCCTTAAATCTGTGTCCTCTGGTTTTCGACCCTTCCACCAGTGGGGATAGTTTCTCTCTATCTACTCTGTCAATACGCCTCATGAAGCTTAGAGCATTGAGTATATATCCTGCCTCTATCAAAATATGCACCATTGAGCATTTACTATCAGAAAAACACATGGCTATCTAACCATTTTATAACCCGTAGTAAACTCCGAGTACACAGGAAGGAGGGGAGTATTCTCGGTTACATTTCCCTTGTTTTGTTTTGGTGCAGTCGTCAAAGGGTTAAAGAATTCCAGCTGCACCTTCTAAAAAACATCCTGCAGGTATTTTCATTATGATGTCGGTTCTTGATTCATAATCTTTTGACAGCAATATTCTTGTAATTTCAGAAATTTAATTTTAAACTCATGTGGTAGAAGACATACAGAAGAAATTTAGTACTCAAAGGATCAAATATATTTTGCAATTTTTACCCAGGAAATCTTTGAAATCTGTCCATTAAATTCTTGTGGATTCCCAAGAGGCACCCACACATTTGGAAGAAGATGACAAAGGAGTGGTACATATTCCCTCATAATCAACTAGGAGAGGGATTAGACTGGATAACCTCTTGTTGGCTGGCGCAGATATGAAGGTACGTACTGCAGGGAATCGAATACACCCAGGAGATCGCATGGCTCCGGTTGGGGTGGAGTGTAGAATGTTGCGGTACAGGGGGTATCGCAGTTGTGAGGGGCAGACTGGTTGGGCCGGATGCTCTTTACCTGTCCGCCATTGTTCATTGTTCATAGGTTTATATGTAACCTTCAGGGCTGCTGACCGAGGGCCGTGAGGCTCTTTGTCGGCCGGCACGGACACGATGGGACAAAATGGCCTCCTTCTGCATTCTAGATTTCTATGTTTCGATGGGTTCAATTTTGGCCAGGAGTTGCTCCATTTTTTTGGAGTAACTTGGTTTTTCTGGCATAACTTAAAAATCCCCATTTTCCCCAATCAATTTTCACCAGGGTAACTGAGTTAGTTATAATTTTTTTAGGTTAGTTTTTTTTTCTCAAAAGGGGGCGTTACCAGCCACATACGGCAGTTCTGCCCATTTAGGCAACTTTGGCCAACTAATAGTTACTCCATTTATACTTAGGCCAGTGTATGTGGCCACTTCAGAAAACCCTTGCGGAGAGTTAAAGAAGTCGGCACAGGTAGGTTCATCGCAGGCCATTCGGCCTGGGATATGGGCGGGAAGCGGAGAGGATGCAGAGAGGATGTTTCCACTGATGGCGGAGACTAGAGGGCACGATCTTAGAATAAGGGGCCGCCCATTTAAAACAGAGATGAGGAGAAATTTCTTCTCTCAGAGGGTTGTAAATCTGTGGAATTCGTTGCCTCAGAGAGCTGTGGAAGCTGGGACATTGAATAAATTTAAGACAGAAATAGATAGTTTCTTAAACGATAAGGGAATAAGGGGTTATGGGGAGTGGGCGGGGAAGTGGAGATGAGTCCATGATCAGATTAGCCATGATCTTATTGAATGACAGAGCAGGCTCGAGGGGCCGTATTGTCTACTCCTGTTCCTATTTCTTATGTTCTTATGTTCTTATGTTCTTATCACCTGCACCTAAACCACCTAGCCTTACAAACCACCAAACCTTGCAAACAAAACCTCGAATAGGCTACGTAAAAATAGAAACTCGACACTGCAAAAAACTGTCATGTATGCAACCTTCATACAACAGTAACCTTTATACAACTGTAACCTTCATGCAACCACACTGTACACTGTATATATGTCCTGGAAATGCACACCTTGACCACACGGGGTGAACTTGTGGGAGACACTCCTCACCTGGGCACTCAGGTATTTAAAGGGAGGTCCTATGCAGGGTCATCACTTCTTGATCCTGGGAATAAAGAAAGGACACGCAGTGACCGTGTCTGCAGTACATGCCTCGTGTGATTCAGTAGCAGGGTGCAGGGACACCACATTTGACGACTAGAAACGGGAATCACCGAACCATGAGGATGGCCGCCGGTAGCACAGAGGAACGTTACTGTGTGGGTGAGGACTGGGACGACTTCGTTGAGAGACTCCAGCAGAGTTTTGTCACGAAGGACTGGCTGGGAGCGGCAGCGGCTGACATGCGGAGGGCGTATCTACTGACCTGTGTCCCGTGATGCGACCATTGACACCCACCATCAGAGCGCTTAGAAATAACCAAAGGGACAATCAGAGAGCAATGCCTGGTAACAGTCCTTTTGTTAACAACAACCTCAGCGCATGCTGGAGGTGTGGAGGTAGACATACTGCGAAAAGCTGCAGATTCCAGCAATTTATCTGTAGGAATTGCAACATCAGTGGACACTTGGCCAGAATGTGCAGAAAGGCTGTAGCAAGGCTAATCTATGAGATAGAGGAACCAGACGAGGGGTCTGCAATGCCTGAGGCAAAGCCATGGATGCTGAAGTTCAGCGGGTTCATGTGGCTGACATCCACAGCTCATATACCAAAACCGCCACCTATGATGATGAAAGTTTTATTGAATGGCATCCCGGTGCGCATGGAGCTGGACACAGGAGCCAGCCAGTCCCTTATGAGCGCCCAACAATTTGAGAGACTATGGCCACACGGAGCTAGCAGGCCAAAACTGGAATGCATTGACATGCAGCTACGGACGTACACCAAAGAGATCATCCCAGTGCTAGGCAGTGCAAACTTGGTGGTAACACATAATGTATCAGAGAACCAGCTGCCACTCTGGATTATCCCAGGAAACGGCCCCGCACTTTTGGAGAGGAGCATGCTAGCCGAGATGAACTAGAAATGGGGGGATGAGCACGCCATTTCATCTGTGGAGCGAAGCTCATGCTCACAGGTTCTACAGAAATTCGGGGCACTGTGTCGGGACTTTCAAGGGCATCAAAGTAGAGATACGCATCACCCCGGACGCCAGACCAGTGCACCACAAAGCCAGAACAGTGCCGCATGTGATGCGTGAGAAAATTGAAAGTGAATTGGACAGGCTGCTCAGAGAGGGCATAATTCCGGCCGTTGAATTCAGTGACTGGGCAAGCCCCATCGTTCCTGTTCTCAAAGCGGATAGCTCGGTCAGGATTTGTGGCGGCTACAAGGCCACCATCAACCGAGTGACACTGCAGGACCAATACCCGCTTCCGAGAGCGGAGGACCTTTTTGCCATGCTGGCAGGTGGCAAGCTGTTCACCAAGTTGGACCTCACTTCGGCCTACGTGACTCAGGAACTGGCTGAAGAATCCAAGCTTCTGACCACTATCACGACGCACAAGGGGCTATTTATCTACAACAGGTGTCCGTTTGGCATTCGATCGGTGGCCGCTATCTTTCAGAGGAACATGGAAAACTTGCTTAAATCCATTCCTGGAACGATCGTATTCCAAGACGACATCCTAATAACAGGTCGAGACACCGAGGAACACCTCCAAAACCTGGGGGAGGTGCTACGCCGACTGGACCGGGTAGGCCTGCAGTTGAAAAAGGCCAAGTGTGTGTTTTTGGCCCCAGAGTTCGAGTTTTTAGGCAGGAGGGCTGCCGCAGCTGGGATCCGGGCCACCGAAGTTAAAGCGGAGGCAATCCGCCGGGCGCCCAAGCCCGGCAACACATCGGAGTTGCGATCATTCCTGGGACTTTTGAACGATTTCGGGAACTTTCTGCCGAACTTAAGCACATTGTTGGAGCCGTTACACGTGCTCTTGCATAAAGGTTGTGAATGGTTTTGGGGGGCGGTCAAGAACGGGCATTCAATAGGGCGCAGAACCTGCTTTGTGCTAACAAGCTGTTGACCTTGTACGACCCCTGTAAAAAACTGGTTATAACATGTGATGCATCATCCTATGGGGTTGGGTGCGTGTTGCAGCAGAGTAATGATGACGGCTGACTCCAACCGGTGGCTTATGCCTCCAGGTCGCTCTCCCAGGCAGAGCATGGATACGGCGTGGTCGAAAAGGAAGCACTCGCTTGTGTTTACAGGGTGAAAAAGATGCACCAGTACCTTTTCGGTAGGCAGTTCGAGCTAGTAACGGACCACAAGCCGTTAACATCCCTGTTGTCCGAGAGCAAGGCTGTCAATGGCAATGCGTCAGCTCGCATATAACGATGGGCTCTCATGCTGGCTGCATATGATGACACCATACGGCACCGGCCAGGCACCAAGAATTGCTCTGATGCACTCAGCAGGCTCTCACTGGCCACCACTGAGGGAGCGTCGGAGCAAAGCGTTGAGATGGTCATGGCCGTTGAGGCTTTTGATACCGCAGGCTCCCCCATCACAGCCCGCCAGATCAAAATCTGGACCAATAGAGACCCCCTCCTGACCATGATAAAGAAATGTGTTCTGACTGGGGATTGGACGCCCGCACACGGGGCGTGCCCCGAGGAGGTCAGACCGTTTCACAGACGAATGGATGAGCATTCCATCCAAACCGACTGCCTGCTATGGGGCAGCCGCGTAGTCATGCCCCAGAAAGGAAGGGAAGCATTCATCAGGAAACTCCACAGCGAACACCCTGGCATTGTGCTTATGAAGGCCATTGCCCGGTCACATGTATGGTGGCCGAGAATTGACTCAGACCTGGAACACTGGGTTCGCAGGTGCATGACGTGTGCCCAGCTAGGCAATGCCCCCAGGGAGGCCCTCCTCAGTCCGTGGACCTGGCCCACCAGGGCCACGGTCAGGTGTTCACGTAGACTACGCAGGCCCGTTCATGAAAAAAATGTTCCTGATTGTTGTCGATGCACACTCGAAATGGATCGAGTGCATCATATTAAACTTGTGCACGACATCCATCACAGTGGAGAGTCTGCGTACAGTTTTCGCGACCCACGGCTTGCCGGACATTCTGGTCAGCGACAATGGCCCGTGCTTCACCAACCATGAATTCCAGGAGTTTATGTCAGGTAATGGCATCAAACATGTCCGGACAGCGCCGTTCAAGCCAGCTTCCAATGGCCAGGCGGAACGTGCGGTCCAAGTCATAAAACAGGGCATGCTCCGGATCCAAGGACCATCCCTTCAGTACCGCCTATCGCGCATCCTGCTGGCCTACAGGTCCCGCCCGCATTCGCTCACGGGAGTCCCGCCAGCGGAACTACTCATGAAACGCATTCTTAAAATGCGGCTGTCCCTCATTCATCCAGCCCTGGCAGACATTGTTGAGGGTAAGCGCTAGTCCCAAACCGAGTGCCATGATCGAAACGCAAGGGGGAGGTGTATAGAAATCGATGACCCGGTATTTGTTCTTAACCATGCCTTGGGACCCAAGTGGCTTGACGGCACCGTAATTGGCAAAGAGGGGAATAGGGTCATAGTGGTCAGACTCAACAATGGGCAAATATGCCGAAAACACTTGGACCAAATAAAAAAAAGATTCAGCTTAGACACTGAGGAAATTGAGGAAGAGCATGAGATGTTACCCGCACCACTGCCAGTGGATGAGCAACAAGGACATTCACCAACATGCACAGTCCCTGCGGCCAGCCCGGACAGGCCGGAATCACCTCAGGTGACAGAGATGCATGCCAAGGCTCAGCCACCAGAGCCCCAACTGCGGCGCTCCATGAGAGAGCATCCACCACCTGAAAGACTTAACCTTTGACACAAAAAGACGTGAGGGGGGAGGTGATGTCATGTATGCAACCTTCATACAACTGTAACCTTCATGTAACTGTAACCTTCATGCAACCACACTATACACTGTATATATGTCCTGGAAATGCACACCTTGACCACAGTGGGTGAACTTGTGGGAGACACTCCTCACCTGGGCACTCAGGTATTTAAAGGGAGGTCCCACGCAGGGTCATCACTTCTTGGTCCTGGGAATAAAGAAAGGTCACGCAGTGACCGTGTCTGCAGTACATGCCTCGTGTGATTCAGTAGCAAGGTGCAGGGACACCACAAGACATTTGCTCAACCTGACGGTAGTAACTGCAACCAGTTACATAAAAGATATTCCATTCTTCAGCCTTTATCTTAATGCACAAACAAATTCACCAAGATACTCTGTCATAAAACTATAGGGTAAAATCAGCAGTCCCACACTCTCAGTGAAGAGGCATGATCAAAGGGTTTTCTTTGGGTTTTCTTTGAGTACAGCCGGGAGGCCATTCGGCCAGGGCTAGGGGCGGGCCGGTGATTTCTATCAGTTCTCCTGCTCGCCCCTTAGCCCTGGCTGAGTGGCCTCCCGGTGCGATTGATCTCTTAGAAATACTAAATCTCAAATATTCTCCAAATACTGGATCTGTTTCACATTGTGACCTTCTAATGAGAATACTCTTCGTGAAATAATGTGTGAGAGAAAGAGTGATTCATGTTACTGTACAATCACTTATACTATCACGAACAAATTTGCGAATTAATTTACTACTCAAATAGATATTTGCATTCGGAAGAAAAGGGTTGGAATTGGATCCCACAGAAATGGGACCCCGAAGCTTGCCTCTGCTCTCTTAATGGCTCAGTGTATCAATGGACAGTAGTGTCATACTAAATCAAATTGGTCAGAAAGCCCCAGGTTCTAATATTTCCTGCATTACAATAACGACTACCCTTCAAAAAAATACTTCATCGGCTGTAAAGCACTTTGGGGCGTCCTGAGGACATGAAAGGTGCTATAGAAATGCAAGTCTGTCTTCTTTTCTTTCCATGTGGTCTCTACTGAGTTGACTGAACATAACCAGGGTTACAGTTAGGCAGCCACGATTGGACTCAGCACCTTTGGGCTTCGTAGGGGGTCAATCAGGTAGGATCCCTGGTGTTGATCGTGGAACTTTTGATCTGTGTGACTTACTTTCATAGAATCACATAATCATACAGCACAGAAGGAGGCCATTCAGTCTATCGGCCTGTGCTGGCACTTTGGGGGTGAAATTGCCCCTTGCCCTGATTGGGGGCTGGGACAGTTAGTGCCTGACGCTGGCACTTTCCCCTTTAATAACCGCCCTGAGAGCGGATGTCAGCCAGCTTCGTGCCCCGCAAAGTTGATGTTGACATCCTTTTGCGCCTGCATCGTGGTCCGTGGGGCAATTTCAAGGGTCGGCGCGGGGTCGCGTGCACGGTGATGACATCATCGCCGGTCGTGCGGTGGCCCGGGTGCCCGTGGCAGCTCCTCCATGAACCTCTGGACATTTTCCCAGGAGGAGTTACAGCGCCCCCCCTCCCTCGGGTGAAAACTGTCTTGTCCCCGAAGGCGGTAACGGAGCTATAAAAAGGGGCAATTTCGCCCCCTTTGTGTGGTGTGTCATTGGGGGGAGTTGACTGGGGACACATTTTAAGCTCAGCAGAAGATTTGCAGGTGACCACTTGACATCTGAAACATTACAGTATAAAAAAAATGTAAACTTTTAACATAGAATTACATACAGCAGAGAAACTGGCCATTCGGCCCAACTGGTCTCTGCTGGTATTTATGCTCCACATAAGCCTACTCCAACTCTAACTTGAATTTACAAAAAAAAATTGTTTAATTTGAATAGGAATTTAAAATGTTTTTTGCTGACTGGATCCCTTTTTAAGTCACTTTTTATTTATACTGACAATGTGTTGGTGAATACTGCACTTTGAGTAAAGGTAGTGTGATGCGGTATTACAGTATGAAACCTTAATGTTTCAGCTGGACTTCTACACCCATAGGCGTATCTTCCTTGCACTATATATGAAAGAAATTGGGCCGCAGATGCTGAGCTAACCTTACATTTGTGGTTCATACAGATTACTACTGTTTCCCCTGGCTGGAGAGTATAGAACTAAGGGGCGTAGTCTCAGGATTAGTGATTGACCATTTAGGAATGAGATGAGGAGAAATATTCTTTACTCAGAGGGTTGTGAATCTTTGGAATTCTCTACCCCCAAGGGCTGTGGATGTTCAGTCATTGAGTATATTCAAAGCTGAGATTGGTAGATTTTTGGACTCTCGGGAATCAAGGGATATGGGGAATGGACTGGAAAAGTGGAGTTGAGGTCAAAGATCAGCCATGATCATTGAATGGCGGAGCAGGCTCAAGGAGCTGTATAGCCTACTCCTGCTCCTATTTCTTAAGTTCATACTAAAATATGCTGCACTCCGTTCCCAAGCCACCGACTCCATCCCTCTCGCTGGCCCCTGTCTGAGGCTGCAGAAGACTGTTTGCAACCTTGGCGTTCTCTCTGATCCTGAGCTGAGCTACTTACTCCATGTCCATTTCATCACCCAGACCGGATAATTCCATCTCTGTGATATCGCACATCTCCACCCCTGTCTCAACTAATCTGCTGCAGGATTCCTCATCTATTCCATTGTTACCGCTAGACTTGACTATTAAATGCTCTCCTGGCCAGCCTCCCGCCTTGCACCAACGTTCCATTAAGCTGCGCAGCCTTGTGGCCATCTGGAGGTCCCACCCTGGACCGCTTTTCAAAAGGGAAGAGTTCCACAAAATTTTGAATGGGCTGCGCAGCCTGTTAAAGGGACCGCAAACATCTCTGGCAAAAAAATTAAGGGAATATTTGTCTTGCACCCTTCGTAAACTTAGCTCATCCAAAACTCTGCTGCCCATATTCTAAGTCGCACCAAGTCCTGTTCATCCATCACCCCTGTGCTCGCTGAGTTACATTGGCTCCAGGTCCAACAACTCGTGGGATGTTTTACTATGTTAACATCATTATCATCATCATCATAGGCATGCTTCTGAGAGGGAGGGGAAAAGGTGAGAGCAGAGGTGCGGGAAATAGAACAGACTTGCTTTCATTCTAAAAGTGAGTTCTCGGGTGACTGTACAGTCCAATACGGGAATTACAGTCTCTGTCATAGGTGGGACAGGCAGTGGTTGAAGGAAAGGGTGGGTGGGGAGCCTCGTTTGCCGCACGCTCCTTCCGATGTCTGCGCTTGGTTTCTGCATGCTCTCGGCGACAAGACTCGAGGTGCTCTGCACCCTCTCGGATGCTCTTCCTCCACTTTGGGCGGTCTTGGGCCAGGGATTCCCAGGTGCCGGTGGGAATGTTACACTTTATCAAGGAGGCTTTGAGGGTGTCCTTGTAGCATTTCCTCTGCCCACCTGGGGCTTGCTTGCTGTGTAGGAGTTCCAAGTAGAGCGCTTGTTTTGGGAGTCTCATGTCGGGCATGTGGATGATGTGGCCCACCCAGCGGAGCTGCTCGAATGTGGTCAGCTATGTTAAAGGTGCTATAGAAATGCAAGTTCTTGTTATTGTTGCACAATTAACACGTCGATATTATTATCTAGTCATGGATGGTATTTTAAACAAGAACAACATTTTTTTTGGAAGGAAGCCTCCTGAATTGCCAATTTCTCTTTCTTTCTCTTTAAAATGTTAATTGGCCTGATATCTATTTCCAGCATTTTCTTTTGTTGATTTCAGATTTCCGTCACTCCTGGTTTTTCTTTAAATTGCATTGATTATTTCAGTTCTGCTTTTGTTTTTGTGTTGATGTTTCTTTCTTGCGTTAGATCTTTGGCTCAACTGTAAAATTACATCAATTTGGGTAGATCTGGTTAGTTCCTGCTATATAACCACAAGAAGTCTCCATAGGAACTAGTGCATCTTTTTCATAAATAAATGCAACTAAATCTTGTGTTTTGGCCTCTCTACCTCATGCATGTGGCTTGGTAGCTTTTGAAAATATGCGTCTTATTTTTGTTTTCCAGTTGTTACCATTATCCTTAGTTAACACAGGCATTTCCTGAGCAATGCAAGTTCTCATGATTCATTGCAGAAATCTTGGCACTTGCCAATTCAGATCTTAAAAAGAAGGGCCAACCTTTTGAATGTGCTCCACTGACAGTGGGCTCTCGCCCACTTGGGATGTGGACATCGCTGGCAAGGCCAGTATTTATTGCCCATCCCTAGTTGCCCTTGAGAAGGTGATGGTGAGCCGCTGCCTTGAACTGCCAGTCCATGTGATGACGATACTCCCACAGCGCTGTTAGGTAGGGACATCCAGGACTTTGACCCAGCGACGATGAGGGAACGAAATATGTCCAAGTCAAATGGTGTGTGATTTGGAGGGGAACTGGTGGTGATCCTGTTCCCATACATCTGCTGCCCTAGTCCTTCAAGGTGGTAGAGGCTGTGGGTTTTGGAAGTACTGTTGAAGAAGGCTTGGCAAGTTGCTGCAGTGCATCCTGTAGATAATACACACTGCAGCCATGGTGTGGAGGGAGTGGATGTGGGAAAGGCTTCAGATTGGTGTATAGTCACTGATGGTGTTGTGCAGATTACCCGCCCTCCTGTATGGCTCAGAGATGTGGATCACATACAATAGACCCCTCAAACTGCTGGAGAAATACCACCAACGATGTTTCCGCAAGATCCTGCAAATCGCCTGGGAGGATAGACGCACCAACGTTAATGTTCACGCTCAGGTCAACAACCCCAGCATTGAAGCACTGACCACAGTCAACCAGCTCCATTGGGTGGGCTACATATCTGACACAAGACTCCCAAAGCAAGCGGCCTACTCGGAACTCCTACAGGGCAAGCGATTCCCAGGTGGCAGAAGAGACATTTCAAGGATACCCTCAAAGCCTCCTTGATAAAGTGCAACATCCCCACCGACACCTGGGAATCCCTGGTCAAAGACCACCCTAAGTAGAGGAAGAGCTTCTGGGAGGGTGCTGAGCACCTTGAGTCTCGACGCCGAGAGCATGCAGAAAACAAGCGCAGGCAGTGGAAGGAGCATGCGGCATCCAGACTCCCCACCCACCCTTTCCCTCAACGACTGTCTGTCCCACTTGTGACAGAGACTGTAATTCTGCTTTGGACTGTATAGGCACCTGAGAACTCACATTTAGAGTGGAAGCAAATCTGCCTCGATTTTAAGGGACTACCTATGATGATGATGATGTGCAGATTATAGATCCATTGTTATCCTTAATATTGCTAATGGGCTGTCTGCATTTGACTCTTATTGGTGTAGGGTTTAGCTTGATTTATTTCTCCTTGACAGTGTTTCAAGGTTGTTGAAATGGTCACATTTCCTGGGAGTTTAAGGATTAGAGTGGGCTTTGGAAATACCTAATTCTGGACCTCTAAAGTTGAACGAGAAAAAAATGGAATTCTCGCCAGAAGGTCTATGTTACTCGTGAGACTTCTGTAATGTTGTATTATCAATAGCATGTGAACTATCCAAATCCCCTTTGATAAGTGTAAAACTGAGAAATATGCCAACCTTGTGAATTTGCCAAGTTCCATGTCAAAGTGTTTAGGTTATTGATGAATTGACTGATAATATTTCCACACAACCTGAACCATTCATGGTGGGAGGAATTGTCTTACTGACAAAACCAACTGTCCCAGTAATAGTTAATGCCTTGAGGAGTTAAAGAGCAATCCTAAATCAAGAGAAATTAGTTTTCTGGTCACCTTCATTTGTGAAATTTGTCAATTTTATCTCATAATAATCCTGTGAAGCCCCTTGGAATGTTTCACTGCATTAAAGACGCTATATAAATGCAAGTTGTTGTTGTTGTTGTGAAGGTTTTTCTTGTTCATGTCAGACATGGAATACATTTCTTATCCCACTCTTATAAATCAGTTGAGGCGGTCCTGTTCTTCACAGTCATGCTGGTGTCTCTGAGCAACATAAGTCCGGTGGGACATTTACTCTGAGGACTCCACCAATGCTGCTGAAAGATGCACAACAGTGACCACCAGAGACAAAAGGGAATGAGGAAATCAGGAAAGTAGACACATGAATTTCGAAACTGGGTTTACCCTTTCCCCTCACTGCTCTGTTGCAGTCTGATGTTCTAATGCAGGTTTCCATCTAAATATCAGCTTGGTTCATTTGGCAGTACTCTACTCGGAACTCCTGCATGGCAAACGATCCCCAGGTGGGCAGAGGAAACGTTTCAAGGACACCCTCAAAGTCTCTTTGAAAAAGTGCAACATCCCCACCGGCACCTGGGAATCCCTGGTCCGCCCTAAGTGAAGGAAGAGCATCCAGGAGAGCGCTGAGCACCTCGAGTCTCGTTGTCGAGAGCTTGCAGAAAACCAAGCACAGGCAGCAGAAGGAGCATGCGGAAAACCAGACTCCCCACCCACCCTTTCCTGCAACCACTGTCTGTCCCACCTGTGACAGAGATTGTAATTCCCATATTGGACTGTACAGTCACCTGAGAACTCACTTTTAGAGTGGAAGCAAGTCTTCCTCGATTCCGAGGGACTGCCTATGATGATGACGCAGATCTCTAAGTGTGGACGTCAGATGATGGCAGAATTGGGCTTGGTTGTGCTACCCCTCATGATCAAACAGCCTGTTGATGCTTACTGTCAAGGCTCGCACACTAATAGTGGCTACTTGGGTAAAGTACTGTACCTGGACAGGATCCAATGGCTTCAGGGGAGGGAGTAAGTTGGTTGAGAAAACTGAAAAGAAAAAAAAAATTACCAAGATCCTTTGTTTTCTTTTTATTTCAATTAATTTTACTGTGGGGTTGCATCTTGTTCAGTGAAAGGTTTTTAAACCTTCACAAAGTCTGAAGTGGGTCGAACACACCTTACTTACACAATACAAAATACTTGTACATACGCTGTACTTTTCACATTGTTCTATATGCTCTGTAAAGGTTAATCCATTTGGGAATGTGACACTATATAAGGTCACCTTTGCCCATTGAAGGTTTTTCTTTGCTAAATAGTTGATAAGATTAAATAATGTTCTGACAGTTTGAAGGTATTACTGTGTTACTTTTATTTGTTCCAACCACACAGGTGATTAAAGGATGATTTACTTAAGCCATTTTGGGTGCCACCTTCTCTCATACATCAAATGAGCATGGATCGATTTTGAGACATGATTTTTTTCAAGGAATTGGCATAGTCGTTACCTGAAGGGGACAAGCAACTTTATGTTAAAGTTATATTTGTTTGGGGGCTATTTAAGATATCTACTTGCAAACAATTGGTTATGTTTAAACTCCAATGGTGTAAAATTGCATTCTGTGATATTCGCAACTAAATGCGTTAAAATGTTTCCGTTGTCCATTATTGTAGTGGAGATGCTATCTATTTATCTTAATCAGACTAGCGCCGTCATTAAAATACCAGGCAGAGGAATTTCATACAAGCGCTGATATCAAATAGGATCATTTCACACTGTTGGTATCTGGAATTTCAGCTATGAGGAAAGATTAAGGAAATTGGGGTTGGGAGCAAGGTGACCGAGTCAAAATCGGCAAGGTTATGAATGGAATTGATAAATTGTTGACAATGGTGAAGAGTTCAAATACCAAAGAATGCAAGTTAAACATTAGGAACTTTGGGGGAAAAGAGTGCAGTCAGGTAGAGCATATTCACACGCAAAGTATAATAGATTTTCAGAATGAATTACCAAGAAAGGCTGCTGAAATCAGTCAGTATAAAAGGATTCAAGAGACATTTAGATGCACTTTTGGAAATAATATGAAGGAAAGGCATGTAATAGGGCTGATGTATGGGCATGTGGGATGAATGGTTTCTTCCTGTATAGGGGTGTGCATGTGTGTAGAGGGCTTTGTGTCTATATATAATTGTGCACTCGCATGTGTTTGTGTGTGTCTATGTATGCATTTGTGTAGTTGCGTGGGTGTTGTGTATGTCCACAACCTCAGGACCTCCCAAAGCGCTTTACAGACAATTAAGCACTTTTGAAATGTTGTAATGTAGGAGACACGGCAGCCAATTTGTGCACAGCCAGGTCCCACAACAGCAATGAGATAAATGACCAGATAATCTATTTTTTTGTGATGTTGGTTGAGGGATAAACATTGGCCAGGACACTGGGGTTAACACCCCTGCTCTTCTTTGAAATAGCTCCATGGGATCGTTTACATCATGTGAGAGGGCAGATGGGACCTTGGTTTAACATCTCATCCAACTCATGCTGGGCTTTGATTTCACAAGCACTGGCAGCCCTCTGATGCCCTGAACAAGTGCCCATTTTTCATGTGTGAGCCTAGATAGTGTCGACTAGTGCAATGGATTGCACACGGCAAGGCAACCCATTAACTTTAACTCCGCCACCCCTGCTAACTTGGTAAGGGTAGAGGCCAGGAATGTACTGTTGTTCCTGACACCCAGTGTTGCTAAGGTATTAATGATGCAAGATCCATTGGATGACTTATTCCAGCCAATGATATTTAATCTCAAAACATCCATCTAAATAAAGGTGGACATACACAACATCCGCTAACATGCGGTGGGAAATCCTGGAAGTGGTGGTGGGCGTGGTGGTGGGCTATGGTGAGCCAGGAGAATGACTGCACTGGCCACCTCTTGATCCTGACTGCCCCTCCGAAAATTCAACTGTATCAGCTGGGTATTCAAGAATCATCATCATAGGTTATCCCTGGAAATTGAAGAAGACTTGCTTCCACTTCAAAAGTGAGTTCTCAGGTGACTGAACAGTCCAATACAGAAATTACAGTCTTTGTCACAGATGAGACAGACAGTCGCTGGAGGAAAGGGTGGGTGGGGAGCCTGGTTTGCCGCACGTTCCTTCCGCTACCTGTGCTTCTTTTCTGCATGCTCTCGGCGACGAGACTCGAGGTGCTCAGCGTCTTCCCGGAGGGCCTTCCTCCACTTAGGGCATTCTTTGGCCAGGGACTCCCAGGTGTCAGTGGGGATGTTGCACTTTTTCAAGAATAAGGGTATTACAGCCAAGTTTGATCCTGTGCTCACATAACATCCAAGGCAATAACAAAGTCGGCTCATATAGTGCCTTTTACACAGCAAAACATGGTGATTCATAAGAGGGTTGGAGGACACTGAGCAGAAAGTAGGAGAAAAGTTGGGTCAGGTGATTGAAAGCACAGTTGAAGAGGTAGATTTTCCAAAGGGTTGGGTGGGAAGGACATGGTTGAGAGATTTAGGAAGAGAAGCCCAGAGTGCAGGTACATGATGGCTGAAAGTTCTGCTATCAATGGTGGAATGGAAGGTGAAGGGGATAGGCAGTAGACCAGAGTCAGAAGAGCAGAGAGTACGTATTGGAATGCAGAGTTGAAGATGATTGCAGAGTTCGGGAGTGATTCAAAAATGAGGAGCAGGATTTTGAAATTACAGATGTGTGGAGCACAGTACAGCAGGAGATACAAACGGTGGAGTTCTGCATCAGTTGGAATAAGTTGATGTTTATTTTGTTTCAAAAATATACTTTATTCATAGAATTTTGGCAAAATACAATACATTACTTTTCAAGGTACATTGCAATTCAATTCACAAATCACATTACATATAGCACTATACAGATGAAAGCAGTACATGGTACTGATAAGAGCAGATTTACATGACATTTCAAGATACAATGCAATTCAATCCACAAATCACATTACACATAGCTCTATACAGGTGAAATCAGTACATGGTACTCTATTTACACAAACAGGTTACAAGTACATGTTCACTATAAACCTTTTCCAAGTCATACAGACCGAATTGATGGGGGGGGGGGGGTTATACTGGTTCCAGTCCCTTGATGTACAATGGTGGAAGGGCCTTAAACTGTGGCCTTTCCCCATCATGCCTTTGCAGTGACTGCACCAAACTTTAGTGAGTCCTTCAGCATGTAGTCCTGGACCTTGGAATGTGCCAGTCTGCAACACTCAGTCGTGGACAGCTCCTTGCTCTGGAAGTTTCGGGAAGAAAAAAGGGCGTCCTTCATTGAGTTGATAGCTCTCCAGCAGCAGTTGATGTCTGTCTCAGTGCGTGTCCCTGGGAACAGTCTGTAGAGCACAGAGTCCTGTGTTACGGAGCTGCTTGGAGTGAACCTCGACAGGCACCACTGCATTTTAATTCAGTTAACAAGAAATTTTACGAGCAACACCTCCTGATGTTATCCACAGGATTCAGGGTTTAAATAATGGCCCAGAATTTGCAGTCAGTGACCAAGCAAAGGCGTCACCATTGACCCCGAATAAAGCTGCCCACAAACATCTCACGATCTCTGTGGCGAGAGGTTTGGTTTTTTTCGATGTTCAGCTGATATCAGGGTAAGTTAATGGGGAATTCCCTTACACGATCTCCTGTGACATCAACAAGCAGTCTAAGCAGCCAATCACAGTCTCACAGACTGGGAACCAGGAAGTGAAGAAGCTCCTTTTACTCTGACTTTTGAAACATTTTTATAGTGAGCAAAACAAAGATTGGGGCTCTCACATGGGGAGAAGGTAAACCTGAAATAAATATGAACAAACGTTAAAAAAATATATATTTCTTTAAAGTTTCCTAACAATTGCAATTTTTATTATAATGGAGAAATTTAGCATTCCTCAAAATTAAAATGAGTTTTTCAAGACCATAACATTTGTTTAGCAGTCAATATGCTGTTAAAACACCAGTTACACCTAATCCAACAAGGTCTAACTTTTACTGGGGTATTTAACAGCGATATTGCTGCGGAAAAGCCCAAGTTTCACTGATTTCCCTAATTATACTGATTGCCGGCAATGGGGGTGGGGGGTGTGAGGGGCTGTGGGGGGTCCACTGTATCAGAGCAGTGAATGACAGATCGCAACTTCACGATTTCTGCATTAGGCTGCGCATGCGTTAAATCCGGAAGTTGTGGTCAGTTTCAAAGGGGTAATAACAGCGAACGCTGTTCGTTCGCCATTCACTCACTGTAAATTCCAGGCCGATAATTAAAAAACATCAATACTAAAGGAAAAAAAATTCAAGTAGGTTAATCAAAGTTCTTTGGAATCTCCGTAGCCTCACCGTCGCCCTGCATATTGACTTCAAAATGTTTGTCCGCGTTTTCATATCCCTCTGCTGGATCAGTTCAATGTGGGGACCTTTTGTTGAGCTTCGATCATATTCCGACCCCTGTTTTGGTTTGAAATGAGCTGTGAGGTTAAATCAATTTTTATTCATTGTCAATTAAATGTTTGCCATCACATTCTACATGGACACATGATCTGAGGATGATGCAAAGCCTTTGGAAATGTAGATTTTGCCCAAATTTATGGATGAAAATTGGCCACAGTGCCCCTGGGCTGGGAGTGGAAAAATCAGCCTGAATTCCTGGATGTGCAGACATGCAGATGCCAGGTCAGAACAGGATATGGGCTTGTTTACAGTTGCCTTGTCTGTACGGTGGAATGGTCTGTTGACAATCACTATCGAGACGCACACGTGCATAATGGTCACTTGGTCAAGGTGCTGGAGAGTCAGCGGCTTCACGAGAGGAGGGAGGGGGTAGAAAAAATTGAGAGCAGTTGAATTGTGGCTTGCCTATCAATGGGATAAGGTGAGTAACCACTATTATTCAGGAGGGTTTGAAGTGCACTGCAAGCAACAAAACTGACAAGTACTATTAATGATCAGTCATATAGAGGATGCCTGTCAGGGTGTCACCAATGTGATATTTATCCAGGGAGTGGACCTGACTGGATAAGATCCAAGCAAGCAACTTATGAGCTTGTTATAGCACTGTGCCTCCTCACTCGGTAAATATCGGCTGGGATCTTCTATCTTCCTTCTGTAGATTTCTGTGTGAAATTCCAAAAACAATAGGGCAGTAATAGTAGGGAATTTCAACTACCCTAATATTAACTAGGATAGAATTAGTGTGAAAGCTATAGAGGGAGCAGAATTCTTAAAATGCATTCAGGAGAACATTTTGAGCCAGTACGTAACAAGCCCAACAAGAGAGGGGGCAGTTCTTGACTTAGTTTTAGGGAATGAAGCTGGACAGGTGAAAGGGGTATAAGTGGGAGAGCATTTTGGTGGTAGTGATCATAATTCAGTTAGATTTAGGGTAGTTGTGGAAAAGGACAAAGATAGACCAGGAATAAAAGTTCTCAATTGGGGAAAAGCCAATTTTACTAAGCTGAAATGTGATTTAGCCATAGTGGACTGGAAACAGCGACTTGAAGGTAAATCAGTGTCAGAGCAGTGGGAGGCATTCAAGGAGGAGATAGTGAGGGTATAGAGCAAATATGTTCCCTTAAAGAAAAATGGAGGGGACTAACAAATCTAGAGCTTCCTGGATGTCAAGGGGCATACAGGGTAGGATAAAGAAAAAAAGGGAAGCTTATGACAGATACTGAGGGCTCAATACTGTAGAAACCCTACAGGAGTATAAAGAGTGCAGGGGTGGAATTAAAAAGGACATTAGGAAAGCAAAGAGAGGGCATGTAAAAATATTGGCAAGTAAAATCAAGGAAAACCCAAAGATGTTTTATAAATACATTAAGAGTAAGAGGATAACTAAAGAAAGAGTAGGGCCTATTAGAGACCATAAAGGCAACCTGTGTGTGGAGGCGGAAGACGTGGGTATGGTACTTAATGAATACTTTGCGTCTGTTTTCACAAAAAAGAAGGACGGAGGATGTGGTGTCCCTGCACCTTGCTACTGAATCACACGAGACATGTACTGCAGACACGGTCACTGCGTGACCTTTCTTTATTCCCAGGACCAAGAAGTGATGACCCTGCGTGGGACCTTCCTTTAAATACCTGAGTGCCCAAGTAGGGGTGTCTCCCATAAATTCACCCCCTGTGGTCAAGGTGTGCATTTCCAGGACATATATACAGTGTACAGTGTGGTTGCATGAAGGTTACAGTTACATGAAGGTTACAGTTGTATGAAGATTGCATACATGACAGAGGAGTGTGAAATTAGATGAAATAAACATAGTGAGAGAGGAAGTAGTAAGGGGTTTAGCATCTTTGAAAGTGGATAAATCTCCAGGCCTGGATGAAATGTAACCCAGGCTATTAAGAGAAGCAAGACGGGAAATCGAAGAAGCTCCGACCATCATTTTCCAATCGTCTCTGGCTACAGGTGTGGTGCCGGAGAAAATTCAGAAAGAAAAACAAAAGCACCAAGCAGCACCAATGTAAAACCCTGAATATGGACGACACACATCTTCCAAATGTTCTACCAATATCTGGAAGTACTATGGCAAGAGAAAGGCCGAGAGAACAGAAAATGTAATGCAAACTCCAACTTGTTGTAAATAGGCTCATTGCCTATGTCGTGTTCAGTTTTACACAGCATTAAATACTCATGGAGGTGATATTACCATTTGTTTGAAGGCATCAAAAGAAAAGATTCAAACTGTTAAGACTCCATCACCTCCATTCACCTGCCTCCAATTCTGAAATCACAAAGATAAATCTAGAAACACTGGACATTGAATTACACCAAACATAATTAGTAAGGATTTGAACCAAGCAGGTGTTCACATCAAATAGAAAAGCTTCCAATATTTCTAGAATGGCCTCAGGTTCCGCATGTACGCTGACGATACTCAGCTCTACCTCTCCACAACTTCTCTTGACTATTCCACTCCCCTATATGAGAGACAATTTGCTTGAATTGAACATTGGGAAGACCGAGGCCATTGTTTTCGTCCTACGCCACAACTTCCATTCCTTGGCCACCGATTCCACCCCCGTCCCTGGTCACTGTCTCAAGCTAAACCAGACTGTTCACAACTTCAGTGTCCTATTTGACCCTGAGCTGCGATTACACTGCCATGCCCTCTCTATTACAAAAACTGCCTACTTCCAGCTCTGTAACATTGCCGGTCTCCATCCCTGCCTCAGCCCATCTACTGTGTAAACCGGCATTCATACTTTTGTTACCTCCAGACTCGACTATCTAATGCTCTCCTGGCTGGCCTCCACCTTCCACCCTCTATAAACTTGAGCTCATCCAACAGTCTACTGCCTGTATCCTAACCCACACCAAGTCCCGTTCACTCATCACCCTTGTGCTCACTGATCTAAATTGGCTCCCCGTCCCCCAACACCTCAAATTTAAAATTCTCATTCTCATGTTAAAATCACTCCATGGCCTTGCCTCTCCCTATCTCTGTAATCTCCTCCAGCCCCACAATGCTCCGAGATCTCTGCGCTCCTCCAATTCTGGTCTCTTGTGCATCCCCGATTTTAATCGCTCTCCTATTGGCAGGCATTCTTCAGCTGCCTAGGCTTGAAGCTCTGGAATTCTCTCCCGAAACCTCCCTGCCTCTCTACCTCTCCTTCCTTTAAGATGCTCCTTAAAACCTACCTCTTTGCAAGCTTTTAGTCACCTCCCCTACCATCTCCATAAGTGGCTCGGTGTCAAATTTTGTTGGATAATGCTCCTGTGAAGCATCTTGGGATGTTTTACTATGTTAAAAGCATTATGTAAGTGCAAGTGCTTGAAATTGTTGAACACAGCTCAATTGAAATGTATGCTTCCATGGCAAATTGCCAATTACCTTATTATCATCCATAGTAATCAGAGTTCTGAGAAGATTTCAAGTGTTCGAATTAGCAGCAGATTTTAACTATGTTGATCAAATTTATATGATGGAATGGACGATTTGTACTTGAACTGAAGCATTGCACAAATCAATGAGAAAATAAATCTGTAAGGCAATAATTAGGGCAGCGAGCATTAGCTTAATGGTAGGCACAACACCTAATTTTTTAAAAATCAATATGTTGATAGTCTTTTAGGTCATTAGAAAAAAAACTATAGATGTATTTGAATGTGCATATCTAAAGAATATTAGGTCAATATTGACAGTAATAGAAGCATTAAGTTTCTCAATTACACTGTATGTCAGTCCTTCATGGGTACCACACAATGTTCTTTTACAATTTTAATGATCAACAGTCTCACCAATGAAGCATGTTTTTGGGAATATTAAAGGAATCAAGGGATATAGGGATAGTGCAGGCAAGTGGAGTTGAGGTAGAAGATCAGCCGTGATCATTAAATGGTGGAGCAGGCTCGAGGGGCCAAATGGCCTACTCCTGCTCCTATTTCTTATGTTCTTCTGTTTCAAACACAATGGTCCTGAAATTCTGTAGGGCATCTGAGGTCCTGACATAACTGTCATGGGGGATTACTGGTTCCCCAGAGAGATGGCGCAAATGGTTGAAAACCAGCGTTTATGCTATTTCGCCGGTCTCCTGCTGAAGTTACAGTGGGTGATCAGGAGATTGCACCAACAAATTTACAGCTGAACGATATTTGCCCACAACTCTATGTCCTGACCTCTGCTCCTCAGCCCTAGTTTCTGGCTCAGTGATTTTTTGGATTTATTTTTTCATTCACGGGAAGTGGCCATCGCTTTTATTGCCCATCCTAATTGCCCTTGAGAAAGTGGTGGTGAGACACTTTCTTGAACTGCTGCAATCCGTGCGGTGAAGGAACTCCCACAGTGCTGTTAGGGAGGGAGTTCCAGGATTTTGACCCGCGACAATAAAGGAAAAACGATATATTTCCAAGTCAGGATGGCATGTGACTTGGAAGGGAACTTGGAGGTGATGGTGTTGCAATGCGCCTGCTGCCCTTGTCCTTCTAGGTGGTAGAGGTCGTGGGTTTGGGACTTTCCACTTTTAGGCCCCAGATTTCCCTAACTTATCATGGATTTGGTTTCTTAAACAGCCAGGGCAAAAAATTCAAGCATGTGGCATGGACAATATCAGGTGTTTGGAGCAGCATACTAATGTTCCGACTTAGGTAGGCAGAGACCCTTAACTGGCGAAGGAGAACTTTTCAAAATAACATTTTGTGGTCAACTCAGAACAGTACCAAAAGAAAAAAGAAAGAAACACTTGCATTTATATATTGGCCCACTCCCGACTCCAGGTCCCCAGAACCCCAGATCCCCAACCCACCTTGATCTGCCTCCCCTCCCGCCGCCTCTGGCCCCCGCGATTCCCATCCCCCACTCCAAGCCAATCCTGACTCCCAGCTCCACGTTGCCTCACCTTGACATCCCCGACCCCCAGACCCACTTATCTGAGGACGACCCGAATTTTCTCCAGCCAGTTGGAGTGTCAGCTGTGGCTCAGTGGATAGTACACTTGCCTGTGTCATAAAGGTTCTAGATTTAAGTCCTACTCCAGCGACTTGAGCACATAAATCTAGGCTGACGCTCCAGTGCAACACTGAGTGACTGCTGTACTGTCTGAGGTGCCGTCTTTCAGATGAGATGTTAAACCAAAGCCCCGCCTGCCCTCTCTCAAGTGGATGTAAAAGATCCCATGGCACTCTTTCGAAGAAGAGCAGAGGAGTTATCCTCGGTGTCCTGGCTAATATTTATCCCTCAATCAACATAACAGAAACAGATGATCTGGGTCATTATCACATTGCTGTTTGGGGGAATTTGCTATGTGAAAATTGGCTGCTGCGTTTCCTACATTACAACAGTGACTACACTTCAAAAAGTGCTTCATTGGCTGTAAGGCGCTTTGAGATGTCTGGTGGTCGTGAAAGACTTATATTTATATAGCGTGAAAGACGCTATATAAATATAAGTCTTTCTTTTTCAGTCGTCACCTGCGGGCTGTTGCACCCAGGACCAATATCCGGGAGCCTCAGATCGCACCGTTCTGGTGCAGGGTATTTACCCTTTGCCATACTGCCCCCCCCCACCCTATCCCACCCCCGCCACATGTGTGCGTCACACAAATGGGCCCCCCTGATTTTCTGGGCCATGGTTTTCACCATTCAGAGGGGCTTTCTTGTGGAGTGGGACCAGTCAAAATGTATATACTTGGGGAGTCTCCTTCTTTTGCACATAATTTACAGATGATTCCTCAGAGCTAGAGGAACACATCAAGTAAAAGGTGACATTGTCAAGTGAAAAATACTGCCAACTAAAAGAATGAAGACAGCAGCTTATGTCGCTTTTGTACCACAATGATCATCATTAAGGGTCCTTTTTTCGCCTTGTCAACTTTAGTCTGATTTATTTCACTGTGATCTGATAATGAGACAAGCCAGCTTGCAGCTGCTCTTGTAACATATTGCAATTTTTTTGTAAATCATTAATATGGCCTGAAAGAAAATCCTGTATTTGTGTAAAAGTACTTTCATTGAATATGAAGCAATAGGACGTCAATAGCAACGATCATGGTTAAATCAATCAAGAGACTTGGTAGAGGTAAGAATGAACAAAACTTTTGGTCAGGGCAAATACCAATAGGCCATTTTGCGCCTCTCTAAAATAGTGATCTCTGCGTCATTAACTTGGGAACATAGGTGCAGGGAGGAGGCCATTCAGCCCCTTGAGCATGTCCGTCATTCAATTAGATCAAGGCTGATCTGCATCTTAACTCCATATACCCGCCTTTGTTCCTTGACCCTTAATACCCTTGCCTAACAAAAATCTATCAATCATAGTTTTAACATTTTCAATTGTCCCCCCGCCCCCCAGCCTCAACAGCTTTTTGGGGGCGAGAGTTGCAATTTATACTGACCCTTTGTATGAAGCAGTGTTTCCTGACATTGCCCCTGAAAGGCCTAGCTTTCTGTGTGCAAATTGGCTGTTGCATTTCCTACATTACAACTATTTCAGAGAGGCAGAAAATGCCTATTGTTATTTGCCCTGACTGGAAGTTTTGTTTATTCTTACCTCTACCAAGTCTCTTGATTGATTTAACCATGATCGTTGTTATTGACATCCAATTGCTTCATATTCAATGAAAGTACTTTTACACAAATACAGGATTTTCTTTCAGGCTATATTAATGATTTTTAGAAAACATTGCAATATGTTATGGACCATGCTCTGGATCCTCCCATCAGAAGAACATGCTTCTCGCTATCTACCCTATTGACTCGTTTGATCATCAATGTTGCATTCCCATCTCCTGGCACCCCATAACAAATTCAAGAGAGTTAACTGTTTTGCATCCCTTTAGTAAGAGCTCATACTAAAATTGTTAGTTCCACTAATTCCAAATCAACTAATAACTTGCATGATCTCAATCACTGGAGTCTGTTTTTCTTTGCTATTCTTAGGCAAAAAGTATAAAGAGGGGCATTCTTCTTTACACTCAAGTACTTAAGAATATACACAAGCTCTCAGAATGAGGGCCATTTCTCAATTACTCCAATTGATCACTGCAATAAGCCCATTAATTTTTTAATTGGGAAGCAATCTTTCTATCAATGATCATTTTGGATTTTGCATCAATATAAAGAGCCTTCTAACTGACTCTGGAAGGTACAAGAATTACAGCTTGTGGCTTTACAGGGACACATTAAGTTACACACATATCCACTTTATCAACAGAATACATTGTGTGTATAATGATCTGTTACTGTCCTTGTAAAACCGCTTAATGTTAGCAATGACTCAGTGGGTAGCACCCTCGCCTCTGAGTCAGAAGATTGTGGGTTTGCAATCCCACCCCAGAGTCTTGAGTGTAAAAATCTAGGCTGAGTGCATGGTTCGGAGCGGACGGGGCGTGCGCCAAAAACTGGGAAGAGCGTACTGCCAAAGTGAAACAAAAACTGGGATGGTGGAAGCTGCCCTCCCTCTCCATCGCAGGAAAGAACCTGGTCATCAGGAGTGAGGTGCTCTCGGTGTTGTTATACGTGGCGCAGGTCTGGCCTATCTCACGTTCCTGTGCTGCGGCAGTCACCCGGGCCGTCTTCCACTTTGTCTGGAGGTCCAAAATGGACTGTATCCGCAGAGACATGATGTATAAATCTCTGGACAGTGGAGGAAAGGATGTTTCAAACGTGGCCCTTATCCTGATGGCCACCTTTGTGTGCGGCTGCATCAAGCTGTGCACCGACTCCCGGTACGCAAACACCAAGTGTCACTACGTGCTGAGGTTCTACCTGTCCCTGGTGTTGCGAAGGATGAGTCTGGCCACGCTGCCGCGAAACGCCCCCACCAGTTGCACCATGCCTGTCCACCTGTCCTTCGTGGAAAAGTTTTTCAGGAAAAACCCCTTTGACTACAAGGCCATAAAGCAGTGGTCGGCACGTAAGGTACTGGATGCCCTACGAAAGAAGGAGAGGGTGGACCCTGCTGGGTGGTTCCCCGAGCACACTGTCAAACCCATCTGGCAGAACGTCTAATCGCCAGAGCTTTCACACAAGCACCAAGACGTAGCTTGGTTGGCGGTGAGGAGGGCCCTACCCGTCAGATCCTTCATGCACAGCCAGGGTTTCAGAGACATGGCACTCTGCCCCCGAATTGGCTGTGGTGCGGACGAGACCGTCATCCATCTCCTTTGGGATTGCCCCTTTGCAAGGCAGGTCTGGATGGAGATGCAGTGGTTGCTGTCGAGGTTCACCCCAAGCAGATCCGTAACACAGGACTCTGTGCTCTACGGGCTGTTCCCAGGGACACACACCGAGACAGACATCATCTGTTGCTGGAGGGCCATCAACTCGGTGAAAGACGCACTTTGGTCTTGCCGAAACTTGCTGGTCTTCCAGAGCAAGGAGATGTCCACATTTGCGTGTTGCAGACTGGTGCAATCCAAGATCCAGGACTACGTGCTGAGGGACGCACTAAAAATTGGTGCAGTCACCGCAAAGGCACAGTGGGGAAAAGCCACAGTTTAAAGCCACGATAAACCCAGGGGCTGGTATCAGTATAAAACTCCCCTCGGGCTGCAATGGTAAACCCTTTGTATACATAGAGCACCGTGATCTGAAAAAACTTATGCAGTGCCATGCATAATGCAAGTTCTGTTTAGTAATGTATGTTGCAAAGAAACGTAACTGCACCCTCACTGTGAACCGTATAGTGACACATGTAATGTAACTCGATGAACGTACCACAATGTATCCTGGATTGTATGAATTGTACCTTGAAATGTAAAGTAAAGAAATGTATTGAACGGAACTGCGGTCAGCATCCAAATGTAATGTTTGGAATTGCTGACCGCATCCAAATGTACTGAACTACTTTCGAATGTATTGTGCAATTTTTTTATATGAATAAAGTATATTTTGAAATTAAAAAAATCTAGGCTGAGTGCTGCACTGTTGGAGGTGTCATCTTTCGGATGAGATGTTAAACCGAGCACCCGTCTGTTCTCTCAGGTGGATGTAAATAGATCCTATTGCCACTATTTCGAAGAAGAGCAGGGGCCTAATCTCCGGTGTCCTGGTTAATATTTATCCCTCAATCAACATCACTAAAAAAAAGATTATCTGGTCATTATCACATTGCTGTTTGTGGGAGCTTGCTGTGCACAAATTGGCTGCTGTGTTTTCTACATTACAACAGTGTCTACACTTCAAAAAAAAGTATTTAATTGGCTGTAAAGTGCTTTGGGATATAGTGATCATGAAAGGCGCTATATAAATGCAAGTCTTTTCCTTCATTCAGCTCCGCAGTAATCCACCTGAACATTGTAAATGTACTGTGAAGTTAGGAATGCAAAGACATCCAGACTGAAAATTCCTGTTGGGAAATGGAATAGTTAGAGAATCATAGAAACTTACAGCACAGAAGGAGGCCATTCGACCCATCGTGCCTGTGCCGGCTCTTTGAAAGAGCAATCGTGCTGAGTGCCACCGGCCTGCTTTTTGCCCGTAAGTTCATCATGCTCAAGTACCTGTCCAATTCCCTTTAAAAATTATTTATGGAATCAGGTTCCACCACCTTCTCAGGTAGAGAGTACCAGATCCGGATGTTTAAAGATGACAGGAGAAAGAAAGTTACTTTATGCATTCCTCATGAAAAGCTTTCAGCATCAGCCATTACTTTAAAAGCACAGTGAGCTTTCCTCAGTTGAATGTTGGCGTTGTTTAGAGGTTTGTCAGTTCACAACTGTGATCCCAACTTCTCTTCTTGGGCGGTCCCTCGAATCGAGGATGACTTGCTTCCACGCCAAAAAGGGACGAGTTTGATGAATTCACAGGTGTTTTAATGAAGGACCTAATATTCTAGGTCCCGAACTGGTGGTGGGATGGGTGTGTGTAGCAGGGGGCAGCGGTCAGCTTTTACCCTGCCAGCAGCCCACTGGTATATTGGCATCTGGTCTCGGTGATGTTAAAAACCCACTGAGCTCAAGAAAAGAGTCTTGGTCCTCTCTTGGGTCTTATCAACATGCTCGGAAAGAGGCCGGTCTGTGTAACAAGCTTTGCAGCTTCAGTTACAGCTAACAACAATAACAACAACTTGTATTTATATAGCGCCTTTAACGTAGTGAAACGTCTCAAGGCATTTCACAGGAGTATTATGCCATAAAAACTTGACACCGAGCCGCATAAGTAGAAATTGGCTTGGTCAAAGAGGTATGTTTTCAGGAGGAAAGAGAGGTAGAGAGGCAGAGAGGTTTAGACAGGGAGTTCCAGAGCTTAGGGCCTACGCAACAGAAGGCACAGCCACCAATGGTTGAGCGATTATAATCAGGGATGCTCAGGAGGGCTGAATTAGAGGAGCGCAGACATTTCGGTGGGTTGTGGGACTGGAGAAGATTACAGAGATAGGGAGGGGCAAGGCCATGGAGGGATTTGAAAATAAGGATGAGAATTCTGAATTCGAGGCATTGCTTAACCGGAAGCCAATGCAAGTCAGCAAGCACAGGGGTGATGGATGAGTGGGACTTGGTCCGAGTTAGGACACGGGCAGCCGAGTTTTGGATCAACTCTAGTTTACGTAGGGTAGAATGAGGCAGGCCAGCCAGGAGTGCATTGGAATAGTCAAGTTTAGAGGTAACAAAGGCATGGATGAGAGTTTCAGCAGCAGATGAGCTGAGACAAGGTCGGATATGGGCGATGTTATGGAGGTGGAAATAGCCGGTCTTAGTTATGCTAAGCACTTGCATTTAAATAACACCTTTCACATCCTCAGAACATCCAAAGTGTTATATAACCAATGTCCCACAAACAAAAATGAGATAAAGGGACAGTTAATCTATTTTTAGGTGGAGCTGTTTGAGGGATAAATTTTGGCCAGGACACTGAGTGAACTTCCCTGCTCTTCTTCAATTAGTGCCATGGGATCTTTCACACCCAAGTGAACAGGTAGATTTTTTTTTATTCATTCTAGGAATATGGACGTCGCTGGCAAGGCAAGCATTTATTGCCCATCCCTAATTGCCCTTGAGAAGGTGGTGGTGAGCGACCTTCTTGAACCGCAGCAGTCTTTGTGGTGAAGGTGGTGAAGGTACTCCCGCAGTGCTGTTAGGAAGGAAGTTCCAGGAAGTTGACCCAGCGACGATGAAGTAATGAGGATATATTTCCAAGTCAGGGTGATGTGTAATTTGGAGGGGAACTTGCAGGTGATGGTGTTCCCATGGGCCTCCTTCTAGGTGGTAGAGGTCACGGGTTTGGAAGAAGCTGCAGTGCATCTTATACATAGCACACACTACAGCCATGGGAGGGTGGAGGGAATGAATGTTGAAGGTGGTGGATGGGCCTCGGTTTAATGGATCATCCAAAAAGCAGTATCTCTGACAATGCAGCACCTCCTCAGTATGGCATTGAAGTGCCAACTTAAATTGTGTACTCAAGTCTTGCAGTGCGGCTTGAATGATGCCTTCAGATTCAGAGGTGTGAATGCTCCCAGTGAGCCAACCTGTATGAGCTGCTACCTGACCTCACACTCCCCAGGAACCCTGGACATGCTTTGGACTGGACGTCCTGCACACCAGGAAATTACACATAGGGGGCCAAAATTTTCCTTTCTATAAGGCCGTGCCACAGAGGGGCCGCCATTTTGAATATTGCCCTCCTTCACTTTTGGAGTGGTGTAGGTGACTGACTCGCCTGTTTGCCCGCCGTGTCGTGCATGCACCGACCCTTACCAACCGGCGGCAATTTCCGAAATTACCCTGTGGGAAATTGCTCCTTTCGAAACTTGTCTCATGGGAGCGGCGCCACCGCCAGGTCGGGCCAAAACCCTCCCCGGTGGCCCAGTGTTTGCCACTAAAGTGGCTGCAGAGTTTGCAACGGCCCTCCCCTTTAACTAAAGGGGAGGGACGTTGTGACGCGCTGGTGCGATGACGTCATCAGCACAGCGCTGATGACTTTGAGCATCGGCCACTCCAACCTGCCCCCACTTCCACCCCAATGATGAGACCATTTGCACCCCGCTCCAAAAAAAACCCACCAAGACTTGAATTTCTCTGTATTGTCCACCCCGCACATTGGGGTCGACAGAATCCTTTGAAATTGATAGGTGCACCCCAAATCGGGCAGAGGGCAATTTCAGCCCCATGATGTCTTCGTCTGCTCCTGTTTTCAGAGCTTAACATTGCTCGACTCCGCCACTGCCTCAGCTCATTTGCTGCTGAAACACTCATCCATGCCTTTATTACCGCTTGACTCGACAATTCCGATACTCCCTTGGCCTTTCCCCTTCCGTAAATTTAAATTCATCCAAAACACTGCCGTATCCTAACTCGCACCAAATCCCGTGCACTCATCACCCCTTTGCCTGCTGACCTATGTTCTGGCAACGCATCGATTTTAAAACCCTCATCCTTGTTTTCAAATCCATCCATGGCCCTGCTCCTCCCAATCGCTGTAACCTCCTCCAGCCCTCCAAACGTCCAAGATCTCTGCGCTCCTTCAATTCTGCCCTCTTGTGCATACTTGATTTTAATCACTCCACCATTGACGGCCGTGCTTTCTGCTGCCTGTGCCCAAAGCTCTGGAATTCCCTCCCTAAACACCTCTGCCTCTCTACATCTCTCTTCTCCTTTAAGATGCTCGTTGAAATCTATTTCTTTTACCAAGCTTTTGTTCACCTTTCTTAATATCTTTTTATGTGGCTTGATGTCAAATTTTGTTCCATAATGCTCCTGTGAAGCGCCTTGGAACGGTTTACTATGTTAAAGGTGCTATATAAATACAAGTTGTTGTGTTCTTGTAATGGAGACTAGAACCAGCGCATTAACATTCCAACAGAGGATGCTAATCAAGACCAGCGGCCCCTGACAGATGTTTCCTGTCCCTGGATCATGGGTGCTGAGATCAATTGTAATACATCTACTGTTGCCATGGGTGAGATCAACTATCTGCACACAGACCATGAACTGAACTTTGGATCCTCTTGTCATCGTGTCTCAGTAGCACAGTGAAGTTGCCCGTTGCTACTGGGGGGAAACCCAATGTAGAATTTTAATGTGACTGTATCCCATTTTCACGTGGATAATGGCAATTAAATATAAGTGCATGACTTTTTTTTAAAGAGCTCCAGAATGATTGAAATAACTGAGAAGTGGAGTCTGACTCATCACAGCTCAATGATGTCCTTCTATATGATAAACAGACAATTGAGGCACTTCAGTCATTGTTTCTTGTTGAATCGAATCTAACAAATGCAGCAAATAATAGGGCCACTGTTCGGCAGTAACTAAATAAGTCAAACTGTTTTATTGCACGGGATTCAGAACATTTCACCAGTATTTGATGCATTTTGTTGGGAGGCAGGAGGGAAGGGGGGTGCGGTCAGTGATTCCATCCTTTTTTCCTTGTCAACTGCAAATGAATTCCCTTGCAAAAAATCAATTAAGAAGGGAAACACTGGATATTGTGATTGCCAATCATTTAACTACTGCAGTAACCCAAAATCCATTAAAAGTATTAAAAGGGAAGAGAAGCCTATTGTCAAATACTTCTTTCTGCTGTTGTACTTATTGTGCTGACATGCACTCACAATACACTGGGCCAAAAATCGCGGTCTCTACGGACGCGTAAGATGCGTACGTACGCGTAGAGACCCCACAAGTGCTGGTTCTCGACGTGTGAAGCGCATGCGCCCAAAATCCGGCACTTGCGAGCTGTCAACATTTTGACAGTTCCAACGCATCCCCGGGAGAAGGACATTCCCGGGCGGACATTTGGGCTATTTGCCCAACTCTTGCCCAGTGAATATCCGTCAAACTCTTATGCCTGGTAAAAGCAGGAGTAAGGCCTGATTTTACCAGCATAAGAGATTTAATAGATAGAAAATATAAATGTTATTACTTATTTTTATATTAAAAACCCTGTCTATGAAAGTAAGTTTATTTTTAACACTATTAAAACAATTTTTTTAAATTTCAAAAAAATACATTTTTCTCTAAAACATTTAATTTAATGCAATTTCTATTAATTTAAAAAAAGAGAAGTGTGTTTTTAAATTTATGTTGGTGTTTTATTCGATTGTAGGGGTATTCTCATTGATGATAAGAGCTCCCATTACTATGAATGAGAATACTACATTGTGATTGGTAGTCCAGGCCCACATAATCCCAGGACATGCATACGCTCCTGGGATACGTGGGCCCCCATACTGGACTGCACAGCTAGGCCTCAGAGCACAAGTCTATGTGCCTCCGGGACGCCAGGTATTTTCGTTAAAAATTTTTCGGTCGGAGGCATCCGCCTGCAGGATGCCTCTGACGACAATTTTTGGCCCAATACCTGTCCTGATCTTATAAGTTGATCCCAATTCTTGCACACAAAGCACTTGTATAGAACCATAGGATTTTTGCTACAGAAGGAGGCCGTTTGGCCCATCGATCCTGTGCTGGTGCTTGCTCTCCCGTAGCATTATTCAATTGCCCTGCTCTTTTTTTCCCTGTACCCATTAACATTTTTCATCTTCAAGCGCCTATCTAATTCCTTCTTAAATGTTACGATTGGCTCGGTTTCACAAGTCACTTGTAGTAAAGCATTCCATATCCTAATAACCCCTTACATGAATAAATTCCTTCATACTGTAAGTACTCCATCTAAGGTAATGCCCCTTTGGAGCCAATTCACTTATCAGTGAAAATAATCATTGAATGCATCCTCTATCAAACCCTTCATCATTTTGAATGCTTCCAATAGATTACTCTCTCAACCTTCTCTGCTCCTGTGATTATAGCCCCAGTATATTAAGTCCCTCATCATGACTATATTCTCTCATCTCTATGTTGAACCGTTTCCAAATTTCTGACATTTCCCTATAACTGGATGTTCTAAGCCTGCACATAATGTGACAAATTTTCCATTGAGATACCCGCTCAACAAGAGCACCAATCAAAGGTTCGGGCACATACGCCAGTGCCCCCAATTTGGTTTGCTCCCAATTATCCGCTTAACCGGAATATTGACAACTGTTCTCGATTCTCAGATCAGTGCTCCCATTGAGTGAGAGTCTTGGAAAATTTATCCTGATACTTCAACGATAAAAAGAAAGAAGACTTGCATTTATATACAAGATCATCGAGCTGAAACATTAACTCTCTCCACAGATGCTGCCTGACCTGCTGAGTATTTCCAGCATTTTCTGTTATTTTTGCATTTATCTAGGGCCTTTCATAACCTCAGGACATCCCAAAGTGTTTTACAGCCAATGAAATACTTTCTGAAGTGTAGTCACTGTTGTAATGTAGGAAATGCGGCACAGCAAGGTCCCACAAAAAGCAATGTGGTATTGAGCAGGTAATTTAGGGAATTTAACCTCTTCATTATCGGTTGAGGGATAAATATTGGCTAGAAAAGAGAACTCCTCTGCTCTTCTTCAAAAAGTGACATGAAATCTTTTACGTCCACCTGAGAGGACAGACAGACTCGGTTTCATATCTCATCGGTGTGGTGTCCCTGCACCTTGCTACTGAATCACACGAGGCACGTACTGCAGACACGGTCACTGCGTGACCTTTCTTTATTCCCAGGACCAAGAAGTGATGACCCTGCGTGGGACCTCCCTTTAAATACCTGAGTGCCCAGGTGAGGAGTGTCTCCCACCAGTTCACCCCCTGTGGTCAAGGTGTGCACTTCCAGGACATATATACAGTGTATAGTGTGGTTGCATGAAGGTTACAGTTACATGAAGGTTACAGTTGTATGAAGGTTGTATACATGACATCACCTCCCCCCTCACGTCTTTTTGTGACAAAGGTTAAGTCTTTCAGATGGTCGACGCTCTCTCGTGGAGCACCGCAGTTGGGGCTCTGGTGGCTGAGCCTTGGCATGCATCTCTGTCGCCTGAGGTGATTCCGGCCTGTCCGGGCTGGCCGCAGGGATTGTGCATGTTGGTGAATGTCCTTGTTGCTCGTCCACTGGCAGTGGTGTGGGTAACATCTCATGCTCTTTCTCAGGTTCCTCAGTGTCTATGCTGAACTTTTTCTTTACTTGGTCCAAGTGTTTTCGGCATATCTGCCCATTGTTGAGTCTGACCACTATGGCCCTATTCCCCTCTTTGCCAATTACGGTGCCCTCAAGCCACTCGGGTCCCAAAGCATGGTTAAGAACAAATACCGGGTCATCGATTTCTATACACCTCCCCCTTGCGTTTCGATCATGGCACTCGGTTTGGGACTGGCGCTTGCCCTCAACAATGTCTGCCAGGGCTGGATGAATGAGGGACAGCCGCGTTTTAAGCGTGCGTTTCATGAGTAGTTCCGCTGGCGGGACTCCCGTGAGCGAATGTGAATGGGACCTGTAGGCCAGTAGGAGGCGCGATAGGCAGTGCTGAAGGGAGGGTCCTTGGATACGGAGCATGCCCTGTTTTATGACTTGGACCGCACGTTCCGCCTGGCCATTGGAAGCCGGCTTGAACGGCGTTGTCCGAACATGTTTGATGCCATTACCCGACATAAACTCCTGGAATTCATGGTTGGTGAAGCACGGGCCATTGTCGCTGACCAGAATGTCCGGCAAGCCGTGGGTCGTGAAAACCATGCGCAGACTCTCCACTGTGATGGATGTCGTGCACGAGTTTAACATGATGCACTCAATCCATTTCATGTAGGCATCGACAACGATCAGGAACATTTTTCCCATAAACGGGCCCGCGTAGTCTATGAAAACGCGTGACCATGGCCTTGTGGGCCAGAGTCACAGACTGAGGGGGGCCTCCCTGGGGGCATTGCCCAGTTGGGCACACGTCGTGCACCTGTGAACCCAGTGTTCCAGGCCTGAGTCAATTCCCAGCCACCATACATGTGACCGGGCAATGGCCTTCATTAGCACGATGCCAGGGTGCTCGCTGTGGTGTCCCCTGATGAATGCTTCCCTTCCTTTCTGGGGCATGACTACCCGGCTGCCCCATAGCAGGCAGTCGGCTTGGATGGAGAACTCATCCATCCGTCTCTGAAACGGTCTGACCTACTCGGAGCATACCCCATGTGCGGGCGCCTAATCTCCAGTCAGGACACATTTTTTTATCATGGACAGGAGGGGGTCCCTGTTGGTCCAGATTTTGATCTGGCGGGCTGTTATGGGGGAGCCTGCAGTGTCAAAAGCCTCAATGGCCATGATCTCAGCGCTTTGCTCCGACGCCCCCTCTGTGGTGGCCAATGAGAGCCTGTTGAGCGCGTCAGCGCAATTCTCGGTGCCTGGCCGGTGCCGTATGGTTTAGTCATACGCAGCCAGCGTGAGAGCCCATCGCTGTATATGAGCTGATGCATTGGCATTGACAGCCTTGCTGTCGGACAACAGGGATGTTAACGGCTTGTGGTCCGTTAGTAGCTCGAACTGCCTATCGAAAAGGTACTGGTGCATCTTTTTCACACCGTAATCACAAGCGAGTGCTTCCTTTTCGACCATGCCGTATCCACGCTCTGCCTGAGAGAGCGACCTGGAGGCATAAGCCATCGGTTGGAGTCGGCCATCATCATTACTCTGCTGCAACACGCACCCAACCCCGTAGGATGATGCATCACACATTAAAACCAGTTTTTTACAGGGGTCGTACAAGGTCAACTCAATGTTAGAACAAAGGAGGTTCTGCGCTTTATTGAAAGCCCGTTCTTAACTGTCCCCCCAAAATCATTCACAACCTTTACGCGAGAGCACGTGTAATGGCTCCAACAGTGTGCTTAAGTTCGGCAGAAAGTTCCTGAAATAGTTCTAAAGTCCCAGAAATGATCGCAACTCCGGTGTGTTGCCGGGCCTGGGTGCCTGGTGGATTGCCTCCGTTTTAGCTTCGGTGGGCCGAATCCCATCTGCGGCAACTCTCCTGCCCAAAAACTCGACCTCTGGGGCCAAAAACACACACTTGGGCTTTTTCAACCGCAAGCCTACCCGGTCCAGTCGGCGTAGCACCTCCCCAGGTTTTGGAGGTGTTCATCGGTGTCTCGACCTGTTATTAGAATCTCGTCTTGGAATACGATCGTTCCAGGAATGGATTTAAGCAAGTTTTCCATGTTCCTCTGAAAGATAGCGGCCGCCGAACAAATGCCAAATGGACACCTGTTGTAGATAAATAGCCCCTTGTGCGTCGTGATTGTGGTCAGAAGTTTGGATTCATCAGCCAGTTCCTGAGTCACGTAGGCCGAAGTGAGGTCCAGCTTGGTGAACAGCTTGCCACCTGCCAGCATGGCAAAAAGGTCCTCCGCTCTCGGAAGCAGGTATTGGTCCTGCAGTGTCACTCGGTTGATGGTGGCCTTGTAGTCGCCACAAATCCTGACCGAGCCATCCACTTTGAGAACAGGAACGATGGGGCTTGCCCAGTCACTGAATACAACTGCCAAGAATTATGCCCTCTCTGAGCAACCTGTCCAATTCACTTTCAATTTTCTCACGCATCACATACGGCACCGCTCTGGCTTTGTGGTGCACTGGTCTAGCGTCCGGGGTGATGCGTATCACTACTTTGGTGCCCTTGAAAGTCCCGACACCTGGTTGAAACAGTACCCTGAATTTCTGTAGGACCTGTGAGCATGAGCTTCGCTCCACAGATGAAATGGCGTGCACATCCCCCCATTTCCAGTTCATCTCGGCTAGCCAGCTCCTCCCCAAAAGTGCGGGCGGTTTCCCGGGACAATCCAGAGTGGCAGCCGGTTCTCTCACCCATTATGTGTTACCACCAAGTTTGCACTGCCTAGCACTGGGATGATCTCTTTGGTGTACGCCCGTAACTGCGTGTCAATGCGTTCCAGTTTTGGCCTGCTAGCTCTGTGTGGCCATAGTCTCTCAAATTGTTGGGCGCTCATAAGTGACTGGCTGGCTCCTGTGTCCAGCTCCATGCGCATCAGGATGCCATTCAATAAAACTTTCATCATCATGGGTGGCGTTTTGGAATATGAGCTGTGGATGTCAGCCACATGAACCTGCTGAACTTCAGCATCCATGGCTTTGCCCCAAGCATCATCCTGCATTGTAGACCCCTCGCCTGGTTCCTCTGTCTCATAGATTAGCCTCGCTACAGCCTTCCTGCACATTCCGGCCAAGTGTCCACTGAGGTTGCAATTCCTACAGATAAATTGCTGGAACCTGCAGCTTTTCGCAGTATGTCTACCCCCACACCTCCAGCATGAGCTGAGGTTGTTGTTAACAAAAGGACTATTACCAGGCTTTCCTCTCTGATTGTCCCTTTGGTTGTTTCAAAGTGCTCTGATGGTGGGTGTCGATGGTCCCATCACGGGACGCATTGTTCCTTAAGATGGTGTGAATTGTCGATCCCCTTTTCATTGTCCCTGTTGCGGGCCCACCCTAGCGTTTGTTGCTGCCTGGCCGGTTTCAAAATGCCCTAGCCTGCCTGCGGGGTGCTGAGCCGCGTTCACAATGTTAACTCCCTGGTCCATCGCCACATTGGAACCAGAGCTGCGCATGTAAATTTGCTTGGTCTCCTCTTCCCCTGCCATGAAAGTCTGAGCTATCAACGCCGCCCCTTCTAAAGTCAAGTCCTTGGTCTCTATGAGCTTCCTGAAAATCCCGGCATGACTAATGCCCTCAAATGAAGAAATCCCTTAACATCTCCCTCCTGCAGGCGTCTGTGAACTTACAGAGACTGGCCAAGCGCCGCAGCGAAGTCCGAGATGTTTTGTCCCTCCCGACGCCGGTGTGTGTAGAACCGGTGCCGGGCCATGTGTACGCTACTCGCCGATTTGAGATGCTCACTGATCAGCTGGCTGAGCTCTTTGAAGGACTTGTCTGCCGGCTTCTCAGGTGCGAGCAGGTCTTGCATCAATGCATACGTCTTTGCGCCGCAGCTAGTCAGTAGATGCGCCCTCCGTTTGTCAGCCGCTGCCTCTCCCAGCCAGTCCTTCGTGACGAAACTCTGCTGGAGTCTCTCAACGAAGTCGTCCCAGTCCTCACCCACACAGTAACGTTCCTCTGTGCTACCAGTGGCCATCCTCGTGATTCGGTAATTCCCGTTTCTCGTCGCCAAATGTGGTGTCCCTGCACCTTGCTACTGAATCACATGAGGCATGTACTGCAGACACAGTCACTGCGTGACCTTTCTTTATTCACAGGACCAAGAAGTGATGACCCTGCGTGGGACCTCCCTTTAAGTACCTGAGTGCCCAGGTGAGGAGTGACTCCCACAAGTTCACCGCCTGTGGTCAAGGTGTGCACTTCCAGGACATATATAGAGTGTACAGTGTGGTTGCATGAAAGTTACAGTTGTATGAAGGTTGCATACATGGCAATCGGAAAGACGGCAGCTTTGACAGAGCAGCACACCTTCAGTACTGCGCTGGACTGTCAGCCTAGATTATGTGCTTAACTCTCTAGACTGGGACTTGAACCCAGGAATCTGCTGGTCCAAAGACTACTATTATGAGGGGAACAGTAGTGGAACTTCTAAGTATCATCTAATCCATAAAGAGAATGATCATTTTTCTCAAAGTCTGGAAAACCTGCAATGAGATAGTCCATCATACACACTGTGAAATCCCAAGTTTTACAGCCCGTTGGAATTTCATGCGTTCACTCGCTTTAAATCCACATGTGTCTGATACGGTGAGGAGCTAACAAAAGATCTAGTAAAGGCAATATGAATTGCATAATCAATAAATCCATCAGGAACACTGAATTATGTTACAGACACAGCTTTGCAAATCAACCATCAGAAATGAATCTTTTACTACCGCAAGGAATTAAAACATGTTCATTTTACTTTTAAACACAGATAGTGCATGGTTTTTGGCATCTGTCCCATGAGACAGTGCAGGATTTGGGAGATGTGTTCAGAGTGACACGCAGACCAGACAACACTCAGACCCTATATTAAAACAACCTAAAGCAACCTAAATTCCACCCGGAGCTGAAAATGAATCTCTCCCGATGATTAATGTGTGTTTGTAGTGCTCTACAAGTATGAACTATTTTACAGCACGTCCAAATTGTGCTCTGCCATAAAAAGCAATAAGAACATGAGACGTGCAGCAAAGCTCTGCCCTGTCAGGATGAGTTCAACACGTTGAATTCATCATCATCATCATCATCATCATAGGCAGTCCCTCGTATCGAGGATGACTTGCTTCCACGCCAAAAAGGGATGAGTTCACAGGTGTTTCAATGAAGGACCCAATATTCCAGATCCCAAATTATATCCTGAAGGATGGAAGATGCCCGTGCGTGGATTTTTTTAACATGTGGTGACCGTTGCACAGCAGCCACCACATGGGCCTGAGAGAGCAAGGTCTTGGTCCAATGGCAAGGATTGACCAAGACGGCTGGAGACCAACTCTGCTGCACGGATCTAGTGTGCACACAATTGCAGGGTGGGCTGGCCCGTGGGCCCACGCCTCTCCTGGGCCCCGATCGCATCACTCCACGATCACTTACCACTCCTGCTGTACCTGCCCATGCTCCAATCGCCGACCTGGACCTTGATAACAACCAATGCAGTTGCCCTCTTCGCTGCCGTCACCCTTCTGCACCAGCTCACGCTGTTACTTGCAGTGGTATGCCGCCACGCTGCTCCAGGGGACGCTCGCCGCTCCTTTTCCGGCCCAGACCTGCCGCAGATGTTGAATTACAATACTCTTTATGGGAGAAGCATATACTTGCAAAATGGGACCTAGGGCCCACCCTGGCTCCATCCATACCGCCCAACGTATGGCACCTCATGATGAAACTCCTGAGTACGATTCAAACGATGGGAAGACCTTCACGTTGTAATGTATGCACCGGTGAGGATGTTCACAGGTTTGTAGAGCTGTTGAGTGGGAGTGGCTTAGTCAGTCACGTGATGTTCACAAGACTTCATAAAACCCCAGCTAGTTCGGTTCAGGGGATCCACGGTGAGGCAGGTGGTTGTGAGCCTGGTGGATGAACTCGAGCTATGTGGTGTGATTGTTAAACCTTTTGCTAATAAACCAACTAGTTCCTAGTAGCAATGTGTTGCTGTGATTTCTTAAGCAAAGAACCCATGAAGCAAATACATTACAACGTGCCTGCTAGGAACATAGGAACAGAAGTAGGCCATTCAGCCTCTCACGCCTGTTCCACCATTCAATTAGATCAAAGCTGATCTGTATCTTAACTCCCTCTACCCGCCTTGATTCCACATCCCTTAATACACTTGCCTAACAAAAATCTGTCAATCTCAGCATTGAAATTTTCAGTTGACCCCTAGTCTCAACAGCTTTTCGGGGGAGAGAGAGTTCTAGATTTCCACGATCCTTTGTGTAAAGAAGTGCTTCCTGACATCACTCCAGAACGGGTCTAGCTCTAATTTTAACATTATGCCCACTTGTTCTGGACTCCTCATCCAGAAGAAATAGTTTCTCTACATCTATCCTATCGAATCATTTAAACTTTTGTAAACACTTCAATTAGATCACCCTTTAATCTTCTATACTGAAGGGAATCAAGCCCAGTCTATGCTCTTGTCGGTCACAATGTATCTTACATCCTGAATTCAATAAGTAAGTTATTTAATATTTGATGTGTAAATGGATCTCACGTAGTTCTACAGTAAGTTGAAGAACAGTGTTTTAGAAGGACAATTAATTATTCTGTTACCAAGATAGGAACATTGGTAGGCCATTCAGCCCCTCGAGCCTGTTCCGCCATTCAATGAGATCATGGCTGATCTGTGATCTAACTCCATATACACCCCTTTGCCCCATATCCCTTAATACCTTTGGTTAACAAAAATCTATCAATCTCAGATTTAAAATTAACAATTGATCTGGCATCAAACTAGAGACTGTAGATCCCGCATTGGTATCATCAGTCACCCTAGAACTCATTTTCGTGTGGAAGCAAGTCATCCTCGACTCCGAGGGACTGCCTAAGAAGAGAAGAAAGAAGGAGAGGGTGGTTGAGAGTTTCAAACTTCTAGCAACCTTTGCTTGTAGAAGTGTTTCCTAACTTCACTCCTGAAGGATCTGGCTCTAATTTTTAGACTACAGCCCCTAGTCCTAGACTAGGAGCTATGCACAACCTGATCAGATGGTAACTTCTTCCACTTGTACATCCTCAGGTGCTCCCACAAAAAGCAACAAGAAATAATTGGCTTGCTTTCATCTTTTTTATACTGGGATACTTTGAAGTGTGACTGTTGAGTCTGATAGACAGGTGCTAGACAAAAGGCTTGCATAGATACACATGAGCAGATCTCCCAATACCATTGCTCATAATGGGTTCAAATTTCCCCAATCCCCTTTTCTGGCGCCCTCACCCGAGGTGCGCCACTGTTGTCCGCCTCCAAGCGTGCCGAAAATCTTCCTCCCGATTCCACCAGTCTCTCCTTGGTGGTGGCGTAGCGTGGCCCAGTGGATTGGGGGTGGAGCCAGGTCCCGGCGCTGAAAACAGTGCCGGGACCTCTGCACATGCGCGTTAGAGTCTGCGCGCATGTGCAGTAGCCCCTGGCAGGCCGAATCTGTGCGTGCGCGGTGCAGGCTGTGTGGGAGGGGCCCGGGCCACGCCATCCCTAGCCCTGGCCGAATGGGCTCCCTCATTGGCTGTGTTCCCTAAGGTCGGACTTCTATATTTTATTTGTTATTTACTGATTGATTGATTACTTATTACTTTGGTCTTGGTGCTTTAGGTGCAGGGTTCCTTCTATTTTTTTATTTCTTATTTCTTGATTGATTGATTATTACTTTGGTCTTGGTGCTTTAGGTACAGGGTTCCTTCTATTTTTTACTGGTTAATTAATTGCTTACTACTTTTTGTGCTTGGTGCAAATGTACTGCTTTGTTTAGTGCTTGGTGCTTTAAATGTATTTATGCTTCTTTAATGTTGTTGTGAAGATCTTTAATTCTTTGCAAGGTCCTCTTCCCACCTCCTCCCCCACCCCCCTCCTCCCCATCTCTGGCTGCCTGCGCTGATTTCTTAAGTCACTGCAAGGTTTTTCTGAATGTACAAGAGTGCCCACTTACGCTGGCCTAGGGCCTGGGGACTGGACTGGGACGATTTCGTTGAGAGGCTCCAACAGAGCTTTGTCACGAAGGACTGGCTGGGAGCGGCAGCGGCTGACAAGCAAAGGACGCACCTACTGACCAGCTGTGGGCCTAAGACGTATGTGCTGATGAAAGACCTGCTCGCACCCGAGAAGCCGGCGGACAAGACCTTTGAGGAGCTCAGAAAACTGATCAGTGAGCACCTCAAACCGGCGGGTAGTATACATATGGCCCGACACCGATTCTATACGCACTGACGTTGGGAAGGACAGAGCATACCGGACTTCATTGCAGACCTTCGGCGCTTGGCCAGCCTCTGTAAGTTCACAGACGCCTGCAGGGGGGAGATGTTACGGGATTTCTTCATTGAGGGCATTGGTCATGCCGGGATTTTTAGGAAGCTAATTGAGACCAAGGACTTGACCTTGGAAGCAGCAGCGTTGATGACTCAAACCTTCAGGGTGAGGGAGGAGGAAACCAAGATCATTTATGCGCGCAACTCTGCTCCCAACATGGCGATGGAGCAGGGAATTAACATGGTAAACGCAACTCAGCACCCCGCAGGCAGGCAAGGGCAATTCGACACCAACCAGGCAGTAACAGACTCTAGGGTGATCCGCAACAGAGACAATGGCAGGTTGAACAGACACTTACACCATCACAAGGGACAATACATCCCGGGTTGGGACCATTGACACCTACAAACAGAGTGCTCAAGAGTAATCAAAGAGACAATCAGAGAGGAATGCCTGGTAACAGCTCTTTTGTTCACAACTATCTCAGCTCATGCTGGAGGTGTGGGGGTGAACATGCTGTGAAGACCTGCCAGTTTCAACAATTGATCTGCAGAAATTGTAATTTGAGTGAACATTTAGCCAGGATGTGCAGGAAGCCCACAGCGAGGCTGGTTTACGAAGTGGATGAACCACAAGAGGGGTCTGCAAGGCAGGGGTATGCCTCAGACACAGCAATGGACGCAGAAGTTCAGTGGGTCCAGGTGCGCAAACATCCACAGCTCATACACAACAACGCCACCTATGATGATGAGAGTACTGTTAAACGGCATCTCGGTAAGCATGGAGCTGGACACAGGAGCCAGCCAGTCACTTATGAGTGTCCAACAATTCAAGAAACTGTGGCCACTCAGAGCTAGCAGACCCAAACTAGAATGCATTGACACGCAATTACGGACGTACACCAGAGAGATCATCCCAGTGCTAGGCAGTGCAATGTTGGTGGTCACACATAATGGATCTCAGAACCGGCTGTCACTCTGGATTGTCTCGGGAAATGGTCCCGCGCTTTTGGGGAGGAGCTGGTCAGCCGAGATGAACTGAAAATGGGGGGATGTGCACGCCATTTCATCTGTGGAGCGAAGTTCATGCTCACAGGTCCTACTAAAGTTCGAGTCATTATTTCAACCTGGCGTCAGGATTTTCAAAGGCACCAAAGTAAGAATGCGCATCACCCCGGACGCCACACCAGTGCACCACAAAGCCAGAGTTGTGCCGTATGTGATGCGGGAGAAAATTGAGATTGAGTTGGACAGGTTGCTAAGAGAGGGCATAATTTCGCCCGTTGAATTCAGCGACTGGGCAAGCCCCATCGTCCCTGTTTTAAAAACGGATGGCTCGGTCAGGATCTGTGGCGACTACAAGGCCACCATCAACCGAGTGTCCCTTCAGGACCAATACCCGCTTCTGAGAGTGGAGGATATTTTTGCCACGCTGGCAGGCAGCAAGCTGTTCACCAAGTTGGACCTCACTTTGGCCTACATGACCCAGGAACTGGCCGAAGAATCCAAGCTACTGACCACCATCACCACGCACAAGGGGTTGTTTGTCTACAACAGGTGTCTGTTTGGCATTCGTTCAGCAGCTGCTTTCTTTCAGAGGAACATAGAAAGCCTGCTAAAATCCATCCCCGGAACAATCGTATTTCAGGAGGACATCCTTATCACGGGTCGAGACACCGAGGAACACCTCCACAACCTGGAGGGGGTGCTACGCCGACTGGAACGGGTAGGCCTGCGACTAAAGAAGTCGAAGTGCGTGCTTTTGGCCCCAGAGGTCAAGTTTTTGGGCAGGAGGGTTGAGGCAGACGAGACCTGGCTCACCGAATCCAAAACGGAGGTTTCCACTGGCCACCACTGAGGGGGGCAGCAGAGCAAACCGCAGAGATGGTCATGGCTGTCGATGCCTTTGACAGCGCAGGCTCCCCCATCACAGCCCGCCAGATCAAAACCTGGACAAACAGAGATCCCCTCCTATCTCTGATTCAGAAATGTATCCTGAATGGGGATTGGGCGCCCGCACACGGAGCATGCCCTGAAGAGGTCAGACCATTTCACAGACAGATGGATGAACTCTCCATCCAAGTCGACTGCCTACTATGGGGCAGCCGGGTAGTCATGCCCCAGAGGGGTAAGGAAGTATTCATCAGGGAACTCCACAGCGAGCACCCAGGCATCGTGCTTATGAAGGCCATTGCCTGGTCACATGTATGGTGGCCGGGAATTGATGCAGACCTGGAACACTGTGTTCGCAGGTGCACGACGTGTGCCCAGCTGGGCAATGCCCCCAGGGAGGCCCCACTCTGCCTGTGGCCTTGGCCCACCAAGCCATGGTCACATATTCACGTAGACTACACGGGCCTATTCATGGGAAAAATGTTCCTCATTGTTGTTGATGCGTACTCGGAATGGATCAAGTGCATCATATTGAATTCATGCATGACATCCACCACAGTGGAGAGTCTGCGTGCGGTCTTTGTGACCCACGGCTTGCTGGATATCCTAGTTAGCGACAACGGCCCCTGTTTCACTAGCTATGAATTCCGGGAGTTCATGTCGGGTAATGGCATCAAACATGTCAGGACAGCGCCGTTCAAGCCGGCTTCCAATGGCCAGGCGGAACATGCAGTCCAAATCATAAAGCAAGGCATGCTCTGGATTCAAGGACCCTCCCTTCAATACCGTCTATCGCGCCTCCTGCTGGCCTACAGGTCCCGACCGCACTTGCTCACGGGAGTCCCGCCAGCAGAACTACTCATGAAACGTAAACTAAAAACTAGGCTGTCCCTCATTCATCCAGCCTTGTCAGACATTGTTGAGGGCAAGCGCCAGTCCCAAAATGAGTGCCACGACCTTAACTCAAATGGGAGATGGATAGAAATCGATGACTCCGTATTTGTTCTTAATCACGCTGTGGGGCCCAAGTGGCTCGAGGGTACTATAATTGGTAAAGAGGAGAATAGGGTCATAGTGGTCAGACTCAACAATGGGCAGATATGCCGCAAGCATCTGGACCAAGTAAAAAAAAAGGTTCAGCATGGACACTGAGGAACCTGAGGAAAATCATGAAATGCTGCCCACACCACTGCCAGTGAACGAGCAACAAGAACCGTCAGCAGCATGAGCCGGAATCACCACAGGTGACGAAGACGCATACCAAGGCTCAACCACCAGAGCCCCAACTGCAACGCTCCACAAGAGAGCGTCGACCGCCTGAAAGACTCAATCTTTGACCCAAAAACGTTGGGGGGAGGTGATGTCAAGTTTGTAACCTCACATAAGTGTAACCTTTATGTAACAACACTGTACACTGTATACACCTGAGAAATGCACACCTTGACCACAGGGGGTGAACTTGTGGGAGACACTCCTCAACTGGTCATCCAGGTATATAAAGGGAGGTCCCACGCAGGGTCATCACTTCTTGGTCCTGTGAATAAAGGTACAGGTCACAGAGTGACCTTGTCTCCAGTATGTGCCTCGTGTTGATTTGCTGTAGTGTGTAAGGACATAACACCCACCAACATCTGGGAGTCCCTGGCCAAAGACTGCCCTAAGTGGAGGAAGTGCATCCGGGAGGGCACTGAGCACCTCGAGTCTCATCACCAAGAGCATGCAGAAATCAAGCGCAGGCAGCGGAAAGTACGTGTGGCAAATCTGTTCCATCCTCCCTTACCCTCAATGACTATCTGCCCCAACTGTGACAGGGACTATGGCTCTCATATTGGACTGTTCCACCACCTAAGGACACATTTTAAGAGTGGAAGCAAGTCTTTCTCGATTCCAAGGAACTGCCTATGATGATGACTGACACTGTACCCCAGGCCCCCTGGTTTAAGTCATACCTTAACACCTATTGGACCAGCTTTTGACCAGCTATTCTAATATCTCCTTAAGTGGGTCCATACCAAATCTTGTTTGATAACGTTCCTGAAAAGCACCTTGGGATGTTTTATTACATTAAAGGCATTATATAAATGCAAGTTGTTATTGTTGTTGAAACATATTAATAAATGTCTTCTGTATGTATACCACACTTAGAGAAACAAATAAGTCTGGGAAATGTTTCTTGGGAGCAAACAGCTTTTTACAAGGATATCAAATGTGTACTCTGTCCCATCTGTTTGTGATATACGTTTTTATAGTCAGTCCAAGAAATATAAAACTTAAAAGATTAAAATAATTTGCCAAATAGCTCTGCAACAGTACTTAGTGTTACTGAAAGGTTCTGTTCAAATGAATATACTTACATTTGAAGAGTTTATTCAGTATCCAAGCTTGAGCAATGGTGCAGTCTTTCCATGCTTTGATACCAAAAATAATTGTTATTTTTGCTGATTTGTTTCGGTTCTTTCTCAAACACATATAACCGTTTACAATTCATTGTAGGATAGAAATAAAAATTAAACAATGCCAAAGTGTCAATAGTGCAGAATGTTATTTGTTGGACACGTAATATGCTGCCTTTGCTAAGAATAAAAAATCCTTGAACGGGGTGACTTGCATTGCCTTTTTCTGCAAAGCTGAGTGAATGCTTTACCTCAATTTTAAAATTCTCATTTTTGTTTTCAAATCCCTCCATGGCCTAGCTTCCGTATCTATGCAACCTCTTCCAGGTCTACAACCCACTGAGATCTCTGCAATCCTCCAATTCTGGCTTCTTGAGCATCTCTGATTTTCATCGCTCCACCATCGGCCTGGGGCCTAAGCTCTGGAATTCCCCCCACCCACCCCCAAACCTCTCCGTCTCTCTACCTCTCTTTCCTCCTTTAATACGCTCCTTAAATTACATTGCAACAGTGACTACACCTCAGAAAGTACTTAATTGGCTGTAAACCACTTTGGGACGTCCAGTGGTTGTGAAAATGCAAGTCTTTCTTTTTAAAACCTGCCTCTTTGATCAAGCTTTTAGTCATCTGTCCTAATATGTGGCTCCGCATTTGTTTGATTACACTCCTGTGAAGCGCCTTGGGATATTTTACTATGTTAAAGGCGCTATATAAATATAAGTTGTTGTTGCTGTGTTCCTCAGCATTGTCAGAGTGAAAGATTCACATCATAACATGACTGAGACAAGGGTGATTAAAAGCTTGTTAAAATATTATTAAAATAAACATTATTTTGTTAACATTTTCCTTCTCACATACTTCCTCTTTTACCTGCCAATAACACGAGGTGGAAATACCCACTTGTTTGAAAGGGAAATTTGCAACAGAACAGATAAAAGTAATGATCTCCATAAAGAGAACTCTTGAACTGAATTAGAATGCTTTGATTCTTAGAAGCAACAGTTATTCAAATGAATGAACAATGCTGAAACACATCAAATGACCGGGGTACAAATATTTGCAAAGTATATTATTACATCGCTTAAAGGGCCCTTTAATACTACATGTTGAAATGGGGTAAATTATAAAATAACAGGCTGGCACCATTGAGCTGTTCTGTCCGTTTCGCAATGGTGAATGGCATTTGCTGATCAGGCACACTGACTGTATATTTTGGAGAAAACGCATATTTGGATCTTGGTTTTTATGGGAACTAACTAACACAGACAGTTTTGCTACTGTCAAGTGTGGCTAATAGCCAAAGTTAGCTTGCAGTTTAACAATATGAAATTGATTCCTGAAATATTTGCAATAAGATATAAAATTTGCATCAAGACAAGAGCAGAAAGGGCTGCTTTATGTCACGTAGGAATTAGCAGTGTGAACTGTAGGATTTAGAACTTGTTGATATTATTTTCCAAATTAAAAAAAAACTACCCGTGAAACTAATTGAAAATATTTGAGCCAAGAACAGAGTCTTAAACCTACAGAAGTGAGATATAGCTGCTCAAAAATAGTTACACTTGCTTCAAATATTCACAATTATTTCTCCCTAAAATTATATGAATGGAATGATCAGCGTTTCCCTCTTACAATATTAAGAATGAAATTATCAATGCAATAATTGCCCTGTTAGCTGTGGTTCAGTGGGTAGCACTCTTGCCTTTGAGGTCAGAAAGTTGTGGGTTCAAATCCCTTTCCAGACATTTGAGTATAAAAATTCACCTGACACTCCAGTGCTGTGCTGGAGAATGAGAAGAATGAGAGGGGACCTCATAGAAACATTTAAAATTCTGACGGGGTTAGACAGGTTAGATGCAGGAAGAATATTCCCAATGTTGGGGAAGTCCAGAACCAGAGGTCACAGTCTAAGGATAAGGGGTAAGCCATTTAGGACCGAGATGCGGAGGAACTTCTTCACCCAGAGAGTGGTGAACCTGTGGAATTCTCTACCACAGAAAGTTGTTGAGGCCAATTCACTAAATATATTCAAAAAGGAGTTAGATGAGGTCCTTACTACTAGGGGGATCAAGGGGTATGGCGAGAAAGCAGGAATGGGGTACTGAAGTTGAATGTTCAGCCATGAACTCATTGAATGGCGGTGCAGGCTAGAAGGGCCGAATGGCCTACTCCTGCACCTATTTTCTATGTTTCTATGTCAGAGGTGCTGTCTTTTGGATGAGACGTTAAACCAAGTTGCTCTCTCATGTGAACATAAAAGATCCCATGGCAATATTTTAAAAAAGAGCAGTAGAGTTATCCCTGGTGTCCGAGCCAATATTTATCCCTCAATCAACATCTAAAACAGGTTATCTGGTCATTATCACATTGCTGTTTGTGGGAACTTGCTGTGCGCAAGTTGGCTGCCACGTTTCCCAACAGTGACTACACTTCAAAACTTATTTCATTGTCTGTAAAGTGCTTTGGGACATGCAGTAGCCGTGAAAGGCGCTATATAAATGCAAGTCTTTCTTTTTTTTCTGTCCTCGTGTAAGTTTTTTGTGTCAGCAGCCATGATGTCTCACCTATAGGGATGAAATCTGGTCACGGCAATCAATTCAAATGGAGTGCCAGCTTTTAATTTAAGAGACTAGATTGAATTCAGGAGGAATTCGAGTAAGATCTTGGCCACTATCGCATCATAGATATAACAACCGTAGCAGGGTGAGCAACTATCCATTGAGAAACAGCAGGAAAGTGCCAAGGACCAGAATCCAGGCACCAATCTAAAACAATTCATAGTATCTTACAGCACAGGAGGAGGCCATTCAATTCATCTTTTTTTTGGATGAGACGTTAAACTGAGGCCCCGTCTGCTCTCTCAAGTGTATGTAAAAGATCCCATAGCACTATTTCGAAGAAGAGCAGGGGAGTTATCCCGATGTCCTGGCTAATATTTATCCCTCAATCAACATTTAAAAAAAACATGTTATCTGGCCTTTTATCACATTGCTGTTTGTAGGAGCTTGCTTGTGTGCAAATTAGCTGCCATGTTTCCCACATTACAACAGTGACTACACTGCAAAAGTACTTCATTGACTGTAAAGCACTTTGAGGCGTTCGGTGGTTGTGAAAGACGCTATATAAATCCAAGTCTTTTTTTCTTTTTTTTTATCTTGCCTGTTGTTGGTAAATCATGAAGTGGTGATTAGCTAACACCAAGGTTGGGCTTTAAAAAGCTGAAGGTTGTGAAAAGAGAGAATGAAGGAAGTAAGCAACTTGACCAGTCCTAGAAAAAAATCAGTGAAAGTAGGAGGCTGTGCAATGAGACTTGATTTTAACACTATTGGACCGTGTGGAGGAGGGAGAGTGATTAGGGCAATGTATTTGGAGTTTAGAAGATGCAATAAGGGAAAAGCTCAGAGGAGAACTGACCACAGTAGTAAAATAAAACAGAGAAAGGAAGAAAAGGCTGCAGCAGGGAGAAAGGTTGGTGGTTGGAGATGAGGCAGGACAGGAACCAATTTATCAGGCACCAAGCTTTTCTCTAGTATCCTGTAAGAGTCTGAGAGAGGTGTTGTAAGAGCCTTGTTCAGATATAGAAAGAAAGAACTTGGATTTACATAGCGCCTTTCACGGCCTCAGGACGTCCTAAAGCATTTTAAAGCCAATGGAGTAATTTTGAAGTGTAGTCACTGCTGTAATGTAGGAAACAATATTGCTAAAGTAATCAAGTATTGGATGGACTTAGACTTCATAGAGAGTTAAGAATTTTAGAGGGGGAAATAAATATTCAGCACAAAAGTGGAAACTAAGTTCTTTGAAGGCAGCATTAGCAATAATTCATTGCTAATTGGGAAACTGTATAAAACACTCTCTCAATAGCACACACTATAAGATAGCTCCCATTATAAATAAGAGATACTGTACTTTTAAGCAAGCGATTATTATGATGCATGTATCCTGTGATGGCTCCCATCCTCAATGTGAAATAAACCATATCCTACCATTTCCAATTAAACATCCTCTCTGCAATTTACATTTGTGTCAGAATAGTTGGATGAGGATTCTACTTTAAAGAAGCCCAATTTTATTTTTATTCATTCACGGGATGTGTGCATCGCTGGCAAGGCCAGCATTTATTGCCCATCCCAAGTTGCCCTTAAGAAGGTGATGGTGAGCCGCCTTTTTGAACCGCTGCAGTCTGTGCAGTGAAGATACTCCCACAGTGCTGTTAGGGAGGGATTTCCAGGATTTTGACCCAGCAAAGATGAAGGAATGGCAAAATATTTCTAAGTCAGGATGGTGTGTAACTTGGAGGGGAACTTGCAGGTGATGGTTTTCCCATGCGCCTGCTGCCCTGGTCCTTCTAGGCGGTAGAGGTCGCGAGTTTGGGAGGTGCTGCCGAAGAAGCCATGGCGAGTTGCTGTAGTGCATCTTGTAGATGGTATATACTGCAGCCACGGTGCACCAATGGTGGAGGGAGTGAATGTTTAAGGTGGCATTCCTGGTGCTTTCAATTTTGTGAAGTTCAATATAATGCTGCAGTTGACACATTAGGCAATGAAGAAATAGCTTTACCTTTGCTTCATTTTTCCATCTATTTTGCAATTTTCAGTCGTTATCATGACGTTTATAATGATGTTGTTCAAGGCCCCTGTGTTGGCCCCGAACATTGCCAAAATAAAGTCAGGTGCAACATTACACCAAGGGAGAGTGGCAAATTGGATCCAAAATTGGCTCAGTGGCAGGAAGCAAAGGATAATGGTTGACGGGAGTTTTTGTGACTGGAAGGCTGTTTCCAGTGGGGTTCCACAGGGCTCAGTACTCGGTCCCTTACCTTTTGTAGTATATATTAATGATTTAGACTTCAATGTAGAGGGCATGATAAAGAAATTTGCAGATGATACAAAAATTGACCATGTGGTTGACAATGAGGAGGAAAGCTCTAAACTGCAGGAAGATATCGATGAATGGGATTCAATCTGGAAACGTGTGAGGTAATGCATTGCGAGAGGGGCAACAAGGCAAGGGAATACACAATAAATGGTAGGATACTGAGAAGTGTGGAGGAACAGAGGGACCTTGGAGTATATGTCCACAGATCCTTAAAGGTAACAGGACGGGTCGATAGATGGTTAAAAAGGCATGTGGAATGCTTTCCTTTATTAGCCAAGGTATAGAATACAAGAGCAGGAAAGTTATGCTAGCACTGTATACAACACTCTTTAGGCTACAGCTTGAGTACTGTGTGAAGTTTTGGTCACCACATTACAGGAAGGATGTGATGTGCACTAGAAAGGGTGCAGAGGAGATTTATGAGGATGTTGCCAGGACTGGAAAACTTTAGCTATGAGGAAAGATTGAAGAGGCTGGGATTGTTTTCTTTGGGACAGAGGAGGCTGAGGGAAGACTTAATTGAGATGTAGAAAATTATGAGGGGCCTAAATAGAGTGGATAGGAAGGACCTATTTCCCTTAGCAGAGGGGTCTAATCAGGGGGCATAGATTTAAAATCATTTGTACAAGGAATAGAGGGGAGATGAGGAAACATTTCTTCACCCAGAGGATGGTGGGAGTCTAGAACTCACTGCCTGAAAGGGTGGCAGAGGCAGAAATCCTCATCACATTTAAAAAGTACTTGATGTGCAGTTAAAGAGCTGTGACCTACAGGGCTACGGACCCAGTGCTGGAAGGTGGGATTAGGCTGGGTAGCTCTTTTTCGATAGGCACGGACACAATGGGCCGAATGGCCTCCTTCCGTGTCGTAATAATTCTATGATTCTATGACTCTAAGATTAATAATGCAGTCTGGTGGAATTCGGAACCGAGAGCTGCTGCTATAGCATTACATCATGGACTCCAGCAAAAAATGTAGGAAACAGCTTAAAGGGACTACTAAAATAAGACAGAAAAAAAAGGAACATTACAATAGAAATCTTATGTTACATTTGTATCTGATATCCCAGTAATTATTACAAATGCAAAAGAGTGCAGAAGCTGGAAATCTGAAATAAAAGCAGAAAATGCTGGCAATAGACTGGATAGCTCTTGGTTGGCCAGCGCAGACAAGATGGGCTGAAATGGTCAGCAGGTCAGCAGCATCTGTGGAGAGAGAAACAGAGTTAACATTTCAGGTCGATGACCTTTCGTCAGAACTTGAAAAAGTTATAGAAATGTAACAGGTTTTAAGCAAGTACTTTTTCCAGTTCTGTTGGTTGCAACTGATTCAGTAGATGGACCTTTTCATAATCATGACCTCGGCCTTGGAAACACAGGCAAATTTTTGGATTTCCTCCTAACAGCCGCCCGTCGGCATATCCCGCTGAGCTGGTGACAGCAGGGCCCCCTTTTCTCTGATCCAATCAGTGTGTGCTGATGGAAGGTGGCCAGTCTGAGAAAACCACATACTCCCTGAAGCTCCGCCAGGACAGATTCTTCGAAGCCTGACTCCAATTCCTGGTCCACTGCCAGCAGGCTTGTGTGTCAACAGCAATTCCCATGCGTCAAGCACCTGGAGCACACTCTTGGGCAGGGTAGCTGTCAAAAAACCTGAGGGCACAATCAAAACCCACCAGGCAGTGGCACAGTGCATTGATGTACACGCTGGTGCCACTGTCACTAGCTAGAATCAGCTCCAGTTGCTCAGCAAAGCTCATTCCTTAACAGATTCAGCAATGTTTTACCAAACCGTGCACACTGCAAACTGCTATGTATGTTAACTGGGTTTTACCTGCAACCGGAGGGCATGACTGTCAGAGTCCTAATGGTCACTGGCAGACACGTGCAAGCCGTGTATATAATGTTGGCAGCCATGTTGAATCCTCACTTTGAGAATAAATAAACTGGAGTAAGGTCATGTCTGAACTAGCTCACAGTACTTAGCCTTGTGGAGTTATTCGATACTTAACAATTGGCGACGAGTTAAAAATATGAACTTTCACGCAACCATGTCTGTTGGAATTTTGGAGAGATTCATGGAAGGAGAAGACTGGGAGGATTTCACTGATCGCCTCGACCAGTACTTCGTAGCCAACGGATTTGAAGGAACCAATATCGCAATTAAGCGCAGGACGGTTCTCCTCACCGTTTGTGGGTCAAAAATTTATGTCCTTATCAAGAATCTACTCCTACCAACTCGACCAATAGATAAGACTTATTATGAATTGTGTCCACTGGTTCGGAACTACTTTCAACCGAAGGTATCGTTTCTATACGCACAATCGCTCCGAGGGCCAGGACGTGGCGCAATTTGTCGCCGACCTGAAACGGCTCACTGGGCCGTGCAACTTCAGAGCTGCGTTGGAGGAAATGCTGCAGGACTTTTTCATGCTTGACATTGGCCACGAGGTCATCCTACTAAAGCTGCTGGCTGCTGAATTTCTAGACCTGAGCAGATCCAGGCATGCATGTCCACGGACGAAAACTCGAAACAGATATCTTCCCAGCATCGAAACTCACCGGCAATTACTGTGCATAAAATAATTTCGTCAGCAGGCAGAGCTGCACATGTCAGGGCCTACTCGTCCGCATTCATATGACCTGTAACTGCTCAAAGTCCGCCATCGGGGGTGAATCAAATCTCGCCTTGTTTGTGTTATGGGGGCGATCATCGGGCCCATCAAGCTGATTCAAGCAATATGTGTGCAAAGGCTGTGCAACAATGGTGCACCTTCAGTGAATGTATCTGCAACCGAGCAAGCATGCTGCGACACACCACGAGGATGATCGATCCAGCGTGTATCAAGCGGCACAGGCAACTCAACCCGAGGTACAGGACGAAGAAGTGTATGGGGTACATTCTTTTACCAAAAGTCCTCCGATAATGCTGGAAGTTAAATTAAATGGGGTTCCAGTATCCTTGGAATTGGACACGGGTGTGAGTCAGTCAATAATGAGCCAGATGGCTTTCGAAAAGCTGTGGGACACTAAGGCAAAAAGACCCAAACTGAGCCCAATCATTGTGAAGCTGAGCACCTACACCAAAGAGCTCATACCAGTCATTGGCAGCGCAGCAGTAAAGGTATCGTACGATGGAGCTGTGCATGATTTATCATTGTGGATCATTCCAGGCAATGGCCCAGCGCTGTTCGGCAGGAGTTGGCTAGAGAAAATTAAATAGAACTGGAACGATATTAAAGCCTTATCATCAGTGGATGACGCTTCATGTGCTCAGGTGCTGAGCAAGTTTCCCTCATTGTTCAAACCAGGTATCAACAACTTCATGGGAGCCAAGGTGCAGATCCACTTAGGTCCGGATGCAAGATCCGTCCATCACAAGGCTCGGGCGATTCCGTACATGATGAGGGAGAAGGTCGAGATCGAACTGGACAGACTTCAATGGGAAGGAATCATATCACCAGTCGAGTTCAGCGAATGGGCCGATCCAATTGTCCCGGTGTTAAAAAGTGATGGCACGGTCAGGATCTGCGGCGGCTACAAGGTAACGATCAACCGAGTCTCAATACAGGATCAATACCCGTTACCCAAGGCTGATGACCTGTTTGCAATGCTAGCGGGGGGGGAAGTCGTTCACCAATTTGGACCTGACCTCCGCTTACATGACACAGGAGCTGGTCGAATCATCGAAAAAACTGACGTGCATCAACACACACAAAGGATTGTTTATATACCACAGATGCTGTTTCGGTGGCAGCCATATTTCAGAGAAACATGGAGAGTTTGCTGAAGTCCATCCCGAGGACCATCGTGTTCCAAGATGACATCCTGATCACTGGTCGCAACGCCATCGAACACCTGCACAACCGGGAAGAGGTTCTATGTTGTCTGGACAGAGTGGGATTTAGGCTAAAATGCTTCTAGTGCGTTTTCATGGCACCAGAAGTCGAATTCCTGGGGAGAAAGATTGCAGCAGACAGCATCAGGCCTACAGATTCAAAGACAGAGACCATCAAGAATGCACCCAGACCCCAGAGTGTGACGGAGCTGCATTCGTTCCTGGGTCTTCTCAACTATTTTGGTAACTTTCTACCTACTCTGAGCACATTGCTAGAGCCCTTGCACTTGTTGCTGAGAAAGGGTAACGACTGGGTTTGGGGCAAATCTCAAGACAGAGCCTTTGAGAAGGCCAGGAATCTGCTATGTTCCAATAAATTACTGGTACACTATGACCCATGTAAACGGTTAGTGCTGACCTGCGACGCCTCATCATATGGGGTCGGTTGAGTGCTCCAGCAAGCCAATGTATCAGGCAAACTCCAACCAGATGCATAAGCATCCAGAAGTCTGTCTAAGGCTAAAAGATCCTATAGTATGGTAGAGAAAGAGGCTTTAGCATGCGTATATGGGGTTAAGAAAATGCACCAATATCTGTTTGGACTTCGGTTTGAGCTCGAAACAGACCACAAGCCGCTCATTTCATTGTTTTCTGAGAGTAAAAGTATAAACACCAATGCCTCGTCCCACATCCAAAGATGGGCATTGACATTATCCGCTTATGATCATGTCATCCGCCACAGACCAGGCACTGAAAACTGTGCTGATGCGCTTAGCCAGCTACCATTGCTCACAACCGGGGTGGAAATGCTGCAGCCTGCAGACTTGCTACTGGTCATAGATGCCTTCGAGAGCGAGGGGTCACCCGGCACGGCTCGCCAAATTAGGACCTGGACCAGCCAGGGTCCTGTACTGTCAAGCGTAAAAAGGTGTGTCCTAAATGGAAATTGGTCTGCCATTCCCAGGGAAATGCAGGATGAAATTAAGCCTTATAGCTGCCGCAAAGATGAATTGTCTATTCAGTCTGATTGTCTGTTATGAGGTAATCGTGTTGTGATACCAAAAAAAGGCAGGGAAACTTTTGTGCGAGATTTACACAGTACCCACCCAGGCATTGTCATGATGAAGGCTATTGCCAGGTCTCACGTTTAGTGGCCCGGCATTGACTCGGACTTAGAGTCAAGCGTGCATCAGTGCAACACTTGCATGCAACTGAGTGACGCACCTGTGGAGGCTCTGTTGAGTCTGTGATCATGGCCGTCTGCGTGGAGGGGTTTCCTGTACGGGCTGCTCCTGCACACTCTCAACTTTGCCATCCTCGTCTGCCGTCCGGACACGCCATGGCGTACCATTTTGCCGTCCGGAGGAGGTGGGGGTCCCCGATGAAGTGCACTCTACGCAGGAGTCCTCCCACTGTTTATCGGGGACTTGGCCTGGAGGGTGGTGCACGGAGCAGTCCCGTGCAACAAATTTTTAAGTCGGTTCACGGACTCCCAGGCCGCCTGCAATTTCTGCGGTCTGGAAGAGTCCGTGTTCCATGTTTTTATGGAGTGTGCGAGGTTGCAGCCCCTGTTTCATTATTTAAAGGGGCTGCTCCTGAAATTCTGGCTGCACTTCAGTCCCACACACCTGATCTTTGGGCACCCTGTGCGGAGGGGAGCAGGTAGGTCTGAGGGCCTCCTCGTAGGACTGCTCTTGGGCACGGCCAAGGGTGCCATCAGCCAGTCCAGGCAGCAGGCGGTCAAGGGGGTCGTTCAGCCTGACTGCCTGCCTCTCTTCCGTGCCTACATCTGGCCCAGGGTGTCCTTGGAGATGGAGCACGCGGTGTCCACCGGTACGCTCGCGGCCTTCCGCGAGAGGTGGGCGCCGGAGGGACCGGAGTGCATCATCACCCCCGGCAACCAAATTTTAATTTGATTTTATGTTTTAAAGTTTAATTTGTTTTAATTGCCAGTGTTTTTAGTGACCCCCTCCCCTTTTAGAGGGGGCACTTGGAGAAAAAAATATAATTTTAGTGCCCAAAAAAAACACAAAAAAAATACAAAAAAACAAAACAAACAAAAAAAAAAGGGCCTTGAAAATGTTTGGTGTGTCCCCCAGATCGGGGGCATGGATTAATGTTTTTGTTTCCTCCCAAAAGAGTTGTGATCATGGCCATCCAAATCATGATCAAGGATCCACATAGACTTTGCCAGCCCCTTTCTCGGCAAAATGTTTTTAGTGGTAGTGGATGCTTAATCCAAATGGATTGAATGCATAATTATGTTGTCCAGCACGTCCTCAGCCACTATTGAAAGCCTCCGGGCCATGTTCGCCACCCATGGCCTGCCCGACGTCCTTGTCAGCGACAACGGACCGTGTTTCACCAGTTCAGAGTTCCACGAGTTTATGACCTGTAATGACATCAATCATGTGAGGTCTGCCCCTTTCAAACCCGCATCTAACGGTCAAGTGGAGCGGGCTGTCCAAACCATTAAGCAGAGCCTAAAACATGTGACTCACAGTTCCCTATAGACCTGCTTGTCCCGCATTCTGCACAGTTACCGACGAGACCCCACTCGCTCACCGGGGTCCCTCCTGCTGAGCTTTTAATGAAGAGAGGCCTCAAAACCAGGCTCTCCCTTGTACAACCAGATCTCAATGATCATGTTTAAAGTAGCCATGGTACCACGATCGCTCGGCCGTATCACGTGACATTGCTGTTCATGACCCTGTGTTTGTTCTGAATTATGATCATGGTCCAAAGTGGGTTGCTGGCACGGTTTTGGCCAAGGAGGGGAACAGAGTGTTTGTAGTCAAACTGTTAAATGGACAAACGTGCAAAAGGCACATCGACCAAACCAAATTGCGATTCACAGACAACCCAGAACAAATTGAAGATGACATCATCATCGACCAACCAACACATATCCAAACATCAGTTGACCCTTGTGTCATTCACGAAGATAAACTTACCATCCCCGACAGTCCTTTCAGACCGACTGCTCCGCAATGCAGCAATGGTCCTACTAACTCACCCAAGCTTGGATTCAAACTGAGAAGATCACCCAGGGAGCAGAAGGCCCTGGACTGTCTCAACTTTTAAATACAATCTGTACCAAGGACTTTGGGGGGAATGATGTTATGTATGTTAACTGGGTTTTACCTGCCACTGGAGGGCGTGACTGTCGGAGACCTAATGGTCACTGGCAGACATGTGCAAGCCATGTATATAATGTTGGCAGCCATGTTGAATCCTCACTTTGAGAATAAATAAACTGGAGTAAGGTCATGTCTGAACTAGCTCACAGTACTTAGCCTCGTGGAGTTATTCGCTACTTAATACAAACTGAATGTAATGATGAACTGTACTTTTTTCGTGGAAAAAAAGAAATATTTGCATTTACATAGTGCCTTTCATGACTACCGGACATCCCAAGGTGCTTTACAGTCAATGGAGTACTTTTGAAGTGTAGTCACTGTTGTAATGTGGGAAACGCAGCAGCCAATTTGCACACAGCAAGCTTCCACAAACAGCAATGCGATAATGACCAGATAATCTGTTTTTTTGTTATGTTGATTAAGGGATAAATATTGATCAGGATACCAGGAATAACTCCCCTGCTCTTCTTTGAAATGGAGCCTCGGTTTAACGTCTCATCTGAAAGACGGCACCTCCGACAGTGCAGCACTCTCTCCACAATGCACTGGAGTGTCAGCCTAGAATTATGGAGTGGATCTTAAACCCACAACCTTCTGACTCAGAGGCGAGAGTGTTACCCACTGAGCCACAGCTGACACTGTAAGGTCTCTCCACCATTTTGCAAATCATTATTTTTCATATTTAAGGAATTTACCAGGGTATGTTGGGAAACGCTTATTTTTTTTAAAGATAAAATATGGCTACAAATTCTGTGGAGGAGGGTATGTGTGATCCGATTGAATGATCCCGCATAGTCAGCAGTGCACAGCATGAAATCGGAATAATCAAACAAGATTTTCAGGTTTCATGATAAAAAAACAAGTCAGTTAGGTAGAATTGTATTGACATGTGCAGTGTTACTGTAAAGTTGTCCCATCATAAATTACCGTGGTTGTAATTTTTAAAATTCTGATCTGAATCTTTGGCCGAATATCTGATATCTGAGAATTTTGAATCCTCCCTCCCACCAGTTGGTTTACGCATGATTTGACAATGATGACTGCACTTCAAAAGTTATCTATTGGCTGTAAAGCACTTTGGGGCATCCTGAGGAAATGATAAGGTGCTATAGAAGTGCAAATTCTTTGTTAAGATACTATCTGTAGTTTTCACACCAAGAATGAGGAAAGAGACAGGTAACAAATATCATTTAAAAGAAAGAAACCTGAGATTGCGCCATTAGTATGAAATTCCTCTGTTCACTATTTTAGTGAGATGCTGACCCCAATTTACTGTAAACAGGTGTCCCTGCTGATTTAGCAGAGAAGGAAATTTTAGATGAACACGTTAAATATTTATATGGTAGTATCCCCCATTGTGGAGTCAGCCATCATGAGTGTGGGGCAGGCTTGATAGGCCACCTAGCCTTTTCCTGCCCAACATGTTTGTAGTGTCATCATCATAGGCAGTCCCTCGGAATCGAGGAAGACTTGCTTCCACTCTTAGAATGAGTCCTTAGGTAGTTGAACAGTCCAAAACGAGAACCACAGTCCCTGCCACAGGTGGGACAAACAATCGTTGAGGGTAAGGGAGGGTGGGACAGGTTTGCCGCGCGCTCCTTCCCCTGTCTATGCTTGTTTTCTGCATGCACTCGGTGATGAGACTCAAGGCGCTCAATGCCCTCCCGGATGCACTGCCTCTACTCGGGGCAGTCTTTGGCCAGGGACTCCCAGGTGTCGGTGGGGATGCCGCACTTTATCAAGGAGGCTTTGAGGGTGTCCTTGTAACGTTTCCTCTGTCCACCCTTGGCTCATTTGCAATGTATATTCAGTTGCCCAGCTGCCTTCTGCCTTAATGCACGGACAGGTTTTCTTAATGGTTGTTTTTTTTCTCCACCTGTAGGACCATAACAGCACCATGAAGAGACTCGTGAAGGCAGAGGCAAAGAAAAAGTGAAAGCATTGATAGAGGGATAACTGAAGAATAGAAAAAGAAAGAAAATAAAGATATAGTGCCTTTCACGACCACCAGACATCTCAAAGCGCTTTACAGCCAATGAAGTACTTTTGGAGTATAGTCACTGCTGTAATGTACACAGAGAGTAGAAGTAAATCGATGCTTCTCGCACATATACAACACAACTTGCATTTATATCGTGCCTTTAATGTAGTAAAATGTCCCAAGGTGCTTCAAAGGAGCGTTATCAGACAAAACTTTGACACCGAATCACATAAAGGGATATTAAGATAGGTGACCAAAAGTTTGTACAAAGAGGTAAGTTTTAAGGAGTGAGAGAGAGGGAGAGAGGGGCAAAGTTTAGGGAGGGAACCGGGGGCATGCCTCACTGATAAAGCCCCACAAATGATTGGCATGTCACAAGGTGGTCCTCCCATTATGCTGAAAGCAGGTGTTTGTCTTGTAGATGATAAGGAAACTCTGGAAGATGATCCCTGGAGTTGAGGTATATTAATATATATGCTTAGTACCTATCACAACAGTATTGCAGCTATGCAGCTCCACCTTAGTGGAAACACCATTTGAAGAGGTCCCTTCTGTGGTCAGGAGGATGGGGAAAAGCAGCCACACATTTTTAACATGAGTTGTGCTGCTCACAAGTGTCAGCCCTAGTTCAGTGGTAGCACTGTGGTCTGTGTCAGAAGGTTGTGGGTTCAAATCCCACTTCAGGAATTTGATCACAAAACTCTAGGCAGACGTTCCCAGTGCAGTACTGAGGGAGTGCTGTACTGTCGGAAGTGCTGTCTTTCGGATGAGACGTTAGAACCGAGGCCCCATCTGCTCTGTCAGTGGATATAAAATATCCTATAGCACTATTACAAAGAAGAGCTATTGCTGGTGTCCAAGCCAATGTTTATCCCTCAATCAGCACCACAAAACAAAACAGATTACCTGGTCACTATCACATTGCTGTTTGTGGGAGCTTGCTGTGTGCAAATTGTTTGCTGTGTTTCTGACATTTCAATGTGACTACACTTCAAAAAGTAATTCATTGGCTGTAAAGCGCTTGGGACGTCTGGTGATCATCAAATGCACTATATAAATGCAAGTCTTTCTTTCATTCACCATGTCATCTGTGAGGAGTCTCTCTCCATCCTGTTCAGCGACAACTAAAATCTATACTTTTCAGTTATCTAATGATTAGCTTGTGGCTGTCATCCATGAATGAGAAGATAAATTGGGTCTGTTTGTAGTTGAGATGGCTCTAAGATGGTAATGAAAAATTGGAACTGGTTCAACCCTATTAGACAGACTCAGTAATCTGGGCAAGTCTACAGTGCTCCAGCCACTGTTGGTGAGTGACCAGCCAGCCTGGCTTATTTATGTTTGGAAAAGCAATGAGATCTCAGTAGTATTCGGTGATTTCAAAATTTTCATCCTTGTTTAGAAATCCCTCCATGGCCTTGCCCCTCCCTATCTCTGTAATCTCCTTCAGCCTCACAACCCCCCGAGATATCTGCGCTCCTCTAATTCTGCGCATCCCTGATTATACTTGCTCAACCATCGGTGGCCGTGCCTTTAACTGCCTGGTGCTAAGCTCTGGAACTCCCTCCCTAAACCTCTCTGCCTCTCTATCTCTCTACCTTTTCTTAAAACAAATATCTTGTTGACCAAGTTTTTGGTAATCTGCCCTAATTTCTTCTTATGTGGCTCGGTGTCAAATATTTGTCTTATACCACTCCTGTGAAGTGCCTTGGGATGTTTTACTATGTTGAAGGTGCTATATAAATACAAGTTGTTGTTGTTGTGATGGTAAGGAAACCTCCGAGTTTGCGCAAATGCAAGCGTCGTCAGCATACTGTAATTCAATAAAACCTTGCATCTAGACTGGAGACGATGGAGTTTGAACAATTTCCTGTTTGATCTGTAGATTAGCTCCATTCCAGCGGGAAGCTTATTGAGGGTGAGATGGAGCATTGCAGCAAGGAAGATTGAGAAGAGCGTTGGTGCGATGACACAGCCTTGCTTGACCCCGGTCTCTATATGCATTGGTTCTGTGGTGGTTCCAGATCAGGATCACGGCTTGCACGTCATCGTGAAGCAGGTGAAGGATGGTGCCAAACTTTTGAGGGCAGCAGAATTTGAGGAGGGCACTCCATAGTCCCTCATGTTTGACCGTGTTGAAGCCTTTGTGAGGTCAAAGAAGGCCATGTATAGGGGTTGGTGCTGCTCCCTGCATTTCTCTTGAATTTATCGCGCGGTGAAGATCATGTCCATTGTGTCCCTTAGTGGGCGGAATCCGCATTGCGACTTTGGGAGAAGATCTTCAGCCACTGGGAGAAGGCGATTGAGGAGGACTCTTGCAATGACTCGGAGGTCGAACTCCAAAGCGTCAACACCTTCACCAAAGCATACGAGTGTATGGGCCGTACACTAAACATCCATAAGACAAATGTTCTCTAATAACCTGCCCCCGCCACACAGTATTGCTCCCCTGATTATCAAGATCCATGACGAGGCCTTGACAACATGGACAATTTTCCATACCACAGGAGCCCACTGTCAACAAGGGCAGATGTCGATGACAAAGTCCAACATCGCTTTCAGTGTGCCAGTGCAGCCTTCAGTCGCCTGAGGAAGAGGGTGTTTGAAGACCAGGACCTCACATCAGGCACCAAGCTCATGGTCTACAGAGCAGTAGTGATACCCGCCCTCCTATATGCTTCAGAGACATGGGGGCCGCAATTCAGATCTACAAGAAGGCTGGTTACTGGCAGAAAGCAGCGGTCAAGCAGAGTCGAGCGGCCACCGACTTCCGGTCCAATGGTTGCCGCCAGTGAAATTTAGCCATTTTTGCAGCGGTGCTCACTTCCGCCCCAGTCCCCTCACTTCCGCCACATTGTGCGAGGCAGTGAGGCACGCAGGAAAAGGCGACGCCGTCAGCAGCGGGTCCAGAGGCTGCAGGCAAGGGAGGCAGCATGTATGGCTGCCCATGATGGAGGAGGGCTTGGAGATGGACGCAGATCTCAAGGCAGAGAGGTTGGCCAGGAAGAGCTGGCGTGAGGAGGAAGGTGAGGTACGCTAACCCCCTCCGCACCAGATCGTGGGCGATGAGGCAGATGCTTGCCTCGCTTCAGCCTGCAGAGGCTAAGGAGCATTAAGTAGATGAGGGAGAAGGCAATCAGCCAGCTGCCATCGGAGGTGCCCAGCATAGACCTGGGGGAAGGAAGCCCTGCCGTGTAAGGGTGTACCGACATCAGTTTTCCTTCATGGAGCTAACCGATGAGCAACGTCTGCGAAGGCTCCGATTCAGGAAGGACATTCTGAGGGAGCTGTGCAATCTCCTGTGCACAGATCAGCCTCAGAAAAGGCTGAGGACAGCTCTGAGCGTTGAAACAAAAGTCACCATTGCACTAAATTTCTACGCAACTGACTCTTTCCAGTCTGCAACTGCAGACATTACTAATATCTTGCAGTTCTCCATCCAACGCTCCAGCCGTCAAGTCAGAGATGCTCTGTACAGGAGAAGAGTGCAATACATTTTGTTCCCGATGGCCATGGAGAAGCAGGTGGAGCGGCAGGCTGGATTTGTCCAGATTGCGGGGTTCCCCAGGGTGCAGAGCGCTAACGACTGCATACACGGTGGATTGAAGGTGCCACAAACCCATGCTGACATGTTTATGAATAGAAAGGGATTCCACTCCCTGAATGTCCAGCTGGTGTGCAACCACCAGTGTAGGATCATGGCAGCAGATGCCCGGTATCCAGGCAGCAGCCACGATGCCTTCATCCTGCGCCAGAGCATTGTGCCCACCACCTAGTATGTGGGTACAGGTAGGCCAATGGAATCTTGGCCTTTATTGCAAAGGGGATGGAGTATAAAAGCAGGGAAGTCTTGCTACAGTTGTACAGGGTATTGGTGAGGCCACACCTGGAATATTGTGTGCAGTTTTGGTATCCAGATTTACGAAAGGAAATACTTACTTTGGAGGCAGTTCAGAGAAGGTTCACTAGGTTGATTCCAGAGATGAGGGAGTTGACTTATGAGGAAAGGCTGAGTAGGTTGGGCCCCTATTCATTGGAATTCAGAAGAATGGGAGGTGATCTTATCGAAATGTAAAAGATTATGAGGGAGCTTGACAAAGTGGATGAAGAGAGGATGTTTACACTGATAGGGGAGATAAGGACTAGAGGGCATAATCTTAGAATAAGGGGCCGCCCATTTAAAACTGAGATGAGGAGAAATTTCTTCTCTCAGAGGGTGTGGATCTGTGGAATTCACTGCCTCAGAGAGCTGTGGAAGCTGGGACATTGAATAAATTTAAGACAGAAATAGACAGTTTCTTAAACAATAAGGGAATAAGCGGTTATGGAGAGCGGGCATAGAAGTGGACCTAAGTCCATGATCGGATCGGCCATGATCGTATTAAATGGAGGAGCAGGCTCGAGGGGCCGTATGGCCTACTCCTGCTCCTATTTCTTATGTTCTTATAATCTTATGTCTTCTCGGGCCCAAACCAGGACAGTGGATGGCTGCTTGGGGACAAGGGATATCTCCTGTCCATTTGGCTGCTGACTCTCCTTCAGAACTCCAGGACTGCAGCCGAGCAAGCCTACAATGACACTCATTCCGCCACCAGGTGCATAATTGAGCACTGCATCGGGATCCTCAAACAGAGGTTCTGTTGCCTGGACTGCTCTGGTGGAGTATTGCAGTACTCGCCTGAACGGGTCGCCAGCTTCGTAGTCATTTGCTGCATGCTTCACAACCTGGCAATCATGAGGGGCCAGCCGTTGGAGGTCGATCCAGCAGTAGCATCTCAGGAGGAGGCACAAGAGGAGGAGGAGGAGGAGGAGGAGGCAGAGGGGAAGGAGGAGGAGGACCAAGGTGCACGTCGCCAGCCACCCAGGAGGTGTCGTTGCCATCCCAACCCTCCAAGGGAAGTACAGACCAATCTCATTGCTCCTCGTTTCAGATGATTTAATGCCCACATGACCATTCAGCTTCTCGTTTCCATAGCCGTCTCAATAAGTCCCTTCATACATCATTGCCCACAGTCAAATTATACACCTGCCCAGATATAGGAAGACAAAATAAAGAATTATTACATAATAAACAACGGTGCAAAAAACTAACACAACATCATTTCTCACCCCTGTGCCTGCATCTGCGCACATACAGAGGCTGCACAACAGGACATAGTCGATGTATTTACTGAGGCGTATGAAAGCATGGGCCTTACGCTAAACATCCATAAGACAAAGGTCCTCCACCAGCCTGTCCTCACTGCACAGCACTGCCCCCCAGTCATCAAGATCTGCGGTGCGGCCCTAGACACCGTGGACCACTTCCCATATCTCGGGAGCCTCCTATCAACAAGAGCAAGCATCGACGACGAGATCCAACACCACCTCCAGTGCGCCAGTGCAGCCTTCGACC